>NC_079194.1:127897407-128498187 GCF_029499605.1 Hyla sarda | reverse complement strand
GATACACAGTACACAAGACAATATTTCCTTTTATACAAATTATTATATGTGAGCCAAACAGATTTTGCTATTGCGCCCCCTCCTCACCATTCCCTGCATTTAACATGCTTGAAATTTTTACAACATGCATTTTGTTATAAGACCCTATTTTGGAAACTACTTAGAAAAATATCCCTGGAGTATAGTGTGCCTTTGCTCCCTTCGGTTGTATAATTTTTTTTTTTAATTTTTTTTTTTAGAAATGGGTCATAAAAATAAAAAAAAATATAAAAAAAATAAAGCTGCAAAAATAAAGGGGCACTCGGGACCCCCAGTTATGTGATCAGTGGAGATCACTTATCTATCCTATAGACAGGCCATAAGTTGTAATCCTGGGATAACCCTGGGATACAATATTCTTATTGTACAGTGGTCCCTCAAGTTACAATATTAATTGGTTCCAGGATGACCATTGTATGTTGAAACCATTGTATGTTGAGACCATAACTCTATGGAAACTTGATAATTTGTTCTGAAGCCACCAAAATGTCATCCAAAAATAGGAAAAAGTGAGGATTAACCCCTTAAGGACCAAGGACGTACCGGTACGTCCTTGGTCCTGCTCTTCTGATATAACGCGGGGTTACACAGTAACCCCGCGTCATATCATGGCGGGCCCGGCGTCATAGTGAAGCCGGGACCCGCCTCTAATAGCGCGCAGCGCCGATCGCGGCGCCGCGCGCTATTAACCCTTTAGCCGCGCGCTCAAAGCTGAGCCGCGCGGCTAAAAGTGAAAGTGAAAGTTCCCGGCTAGCTCAGTCGGGCTGTTCGGGATAGCCGCGGCTAATCGCGGCATCCCGAACAGCTGACAGGACAGCGGGAGGGCCCCTTCCTGCCTCCTCGCTGTCCGATCGCCGAATGACTGCTCAGTGCCTGAGATCCAGGCATGAGCAGTCATCCGGCAGAATCGTTGATCACTGGTTTCTTATGAGAAACCAGTGATCAGCATAGAAGATCAGTGTGTGCAGTGTTATAGGTCCCTATGGGACCTATAACACTGCAAAAAAAAAGTGAAAAAAAAAAGTGAATAAAGATCATTTAACTCCTCCCCTATTAAAAGTTTGAATCACCCCCCTTTTCCAATAAAAAAAAACACAGTGTAAATAAAAAAAAAAATAAACATATGTGGTATTACCGCGTGCGGAAATGTCCGAGTTATAAAAATATATCATTAATTAAACCGCTCGGTCAATGGCGTGCGCGCAAAAAAATTCCAAAGTCCAAAATAGTGCATTTTTGGTCACTTTTTATATCATTTAAAAATGAATAAAAAGTCCTATCAATGCAAAAATTGTACCGTTAAAAACTTCAGATCACGGCGCAAAGAATGAGCCCTCATACCGCCCCATACACGGAAAAATAAAAAAGTTATAGGGGTCAGAAGATGACAATTTTAAACGTATTAATTTTCCTGCATGTATTTATGATTTTTTCCAGAAGTCCGACAAAATCAAACCTATATAAGTAGGGTATCATTTTAATCGTATGGACCTACAGAATACATATCAGGTGTCATTTTTACCGAAAAATGTACTACGTAGAAACGGAAGCCCCCAAAAGTTACAAAACAGCGGTTTTTTTTCAATTTTGTCGCACAATGATTTTTTTTCCCGCTTCACCATAGATTTTTGGGCAAAATGACTGACGTCATTACAAAGTAGAATTGGTGGCGCAAAAAATAAGCCATCATATGGATTTTTAGGTGTAAATTTGAAAGAGTTATGATTTTTTAAAGGCAAGGAGCAAAAAACGAAAATGCAAAAACGGAAAAACCTCCGGTCCTTAAGGGGTTAAAGATAAATAAGTAGATAACTAATATAGATAAAGCAATTCCATACATATAAAAGTAAGAAAGATATGCTAGGAGCTGTAAATCTAAGTCTATTTCAGTGTTTCCCAACCAGGGTGCCTCCAGCTGTTGCAAAACTACAACTCCCAGCATGCCCGGACAGCCTTTGGAGAGGACGAGAGGAAGACCGGAGGACGCGGTGGGGGGCGGGGAGTGCTGGGGCCCGGCCCCGGTACTTACCTCGTCCCTGAAGACCCGGATCCCGGCGATGAAGACGGCGGCGACAGGTGAGTTCCTCTTCAGCCGCGGTCGGGCCCTTTACAGCAATGCACGTCGCCGTAAAGCGACATGCATTGCTGTATTGGGACCCTGTATACTACAACTCCCAGCATGCCCAGACAGCCCTTGGCGTCTGGGCATGCTGGGAGTTGTAGTTTTGCAACATCTGGAGGTGCACAGTTTTGGGACCACTGTACCCTTCCAGATGTTGCAAAACTACACATCCTCAGCATGCCCTTACTGTCCAGGCATGCTGGGAGTTGTAGTTCTGTAACATCTGGCCCTTCAGATGTTGCAGAACTACAACTCCCAGCATGCCTGGACAGTTTTGGCATACTGGGAGTTGTAGTTTTGCAACATCTGGAAGGGCACAGATTGGGAACCACTGTATTAGTGGTCTGCAAACTGTAGTCCTCCAGATGTTGCAAAACTACAACTCCAAGCACGCTGGGAGTTGTAGTTCGGCAACATCTGGCTCTAAAGATGTTGCCGAACTACTACTTCCAGCATGCCTGGGAATGTTTGGGAGTTGTGGTTTTGCAACAACTAGAGGCACACTGGTTGGGAAACATTGTCTGTTTCCTAACTCAGTGTTTCCCAACCCGTGTGCCTCCAGCTGTTGCAAAACTATAACTACCAGCATGCACTGATAGACTGTGCATGCTGGGAGTTGTAGTTTTGCAACAGCTGGAGGTTCCCCCCCCCCCCCCTGTGAATGTACAGGGTACATTCACATGGGCAGGAGGCTTACAGTGAGTATCAGGCTGCAAGTTTGCAATGCAGCAAATTTTGCGCGGCAGCTCAAACTCTCCCGCCGGTGTGTCTGTACCCTAAAAACACTACACTACACTAACACAAAATAAAATAAAAAGTAAAAAACACTACATATACCCCTACACAGCACCCCTCCCCTCCCCAATAAAAATGAAAAACGTCTGGTACGCCACTGTTTTCAAAATGGAGCCTCCAGCTGTTGCAAAACAACAACTCCCAGTATTGCCGGACAGCCGTTGACTGTCCAGGCATGCTGGGAGTTTTGCAACAGCTGGAGGCACCCTGTTTGGGAATCACTGGCGTAGAATACTCCTATGCAAATCCCTAATTCAGGCCTCAAATGCACATGGCGCTCTCACTTCGGAGCCCTGTCGTATTTCAAGGCAACAGTTTAGGGTCACATATGGGGTATCGCCGTACTCGAGAGAAATTGTCTAACAAATTTTGGGGTGCTTTTTCTCCTTTCACTCCTTATGAAAAGGTGAAGTTGCGGTCTACACCAGCATGTTAGTGTAAAAAAATACATTTTTTACACTAACATGTTGGTGTTGCCCTTTACTTTTCATTTAGACAAGAGGTAAAAGGGAAAAAAGCCCCCCAAAATTTGTAATGCAATTTCTCCCGACTACGGAGATACCCCATATGTGGGCGCAAAGTGCTCTGGGGGCGCACAACAAGGCCCAGAAGGGAGAGTGCACCATGTACATTTGAGGTGATTTGCACAGGGGTGGCTGATTGTTACAGCGGTTTTGACAAACGCAAAAAAAAAAAAAAACACATGCGACCCCATTTCGGAAACTACACCCGTCACGGAATGTAATGAGGGGTGCAGTGAGAATTTACACCCCACTGGTGTCTGACAGATCTTTGGAACAGTGGGCTGTGCAAATTAAAAATGTTGTACAGCCCACTGTTCCAAAGATCTGACAGACACCAGTGGGGGGGGGGGGTTAAATGCTCACTGTACCCCTTGTTACATTCCTCAAGGGGTCTAGTTTCCAAAATGGTATGCCATGTGGGTATTTTTTGCTGTCCTGGCACCATAGGGGCTTCCTAAATGCGATATGCCCCCGAGCAAAATTCGCTCTCAAAAAGCCAAATATGACTCCTTCTTTTCTGAGCATTGTAGTTCGCCCGTAGTGCACTTCAGGTCAACTTATGGGGTACCTCCATACTCAGAAGAGATGGGGTTACAAATTTTGGGGTATTTTCTGCTATTAACCCTTGCATAAATGTGAAATTTGGGGGGAAACACACATTTTAGTGAAATTTTTGTAAAATTTTTTTTCACATATGCAAAAGTCGTGAAACCCCTGTGGGGTATTAAGGCTCACTTTACTCCTTGTTACGTTCCTCAAGGGGTCTAGTTTCCAAAATGGTATGCCATGTGTTTGTTTTTTTTCTGTTCTGGCAACATAGGGGCTTCCTAAATGCAACATGCACCCTAAAAACCATTTCAGAAAAACCTACTCTCCAAAATCCCCTTGTCGCTCCTTCGCTTCTGAGCCCTCTACTGCGCCCGCCGAACAATTTGCATAGACATATGAGGTATGTGCTTACTCGAGAGAAATTGGGCTACAAATATAAGTATACACTTTCTCCTTTTACTCCTTGTAAAAATTCAAAAATTGGGTCTACAGGAACATGCAAGTGTAAAAAATGAAGATTGTGAATTTTCTCCTTCACTTTGCTGCTATTACTGTGAAACACCTAAAGGGTGAAAATGCTGACTGAATGTCATTTTGAATACTTTGGGGGGTGCAGTTTTTATAATGTGGTCATTTGTGGGGAATTTCTAAGATGAAGACCCTTCAAATCCACTTCAAACCTGAACTGGTCCCTGAAAAATTGTGATTTTGGAAATTTTGTGAAAAATTGGAAAATTGCTGCTGAACTTTGAAGCCCTCTGGTGTCTTCCAAAAGTAAAATCACGTCAATTTTATGATGCAAACATAAAGTGGACATATTGTATATGTGAATAAAAAAAAAATATATTTGGAATATCCATTTTCCTTACAAGCAGAGAGCTTCAAAGTTAGAAAAATGCTAAATTTTCAATTTTTTCATCAAATTTTGGAATTTTTCACTAAGAAACGATGCAAATATCGACAAAATTTTACCAATAACATAAAGTAGAATATGTCACGAAAAACATTCTCGGAATCAGAATGATAGGTAAAAGCATTCCAGAGTTATTAATGTTTAAAGTGACAGTGGTCAGATGTTCAAAAACGCTCTGGTCCTAAGGTGTAAAATGGCCTGGTCCTTAAGGGGTTAATTATTGAAAGGATTAAGATTTTTTAATAGAAGTAATTTACAAATCTGTTTAACTTTCTGGAGCCAGTTGATGTATAAAAAAAAGTTTTTTCATGGAATACCCTTTTAACTAGAGTGGAAGAAGCCCCCCCACAATTGCCACAATGGGGCCCCACCTCTCAAGCTGCAGACGGCACAGGCTCTATTCATTGCTATACAACACCATTAGAGGATAAAACGCATTTGGAAACAAACATTTGTATGTACGGAGCTCCCTCCAGTGAATGTTCGGAGACAGGGCATGTTCTCATTAGGGGCCTTTGCAGTGGCGTGTATGGTGTGTATTCCAAATGGGACTGCAGAAATCATTCGTGATGAGCGGCTTTGCCCATATTCAAATTTGCAATATTTTGTGAATATATAGACGAATATTCATCCTATATTCGTGAATTTCACATATTCGTTATATTTGCATATTCGAAGAAGAAAACAGTGAGGGGGTGGGCAACTTCACTATTGGTTGCTAGGGATGTTGTTGATAACCTCTGACAAGAGTATTTGCATCATTTTAATTGGCCCACAAGTGAAAAGAAGGAATATGCAAATATTCTAATATGCTCAAAAAAAGCGAATATTCGCTATTTCAAATATATAGCAAATATATTTGCAATATTTGCAAATTTACGATAAAAAATTGAAATGCGAATATTTGCGCCCAACACTAGAAATGATTTGCGTTTATCTGTAACATTTTGTGGGTTACTAGGTCACATGAACATCTAGTGTTCAGTGAGAGGTGTGTACATCATACCTCCCAACCGTCCCAGATCCGGCAGGACATTCCTGTTTTTTAGGGTCATGTCCTGCCATTCCATGCCCCCATTCTTAAAGGGGTATTCCAGGGGTATTTAAAGGGGTATTTATATATCAACTGGCTCCGGAAAGTGAAACAGATTTGTAAATTACTTCTATTAAAAAATATTAATACTTCCAATAGTTATTAGCTTCTGAAGTTGAGTTGCTGTTTTCTGTCTAACTGCTTTCTGATGACTCACGTCCCGGGAGCTGTCCAGCTCCTATGGGGATATTCTCCCATCATGCAAGGGATATTCTCCCATCATGCACAGCTCCCGGGACGTGACATCATCATTGAGCAGTTAGACAGAAAACTTCAGAAGCTAATAACTATTGGAAGGATTAAGATTTTTTAATAGAAGTAATTTACAAAGCCGGAAGAAGGACGTTCCTACGTCCGAAACAGCCGGCGTAGCCTCTGAGTGCCCCTTACCGTCTCCGTCTATGCCGTGGTGATCCCGGACCTCGGGCCTGCAGCTGTTTACCCGCGGTGAGTGCACGCTACCTCTTTACATTGTATAATTTACAAATCTGTTTAACTTTCCGCAGCCAGTTGATATTTAAAAAAAGTTTTTGCCTGGAATACCCCTTTAATGAGTCCCAGCATTCACCATAAGTTCAAGCACAAGTGGTAGTTTATTGCAAAATCCTTCTGAAACAGGAACGCATTTTGGCCCTTAGGTTTCCTCTGCTGTCTAAGGGCCGAAAGATGTCATGTTTCAGAAGGATTTGAAATAAACTACCACTTGTGCTTGAATTTCTGGTGAGTGCTGGGACTCCTTTTCTATTATATGCCTACCAATCCTCGTTCACCACCTACAGCGGACGTGCCGAACTACTACCTTTACATCACCCATTCTTAATGAAACTCCCCGGCTCTACACAGTGTACTTGCAGAGCCTGGAATAGCAGCACTGTTTAAAAGGAGCCAGTACTCACTGTACAGCTGACAAGGAGGCTGCAGAGGAAGGTAGGTGCCGTGATCCTCACTGGCAAATGAGGAATTAGCAGGGCACCACATCAGTAAAGTACCAGTGGTAGCCCCTAGTGTTTGTGCCGCCGGAACCAGTCATCAGTTCTGGGACGGGAAGTTGCAGCCTGAAGTAGGCTCAGCAGTGATTGCACTAACATCTGATGGGTCAGCTATAACATTTAAACAGTACAAGGAGCTTAATAAAATCTGTAAAAATGTAATAAAAACAGCAAAAATTCAAAATGAGAGACAGGTGGCCAAAGAAAGCAAAACTAATCCTAAATATTTTTTTAGATATATAAATACAAAAAAAGCATGTAGGACCCCTTAATAATGATAATGGGGAGGTTGTCAAGGGCGATCAAGAGAAGGCGGAGCTACTGAATGGGTTCTTTAGTTCTGTATACACTATGGAAAAAGGAGCTGACATTGGCCAGGTCAGTGCTGGTAACACATGTAATGTACTGAACTGGCTTAATGTAGAGATGGTACAAGGTAAGTTAAGTAAAGTAAATGTAAGCAAATCTCCAGGGCCGGATGGACTACACGCAAGAGTTCTTAGAGAGGTAAGTTCAGTAATATCTGCACCCTTGTTCATGATATTTAGAGATTCTCTGGTGTCTGGTATTGTGCCAAGGGACTGGCGCAAGGCGAATGTGGTGCCAATCTTCAAGAAGGGCTCTAGGTCTTCGCCAGGCAATTATAGACCGGTAAGTCTAACGTGCATTGTGGGTAAATTGTTTGAAGGACTTATAAGGGATTACACACAGGAATACATAGGGGATAATAGTATTATAAGTGATAGCCAGCATGGGTTTACTAAGGATAGAAGTTGTCAAACCAATCTAATTTGCTTTTATGAAGAGGTGAGTAGAAGCCTTGACAGAGGAATGGCTGTGGATATAGTGTTTCTGGATTTTGCTAAAGCATTTGATACTGTCCCTCATAGACGTCTGACAGGTAAGTTAAGGTCTTTGGGCTTGGAAACTTTAGTTTGTAACTGGATTGAACACTGGCTCATGGATCGTACCCAGAGAATGGTGGTCAATGATTCGTACTCTGATTGGTCCCCGGTAATTAGTGGTGTACCCCAAGGTTCAGTATTGGGCCCGCTGTTGTTTAATTTATTTATCAATGATATAGAGGATGGTATTAACAGCTCTGTTTCTATCTTTGCAGATGACACCAAGCTTTGTAGCACAGTACAGTCTATAGAGGATGTGCATAAGTTACAAGATGACTTGGATAGACTAAGTGTCTGGGCATCCACTTGGCAAATGAGGTTCAATGTGGATAAATGTAAAGTTAGGCATCTGGGTACTAATAACCTGCATGCATCGTATGTCTTAGGGGGGATTAAACTGTCAGAGTCACTGGTAGAGAAGGATCTGGGTGTACTTGTAGATCACAGACTACAGAATAGCATGCAATGTCAGGCTGCTGCTTCCAAAGCCGGCAGGATATTGTCATGTATAAAAAGAGGCATGGACTCAAGGGACAGGGACATAATACTCCCCCTTTATAAATCATTGGTACGGCCTCACCTGGAATATGCTGTTCAGTTTTGGTCGCCTGTTCATAAAAGGGACACTGCAGAGTTGGAAAGGGTACAGAGACACGCGACTAAACTAATATGGGGCATGGAACAATCGTAGCTATGAGGAGCGATTAAAGGAGTTACAATTGTTTAGTCTTGAGAAGAGACGTTTAAGGGGGGATATGATAAACGTATATAAATGGCCCATACAAAAAATATGGAGAAAAACTGTTCCAGGTTAAACCCCCCCAAAGGACGAGGGGGCCCTCCCTCCATCTGGGGAAGAAAAGGTTTAGTCTAAAGGGGCGACACGCCTTCTTTACCGTGAGGACTGTGAATTTATGGAACGGTCTACCTCAGGAACTGGTCACAGCAGGAACAATTAACAGCTTTAAAACAGGGTTAGATACATTCCTGGAACAAAATAACATTAATGCTTATGCAGAATTATAAAACTACATCCCTTTCCCTTATCCCCTTACACCCTTCACTTCAATTCCCTGGTTGGACTTGATGGACGTATGTCTTTTTTCAACCATACTAACTATGTAACATGGGCAGTGTGCAGTGAGTAGGCTCAGTATCGGGTCTCTTTATCAGACTCTCTCATCAGTGCAGCTCGAGTTATCAGCAGGATTTGACTGGGGCCCCTACTGTGATCCACATCCAGGACTATGTGCCCCATACAATTCCCTAAAGCACACTCTTCTTTTCCATCCATGTCATGAACACCATGACAGAAATAAAGTGATCATGACACATTATTTATCCAACTACAGAGCTATATAAGTCTAGGTTTCCACACCGTTTTTTTCTGGCATTTTTTTGGAATACAGCCCCTGCAGTTTTCAAGCCAAAACCAGAAATGTATTCAAAAGGAATAGGACATATAAAGGAAGGACTTACACTTCTCCTTCCTACTGGATTCATTTCTGACTTCGGCTCAAAAACTGCAGCGGCAGTTGTCCAAAAAATGCCAGAAAAAAACCTGTGTCAAAACGTAGGAATTGTTTTTTGCAGGACAAGATGCACTTTTTATCGGCACCCTTTATATTACCATAAAATGATTTAGTGAACACAATGATTTGTAGGGTAACACTGAAGGAAATAAATACATACAATTGCACACACCAAGTTCACAGTACAGTATAAACAACATATTAACTTTATTTTCAGTACAGTCACACAAATTTATAGTTCTATATTAAATCCAAAATGTTTTTTATGTTTTGTTTTAAATAAAACAAAATACCGTATTTTTCGCCCTATAGGACGCACCAGCGTATAAGACGCACCCAATTTATAGGTGCAAAATCTAAAAAAATAAAGATTTTGAACCCAATAGTGGTCTTCAACCTGTGGACCTCCAAATGTTGCAAAACTACAACTCTCAGCATGCCCGGACAGCCGTTGGCTGTCCGGGCATGCTGGGAGTTGTAGTTTTGCAACATCTGGAGGTTCGCAGATTGAAGACCACTGCATAGGAGGTAATACTCACGTGTCCCCGCCGCTCCGGACCCGTCACCGCTGCCCTGGATGTCGCTCCATCGCTGTCGCCGTGTCCCCGTCACTCCGGAACGTCTCTGTTGCCGGCCGGGTATCCTCGCTCTCCGTCGCCGCCATCACGTCGTTACGCACGTACGCGATGACGAGGAAGGAGAGCGCCGGCCATACAGGGGATCCCTGAATGGAGAAGACACCGAGGAGGCAGGTAAGGTCCCTCCCGGTGTCCTGTAAGCACTAACCCGGCTATTCAGTCGGGCTGTTCAGGACCGCCGCGGTGAAATCGCGGCGGTCCCGAACAGCCCGACTGAACAGCCGGGTTAGTGTCACTTTCCCTTCAGACGCAGCAGTCAGCTTTGATCGCCGCGTCTGAAGGGTTAATACAGGGCATCACTGCGATCGGTGATGTCCTGTATTAGCCGCGGGTCCCGGCCGTTGATGGCCGCAGGGACCGCCGCGATAGGGGTGTATTCGTCGTATAAGACGCACCGACTTTTCCCCTCCAGTTTTGGGGAAGAAAAAGTGCGTCTTATACGGCGAAAAATACGGTAGCTTTTTCACCATTTTCTGACCCCTTGTAACTGTTATATTTTCCTGAAAATCGATGTGATGGCTAATTTTTGTGCAGATCTATAGGTTTTTCTTGTTACTTTTAGGCTAGGTTCAGACTATGGAATCAGAAAATTTTCTGCCCGGAGATTCCGAGTGCGGCCAGCGCTGACTGATTCAGTCGGCGTTAGGACCGCGCGAACACTGCAGTCTCCAAAAGACTGCAATGTGTTCCGCGAGTATTTCCACCTGAAGAAAGAGCAAAGCTATTCTTCAAGCGGAAATTTCCTAGCGGATTTCCTGTTCACAAATTCCACTTCACAAATTCACACTTCAGAATTTGTGAACGGAAACCCATTTACTACACTATACATTTGAGCAAGCGGAATTTCCCCTGCAATTTAAAAGCGGAATTGCAGGTGGAAATTCCGTCGTGTGAACTTAGCCTTGTGGGGTAGATTTACAACGATCAGCATATGTATGACAGATCTATTTTAGGTATACAGTGGACGTATACATCAGGGACACTGCCGGCACATGGATATTAGCCTCAGTTTGACTAAAAGGGGACATTTTTGGTGTAGATGAACAATTTTGCAACACTTTTCTGTAGTGGCAATATGTATGTGCACCAGATTTCTGAAAAAGTCAAATGGCATGTGATAAATATGGGGAGCAGCTTATACAGCGCTCACATCTCTGCTCTGTACTCCGGCCAGTGACAGGTAAATTAGTTCAGCTTTCAGGTGCTTCCGTGGGCTGGAAAAGGTGGATACAGTCCTAGGAGACTCTTTCCTAGGACTGTATCCACCTTTTCCAGCCCACCGGAGCACCTGAAAGCTGAACTAATTTATGCAGGATAAGTCATCAACGGCCGAGCAGAGAAGTTTGTGAATTTACTGTAAGTTCGCTCATCTCTAGTGGTCTCTAACTGTAGCCCTCCAGATGTTGCAAAACTACATCTCCCAGCACAGCCCAGACAGCTGTTTGGGCATGCTGGAATATGTAGTTTTGCAACAGCTGGAGGGCTACAGTTTGAGACCACTATATAGGTCCCTAAACTGTAGCCCTCCAGATCTTGCAAAACTACAACTCCTAGAATGCCCAAACAGCTGTTTGCTGTCTGGGCATGCTGGGATTTGTAGTTTTGCAACAGCTGGAGGATCACAGTATGGAGATCACTTTGCAGTGGTCTCTAAAACTGTAGCCCTCCAGATGTTGCAAAACTGCAAATCCCAGAATGCCCAAACAGCTGTCTCGGCATGCTGGGAGTTGTAGTTGCGTACCTCCAGCTGTTGCATAACTACATCTCCCAGCATGCCCTATGGTGATCAGTACATGCTGGGAGTTGTAGTTTTGCAACAGCTGGAGGCACACTGGTTGGAAAATACTGAGTTAGATGACAGAACCTAACTGAAGGTTTCCCAACCAGTGTGCCTCCAGCTGTTGCAAAACTACAACTCCCAGCATGCACGGTCTGTCAGTACATGCTGGGAGTTGTAGTTTTGAAACAGCTGGAGGTTTGCCCCCCCCCCCCCCCCCAGGTGAACGTACAGGGAACATTCACACGGGCAGGTTTACAGTAAGTTTCTTCCTTCAAGTTTGGGCTGCGGCAAATTTTTTGCCGCAGCGCAAACTCGTAGCGGGAAACTTACTGTAACCCGCCAGTGCGAATGTACCCTAAAAATACTACACTACAATAACACATAATAAAGAGTAAAACACTACATACACCCCCTTATACTGTCCCCCCCAATAACAATTAAAAACGTATTGTACGGCAGTGTTTCCAAAACGGAGACTCCAGCTGTTGCAAAACAACAACTCCCAGCATTTCTGGACAGCCACTGACTGTCCAGGCCTGCTGGGAGTTTAGCAACAGCTGGAGGCACCCTGTTTGGGAATCACTGGCATAGAATTCCCCTATGTCCACCCCTATGCAATCCCCAATTTAGTCCTCTAATGCGCATGGCACTCTCTCACTTCGGAGCCCTGTCGCATTTCAAGGAAACAGTTTAGGGCCACATATGGGGTATCGCCGTACTCGGGAGAAAATGCACTACAAATTTTGTGGGGCTTTTTCTCCTTTTACCCCTTTTGAAAAGGAAAAGTTGGGGGCTACACCAGCTTGTTAGTGTAAAAAAATAAAAATGTTTACACTAACATGCTGGTGTTGCCCCATACTTTTTATTTTCACAAGCGCTAAAAGGAAAAAAGGACCCCCAAAATTTGTAACGCAATTTCTCCTGAGTACGGAAATACACCATATGTGGGCGTAAAATGCTCTGCGGGCGCACAACAAGGCTCAGGAGTGAGAGCTCACCATGTACATTTGAGGCCTAAATTGGTGATTTGCACAGGGGTGGCCGATTTTACAGCGGTTCTAACAAACGCAAAAAAATAAATACCCACATGTGACCCCATTTTGGAAACTACACCCCTCACGTAATGTAATGTAATAAGGGGTACAATGAGCATTTACGCCCCACAGGTGTCTGACAGATTTTTGGAACAGTGGTACACAGCCCACTGTTCCAAAGATCTGTCAAACGCCAGTGGGGTGTAAATACTCACTGCACCCCTTATTAAATTCTGTGAGGGGTGTAGTTTCCAAAATAGGGTCACATGTGGGGGGTGGTGCACTGTTCTGGCACCACGGGGGGCTTTGTAAATGCACATGGCCCCTGACTTCCATTTCAAAAATTTTTTTCCCAAAAGCTCAATGGCGCTCCTTCTCTTCTGAGCATTGTAGTGCGCAAGCAGAGCACTTGATGTCCACACATGGGGTATTTCCATACTCAGAAGAGATGGGGTTTAAAATTTTGGGGGGCATTTTGTCCTATTTCCCCTTGTAAAAATTTTAAATTTGAGGGAAAACTAGCATTTTAGTGGAAAAAAAAAAACCATTTACACATCTAACTTTCACGAAAAGTCGTCAAACACCTGTGGGGTGTTAAGGCTCACTGGACCCCTTGTTACATGCCTTGAGGGGTGTAGTTTCTAAAACAGTATGCCCCGTGTTTATTTTTTTGTTGTTCTGGCACCATAGGGGCTTTCTAAATGTGACACGCCCCCCCCAAAAACCATTTCAGAAAAACTCACTCTCCAAAATCCCACTGTCGCTCCTTCCCTTTTGAGCCCTCTACTGTGCCCGCCGAACACTTGACATACACATATGAGGTATTTTCTTACTCGAGAGAAATTGGGTTACACATTTTAGGAATTATTTCTCTCCTTTTACCCCTTGTAAAAATTCAATAACTGGGTCTACAAGAACATGCGAGTGTAAAAAATGAAGATTTTGAATTTTCTCCTTCAATTTGCTGCTATTCCTGTGAAACAAAGGGTTAACAAACCTTTTGAATGTCATTTTGAATACTTTGAGGGGTGCAGTTTTTATAATGGGGTCATTTGTGGGGTATTTTTAATAAGAAGGCCCTTCAAATCAGAACTGGTCCCTGAAAAATTGCGATTTTGAAAATTTGGTGAAAAATCTGAAAATTCCTGCTATACTTTGAAGCCCTCTGATGTCTTCCAAAAGTAAAAACATGTCAACTTTATGATGGAAACATAAAGTAGATATATTGTATATGTGAATCAATATATAATTTATTTGGAATATTCATTTTCCTTATAAGCAGAGAGCTTCAAAGTGAAAAAAATGCAACATTTTCAATTTTTTTCACCAAGAAATGATGCAAGTAGCCACAAAATTTTACCACTAAAGTAGAATATGTCACGAAAAAACTCTCGGAATCAGAATGAAAGGTAAAAGCATCCCAGAGTTATTAATGTTTAAAGTGACAGTGGTCAGATGTGCAAAAAATGGCCGTGTCCTACAGTGAAAATTGGCTGGGTCCTTAAGGGGTTAATTTGGACCTCCAACCCCTCCCTTAAGACAAAACACAATATTATGTTTAAAAATGTATTTATTTTAAAAAGGATTCTTTAAGAAAACAAGAGTATCTAAAACAAAACTCATTGACATACACAGCGGTTGCACTGATACTATAACAGGTAGTGATGCCTTTACTGTACAATCATAAAATAGGAACAAAAACTGAAACATGCTAGGACACAGGAACGTAGCAGATCTAGTTCTTTAAACAACACAGTAAAACACTCTTTGCATATATGTTTTCAGTATAGTTCTCTGGGGATCAGACAATCCCTTTAAAATTAAAGGGTACCCCCTCAATAAAAAAAATAATAATAATAGGAAAAATCCAGTAAATATAAAACCTTCAGTTGCCTTATATCCAGTTATTCTTCTGTTCATCCATTATAGGTTAGATCAGTTTCTGGGAAAGCTTGGTGACAACCAATATGCAAGTAAAGCTTTATACAGCTGTAAGTTCTTTTTATTTCAGGTAATGAATAAATTATCACCCCCATGGGTTGTTTATCAGGGATCCCAGACTCCTTACTGTCAATGCTAAACAGGTATGCAGTAGTGCATTTTAAATTCATATACCATCACTTCCCTGGGCAGAATAACCATTCAGCACTATGGCAGCATGTCTGCCAACCAATTAAAGAGGTATGCTGGCAGTCATATTGGTCGTTGGAATTTAGCATATTGGTAACTTGGTAAAATATTCAAACAGCTTTACAGAAGCCAAATTAACAATTAATATTTGCTACTCCGGAATACAGGAAGCAACTACAGGTTTAAAATAAGGAAAATAAAAAAAGTATAAAAACACTGTGCAGATCACATACAATACAAATCTATAGCATCCAGAGTATTTTAGCAGCCAGACAGTATATAACATTTAGCAACATCCACTAACATAGGGCCAATAATCAGGTGGCGGATTACAATTCTATATTGTGATTCTTTATTAGAATTTATCACAGGATGACGCAGCAGCACGTAGATGGATAATCCTTGGTCTCCACTTTATTCTCCCGTCCATACACAAAGTAATTGCAGTTCTTACCCTTCCAGCTGTACTCAACCTTAGTGAGCGGCAGCAGCTCAATGGTTTGTCTCTGCGGAAAGTATTATTATACAAACATGTCAGAAACCAGCATTGGAGCAGGGATAAAGTAGTGTTATGTTACTGTACATAGGGGGTAGTAAAGTAGTTATATTCTTGTGCATAGGAAGCAGAAGGAACTGTGGGCAACACTAGCACGAAATCCCAGGTTACATCACTTTGAAAACAAGAGAAACCATAGAAATTGATGTGACAATTATATGCTGTAATGTACTGCAATACTCTTGTACATTGTGGCAGTATTATAGTAGTTAACCTATTGTTCATAGGGAACAGTATTATAGTAGTTATACTCTTGTACATAGGAGTCGGTAACATGTTACTTTCATACTGTGTTCTGTACACAATATTATAATATGGCCTTCTATATACAAGAATATAACTACTATACGAGACAGTATTATAGAAATTCTATTATTTTACTTAGGAGGTAGTATTCGTAGATGCTTTAACTTGACATTTAGCTCTATGGGTATGTGTAGACATCTTTGAAACCTATTTTACAGCTCAAAAAGGAAAAAAATTGTTTTAAAGTTTTTTGAGAATTTTTTTTTCCATTTCTACTTTTGGGCTGTAGCAAAACTTACAGCCTAAATATTTCTTTATTTGGGTCATATTTTGCACTCACAGTTATATGTCAAAATACAGATATAAATAGGAGGGCCAGGCACTTAAAGGGGTAGTCCAGTGGTGAAAAACGTATCCCCTATCCTAAGGATATAGGATATGTTTGAGATTGCGGGGGGTCCGACCGCTGGGGCCCCCTGCGATCTCTCTGTACGGGGGCCAGGCTTTCCGGCCAGATAGCGGGTGTAGACCCCCCGCACGAAGCGCGGCCGACACGCCCCCTCAATACATCTCAATGGCAGAGCCAGAGATTGCCAAAGGCAGCGCTTCGGCTCTGCCATAGGGTTGTATTGAGGGGGCGTGTCGGCCGCCGCTTCGTGCGGTGGGTAACACGCCCCCTTCCCGCGGGCTGTCGGGGCTCCGTACAGGAGATCGCAGGGGGCCCCAGCGGTCGGACCCCCCGCGATCTGCAACTTATCCCCTATCCTTAGGGGGGGGGGGGGGGTGCCCGCCCTCTCCTGTACAGAGCCCAGCTCCTGCACTGAATTAACCATTCAGCAGCTTCTCCCCTGAACACTCCAGCTCCACCTTCATAGTCGCACTCGTGTGACGGCCAGCTCAGCCAATAACTGACTGAGACATAGTCCAGTCTCAGCTGGTGACTAGCTGAGCAGGCCATCACTTCTGCACATCTGTGAAGGTGGGCGTCGGAGTGCTCAGGAGCATGGTAAGTAGACTGGCGAGAATTGGGTCCCGCACAGGAGGTTGGGTGTGGAGGGAAGGGGTTCCAGCAGTCAGACATTTATTCCCCACCTGGTATGTTTTATTAGGGTGAAAGTCAAAGTTTTTGCCATCCCAAAAAACTGCCTAAAAACATATCCTCACAGATAAAACCACTCCTGGAATGACCTTGCTGCTTAGAACTTACCTGCATCAGGATCCGACTTGAGGACATGAACTGGGAGTAATGCTGCTGTACCGCAGTCTGAGAGGTCTGATTTATAGACGGCTCGGGAAAATTGATGATAGGAGGAACCTACATATAAACACACAAACCTACAGATGAATATTCACTGTTTTCATACTGTAATAACTTTAGATAAGAAAATGCCCCAGTGCACCCCAAAAATCAATTCTCAAATATATTGGTTTCCTACCAGTAGCTGCTCATCTGAATACATCTTCTCCCCAGTCACTTTCTTGAAGAGGTCGGTCGGGAATTCTGAATGGTGATCGGGGATGAACTCGAAAACATTATTCTTCCTACAAAACAATAAAAATCCACAGTGAACCCAGTGCTGCTCCCAAATCACCACCAATCTGTTACAAAAGGACAATACATGATCTCAATGTCCTGTTTAGCTGAATGCAATCTAATGTTCACTTCATCAGCCTGGGGAGAGGCCGACTGTAGAAACAATTGAATAACTTATCAGGGTTTCCAGACAGAACAGTTATGATTTATTATTGGCGTCTCAAATAATTCATCTGTGGGTTAAAAGTCACCCACTATAGGGAAGCTTAGCTACTGCAATAGCCATGTCCTCACCATGTTACAGTCATCTCAATGTATGTCATCACTTGGCCTTTTCCACTGCAGCCTGGACAAGTCTGGACATTGGTCTGGTTGCAGGTTTTGCATCTGTAAATTGATAAAAATTTTAAAACTTTAATGCTCTAAATAATAAAAAAAAAAAATGTGATAAAAAAAAAAAAACCTACACCCATAACGTGCTTAGATAAATTCCCTATAATGTGTATTAAATGTATAATTTGTGCCTTTTTCACTCTACTTTTCTCCTTAGGCTAGGTTTGTGTTGAAGGGGGGGGCGTATGCGGCAACTGTATTGCACAGTGCTCTACAATAGTCTACAAAATACATAAGAACAAGCATACAATGACATCATCTCCATAGACAGACATTAGAAGTGATTGGTATAGTCACAAGTGTCTCATTGAGGGCATTGGGTTAGCTGTAAAGTCTGGTGGAGGAGAAATCCCTAAAACCATAATGCAAACTAACAGCAAAGACTTGGGATGAGCTTTACGTTTCATGCATGGTTATTGGAGGAGATCAGTATTTAAAGTTAAGGGATGTTTTCTTGCCTTTAAGTCTTTTAGGGTGTGTTCAAACTCTGGCAGTCTGCAAATCTGACACTATTGCGGACTGTTCGAGACTCATTCAAATGAATAGTAGCGTAACTCACAGCGGTTCTAACGCTGCAGGAAACCCGCTGTTAGTTACTAGGGTGTGAACACACCCTTAAAGGGGTACTCCGGTAGAAACCTTTTTTCTTGTAAATCAACTAGTGGCAGAAAGTTAAACATATTTGTAAATTACTTCTATTAAAAAATCTTAATCCTTCCTGTACTTATTAGCTGCTGAATACTACAGAGGAAATTATTTTCTTTTTGGAACACTGATGACATCACGAGCACAGTGCTCTCTGCTGACTTTATTATAATAATAATAATAAGGCTTTATTTATTGTCATCCTTAGTGGGATTTGAACCCAAGTCCCCAGCACTGAAAGGCAGCAGTGCTAACCACTGAGCCACCATGCTGCCCTTAGCATATGATTGCTATGCATGGTTGCTAAAATGTACAGAGATGTCAGCAGAGAGCACTGTGCTCGTGATGTCATCAGTGGTCCAAAAAGAAAGGAATTTCCTCTGTAGCATTCAGCAGCCAATAAGTACTGGAAGGATTAAGATTTTTTAATAGAAGTAATTTACAAATATGTTTAATTTTCTACCACCAGTTGATTTAAAAGAAAAAAGGTTTTCACCGGAGTACCCCTTTAAGGAGGTATTTATTAGGATTCTCGGGGGTGAAGACAACCATAAGGGATACTTTTCTAAAATGAACTAAATGGTAAAAGGATCAAATAGCAACCAGGGCCGGACTGGCTTAGTGGGATATTTGGAATATTCTCGGTAGGCCGCTGCACTGTGGGCCGGCAGTGGCTGGAGCGCAGGCTGCCTGAATCCCAACAAGCAGTTGCGACCCGGCCCGATGGCAATTGCGACCCGGCCCCCTGCCACTACACTATGCAGCTGCAGTAACAGGTCCGCCACTCAGGCTGCACCCGTCGCTGCCAGCAATCTTTACTAACTTTTAATTACCTGCGCACCGGCCCTTTAAAAATCAGCTGGGAGGCCAGAGGCATGATGGGAGTAGACGTGCTCCGCGCAGGTACGCACGCACGTCTGCTCCAAGCCCCTGATGCGTCTCTGCCTCTGACCCCATGATATCGATACCAGGCAGAGGCAGTGGCAGGTGCAGCCGCCCGCCCGACATCGCTGCAGTGATCTCCAGGAAGGTGAGGAGACACGGGACGGGCTGCTGGAGGGGGTTGCTGGGGGTGATAATTTCATGAGGGGTTAGACTGATTGGTGTGAGACAGATGGCGGGGGGTGGGGGGATTGATGAGGAAACTAAGGACGGGGTGCATGGGGGGGAGGGGGGGATTGATGAGGAGACCGAGGATAGGATGGGGGGGGGATATTGATGAGGAGACCAAGTATGGGGTGCAGGTGAGGGGAGGGGGTGATTGATGAGACAAAGGGCGGGGGGGGGGGGCCTAATTGATGGGGAGACCGAGGATGGGGTGTGTGTGTGTGTGTGTGTCTGTGTGTGGGAGCTGGGGGAAGGGATGGTTTGATGAGACCGAGAATGGGGGGGCGTGGTTGGGGAATGGGGTTCAGGGGGATCGACAGAATGGGGTGCTGGGGGGTTGGACTGGGTGGTGGTGTATGAGGAGACTGAGGGTGGGGTGCAGGGGGGGGTTGGACTTGGTGGCGGTGTATGAGAAGACTGAGGATGGGATACGGGGGGGGGGGTGATGTATGAGGTGATAAGGAGGAGACTGAGGATGGGATGCCAGGGGGGTCGTGGATGGCGGTGCATGAGGTAATGACTTGGGTAAAGATGTAGGGGTCTTGGTGGGGGGGGGTGACAGAGAAGCCTGGAGGAGGATAGATGGGTCTGGAGGAGGACAGTGCAGGGGTGGGATTCAGCTGGACTATGGAGAAACACTGTGTGACAGTATTATTATTATGGGAACAGTATGTGACAGGGTTATATTCTGAGGATACAGTTTGTGGAAGTATTTTACTCAGGGGTTACAGTGTGTAGCAGTATTATATTCAGGGGGTACACTGGTTGGCAGTATTATATTCAGGGGGTACAGTGTGTACCAATAATATATTTAGAGGGTACAGTGGGTGGTAGTATTATATTCAGGGGTTACAGTGTGTAGCAGTATTATATTCAGGGGGTACACTGGTTGGCAGTATTATATTCAGGGGGTACTGTGTGTACCAATAATATATTTAGAGGGTACAGTGTGTGGCAGTATTATGTTCAGGGGGTACAGTGTGTAGCAATAATATATTTAGAGGGTACAATGGGTGGTAATATTATATTCAGGGGGTACAGTTTCTGGCAGTATTATATTCAGGGGGCACAGTATTTGGCAAGATAATAATGATTAATGTCTTTATATAGAGAATGGAGATCTGCTGACAAGCTGAGGAATCAATGATGTCCGGCCGTCAGACTCTGCAGAGAAGATGGAGCTGGAAGAAGACCTGGTGCCCGGACGAGATGAGAAAGAAAAGACAACAGAGAAGATGTCACTCAGGTCACTGATATCACTGTGTGTTCTGTCTGACCCAATCTGTGGCTCTCCAGCTGTTGCAAAACAACAACTTCCATAATGCCTGAGGATCTCCAGACACGATGGGAGTTGTAGCTTTATAACAGCTGGAGAGCCACTTGAACCAAGGTGATTGGTGGGGGGTCTAAGAAGTCGTACCCCCACCAGAAAAATGGGCTGCTTATTTTAAAATGCCGAGCCTATTTTTGGCCCCATTCCGGCCCTGCCTGTAAGTTATTATGTTTGTGCCGTTGAGCCCGTGTAAGGGGTTCGTCAGGGATTGGGGAAGTGAGCCGTCGAGGGTAGGGGGGCCCAGGACAATTTTTTGCATCAGGGCCCTGTGATTTCTAGCTACGCCCCTGCCGACAAGTCACTGTGTCAGTCTGTCAGCAGTGTCTGGAACTGTGTGCTCCGCAGCTGCAGCATCACACACAGATCCTGAGGCTCCTGACAGGCTGACACAGTGAGCGGAGGTCCGGAGGTCTGGGGTACAGAGTCTGTAATGGGAGCTGTACAGACAGTACACTCCCCTCTACTCTCTGCCTCCTCACTGCTCCTGGCCCCTCCTCCTGTCGGCACACAGTGACTGCAGCTGCTCGGGGGAAGATCTATTATACTGGGTGAGAGGAAAAGGAACCGAATGTTATTACTGTGTAAGGGAAAGGGTGGGAGTCCCGTTATGTGGTGTGTGTGGGGGGGTCTGGTAAGGGGCAGACCTGTTATGTGGTGTATGGGGGCCTGGTAAGGGGGAGACCTGTGATGTGTGTGGGGGGGGGGAGCTGCAGTGGGGGACCGGTGATGTTAGAGGCTGCAGAGGGGGAGGCCTGTGATGTTAGGGGCTGCAGAGGGGGAGACCTGTGATGTTAGGGGCTGCAGAGGGGGAGACCTGTGATGTTAGGGGCTGCAGAGGGGGAGACCTGTGATATTAGGGGCTGCAGAGGGGGACCTGTGATGTGGGGGGCTTGAGACGGGGTGAACTGTGATATGAGGGGCTGGAAAGGGGATACCTGGGATGTGGGGGTCTGGAGATGGGAGGGGGGCTGGAGACATGGAGGCCTGTGATGAGGGGGGACCTGTAATGTGGGGTAAGGGGGTAGGTTCTGGGAAGAGGAGACCTGCTGTTACTACTTTGTAAGGGAGGGCCACTTTGGTTCTCTCTCTTTTTTTTTTTTTTTTTTCTTTTTTTGCAATTTAAGTTGTTTATTCATTATTTCTAAATAACTATATATATTTTATATTTAACTACAGTTAAGGGGAACCTGTTATCAGTTTTATGTTGCCCAAACAGTGGGTGATTAGTCCTCAGGGCGGGTCTCAGCAGGGCAGGTGACGCATCTCTCCCTGTATCAGTGGTCTCCAAACTGTGGATCTCCAGCTGTTACTAAACCAAAACTCCCAGCAGAATGACAACTCCCAGCATGCACAGACTGTTGTTGGAACAGCTAACAGTCCACAGTTTGGAGACCTAGGGGAGATTTATCAAAGCCTGTGCAAAGGAAATGTCACCCAGTTGATTGGTGAGTGCTTCCAATAATGTTCTACTGTGAGACTGTTATGCTTACTGCTATAAACTATTGGGATTGAGCACCCAGTCTGTATGCAGGAACCTGCAAAGTCGTGAAAAGGTGTAGTGTTGGACTTTGTAGTGCTGACCACTGTCTTCCAGGGTCTCCGTATACACTGCTAGAGACAAGAGAGACGTGTCAATCAAGCCGGCTGGGCAGGGAGCAGCCGACAGGACCCGCCCCTGTGACTATTTACCTGTATTCTGGTAGCATTATAAAACTGTCTCAATGTTGCAATGCCTGCACCAGTGTTATGCTTCCCACTGTATTTTAACCCTATGCAATATCTACTACGGGAGGGGGACAGTAAAAAAAAAAAAAAAAAACTAAAATTCCTCGCTTTTACACTGCCACTGAAATGACGGAATTCTGTTCCTGGTATCTGGCACTTTTGGTTAGGTGACGTGACATCACATGGCCAGCCATCCAATCAGTGCCTGAGGCTGAACATTGCTTCGGCCCGTAATTGAATGAGCAGCTTTGTGAGATCAGGTAACCTAACCCAGAAGTGCTGGACACTGGGAACTGAGTTCCGTGACTCTGGCGGTAGCGCAAGTGCAAAAAAGAGAGGGTTGCTTTTATTTTTTACGGTTTTCCCCAAGTGGATTTTACATAGCGTTAATACCACATTACTGTCTTGTATGTTGAGGCTGCACCCACAGCATAGTTCTCTTATAGAGGCATGGCAAATCAAGTGCCAGGCTTCCCTGACCCTTCCCTGCAGCCAGCGGCTGCCATAATGACACAATGCTGTGGGGCTGGTATGACAATTTTTCCAGGACTGGTTTTTAGCCCCAGTCTGGCCCTGATAGCAACTACACAGTTAGAGATGTAATCTATAGCTTTGGGTGGCATCATTGGCAGTATGAAGACTATTCTGATCCCCTAGCCAAAGATCTCCCCCACACAACATACCCTATATTTCCAGTCCCATCGCAGTGTTCACACTCTTCCTCTAAGCGCTTTCCAGATCCACTACAGTGCTCACATCTCTCCTACAAACACAGAAAATAGAAAATACATTCTAAGGCTAGGATCACATCAGTGATTTTCATTTCCGTTCCTTAGATCCATTAAGGCTGAGAAACTGAAATTAATGGATCCCATTCATTTCAATGGGTGAATTTAAATCTCCACTATAATCAGTTATTTTGATGAAAATAAATGAAAAATGCACTTTTTTTCTGTCAGAAATTACTAACTAACATTGAAGTCTATAGTGACTATAGCTTCAGTCTCAGTTGCAATAACGGAATGTAACGGATGTGAAAACTAAGGAAGTGCGGCCAATTCAACAGCAATAGATCTTTAAACTTATTTCAGGTGTAATCTCACGTACAGTATCCTGCACATATTTGATGTACAGGTTTTGAAGCTGTGTTTACAATGAATTTTGTAGCATAAAATCTGCAGCTTTCAAATATGCGCAGGATATTGTACGTGTGAATACACCCTTAGGGTAGGGTCACATGTAACAGATCCGCAGCTTATTTTACACTGCTGATCCACCGATGACCCGACCCTATAGTGTGCCTTCAGCTGTTTTCCCCCTGTGTACCACTGGCAATCCACCGCAACAAGCAGCCACACAGGGACGTGCGGTTGCAATATTTGAGTACACTATGTATGCACGTGGCAACTTGAATGTCCCTGTGTGGCTGCTCGTACCGGCAGATTGCCTCTGCGAGCAGCACACAGGGGGCGGTAACAGGTGGAGGCACACTATAGCATATTTTACATATTTTTCTTAAACTGATGTGAACGGTCTGTTATTTTTACATACCTTTCCGAGAAACCATTTTAAATTACAGACTGTTAAAATCTGGTTAGAATTAGGTCTGTTCGATAACAATAATGGATCTAAAAGAATGAATATTCCTTTTGCCTATATAAACACAGCCTTATTCTGTTTAACCTCATAATATCAATACTGTTGTAAATAAGGTTGGCGTATCCCAACATAATATAGTACTTGTCAATCTATAAGGAAAACTTTGTAAACCCACTCCTTACCTACCCATAGACAGTACTGTCACTTATATGGCAGACCTCTGTCTGCTGACACTACAACATTACACACCTACCCGACTATTTCCATTACATTTCTGGCAGATGATCTTTCCTTTTCCATTGCACTCTTGGCAGGACTGTAAGACAAAACAAAATTACATTTTACTGATCTTTACTGGAATGGTTCTATATCATTGCTACTGTATCTTTGTTTCCTTGCTGGGCTGATGTATTAACCTTCTTGGAAGTCGTATGAGGAACTGGCACTTTTTGAGTTTCATCGTGGAAAAGAGATGGAGTTTTCACATGGATTTCCCAGGGCTGAGGAGCAGGACCTTTTTCAGGAGAGTCAAGAACGCCCTCTACAATAAAAAATAAAATAGCATAATTAAAAAGGGGCTTGTGTCGCATTTTGGCTGTATTTCACAGGTATACATGCTAAATACCATCATAAAGATATTTCAGGACCATAGGGGTCAAGAGACTAAGGGCATGTTCACACTGAGGAATTGGAGAGGAATTTCCACGAGTAATTCTGCTGGCTTTTTCCTCTCCAATTCATTCAGCAGTGAAAATCCCCATAGAGTTGTACAGAATTTCTGCCCCTCAGTTCACACTGAGGAATTTCCTCAAGCAGAATTCTGACGAGGAAGTCTTTTCCGCTTGAAGAAAGAACATGTTCTTTCTTTGAGGCGAAATCAGCGTCGTTCTCCCATAGAGATCAATGCTATATATATTTTTTGAGTCAGAAGCATTTCCACGCGGAATTGGCGTGGAATTTCCGCATTAAAAAAGAAAAAAATTAATTATGAATAGAAATACTTGATACTCCTCCTCCACATGAAACCTGCATTTCCGCGTGGAATTCTGCGTGAATTCCGCGTGATTTCCATGCCAATTCCGCGCGAAATCTCTGAGTTCTTGTGGAAAAGTAACAATATTTTGAGGCAGAAAATTTCTGCTTCATTTCCGCCCCAATTCCTCAGTGTGAACATACCCTAAATGTAGTCTATTTCCTATTGAAATTACAATGTACATAAAAACATGAGATAAACTGAATAGAATCCAAAGAAAGGCACCAAAATTCAAACAGATAGGTAAAAGAACTGGAGACACTAGGAAAAAATTTAACAAATAGACGTAAAGCAAAAGAATGTTACCATAAAGGCATGCAATAAAGTGCAACATGGGCCAATGTACAAATGCCAGTGCAGGCAGAACAGAGAGATGATACTGGGTGCCAGACCTTACCTACAGGGTGCCAGACCTTACCTACCAAACCCCAACAATCGTTTTGCATAAGAAAATGCTTCCTCAGGGGGCACGCCCCCTGAGGAAGCATTGTCTTATGCGAAACGATTGTTGGGGTTTGGTAGGTAAGATCTGGCACTCTGTATCACCTCTCTGTTCTGCCTGCACTGGCATTTGTACATTGGCCCATGTTCCACTTTATTGCATGCCTATATGGTAACATTCTTTTGCTTTACGTCCATTTGTTACATTTTTTTCTAGTCTCTCCAGTCCTTTTCCCTATCTGTCTGTTTGTATTCTGTTGCCTTCTTTTGGATTCTATTCTGTTTCTCTCATGTTTTTATGTACATTGTAAATTCAAGAAACATTGATTGTTTATATTATATTATCTCAGTTTGGTGTGTGTGCACTATTAGTTTTCTTGTTGCTGTTGCAGATTCTTAGTGCACTCTTACTTACTCCAGCTAGTAAGGTAGTTTTTTTGTTAATCGGTGGTCTCCTATAGAAAAGGAGACTGACGGTTTCAAACAGAAGTCTGCCAAAGTTCTGAGTGCCAAGCGTTATGGCCACCATTTAAGTTATTTTTCTAGATTCCTTAATAGTGAAGTATTCCATTTCTTGATTTGTTACAGCTGTAAATGAATGCAAAGCTGTGTGGCCACCCACAGAGATATGACAAATATGCAACATATATGCATCACTAACCAGTCAGGGGCTTAGTCACCCATTCACATGACCGAGACTCTGTAAACGTTTCCAGGCGATACTAAAATGGAGTAAAACAAAAAAAAAAGTTAAGATTAACATAAAGAATATTAAAGAGTGTACAGCCAAGTAAAATAGGAGGTAGCACCTACCCGATAGGTGTTGTATGGCCTGAGTTGAGTAATTTCCATCTCTTCTGCTGGGCTTGACCCGTAACAACACTTACTATTGGCATAATCCAGCAAGGCATGCTTTGCAGTCTCATTATTGATGGATGGAATCCTGTGGATAGATAAGGTTGTCAGCGCAGTAGTACAAGTGTGGCAGCTTACAGGCAACAATTAGCATGTAAATGGGGTTCACATGTTCCATTTTCCAGTAACTTTTTTTTTTGTTAAAAAAAAATAAAAAAATTGTTTATTGAAAACACAGGTAGGTAAGTACAGGTGAGCCAACACAGTTGCCGAATTTGGGGCACGGTAAATACAATAAACAGTAAGTAAATACAAGAACGGAGTAGTTACAATAATCAAAGCAAAACATATAGGATGGGGGTGGACGAACAAGATAACAAAACAGGGAGGACGGTGAAGGGAAGGGGCGGCACAGGTCGTACACTACAGATATAAAAACTAAATCAGGGGTGTGTACAAGGGGAAAAAAAACTACAGTATACAGTCAAAGACTTTGATAAAGGGAGACATCTGAAGCATGTGGAGAGTCGGGCCAGGATTGCCATACTTTATGGAATAGGTCCATAAAGTACTGTTGAAGTACTTCCCATACTGCTGACATTTTCTCCAATAATAAAATCTTACTTACGCATATTTTATAGTGGAGGGCTTATCACCCAAGAGACAGACAGTGGGGTGCCTCAGGTAGCGCATGCCCAAAACAGAGGAGATAAGGTCCACAACTTGCCTCCAGAGGGCAGCAACAATGAGGCATTGCCACTAGATAAGCCCCATGGAGCCATCAACCTAACACCCTCTAAAACAATTGGGGGGGGGGGGGGGGAAGAGACCTTCTGATAAATAGAGTTCAAGCAAGTAGGGACATAATAGGTACAGTGGAGGACCTTAAAGGGGTTCTCCGGTGCTTGCACATCTTATCCCCTATCCAAAGGATAGGGATAAGGTGCCTGATCGCGGGAGTCCCGCAGCTGGGGACGCCCGCGATCATGCACGCGGCACCCCGTTTGTAATCAGTCCCCGGAGCGTGTTCGCTCCGGGTCTGATTACGGGCGACTACAGGGCGGGCGGCGTGTGACGTTCCGCCCCTCAATGCAAGCCTATGGGAGGGGGCATGATAGCTATCACGCCCCCTCCCGTAGGCTTCCATTGAGGGGCGGAGCGTGACGTCACACGGGGGCGTGACGTCACACGCCGTCCGCCCTGTAGTCGCCCGTAATCAGACCTGGAGCGAACATGTCCGGGGACTGATTATAAACGGGGTGCCGCGTGCATGATCGCAGGCGTCCCCAGCTGCGGGACTCCTGCGATCAGGCATCTTATCCCCTATCCTTTGGATAGGGGAGAAGATGTATAAGCACCGGAGAACCCCTTTAAGGGCTGTCTCCACTAATAACACTTGCCAGCTACCTTTGGCCAGTTGCTGACAACAAGCATGCCAACAGGGCAAAGATTGGTCAAAACCCAACTCAGTCCCCCATTGGGCAATAAAGGGGATTTTGGTGTCAGGGGGAGGTCGATTAAATCAGGTGTATATCAGGGAAAGGGAGCCTGGGAGTAATGGGGTATAGAGAGTCATAGCTTTGAACTAGGTAGTGGTTATATTAGAAGCAGAGCCAGTGAGGGAGTGCAAGCAGGAGAAAAATTGTGAGAGTCAAAATGACTTATTCCAGTAGCCTTTTACTGATGTTGCAGGGATTGTAGAGAAGCCAGTCTGAGCTGAATTTTATGATTATCACACCTGTTGGGGCACCTCTGTGGTATGATAGCCACCTCTGTTGATGGTCTCTCAAAGACTGGCCACCTACCTACTAAGTCTACTTACAGGGACCAATGTCAGTGGGGACCCATTTACAACACTTCAGGATAAGTTATATAAAATACCATCAAGTTACACAGGCACTTACAACCAGTCCTTGCTTGTGGGAACAGGTAAATGGCCAGGTTCTGCTCCAAAAGCTGGTGGGGGTGGTAGATATTTACCACCTGAAAATAAAAGAGGGTTATGTCAGCACTATACTTCTCAGACAATTAAAACACTCTTAATCCAAAACTGTTCCTTAACAAGGCTGTAGACATTGAAGAATAGGTTGGACAGAATGTGCACATTGCTTTATTAGAAGAGATCTCCTTCTTGTTTTAGTTTATCAGCATTTTGAGGCTCATAGTGAATGGGAACACTTTTTGACACCCAGAAGCTGATAACCTTCTCCAAACAAATATATTTTATTGACACTGATACATTGGGGAAAACCTGCTTAGCGGAAGAGTGATACAGTTGCCCATACCAACCAGATTCCTTCTTTCATTTTTAAAGAGGCCTGTGAAAAATTAAAGAAGCGATCTGATCATTACTCTTCCTCTACACAGATTTTAATAAATATCCCTCATTGTGACAAAAGAAAAATACTTGTCACATTTCAGAGATTTTGTCATCATTATTGACATAGGGACAGGGACAAGAAGCCACAAGAAGCTAGCGTCAATTGGCCCATAAATGCACAAAAACCTAAGCCAACTTTTGGAAGGTGCAAACTTCAATTAGACAGTTTGAAAGATACACCAGGTGCATATTACACTGTCTAGGTTAATTTAAAGGGGTATTCCGGGCAAAAACATTTTATCCCCTATCCAAAGGATAGGGGATAAGATGTCTGATCGCGGGGAAGCTCGCTGCCGAGACCCCCGCGATAGAAATGAATGTAGGGGGCGTGGCGTGACGTCATGTCCCCAGTCCCGGAAACCCGGAGGTTTCCGAAACTGGAAATTCAGCACCCGCATAGAAAGCCGGTGCTGCAGGGAGATCACGGGGGGTCTCAGCAGCGGGCCCCCCGCGATCAGACATCTTATCCCCTATACTTTGGATAGGGGATGAAATGCTTTTGCCCGGAATACCCCTTTAACACTGTCTTAAGTGTATTTATCACTTTATCCAAGGTAGCCTCTTGCGCACTAGTCAGACTTTTAATGGTAAGATCCGCAAAGAAGGAGGTCACCACACCTTGAGCATCAGTACATCTGGAAGTGCACAGTAGGGCCCTGCACGAGATATATCCTTAATCCTGTTCTTGTCTGTTCCCACTGGATTTCTGACCAATAACCACCCGCCCCAGCACACATTTTGTTACAGATTTTAGAGATAGCACATTAAGCCATTTCATCAGCCCCTTGAACCATTTTTAAAAGTTTGCGGGACCCGTTATATGTTCTGCAACCTCCCACATATTTTTATAAGGAGTCCTACAGGATGCCAATCTCATTGCAGTCCTCTAGTGCAGAGGTCCCTTTAAAATTCCCTGAACACCTGGTTAATGGCTAGGGGTTTGATAACTGTACGTCCTGTATCATCTCATATGCAGGGGATAAAAGAGAAAGGATGCCCAACTCTAGGCATAAGCCATTCCTTGTCCAGGTAGGAGCAGTCAGTGACAGCATCCTTGGCAAAAATAAAAAAGGGAACCATAGACTTTCACTTGCTCACTGCACAGAACATGTTTGGTTGTGCCTAATGGCTGGACAACAGCCTGTCAGCAATGCCAATGCAAAAGTCAATAGAGCACAGATATAAAAGAGCAATCAAATAATTGCTTGTCGAAGTTCAGATCAGTGCCTCCTTCCTGAAGGTGCTTATCTCCTTCCAACTCACTCATCTGTCCAACCCAACACTGTAACATTAATCATGTTACAACAGCCAGACAGAAGCTCCAGATGCTGTAACCTACTGTAGCAACCTACTGCAGCACAAATAGACTGAGGGTAGGAATTACAGAGATCCATGTTTGCCCCTCTCTGACTACACACGCTCAAGCTTCCCCATACTCTTAGCTACACCCCTGTATTGGATTACGGACTGTATAGCTTCTGATCATTTTCTATTTTGGATACAATCTCAGTTGATTAGTATTTGGCCTCTATGGCCTCTTTTTAGTCTCTGAACGTCAAGAATGTTCCCACTCAATGAGATTCAGCAGACTAAGGAATTAAACAAATATAGTGGTGCAAACATTTTTATGATCAGTCTTTATATACATTCAACCTTTTCAGTACAGTCATGTGCAATGAAAATAAAATAAGTTATTTACTCACCATTGTCAGTACCATCCAGCCCCTCATAGCCAGGAACGCCAGAAAACTGGGGATAAGGTGCCATCTGAGGTGCATGTGTGTTGACAGAAGGGTAATAGCCTGGAGCTACTGCAGGGTTCATAGCAACTGGGTAAGGTGGCCCAGGAGGCATTGCTAGATTAATGTGAAAACAAAATACGTATTATAGTTCATATCTCGAGTCATTTTAACTCTACTTTTGAAATGCCGGTTAAAGAAACTTGTATACTTTTGCAACTATTTTGAGACAGGATCAGAAAATTCTGTGAAACCCCCCAGAAAATCACCTCTTTAAACAGAAGATCAATATCTCGACCAGATTTCCTGTGACAAGTGTTCAGCTGCACTATCGCAGGCCATTTTCCTTAACAATACCACCGCTCTAAACCACTTTTTAATGCATGTTTGGGGGTTGTCTCCAAGAGGTTTTACTTTACTGTCTGGAGAGGAAGTGTGGTGAGGGTGTGATGAGGGCAGATGTTATTACCCTAGGGGCAGATGGCATTAACCCTTTTGTTCGTGATGCCAGAGCATGGTTTTACTTCTACACCACCCAAAAGGTATGGCAGCTGGATCCTGGGCTAGGTGTGGGGCAAACAGTGACTCCAATGCCAAGTTTGGAACAACGGCAGCTTTACTGAAGCAGACAGGTGGAATAGTCTTTACAGCTCAGTTAGGCCCAAGGAGGTGACCAGTGACTTAAGAGACTTGCGGGCTCGCTGAGACTTGTAGTGGACTTGGATTAATTGCTGCAGGACCATGCTGAATTTAGACAGACTGATCTTGACTGACTTTACTAGGACTGACTAGACTTCACCCCTTGTGTAGCTTACCAGGTTTTGACGTTCACCTGTGGGGCACTTGGTTAGTGGAAGCGTGGCTGCGTGGTAGGCCTTGGGTCTCCTCAGGACACCAGACACTCTCTCCAGGTCTTGACTGTTCCTCAGCATGCTCTAAACCAGGGGTGTCAAACTCAAATTCATCGGGGGCCGCATCAGCAGTTTGGTCACCCTCAAAGGGCCGGTTATATCTGTAGGACCCCTCCCCCCCCCCCCACATACCGTATATGCCGGCGTATAAGACGACTGGGTGTATAAGACGACCCCCAACTTTTACAGTTAAAATGAAGAGTTTGGGATATACTCGCCATATAAGACTACCCCTCCTACCGCAATGTACAGTACCTTGTAGTTCCCCCACATTAGGTTGGCAGTATAGTTCCCCCCACATTAGGTAGGCAGTATAGTTCCCCCCACATTAGGTAGGCAGCATGTTCCCCCACATTAGTTGGCAGTATAGTTCCCCCCACATTAGTTGGCAGTATAGTTCCCCCCACATTAGGTTGGCAGCACCCCCCCCCCCTCCCCACAGACATACAGCCTCCAGCCATATACAGTGTATGGCTGGAGGCTGTATGTCTGTGTCCTGCCCCCACTCCTCCGTCCCGGGGTCACATCTACTGCTATGGCCTATGGACCATAGCAGTAGGTGCCAGGACCGGTCGAGCGGTGACCGGAACGCTGAAGAAGATAATGCGCCGCCGGTCACTTACCAGGGCCTGCGCGCGTCCTCCTGTTCCTCCAGCGTCTCTATGGTTGTACACACGGGACGTCACTGACGTACAACCATAGAGGCGGAGGACCAGGAGGACCTAAGGAAGGATTGCTGCCCATGCACTGAAGAGGCGGCTTTCTTTTTTTTATTTTTTTTTATTTTTTTGTTAAAGCGAGATTAAAAGGTGTAGGCTGGCGGCGGGCCACATGACGAGCTCCTCTCCTGTATATATGGGGGAGACTTTGGAGGGGTCCTATAGGTCACCCACAAGTTATTTGATCACTGACACCTTCCCTGGTTACATGACTTAGCAACAACATTTAAAAGGTACATAACATTATACATACATTGCAATAGATAAGATAAGGCACTTGTTAACCATTTATAATACACAGCTTAAGGGGGGACTCAGGGGACACCGCAAAAGAGTCTGCCAGCCAGGACAGAAAGGGTACAGGGGTGCATTTCCTGTACTGGGCCACCACAGAAGCACGATTCCATCAATCTGTGCATACCTCAGTGATGGTTGTATCACAGCTTTAAAGTACCTTCACACAGGAAGGCTACACTGAGGATTTGTTGTAGAAAGATCTGCCACATATTGCAGTACCAGCCTTATAGAGGGGATTTAAACCCCTTAAGGACGCAGCTCATTTTCACCTTAAGGACACAGCCCTTTTTTGCAAATCTGACCACTGTCACTTTATATATTAATAACTCTGGGATGCTTTTACCTTTCATTCTGATTCCAAGATAGTTTTTTTGCGACATATTCTACTTTAACATAGTGGTAAATATGGTTACTTGCATCCTTTCATGGTGAAAAATCCCAAAATTTCATGAAAATTTTGAAAAATTTGCATTTTTCGAACTTTGAAACTCTCTGCTTGTAAGGAAAATGGACATTCCAAATAAATTATTTATTGATTCACAAATAAAAGATGTCTAATTTATGTTGGCATCATAAAGTTGACATGTTTTTACTTTTTGAAGACAGAGGGCTTCAATGTATAGCAGCAATTTTCAAAATTGTCACGAAAAATTCAATATCTGAGTTTTTCAGGGACCAGTTAAGTGATTAGAGGGGCCTTTCTGTGAGAAATACCCCACAAATGACCCCATCATAGAAGCTGCATCACTCAAAGTATTCAAAATGTCATTCAGAAAGTTTGTTAACCCTTTAGGTGTTTCACAGGAACAGCAGCAAAGTGGAGGAGAAAAATCTAAATCTCAATTTTTTACACTAACCTATTCATGTAGCCCAATTTTTCTTCATTTTTACAAGGGTTATAAGGAGAAAAAGCCCACAAAATTTGTAGCCCAATTTCTCTCGAGTAAGGAAATACCTCATATGTTGACGTAAAGTGCTCTGTGGGCTAGCAACATGGCTAAAGAAGGAAAGAACAACTGTGGGATTTTGGAGGGTGAATTTTGCTGAAATGGGGGACATGTTGCATTTACAAAGCCCCCATGGTGCCAGAGCAGCAAAAAAATAAAAATAAAAAAATAAAAAAGAGACATGGCACACTATTTAGGAAAGTACACCCCTCAAGGAACATAACAAGGGGTATAGAGAGCCTTAACACCTCACAGGTGTTTGACAGGTATGCGTTGAAGTTGGATGTGAAAATAAAAAATTTGATTTTTAACACTAAAAATGATGGTGCTTTTCATTTTCACATGGGGTAATAGGAGAAAATGGACCTCTAAATGTGAAGCCCAATTTCTCCCGATTAAGAAAATACCCCATATGTGGACGTAAAGTGCTCTACTGGCACACTACAGGTCTCAGAACATGGTCCCCATGGTGCCAGAACAGTGGATTTCCCCCCACGTGACCCTATTTCAGAAACTTTACCCCTCACAGAATGTAATAAGGGGTGCAGTGAGCATTTACACCCCACTGGCATTTGACAGATCTTTGGAACAGTGGGCTGTGCAAATGAAAAAAAAAAAAATTCATTTTCGTGGACCACCATTCAAAAAATCTGTCAGACACCTGTAATGTAAATGTAATGTAAATGCTCACTGTACCCCTTATTACATTCCGTGAGGAGTGTAGTTTCCAAAATGGGGTCACATGTGGGGGGGGGCACTGTTTTGGCACCATGGGGGGCTTTGTAAATGTACATGGCCTTCAATTCCAGCCAAATTCCCTCTCCAAAAGCCCAATGGCGCTCCTTCTCTTCTGAGCCCTGTAGTGCGCCTACAGAGCAATCTACATCCACATATGGGGTATTTCCATACTCCAAAGAATTGGCTTTTTCTCCTATTACCCCTTGTGAAAAAAAAATTGGGATAACACCAGCTTTTTTGTGAAAAAAAAAATTAAACATTTTTCCATTTCAGGTCCAAATTTAATGAAAATTTGGCAAACACCTGTGGGGTGTTAAGGCTCACTATACCCCTTGTTACGTTCCGTGAGGGGTGTAGTTTCCAAAATGGGGTCACATGTGTTTTTTTTTTTTGCGTTTATGTCAGAACCATTGCAACTATCAGCCACCTCTGTGCAAATCATACTGGTTTTCCATTTCATAAGGGGTAAAAGGAGAAAAAATCCCCCAAAATTTGTAACACAATTTCTCCAGAGTACGGAAATACCCCATATGTTGCACTAAACTGTTGCCTTCAAATAAGACAGGGCTCCAGAGTGAGAGAGCGCCATGTGCGTTTGAGGCCTAGATTAGGGATTTGCACAGGGGAAGACCCAGATGCAAGAGTTATAATTGCCTCCGCCACCACAAATACACTACAGCAGTGTTTCCCAAACAGGGTGCCTCCAGCTGTTTCAAAACTCCCAGCATGCCTGGACAGTCAATGGCCGTCAAGAAATGCTGGGAGTTGTTTTGCAACAGCCCCGTATAAGACTGTGTAAGGGTGTGTATATGTAGTGTTTTACCCTTTATTTAATGTAGTATAGTGTTTTTAGGGTACAGTCACAAGGGCGGGGGTTCATAGCGAGTTTCCCACTAAGAGTTTGAGCTGAGCTGGAAAATTAGCTGCAGCTCAAACTTGCAGCAGAAAACTCACTGTAAATCCCCGTCCGTGTGAATGTACCCTGTACATTCCCATGGGGGGGGGGCACAAACCTCTCCAGCTGGACTGACAGACCGTGCATGCTGGGAGTTGTAGTTTTGCAACAGCTGGAGGGACACTGGTGAGGAAACACTGAGTTAGGTTCTGTTAACTGTGTTTCCTCACCAGTCTGCCTCCAGCTGTGGCAAAACTACCAGCATGCACTGACAGACCATGCAACAGCTGGAGGCACACAACTACAACTCCCATCATGCCGAGACAGCATTTTTCTGTTAGTGCATGCTGGGAGTTGTAGTTATGCAACATCTGAAGGGCCACAGTTTAGAGACCACTGCCCAGTGATCTTTAAACTGTGGCCCTCCAGATTGTGCAAAAACTACAAATCCTAGCATGCCCACACAGCCATTTGCTGTCTGGGTATGCTGAGATTTGCAGTTTTGCAAAATCTGAAGGGCCACAGCTTAGAGACTCTAAACTGTGGTCCCCCAGACCTCCAGGCCACTTACCCAGATCACTGCCGCTGAAGTTATGCGCTGCCGTCGCAACGACATCAGGATCGCCGTCCGATGACGTCATCGCACCCGCTGCCGCCTGGCCCTGGATCGGGTGAGCACCACCGTTCCCCCAGGACACCAATGGGTTGGCAGAGCAGGGGAACTGAACTTTAGCCCCCCCCCCTGCCCGTTCTGCGATTGGCCGGTCGCTTCTGACCAATTGCAGGGATAGGAGGGGTGGCCCCCTTGCCACCCACTCCTATCCCTTCAGGGGGACCGGGCTGTGTCAGACAACCCCAATCCCCCTTATTTTCCGGGTCATCAGAGACCCGTAATCGCCGAAAATTGACGTTCTGAATTGACCAGCGATCGCCGATATGGGGGGGGGGGGGGGTCTCAGAACCCCTCGGAGATGTGCCGGGATGCCTGCTGAATGTTTTCAGCAGGCATTCTGGTCCGGCCCCCGACCCGCTGGCAGCAGGGACCAAAATTACCACAGTTGTACCTGTACGCCCTGAGTCCTTAAGGACTCAGGGCGTATGCATACGCCCTGCATCTTGAAGAGGTTAAAAGGGGTAGTCCGCTGCCCCAGCGTTCGGAACATTTTGTTCCTTTTGATAGGGGATAAGGGGCGGAGTACCCCTTTAAGAGATCTTGCACACACTGTATGAAGAATCTACACATTAATTGAACTGTGGTGCAGGTTTTAATTCTGCAGAGGATTATGTGGAAATGCTGCAAACCCACAGCAAAGTCCACAAAACACTGGGAATTTATCATGCCAGGTCTAAAGGGAAAATTCCAACATGCACCAAATTTAATAAGAGGTGTCACTTTAAAATCTAAACCCCCTAAAAGCCTGAGTAACATATGGTAACTCTGTTAAGCCGTAGGCAGCCATATCCTGCTTACTTTCAAAGGTGCCATGAACTGTGTGAAAAGGGGGAAAGCTGCAAACGTTTGTATGCCAAAGGCTGGGGTCCAAGCCTTGTTATATAATACATTTGTCATTCTATCTTCTCATCATTCATGCTGAAAATCTCCAAACAATCAGCTGAAGAAAGTCCAGTGTTACCTGGGTTCATCGGGTATCCTGAATGGAGAAGTGGAGCAGCTTGTCCATAATCCGGCATTTCCATGGTTCTGTTTGAACAAAAACAAAGATATTTGTAGCAGAAAATAACCAATATTTTCCTACAGAAAACCCCTAGAAATGTGAGAAATTATATATGTATTATTTATGATATAAAATGCAGATGTAAAGTCCCATATGACTGCAGCTCTGACAGGTGTATGAGGGTATGATTGGGGAAGCCACGTCTAATCCACTGCTATACAGGGAATAGATGCTCATTGACTAGACAGTTTTATTTATTTATTTTTTTTAACAAAGAAGAACATTAACAGTGTATGTGTTTGTTTTATCCCAAATGACATGAGCCTATAGTAAAATATACAGTGCATTGAGAAAGATATCAGTCAGACCTTTCACTTTTCGCATTGTTATTTGGCAGGTTTAAGGAAAAAAAAAAATATATATATATATGCACTTCATCGGGGATGTGCGGCTTTCCTTGTGGTATATATGTATATGTATATATATAATACACACACACCACAAGGAAAGCCGCACATCCCCGATAAAGTTCACGGGTGCCGTCAGCGAGATCCCAGGTCCAGGGGTCCAGGTAGATACAAACAGATAAGCAGCAGCAACACCGTTATAAAGTGCAAGATAGTGTCTTTATTCACACAACGTGAGGCGACGTTTCGGTTTGCTCACCAAACCATTTTCAAGCTTGAAAATGGTTTGGTGAGCAAACCGAAACGTCGCCTCACGTTGTGTGAATAAAGACACTATCTTGCACTTTATAACGGTGTTGCTGCTGCTTTTATATATATATATATGAATATGCAAAGCAGCTCATTAGATCACCTTCTCAGCTGTCTGCAGATGGGTAGAAACATCCCTTTTGGGGAGTAAGTCTGGCTTGGCATTAATCCCGATCAGTATTTTTATATTCCGTAACTGGAGCTAAGCTGATACCAGGGAACATCGCCTGAGAAGTTGGTGTAATGAGCTGCTTTGCATATTCCCCTACCCAGAATGCCTGCAGAGTTAGATACTCATCCCCTATACATATACATGTATATATATATATATATATATATATATATTTAATTGTAAAAAAAAAAAAAAAAACACAAGTAAAGGGTCTGAATATTGTAGTTTTTTTCCTTTTTAATAAATTAGTAAACATTTGTAACATTTTGTTTTCACTTTGTCATTATGGAATATTGAGTGCAGAATGATGTGGGAAAACTTAAAAGCCACAACATAAAATAGAAAGCTTCCTGAATGCACTGAAGTTGTGGCTTAAAGGGGTTATCCTTAAGGGGTGATTTTAGTACATACCTGGCAGGCAGTAATGGACATGGCTTAAGAAGGATCTGCGCTTGTCTTGGGGCTTAATGGCTATGTTACGAGATTACCATGACACTGTGGCTAGCTTTTTGTGAACTGGTATTTCCTGTTTGACTTTTTTTTTTTTTTACTACAAATCCCACAATTCCATCTTCCTCCCTCCCACAAATCAGCCACCCCACCCATTGAAACATAAATGAGCTGCATCCATTCAAAAGACCTGTGGTTTTCAATCAGGGTGCCTACAGCTGTTGCATTAGTTGCAGATTGATCTCTCTCCCACCATGCGATCCCTCCACCCATTGAAGCAGACAGGCTCCCTGTCATCAGCTGACTAGTGAGTCAGGTCTCGGCCGCATTGCAAGCTGGGAAAAAATCTGAGACAACAGTCATTTTGTATGCTGGTAAAAATAAATATTGGAGTGAAAATCACAGAAGAATTGTGAAATAATCATCCCACACAGGTACAGACACTATATTATGAACTACACTAACTTTACAGCCCCTGTAGCATAGTCAAATAAAAGAAAAAAAAAATCCTGGAATACCCCTTTAAGCAGAAAGAACAATCCAACCATAAACTCCTCGGCTGCACTCGAGGAACCAATATCTTAGCCCTGCACTTGGAAAATTGAACATTACAGGCTGTTATGTCGTATCCATTGTCTTAGAGAGCAATGTAATTTGGCTGCTCTCTCAGTCTGCATTAAGGAGAGTGCGGGCGGGGGGGGCTCTAGCATAAGAGTTAACTCACCACATCCTTTCTGTTTTATTATGATTCCATTAAGATTACCCCCAAGGTCTCTTAGTACATATCGATCTTAAAAGGGGTCTTCCAGTAAAAAAAACATTCTTTTTTCATATCAATTGGCTCCAGAAAGTTAAACAGATTTGTAAATTGCTTCTATTAAAAAATCTTAACCCTTTCAGTACTTAGCTGCTGAAGTGGAGTTGTTCTTTTCTGACAACAGTGCTTTCTTCTGACACCTATGTCTGTCTCAGGAACTGTCCAGAGCATGAGAGGTTTGCTATGCGGATTTGCTCCTCCTCTGGACAGTTCCTGAGACAGACAGAAGTGTCAGCAAAGAACACTTAAGAACAACTCAACTTCAGCAGCGGATACGTACTGGAAGGATTAAGATTGTTTAATAGAAGTAATTTACAAATCTGTTGAACTTTCTGGAGCCAGTTGATATGAAAAAAAAAGTTTTTCACTGCAATACCTTTTTAAAGGGGTTATGCACTTTAGAAATGTATCCCTATTTTAAAGGAGAAGGGGATAAGTCACTGACTGCATTAAGGAGTACACACACTTTGACATACAATAAAGGACACCCCTGTACTACAGATTCCTAGGTCACACCCCACACTAATGAACTTTGACTTTGTTCAGATGATGGAACGTCCGCATGGAAAATCTCTGTGCGTACATTACCTGGACAGCAGAGCACCAGCAGAATATGCTAGCTCTAGGACTGCTCGGATATGCGCCGTCTCATAGACAGCAATGCATTTCCGTGCGGACTCCACAGTCTATTCTTTCTGCAGACTCCGGAATCTGGATTTCCATAGCAGAAACATCTGCTGCAGAAATTCCATTGTGTACACAGAAAAGCAGAATCCCATTGATATCAATGGGACACTGTTGCTTCGGAATTCTGCACGGAAACGCCATCATGTGGACATACCTGTGGTGTCCCGGTACCGTATTTCATACATTACCTTTGTAGAGGTCCCCATAGTCAGAGTCCCGAGGAATGTCGGGGTCCCTCTCCTATAGTTATCCCCTTGTCACCCCTCAGTCTATGACTGTATAGAAGTTCTTATAAATATAAGTATAAAAGTGTATATATTTAGTAATCTACCTGTTCAGAGCGTAGCAGGACCTGCAGGTCACGTGATTAGGTTAGAACTCTATGGTTTTGCTACAGGACCTTTGGTGGTTCTCCTGACGTGTTCACCCACAATGCAATGTAACGGTGAGTGACAGTCGTTATGGACCAATCCAAAATGGCCAGCCCCTGCCCATATAAGGGAGCTGGGCCATCTTGATCGCTCTCTTGGGTTGTTGGTTCTGGAAGAGGTAGGACCTCCGCAGCTTACAAGACAATTTACTAGGCCAAAGCCTTGTGGCCTCGGCCTATAACATAGCGGATATACTAAGATATTCCCTGCTACTCACCGCAAGATCACTGGACCTAAACGCACCCTTAAATCCAGCGGATCGATGCTACAAAATCCCTAAGAAGCTAAATTGAGCTTATCTGATCCCAGCCAACTGTCAATCGCTGTTTAGCTATATCTAGAGAGACTCTGTTATCTGGACTGGTACCATTGCTGCATGTACAGAAATTCTTCAGTAAAAGTTCCTGCCAGTTTTCAGTTAACAATCCTTTATTTCTGCATCACCTATTGCTCTTGGGAAGGGTCGCAATAGGCCTATCGAGATTACAGAATTTAACCCTCACCCTGGCGTCACGAGTGACAAGGGTTAACAGCGCCCTTTACTATTCTGAACAACAACACCCTAACTACCCTACACCCCACAACTCTTTATTCCCCAGTTTACCACATACCCTTAAAGACAGCTATTTATCACATTCTGCTACTGCTTGTGTTTTTATTCTGATGCTACGGTCATTGCTTGACAATGTCTTACTATGGCTGATCATATATCCTTGATGTTTTTATCACCTACCTATAAGAACCTGACCACACGATCCTATGTCTATCCCTATATACTGTAGATAAAAAGACACCATAAGTATAAAAATTTCATTCAATATCATAAAATTCATTAAAATGTGGATAGTAACCATGTGTTAGTTTAACCCCTTAACGACAATGGACATCTATTTATGTCCATTGCTTGCTCCCGCTGTATGAAGAATGCTCAGGGGCTGAGCATTCTTCATACCTGGTGAGTCCTGGTTGCGATCAGCAACCAGGACCTGCCGCTAATGCCGGACATCAAAGATCGGGCCAATGTCCAGCATTAACCCTTTATACACTGCAATCAACTTTGGCATCTAAAATGGAAGCAACCTAATCCCAATTACAATAAGGGCACAAAAGTATTTTAGTCAGCCACCAATTTTGCAAGTTCTCCCACTTAAAAAGATGAGATGCCTGTCATTTTCATCATAGGTATACCTCAACTATGAGAGACATAATGAGAAAAAAAAAATCCATAAAATCACTGTCTGATTCTTAAAGAATTTTTTTGCAAATTATGGTGGAATATAAGTATTTGGTGACCTACAAACAAGCAAGATTTCTGACTTACAGACCTGTAACAACTTCTTTAACCCCTTGGGGAGAGAGGGTTTTTCCACTTTAGTTTTTTCCTACTTTTTTAAAAATCATAACCCTTTCAATTTTGCACATAAAAATCCATATGATGGCTTATTTTTTTGCGCCACTAATTCTACTTTGTAATTACATCAGTCATTTTACCCAAAATTCTACAGCGAAAAAAGAAAATCATTGTGCGACAAAATTGAAGAAAAAACGCTATTTTGTAACTTTTGGGGACTTCCGTTTCAATGCAGTAACTTTTTGGTAAAAATGACACCTCTTTATTCTGTAGGTCCATACGATTAAATTGATAACCTACTTATATTCGGTCTGATTTTGTCGTACTTCTGGAAAAAAATCATAACTACATGCACGAAAATTAATACGTTTAAAATCTTCTGACCCCTATAACTTTATTTTTCAGAGTACGGGGCGGTATGAGGGCTAATTTTTTGCTCCGTGATTTTAAGTTTTTAGTGGTACCATTTCTATTTGTATTGATTAGACTTTTTGATCGCTTTTTTATTCATTTTTTCATGATAAAAAAAAAGGGACCAAAAATACGCTGTTTTGGACTTTGGAATTTTTTGCGTGTACGCCATTGACCATGCGGTTTAATTAACTATATATTTTTATAATTCGGACATTTCTGCATGCGGCGATATCACATGTTTATTTTTGTTTAAACTTTTTTTTTTTAATGGGAAAAGGGGGGCGATTCAAACTTTTATTAGGGAAGGGGTTAAATGATCTTTATTAACTTTTTTTCACTTTTTTTGCAATGTTATAGCACACACTGATCTTTTACATTGATCAATGATTTCTCATAGGAAACCATTGATCAATGATTCTGTTGCTTGACTGCTCACGCCTGGATCTCAGGCACTGAGCAGTCATTCGGCGATTGGACACCAGGATGCAGGTAAGGGGACCCTCCTGCTGTCCTACAGCTGTTCAGGATGCTGCAATTCCAAATAGCCCCCTGAGCTTACCGGCATTCATTTAACTTTAGACTCGGCGTTCAACTTTGAACACCAGGTCTAAAGGGTTAATAGCGTGTGGCACCGCGATCAGTGTCGTGCGCTATTAGCCACAGGTCCCGGCTCAACCCGCTATGACGTGGGGCCACAGCGTGGCCCCATATTATAGAAAGGGAGTGGGCGAAGGGCGTACAGGTACGCCCTCTGTCCCCAACAGGTTAAGAGTCTCCTCTGTCCTCCACTCATTACCTGTATCAATGGCACCTATTTGAACGTGTTATCAGTATAAAAGACACCTGTCCACAACCTCAAACAGTCACTCTCCAAACTCCACTATGGCCAAGACCAAAGAGGTGTCAAAGGACATCAGAAACAAAATTGTAGACCTGCGCCAGGCTGGGAAGACAATCTGCAACAGGCAAGCAGCTTGGTGTGAAGAAATCAACTGTGGGAGCAATTATTAGAAAATGAAAGTTGTGGTGATGGTTCGATGATAGGGCAGATGTTATTACCCTAGGGGCAGATAACATTAACCCCTTGTGTTCGTGACGCCAGGGTGTGGTTTTACCTCTACACCACCCGAAGGTATGGCCGCTGGATCCTGGGTTAGGCACGGGGCAAATAATGACTCCGACGCCAAGTTGCGGAACAACAGCAGCTTTACTGAGGTAGACAGATCGAATAGTCTTTACAGCTCAGTTAGGCCCAAGGAGTAGGTAGGTAGGTGATCTTTGACAGGAACAACGACAATCCCCTTGGAGTAATGATCCACATGGTGAGAGCATTTCACATGGTCTAGCACTACCAACTGTTGGGTCTGTCACTCTGGATGGAATGAAGGGGTGGTCTTGCGTCCTTGCGCACATTCTTGGTCATGTTACAGACAGAACATTCACTGCACCATTTCTTAATGTCGTTCCGCATTCCAATCCAGTAGAATATTCGCCTGACAGTGGCTTCTCGCCTGACAGTGGCTTCGGTCTTGTGAACTCTAAAGTGCCCTGACTGGTCATGATATACGTTAAAGACCATCACTGCATCTCTCCAGGGAGCGAGAATCTGATGAAGTCGGTCACCAGAGACCGGATCCAAAGAATTTCAGTACAACAGTCCTTTGTGCACAGTCAGTCGCTTCCTCTGTTGCCGGAGATGCTTCAACTCGTAGTCTCTATGGGCCCAGCATAGACATAGGGTTGGTACCTTTTTTGCCAGAAGGTAGTCCAACAGATCCCCTATAACTAGACTTTCATCTTCGAGAGTCTTCCAAGTGTACAGGTCTTTAACATTTTCTGACCTGGGTTCACCATCCATGAGGGCGGTCACAACATTCTGGTTCACAAACCGTTGGTAAAATGGGGGCATCTCCACGTCTTCCCACACGTCTTCGACAGGTGGTTCTTCGCCGGGGGATCATCGGAGACAGTACATTGGCACTGACATTTGACTTGCCGCTTCTGTACTTGATGGTGAAGCTGTAATTAGCTAATCTTGAAGCCCATCTCTGTTCAAGGGCACCCGACTTGGCAGTATTCAGGTGGACCAACAGCTTATTATCCATGTAGACAGTAAATGGCCCCCTGACGAAGCCCATACGCGAAACGCGCGTTGGGGTACAGGTAGTGATCTCCCTTATTGGTGTATGGCAGGTATTTGTTACTTTTTGCTGTTTTTCATGCTCTCCTCTTTTCTATTATATAATGCTGCTGATTTACCTCTGAACAGGGCTAGGTGCTATATAATTTGTTACGTGCACTTTACTCATAGCCCGTTTGAGGATATATACCAGCTCTGTACACTCATTATATGTATGTTCCATTATTTAATTTTACTATCTATGGGCATGTTGCAATTTGACATCTGTGGACTGTATTCCTGCCGTCTGTACTGTTTACCATTGTGGATTTAGTATCACTACCTCTTTCTGTAGCTTTCATCTGTATAGTACCTTGTATTTTATGTATGATTTTATAATGCACTTGAATAAAGATTATTCACTATTTTTGTATTCAAATCAGTATACTGGTATCTTCTTTTGTTGGTGTAGTTAGTTCATGATAGGATCCAGTTTACGCAATTGCCTGTTAGCCAATTGTGTTTGTTCAGTGACAGCAAGGTTATTATCCATGTAGACAGTCAATGGCGTGGCAGCCAAATAATCTTTAAATTTTTCTGTCATAGCCCATACCAGGGTGAGAAGTTCCAATTTGAATAAACTTTAATTGGCATAGTTCTTCTCTGCTCCTGGCAGGTTACGACTGGTGTAGGCAATCACTCCCTCTTGTCCATCTTGAACTTGAGACAGGACAGCTCCCAGACCTTCAAAACTGGCATCAGTATATAGCCGGAACGGCTGACTGTAGTCTGGACATGCCAAAATGGGTGGTTCTGTCAATAGATGTTTAAGAGCTCAGAACGCTGTTTGTGTTGCTCTTCAGACCATTCAATATGTAGTCTTCCATTGTAATTCTCCTTCACCATACCCCATAGGAGAGTTGTGAGGGGTTCTGCAATTTGGGAAAAGTGTGGGATGAAGCGATGGCCCAGTACAGGAGTTCGCCGGCTACTACCACCACAGAAGACATACAAGACCACTAATAATCTCCCTCTATCTGGGGCTTCATGCAAGATCTCACCCAGTGGTGTCAAAATGATACCAAGAACGGTGAGCAAAAATCCTAGAACCACATGAGGGGGACTTAGTGAATGACCTGCAGAGAGCTGAGACCAAAGTAACAAAAGCAAAACATCATGCTTTGGGGCTGTTTTTCTGCTAAGGGACCAGGATGACTGATCCATGTAAAGATTGAATGGGGCCATGTATCGTAAGCTTTTGAGTGAAAACCTCCTTCCATCAGCAAGGGCATTGAGGATGAAACATGTTTTTTTTGTCTCAACTCTGCATATACCTATGGGGAAGATGGGGGGGGGGGGTTACTCTGCATATACCTATGGGGAAGATGGGGGGGTTACTCTGCATATACCTATGGGGAAGATGGGGGGGGTTACTCTGTAAATACTATTTGGAAGAGGAGGGTGTAACTCTACATATACCTATGGGGAAGGGGGGGTGTAGCTCTGCATATATCTATGGGGAAGAGGGGGTGTGACTCTGCATATACCTATTGGAAAGATGGTGGGATGTAACTGTATATACCTATGGGAAAGAGGGTCGGATGTAACTGCATATACCTAAGGGAAAGAGGGGGAGGTGTAACTGCATATACCTATGGGAAAGAGGGGGGTTGTAACTGCATATACCTATGGGAAAGAGGGGGGGGTGTAACTGCATTTACCTATGGGAAAGAGGGGGTGTAACTCTGCTTATACCTATAGGGAAAGGAGGGGGTAACTCTGCCTATACCTATGGGAAAAAAGGGGTTTAACTCTGCCTATACCTATGGGGAACGGGGGGGGTTAACTCTGCCTATACCTACGGGGAAAGGTGGGGGGACTCTGCTGCCTATACCTAAGGAGAAAGGGGGGTTAACTCTGTTCCTATACCTATTAGGAAGGGGGTTTAACTCTGCTGCCTATACCTATGGGGAAGGGTGGGAGGGTGGGGGCTAACTCTGCTGCCTATACCTTGGGGGAAGAGGGGGTAACCCTGCTGCCTATACCTACAGGGAAGGGGGGCTACCTAACTTTATGCCTGGATGTCTAACTACTTTCCTACATACCCAGCTACCTAACTATGTACAAAGCTGGCCTTTATACATGGCTGCCTAACTACCTAGCTAGCCCCCTACCTACCTAACTTGTCCCCTACCTACATATCTGGCTTCCTGATCTACCTACCTAGTTACCTATTTACTTGGCTACCTACCTACCTGCCCTTTTACTGTGCAGGACACCAAGGAGGGCATTATTACAGTTTGTGGGACTATAGATGAGATTGTGTAGAGGAAGGGAGGGCACTGGAAAAATGCAGAGTCTGACATGTTTTTCCTGCAGATGTTAAGAGATCTACATGGTGGTCTTATCCGGACGGAGAAAAAAAAGGAAAGAGGAGGCCGCTGATTAGAAATGACGTAATTGTGAGTCCCAAAATGTAACTGTATTAACTTATATGGTATACACATTCTGTGTACAGCTGATATCTACCGCCATATGGTCCTGTATATAAATGACATACAGATCCTGTATACTATACTGGTCTGTGTATAGAGGTTTTATTCAGTACAGTATGGCGGTATTATCCAGTTATTGTGTGGTGGTATATATTTACTCCTTGTATTCCAGTATTATTGGTCATGAAAATTTACCTATGTTAAAGTGATTCTTACGTATATAAATTTTAGTTTATTGTGTGTGGGGGATTTGCGTGGAATAGGGGCATGGAAGAAGATTGACGAGCTGCAGAGCCCAGCAGGGGCCCTTGCCTTTTTTTGGTCCGAGGGTCCCGAGTGTTGTTAGTCTGCCCCTGGGGGGTGGGAAGGGAGTGGGTTTAATTAAAAGGGGAGGGGGGAGAGAGGTAGGTGTAATTAAGGGGGGGGGGGCAAACAAAGGGTCCCCCCTGGGTGCCAAATGCTCTAGGTATGCCCCTGGTGTACATTAAAGATTTTATAATGCATATACATTTTAAAGGGGTTGTCCCTAAAGGGATCACGTGCCCTGGGCTTCGTGCCCTGGGTTTTTGAAACTGAGATTAATAAAGTGATCCCTGGCTCCTAAGGGGATCCTTGTGGTTAAGCTTTCTATTCTAGATATAACCTAAACGTTAGCCGTCCTTAGGGAAAAGCTGTTAGCCCAGTACCAGATGAGAAATAGATGGATATGTGGAATGACAGCAAGCACAGATGTCATCTGTCTGGAGTACTTGTACATTGTACACAGTTTCTGACAGTGGTTATGAGCTGTAGTCCCAGCTATAAATACATAACCTTTACATGAGGGTTGATCAAATTACTGAAGTCCTGATGGTGCCTTGTCACTTGGCTCAGCTGTTCTTATGGCCTGAGCATCAATGGGGTAATTTATGCATATAAACAATAAATGTATCATAGGGTTCAATATTTGCAACATGCTCGCTATGGAGCTAACCCACTTCTGTACTGCAGTCCAGAGTCTGAACAGGCAGCTACACCAATTACAATAAAGGGATTTTGAGAAAATTGCATACAGAATAAGGCGGCCATGCATTATTAACAGTTATTGCTCCCGACCTCATGTGTTCACTATGGGGTAGGGTAAGGCTGCTTTCACACTATACTTTTGCTTCATTAAAAGAGCTGCTATAAACTTCCATTAGAAAACCCTTAAACCAGCATCACATTCACGTCTATGTGATTTTTTGAGTATCCGTTATCACCAACTATAGCCCGTTATGAATAACTGGCGTCATTTGTAACGGAAGAAAAAAGGTAACATGCACAAATTTTTCTTCCATCAAAAATAACAGTAGAATAAAGTCTGTAAAAATGTTAACATTGAAGTCTATGGTAAACGTATGAGCCTTTTAACCCCTTAAGGACTGAGCCCTTTTTCACCTTAAGGACTCAGCCATTTTTTGCAATTCTGACCACTGTCACTTTAAACATTTATAACTCTGGAATGCTTTTAGTTATCAATCTGATTCCGAGAATGTTTTTTCGTGACATATTCTACTTTAACTTAGTGGTAAAATTTTGTGGTAACTTGCATCCTTTCTTGGTGAAAAATCCCAAAATTTGATGAAAAATTAGAAAATTTTGCATTTTTCTAACTTTGAAGCTCTCTGCTTGTAAGGAAAATGGATATTCAAAATATTTTTTTTTTTATTCACATATACAATATGTCTACTTTATGTTTGCATCATAAAATTGACAAGTGTTTACTTTTGGAAGACACCAGAGGGCTTCAAAGTTCCGCAGCAATTTTCCAATTTTTCACAAAATTTTGAAACTCGCTTTTTTTCAGGGACCAGTTCAGGTTTGAAGTGGATTTGAAGGGCCTTCATATTAGAAATACCCCATAAATGACCCCATTATAAAAACTGCACCCCCCAAAGTAATATTCAAATGACATTCAAAATGACATTCAGTCAGCGTTTTAACCCTTTAGGTGTTTCACAGGAATAGCAGCAAAGTGAAGGAGAAAATTCACAATCTTCATTTTTTACACTCGCATGTTTTTGTAGACCCAATTTTTGAATTTTTGCAAGGGGTAAAAAGGAGAAAATTTTTACTTGTATTTGAAACCCAATTTCTCTCGAGTAAGCACATACCTCATATGTCTATGTTAATTGTTCGGCGGGCGCAGTAGAGGGCTCAGAAGGGAAGGAGCGACAAATGGTTTTTGGGGGGCATGTCACATTTAGGAAGCCCCTATGGTGCCAGAACAGCAAAAAAAAAACACATGGCATACCATTTTGGAAACTAGACCCCTCGGGGAACATAACAAGGGGTAAAGTAAACCTTAATACCCCACAGGTGATTCACAACTTTTGCATATGTAAAAAAAAAAAAAAAAAAATCCCTAAAATGCTTGGTTTCCCAAAAGTTTTACATTTTTTAAAAGGGTAATAGCAGAAAATACCCCCCAAAATTTGAAGCCCAATTTCTCCCGATTCAGAAAACACCCCATATGGGGGTGAAAAGTGCTCTGCTGGCGCACTACAGGTCTCAGAAGAGAAGGAGTCACATTTGGCTTTTTTGAAGGAAATTTTGCTCTGGGGGCATGCCGCATTTAGGAAGCCCCTATGGTGCCAGGACAGCAAAAAACCCCAGATGGCATACCATTTTGCAAACTAGACCCCTTGGGGAACGTAAAAAGGGGTAAAGTGAACCTTAATACCCCAAAGGGGTTTCACAACTTTTGCATATGTAAAAAAAAAAAAAAAAATTTACCTAAAATGCTTGATTTCCCAAAAAATTTACATTTTTAAAAAGGGTAAAAGCAGAAAATACCCCCCCAAAATTTGTAACACAATTTCCCCCGAGTACGGCGATACCCCATATGTGACCCTAAACTGTTGCCTTGAAATACGACAGGGCTCCAAAGTGAGAGCGCCATGCGCATTTGAGGCCTAAATTAGGGACTTGCATAGGGGAGGATATAGGGGTATTCTACGCCAGTGATTCCCAAACAGGGTGCCTCCAGCTGTTGTAAAACTCCCAGCATGCCTGGACAGTCAGTGGCTATCTGGCAATACTGGGAGTAGTTTTGCAACAGCTGGAGGCTCCGTTTTGGAAACAGTGGCGTACCAGACGTTTTTCATTTTTATTGGGGAGGGGGGCTGTGTAGGGGTATGTGCATATGTAGTGTTTTTTACTTTTTATTTTATTGTGTGTTAGTGTAGTGTAGTGTTTTTAGGGTACAGTCACATGGGCGGGGGTTCACAGTAGTTTCACGCTGGCAGTTTGAGCCGCAGCTCAAACTTGCAGCCGGATACTTACTGTAATCCTCCGCCCATGTGAGTGTACCCTGTACGTTCACATTGGGGGGGGGGGGGGGGGAACGTCCTGCTGTTGCAAAACTACAACTCCCAGCATGTACGGTCTATCAGTGCATGCTGGGAGTTCTAGTTTTGCAACCGCTGGAGGCTCCGTTTTGGAAACAGTGGCGTACCAGACGTTTTTCATTTTTATTGGGGAGGGGAGGGGGGTTGTATAGGGGTATGTGTATACGTAGTGTTTTTTACTTTTTATTGTGTGTTAGTGTAGTGTTTTTAGGGTACAGTCGCACGGGCGGGGGTTCACAGTAGTTTCTCGCTGGCAGTTTGAGCTGCGACAGAAAATTTGCCGCAGCTCAAACTTGCAGCCGGATACTTGCTGTAATCCTCCGCCCATGTGAGTGTACCCTGTACGTTCACATTGGGGGGGGAACATCCAGCTGTTGCAAAACTACAACTCCCAGCATATACGGTCTATCAGTGCATGCTGGGAGTTGTAGTTTTGCAACAGCTGGAGGCACACTGGTTGTGAAACACAGAGTTTGGTAACAAACTCAGTGTTTTGCAACCAGTGTGCCTTCAGTTGTTGCAAAAGCTACAACCCCCAGCATGTACGGACAGCGGAAGGGCATGCTGGGTCTTGTAGTTATGCAACAGCTGGAGGCATACTACTTTGGCTGGGGATGCTGGGGACTGTAGTTATGCAACAGCTGGAGACACACTGGTTTGCTACATAAATCACTGTGCCTTCAGCTGTTGCAAAACTACAACTCCCAGCAGTCACCGACAGCCAACGGGCATGCTGGGAGTTGTAGTTATGCAACCAGCAGATGCACTACTACAACTCCCAGCATGCCCTTTAGCTGTTGGTGCAAGCTGGGAGTTGTAGTTACACAACAGCTGAAGGTACACTTTTCCATAGAAAAAATGTGCCTCCAGCTGTTGCAAAACTACAAGTCCCAGCATGCCCATAAGGGCATGCTGGGAGTTGTGGTGGTCTGCCTCCTGCTGTTGCATAACTACAGCTCCCAGCATGCCCTTTTTGCATGCTGGGAGCTGTTGCTAAGCAACAGCAGGAGGCTGTCACTCACCTCCAACGATCCTCGCCGCACAGGTCAGTCCCTCGTCGTCTCCGCCGCGGCCGTCGCTCCTGGGGCCCCGATCCCAACATTGACGCCGGAGATCGGGGTCCCCAGCACCCGGGGTGCACGTCCCGCACCCGCTCACGTCCTCCGGAAGAGGGGCGGAGCGGGTTGCGGGAGTGACACCCGCAGCAGGCGCCCTGATTGGTCGGCCGGCACCAGTGCCACCTCACCCCTGCAGGCTCTGGCTGTTCGGGGCCGTCGGAGACGGCCCCGAACAGCCTGTAATTCCGGGTCACCGGGTCACTGGAGACCCGATTGACCCGGAATCTGCCGCAGATCGCTGGACTGAATTGTCCAGCGATCTGCGGCCATCGCCGACATGGGGGGGCATAATGACCCCCCTGGGCGATATGCCCCGATGCCTGCTGAACGATTTCAGCAGGCATCAGGCACCGACTCCCCTCCGGCTAGCGGCGGGGGGCCGGGATTTGACAGGACGTACTCAAACGTCCTGAGTCCTTAAGGACTCGGAAAAGGGGACGTTTGAATACGTCCTGCGTCCTTAAGGGGTTAAACTACTAATTTGACCCCCAAATGTATACCCCCCCATGCCTATTTATAATAATTAATTGGCCCTAGTGGGCTTATCCTTATCTCCCCCCCCCCCCCCCCCTTGTGTCCTTATTTCCCCTCCTGCTGCCTGCTCCTCATCTTCTTGGAGCAGGGCAGCAGTGGGACATGTCAGGAACCGGCAGCGGTGAATGAATGAAGCCGACATGTCCCGCATGTAGGCTTCATTCATTCACCGCTGCCACCCGACATGTCCCCACAGCTGCCCTGCTCCTAGCACAATCAGCGCACCTCCAGGACATATCTATTCTCTGCTGCTTATCTCTGTGATGTCCCACTATGGGATATGCTCCTACAGTCCTGTCAGGTTGAGTCCCTGTATGTCCTCAGGGCTCCCCTGCAGTGTCCCCCCATAATGTGTATAAGTTGTATACTAAGGGTAAAGGACCTTGGTCACATGATTGTTAGTCACATGATAAGGGTTGTCACATGTTTAAGTCATATGTTTTGTTACCCAGAGAGCACCATGTGACCCGCAGCTGGCCTATGGGCTCCTTGCTCAGCCCCCCTTTTTAAGAGGGGAGGTACTACAATATCTCTCTCGAGTTTCACTTGATCCTGAGGTCAAGTCCAGTCCAGATGTCTCAGAGCTGGTGTCCAGCACATCTGGAGGCCTCAAGCCTGAATTGTAGCCACAAGTCAGTAAGTCAAGTCATCTATGTCTGCTGTCCCTATCTTCAGTCAAGTCAATTATAGTCAGTGTGGCTGTGTTAAAGTCTGTCAAGTCACTGAAAGTCCAAGCAAGCTGGGAGGTCCCTTGTGTCCCTTGAGGTCCCCTCTCTGGGATCCTGGCCTATCTGTAAAGACTGTGCCATCTGTCTACCCCAGTAAAAGCTGCCGTTAACCTAACCTGGCCTTGGACTATTATTTGCACTGCCTAAACTAGGACTAGCGGTGCTACCTTCGGGTGGTTACATTGGCAAACCACGCCCTGGTGTCGAACATTAAGGGGTTAACACCATCTACCCCTGGGCAACACCATATGCCCCGACACCACATCTCCGTACCCGACGGAGATGAGCAGCAGAGAATAGACATGTCCCAGCAGTGCGCTGATTGCGCTAGGAGCAGGGCAGCAGCGGGGACATGTCAGGCGGCGGCGGTGAATAAATGAAGCCTACAGGCGGGACATGTCTTGCCACCGGTTCCCGACATGTCCAGCTGCTGCCCTGCTCCAAGAAAATGAGGAGCAGGCAGCAGGAGCAGAAATAAGGACACTGGGGGGTGGGGGGATAAGGATAAGCACACTGGGGCCAATGAATTATTATAAATATGCATGGGGGGCATACATTTGGGGGTCAAATTAGTAGTTTAAAAACCCTACCGGGAGCCCTGAATGGCTCCTCAGTACCGGCCATTCAGGGCTCCCGGCGGGGAATTTAAAAGTTTAAGTAAAAATAAACCGTACATCGCAGGGGAGCAGAGCATGCCGCCTGCTGCCCTGTTTACTAACTTCTGATCGCATTGGGTCCCAGAAGTGAGGCATGGTGCCATCAATCTTTCAGTCCATGTACTACAACCCCCATCATGGAACAAAGTATGTTCCATGATGGAGGTAGTAGTACAAACACTAATGTATCCTCCCCAGCAACTGGCAAACTCCCGCAGCCAGGGAACTACTACTGCCATCATGTAAACAAGTATGTTTCATGATGGGAGTAGTAGTAGTCCCGGCTGCGGGAATCTGTAGGCAGAGGTGTTAAAATAACGGTACATGATGGATGTTATAACGGGTCTTAACGGAAGAATATGCCCGTTATTTTGACGGACATTATTCCTCCGTTAGCAACCGTTGTTTCATCCGTTATTTAATTATACAATACAGAAAACAGATGTTTAATAACGGATGAATACTCATAGTGTGAAAGCAGCCTAAGCTGCAGCCAGACAGCTCTGGAGCCAGCTTATCCCTCCAAGAATAATAGGGTCGGGTGTGCTAGAATTTCCACTCCCGGCCCTATTGTTCTGGAAGAGATAAGGTGGCTCCAACATCATCTCTCTGCAAAGAGTCAGGAAGACACCCCCACACACCTTAGACCAGTGGTCTTCCAGATGTTGCAAAACTACAACTCCCAGCATGCCTGGACAGCCAACAGCTGAGGTGCCAACGATCTACTGTTTAGAGCCCTGGCTCTCCTATACAGCGATGCATCACAACCCCCGCCCGAAGCGGGGACCGCCATGCCCTTTTCATATAGTTCAATGGGAGAGCAGTTTGGCAATCTTCGGCTCTCCCACAGAACTATATAGGGGGCAGGGGTTTTGTCGTGTGCCGCTATAGAGGAGAGCCAGGGCTCTAAACAGGAGATCACATAGATAAGTTTTTTTTACATGATACCTGTCCTTTAAATATACTTGAAGAATTAGTCTCTGTTCACACTTAAATCATGGTTTCTGTTACAACAGGAATCATGATAGTGCTGCTGGACTTGATGCATCACAGACCCCATTGACTTATAATCATGGGTTCATTTTGATTTCAGAAATTTTGTAGTGTGCACTGTGCAGTGGGATTCCATTGACAGCAATGGGACCCTGCTGCACAGAATTTCCAAGTGAAATTCCCCTTAGCCAAGTTTGTGTTTTAGTTTTTTTTTGTTAGTAATCATTACTACAAAGGAAGTAATCTCTCTACATCCACTATAGCCATGTTTAACCAACATCAACCCTTCTATACACTACTATGTGAAACCCACTGTAGATTAATGGGCTCATGCAGGGATAGCGAAACAGTGCTAATTTCTTCCAAATACAGCACCATCCCTGACCTCAGATTGTGTGGGGTATTACAACCTGGCTCTATTCACTTTTATTGGAACTGAGCTGCAATTCCACACAACCTGAGGACAGGGTCCTGTTTTGGAAGAATTTAGCTGTTTTTCTATCCCTGGATAAGGCAAGGTCCACACTGCGTTCATGCCCTTTTAAATCCTATTCATCGACATCTTGTCAAAAACGGGATGCTGACGTTACTGTTAACGGAAACAGCACATTCCATTCACAACATCCTGAATGGGGTCACTAGGATTGCTGCTTTGTGTGTGTGTGTGCGTACATCACTAGTTGTACATGTTAAAGGGGTTGTGCGCTGCCCTGCCATTCGGAGCTCCGCATGCAGCATCCAGAAGTTCATTACTCCGAACGCTGTGTGCGGGCTTCCGTGTTCGCGGCCGCTGGGCGTGACGTCACGCCCGCCCCCTCAACGAAAGTCTATGGGAAGGGGGCACAACCGGCAGCCGCGAACACGGAAGCCCGCACACAGCGTTCGGAGTAATGAACTTCTGGACGCTACGTGCGGAGCTCCAAAAGGCAGGGCAGCGCACAACCCCTTTAAGGAAATCAATGAATTTCTATCATCTTGCCTGAGTTTAATATCAAGTTGATTCTTAAAGTACAATGAAACAATTACATTTCGCTTTGTCATGAGAATTTTTTATTTGTGTTTTTCTTTCAAAATTTACTACTTCTAAGTTTTGTAAAGGGGGAGAAAAAAAATGACCACAACCCAGTTAGGCTGGGTTCACATTATGTTTTTGCATTCCTCAAAACCATACTAAACTGTATCAAAAGGTGTAAAAATTTTAACCCGTATACAGTTGAAAACCGTATTCGGTTTGAAAATATGATGTCCAGTTGCATCCGTCTTTTAAGAAAAAACTGTATACGTTTTTAACTTTTCACTCCATTATGAATAAAGTTTCACTTGTTTTATTGAAATTCCAAGAAAAAAAAAAACATTTTGGTGTCAAAAACCCTATGGTGAAAACTGGATGGACCGTACGCACAGGTGGTTCTGTACGGTTCCCATTGACTCTAATGTTAAAAAAAAAGTATATGGTTTTTCACCCGGACCAAAATTCGTGGTAGGCTATGGTTTTGGGTACGGGAAAAAAACTGTACATGATGCAAAAGGGACACAACCGGATGCATCTTTTGGCATACGGTTTTCAATGGAGGGTCAATGCATACGGTTTTCAATGAAGAGTCAATGCATATGGTTTTCAATAACGGTTTTCAAATTGAAAACGTATACAGGAGCTGTATTGCAAAAACGTGGTGTGAACCCAGCCTTATGAGTTCTCCTGGGTGAACATCAGCAGCCTGAGTAGATGACCAGGTGCAGTGATTAAACGCCACACCCAAAGCCAGAGGATTACTGGGAAATTAAGACCGCACTACAGAACCAATTCAGGGATGAATTTACATCCAAATGGAGCCTATCCCATGCCTGCCACATCAGTTAACACAAGGGGAGGAGTTGCAGCTTTTTTTTTTTTAAACACACAATGCATTTAGACGCAAGAGAAAAAAAATGTTAATGTAGTGAGACATGGTTAGTTTTTCGCAGTGGTCGGAGATCTACCAACTGCGACCAAAATGGCCCTGAATTCTTGCGCAATCTCACACCATCCCAGACCACACTACATCTAAGCTACTTTGTTATGAAGAACATGCACTTTGCTAAAACGTGTGGGGTGGGGGGATGTACATGTCACATGACATACCCCCAGCCAAATGGGAAGTGAAAAGAGCGTGATTTACGTAACTATATATCCCCCTGTACCCTTCGCATTATTCTCTAATAATATTAGAGAATAATATGTTTTGCTGTATAAGCAAAATAAATACTAATTCCTAGAAAGCTTCTTTAAGGCAACAACCCTGCCCCTGCCTCAAAGACTATGGCTGCCCTGTATTCCCCATTGGCTTGATGTTTTCTAAGGCAGCCCCCCCCATCTTATTCGCCTTCCAACTAAAAGGGTACATTCTGCAGAACATTTCACCTGGGAGTAACAGTCTGGACTGTGCCCACAGATTGTCCCAAGACTCATGTGACCAGATACATTGCTAAAGCCCCGCCATGCTGGGCAACACCCATATAGCATAAGCCAATGTTTGCCAACCAGGGCGCCTCCAGCTGTTGCAAAACTACACCTCCCAGCATGCCCGGACAGCCGTTGGCTGTTCGGGCATGCTGGGAGGTGTAGTTTTGCAACAGCTCAGCCAGACACAATGTTGTGAAGCTCTGAAGAAACACCCAGAGGATCAAGATACTGTATTTAGTGAAAGCAACAGAGTAGCAGAGATGTTTCTTCTCTTCCTTCAGATAATGCAGAAGGTCCTGCCTGCAGGCTGCAGTCCCATGTAAAGCCACAGATAACACACCCTGAGGTTTACCCACAGGGCTCTGCTACATCTGAATAGTCAGTACCTTAAAAGTGATGAGCAGGAATCTTCTTCAATGGGGGAGACTTCTCTGAGGATCTCTTGGCTGGGGAGAGGGAAGTTCTCTGGCTGCTCTGTGCAGAGCAAGAATGTGAGGTGGGGTCTAAGCTGGGGGATGGGACGTGGATTCAATACATTCACTACATTGGGATGGACTTATTTGCTGACAGTCTATTGTGGCAGTAAATACAAACAATCCTTAACCAAAGTTTCCACTCTCACCATAAATATATAAGGAATCATTACAAAGTACAATTGTGCAACCAGTTGTACTTTGTAATGACACCTTTCATTTTACCATAAAAATATCATGTGAAAACTGATAGAAAAGATTTGTGGGATTTTATTTAAAAAAAAATAATAATAATAATAATAATACAAAAAGACTATTTTTTGCTCATTTTGAGGGCTTTCGTTTTTACACAGTGCACTTCACAGTAAAACAGACCTGTTATTCTTTGATCCAGTAGGTTTACAGCTATACCCAGTTTATGTAGCTTTTAATTTCTTTTACTACTGTTAAAAAAAATGTAAAATCTTAAAAATAAAAACAAAAAAATAAAATATGCTCAAAATCATCCAATGCTGACCCCTGTAATTTTAAATTTTTTTATTTAAATTTTTTTTATCTACAGGGCTGTATGTGGGTTATTTTATTTTTGTGCCATAGTCTGTAGCTTTTCTCTGTACCATTTTGGAGTGGATTTATTTTATCCTTTGTTTTTGTATAGATTTTTTTTCTGCAACATTTGGAGTCTAGCAATCATCGATCCTGTTCACCATGCATGATCAGTAACGTAATTGTTATTAGTTTGGACATTTCCACACACATTGATACCAAATATGATAAAAAAAAATATTACATTTTTTATACTTTTATAAATCCTTCTAAGGGACTTTTATAAACCATTATTAGATACAATACCCTAGCATTGATCAGTTAGATTCATGCACTGCTGGTACAGCCTGAGGCAGACTGTATCAGCAGAGTTAGGGCCTATTCACGGGGCGGAATTTCCACCGGCAGAATTCCGCCTGAAATGAAAGCCGAATACACTTCTATGGGATTCCGCACTCTCGTTGACACTTTGGAAATCCTGCTTGCAGAATAGCGGAATCTCTAAAATGTCAACGGTAGTGAGGAATCCCATAGACGTGTATTGGGCCTTCATTTAAGGTTGAATTCCGCCGCGTGAATAGAACCTTATTATGGCAGCCATGGAGGCCTAGTAAACGCCTCTGGCTGCCATAGTACCTTATTATATCCGCCCCCTCAATGCAAGTCTATGGAAGAGGGCGTGATAGCTGTCACGCCCCCTCCCATAGGCTTGCATTGAGGGGGCGGAGCGTGATGTCACAATGCTCTGGCCCCCGTGATCGCCAGTAATCAGACCCGGAGCAAACATGCTCCAGGGACTGATTATAAGGGAATGCTGCATGCAAGATCACGGGGGTCCCCAGCGACAGGACCCCTGCGATCAGGCATATTATCCCCTATCCTTTGGATAGGGGATAAGATGTCTTAGCGCTGGAGTACCCCTTTAAAGGGGTATTCCAGGCAAAACCTTTTTTTTTATATATATATATATATATATATATATATATATATATATATATATATATATATATATATATATATATATCAACTGGCTCCAGAAAGTTAAACAGATTTGTAAATTACTTCTATTAAAAAAATCTTAATCCTTCCAATAGCTATTAGCTTCTGAAGTTTTCTGTCCAACTGCTCAATGATGATGTCACGTCCCGGAGCTGTGCATGATGGGAGAATATCCCCATAGGAACTGCACAGTTCCCGGGACGTGAGTCATCAGAGAGCAGTTAGACAGAAAACAACAATTCAACTTCAGAAGCTAATAACTATTGGAAGGATTAAGATTTTTTAATAGAAGTAATTTACAAATCTGTTTAACTTTCCAGAGCCAGTTGATATATATAAAAAAAAGTTTTGGCCTGGAATACCCCTTTAACCCCTTAAGGACCAAGGACGCATGAGTACGTCCTTGGTCCCACTCCCGTGATATAATGCGGGGTCCCACGGTGACCCCGCATCATATCACGGCGGGCCCAGTGTCATAGTGAAGCCGGGACCCGGCCGTTAATAGCGCACTGCACTGATCGCGGTGCCGCGCGCTATTAACCCTTTAGCCGCGCGCTCAAAGCTGAGCCACGCGGCTAAAAGTGAAAGTAAAAACTGCCGGTTAGCTCAGTGGGCTGTCCGGGATAGCCACGGCGAAATCGCGGCATCCCGAACAGCTTACAGGACAGCCGGAGGGTCCCTACCTGCCTCCTCGCTGTCCGATCGCCGAATGACTGCTCAATGCCTGAGCAGTCAAGCAGCAGAATCATCGATCACTGGTTTCTTATGAGAAACCAGTGATCAATGTGAAAGATCAGTGTGTGCAGTGTTATAGGTCCCTATGGGAGCTATAACTCTGCAAAAAAAAAAAGTGAAAACAAAAAGTGAATAAAGACCATTTAACCCCTCCACTATTAAAAGTTTGAATCACCCCCCTTTTCCCATAAAAAAAAAAAAAACTGTGTAAATAAAAATAAAAATAAACATGTATGGTATCGCCGCGTGCGGAAATGTCCGAATTATAAAAATATATCGTTAATTAAACCGCACGGTCAATGGCGTACGCGCAAAAAAGTTCTATTGGTGATTTTTTATATCATGAAAAATTTTATATAAAAATTCCAAAATTGGTCACTTTTTATATCATGAAAAAATTAATAAAGAGCGATCAATAAGTTCTATCAATGCAAAAATGGAACCGTTAAAAACTTCAGATCACGGCGCAAAAAGTGAGCCCTCATACCGCCCCATACACGCAAAAATAAAAAAGTTATACGGGTCAGAAGATGACAATTTTAAACGTATTAATTTCCTGCATGTAGTTATGATTTTTTCCAGAAGTACGACAAAATCAAACCTATATAAGTAGGGTATCATTTTAATCATATGGACCTACAGAATAAAGATAAGGTGTCATTTTTACCGAAAAATTTACTACGTAGAAACGGAAGCCCCGAAAAGTTACAAAACGGCTGGGTTTTTTTTCAATTTTGTCGCACAATGATTTTTTTTTCCGTTTCACCGTAGATTTTTGGGCAAAATGACTGATGTCATTACAAAGTAGAATTGGTGGCGCAAAAAATAAGGTATCCAATGGATTTTTAGGTGCAAAATTGAAAGAGTTATGATTTTTTAAAGGCAAGGAGCAAAAAACGAAAGTGCAAAAATGGAAAAAAAACCGTCTTTAACCCCTTAACGACGCAGGACGTATATTTACGTCCTGCGCCGGCTCCCGCGATATGAAGTGGGATCGCGCCGCGATCCCGCATCATATCGCGTCGGTCCCGGCGCTCATCAACGGCCGGGATCCGCGGCTAATACCACACATTGCCGATCGCGGCGATGTGCGGTATTAACCCTTTAGAAGCGGCGGTCAAAGCTGACCGCCGCTTCTGAAGTGAAAGTGAAAGTGACCCGGCTGCTCAATCGGGCTGTTTGGGACCGCTGCGGTGAAATCGCGGTGTCCCGAACAGCTGACCGGACACCTGGAGGGCCCTTACCTGCCTCCTCGGTGTCTGATCGGCGAATGACTGCTCCGTGCCTGAGATCCAGACAGGAGCAGTCAAGCGCCGATAACACTGATCACAGGCGTGTTAATACACGCCTGTGATCTGTGTAAAAGATCAGTGTGTGCAGTGTTATAGGTCCCTATGGGACCTATAACACTGCAAAAAAAATGTTAAAAAAAAGTGTTAATAAAGGTCATTTAACCCCTTCCCTAATAAAAGTTTGAATCACCCCCCTTTTCCCATAAAAAAAATAAAACAGTGTAAAAAAAAAAAATAAATAAACATATGTGGTATCGCCGCATGTGTAAATGTCCGAACTATAAAAATGTATCATTAATTAAACCGTACGGTCAATGGCGTACGCGCAAAAAAATTCCAAAGTCCAAAAAAGCGTATTTTGGTCACTTTTTATACCATTAAAAAATTAATAAAAAGTGATCAAAAAGTCCGATCAAAACAAAAATCATACCGATAAAAACTTCAGATCACGGCGCAAAAAATGGGTCCTCATACCGCCCTGTACGTGGAAAAATAAAAAAGTTATAGGGGTCAGAAGATTACATTTTTAAACGTATAAATTTTCCTGCATGATTTTTTCCAGAAGTGCGACAAAATCAAACCTATATAAGTAGGGTATCATTTTAACCGTATGGACTTACAGAATAATGATAAGGTGTAATTTTTACCAAAATATGCACTGCGTAGAAACGGAAGCCCCCAAAAGTTACAAAATGGCGTTTTTTCTTAGATTTTGTCGCACAATGATTTTTTTTTTCTGTTTCGCCGTGCATTTTTGGGTAAAATGACTAATGTCGCTGCAAAGTAGAATTGGCGACGCAAAAAATAAGCCATAATATGGATTTTTAGGTGGAAAATTGAAAGGGTTATGATTTTTAAAAGGTAAGGAGGAAAAAACAAAAGTGCAAAAACGGAAAAACCCTGAGTCCTTAAGGGGTTAATCTGCATTACACATCCGTATTTAATATTCATATTCTTATATAAAAGTGTGAATGAGTACTAAGATCGCTTTTACATGCCACATGGACACTTTTGAGTTAGTATTATAGATGCTGGACCTTGCCCAACCACGGGTCTGGTGACCCCAACTGTTAGCATTATAGATCCCCCAGATTGGGACACAAACATGCATTCCTATTATCCGTACATGAAAGCGACCTAAGGCTTCACTCAACAGAAGTTCTGAATTTTCAGTAGAAAGCAGTCTTTTCTGCAATCAGTGCTTAATGTCTACGCGGACATTAAGTGCCATCTATAGGCGATAGTGCCCTTCAGGGTGGATTGCACCAAAAGAACAAAAATGTTTATACTTTTGGCAGAATCAGTTTCTTGTCAGAAGTACCTCAGTGTATATGGAGCTGAAGCCTCCCATTGAAATTCCCTTTGAAAACTCTGTAGTGCGAACGTACCCTAAGGCTAGGTTCAGACTACGGAATTTCCGCCGGAATTTTGGCTTTGAAATTTCCGGCAGAAATTCCGCTTACTATAATGCATAGTGTAGTGAATGGTTTTCCGTTCACAAATTCACACTTCCGGATTTTCCGCTTCACAAATTCTGATGAAAAATCCGCTAGAAAATTTCCGCCTGAAGAAAGGGGTTGCTCTTTCTTCAGGCGGAAATCCGAGCGGAACACATAGCAGTCTATAGGAGACTGCAGTGTCCGCGCGGTCCTAGCGCCGACTAATTCAGTCGGCGCAGGCGGAACTTGGAATCTCCGGGCGGAAATTTTCTGCCCGGAGATTCCGTAGTCTGAACCTAGCCTAAAAGGTAGCCATACGCAATAGTTGTCAGCCAGTCTTGCAAAGCTGTATTCATATATATATGTGGTGAGGGTGTGATGCAGGGCAGATGGAATTAACCTAGGGGCAGTCGGCATTAAAGGGGTTATCCAGGCAAAAACTTGTTTTTATATATCAACTGGCTCCGGAAAGTTAAACAGATTTGTAAATTACTTCTATTAAAAAAATCTTAATCCTTCCAATAGTTATTAGCTTCTGAAGTTTTCTGTCTAACTGCTCAATGATGATGTCACGTCCCGGGAGCTGTGCATGATGGGAGAATATCCCCATAGGAACTGCATAGCTCCCGGGACGTGATATCATCATTGAGCAGTTAGACAGAAAACAACAACTCAACTTCAGAAGCTAATAACTATTGGAAGGATTAAGATTTTTTTATAGAAGTAATTTACAAATCTGTTTAACTTTCCGGAACCAGTTGATATATAAAAAAAAGTTTTGGCCTGGAATACCCCTTTAACCCCTTGTGTTCGTGACGCCAGGGTGTGGTTTAACTACTTCACCAACCGAAGGTAGGCCACTGGATTCTGGGCTAGGCACGGGAGCAAATAATGACTCCAATGCCAAGTTACGGAACAACGGCAGCTTTACTGATGTAACAGATATAATAGGCTATACAGCTTGGCTAGGTCCACAGAGTTGACCAGTGACTTCTGAGACCACAGGGCTTGCTGGGACTTATAGTGGACTGGGACAATTTGCTGCAGAGCCACGCTGACTTGAGACAGATTGACTTGGATTGATTTGACGGAGACTGACTATACCCCATTTGTAGCTTACCAGTTTTTGACTTGGACCTGGGGGGTAGTGGACTTGTGGATCCGCGGCTGTGTGGTAGACTTTAGGCCTCTTCCGGAATCCAGACACACACCTCGGACTTGACCTTACTGGTACTCAGCTAAGCAGAAAGAGAGTGAGCAGAGGTTCTACCCTGGACTTATATGGGGGAGACTCTGAGGGGTCTCATAGGTCACCCTGTAGGTCACATGTCACTGGTACCTTCCTGGGTTACAATCACATGACAGCAGGCCTTAACCCCTTAAGGACCAGGCCCATTTTGTTTTTGCATTTTCATTTTTCCCTCCTCACCTTCTAAAAATCATAACTCTCTTATATTTTCATCCACAGACCCATATGAGGGCTTGTTTTTTCCGTCACCAATTGTACTTCGTAAATACATCACTTATTTTACCATAAAATGTACGGCGCAACCAAACAAATATTATTTATGTGGGAAAATTGAAAAGAAAACCGCAGTTTAGCAAATTTTGGAAGGTTTTGTTTTCACGCTGTACACTTTCCAGTAAAAATGGCATGTTTTCTTTATTCTGTGGGATTAAAATGATAACCATGTTACATGCTTTTCTATAATTGTACCACTTAAAAAAAATCTCAAGCCATTTTAACAAAATCAGTATGTTTGAAATTGCCCTATTTTGACCACCTATTACTTTCTCATTTTTCCGTATATGGGGCGATATGTGGGCTAATTTTTTGCGCCATGATCTGTAGTTTTTATCAGTACCACTTTTGTTTAGGTTTTACTTTTTATTAATTTTTTATACATTTTTTGGGAATAAAATGTGACAAAAAAGCATAATTTTTGGACTTTAAAAAAAAAAAAATTACGTTTACGCCGTTCACCGTACGGGATAATTAACAATATATTTTATTAGTTCAGACTTTTACGCACGCGGAAATACCAAATATGTGTATTCATTTTTTTTACGCTTTTTTGGAAGGCAAAATGGGAAAAACGGACATTTTACTTTTTTATTGGGGAGGGGATTTTTCACATTTTTTTTACTTTTTTATTTTACATTTTTTTTACTTTTTTGTTTACACTTTTTATGTCTTCATAGGGAACTATTCATAGCAATCAGTTGATTGCTAATACTGTTCAGTGTTATGTATAGGACACAGCACTGATCAGCATTATCGGTGCTGTGTTTCTGCCCCCGTTAATCGTATCCATTGACATCTTGCCAAAACCTGGATGCCGAAGTATACTGTTAAAGAGAGCAGTGGGCCCAATTTACTTCTATGGACAATAGAGTCATGCCTAGTGACTTTGTTCGTAAAGAATGCACTATTTGAAATGGACTCATGACCGGGGCTGTTGTGCTTTTGAAATGGCGCATACATCCCGAAAAGTGTCACTAGGCCATAGAAGTGAATGGGGTCCATTGCTCCCTTTAACAGTATAGTCGGCACCCAGTTTTCAGCAGGATGCTGCCGGATATGATTAATGGGGGGCAGAAATGTAGTGTGTTCGTACTAAGGCTATGTTCACACCTCAGAATTTCCATGCGGAATTCGACATTGGAATTCTGCACAGAGATTCCGCTGCAGCAGAGTCCTGTTGAATTCAACATGATTCCAAATTCCGTGTCCACAGGAAGAATGTTCATTCTTGTTGCAGACTCCACAAGGAATGCATTGCTGTCTCCGGAATGTCCGCACGAAGATTTTCCGTGCGGACATTCCCAAGTATGAACAAAGCCTAAGGCTGAATTCCCACATACTGGATGAGATTTATCAAAACCTGTGGAGAGGAAAAGGAATGGAGTTGCCCATAGCAACCAATCAGATTGTTTCTTTCATTTTTCAGAGGCCTTTTCAAAAATGAAAGGAGTGATCTGATTGGTTGCTATGGGCAACTCAGCAACTTTTTCTCTCCACAGGTTTTGATAAATCTCCCCCACTGAAACCAAAGCCACAGCCAATCACTGTGTGTGGGGTTTTATTTATCCCTTGTATGCTGTCATTATAGGTTATGTTGGTCTTGGTATACAGGATTTGATCAGTAAGGTTATGTTCAGATGGATGAATGTCCACACGGAAAATTTCCATGCGGACATTCCACTGACAGCAAAGCACCGGCAGAACAAGCGCTATAACTGCTTGGAAATGTGCCCTCTCATAGGCAGCTATGCATTTCCCTGTGGACTTCGCAGAAAGAATGGGCATGTCTATTGTTTCTGCGGATTCCAGAATTGAAAATTCCACTGTGTGCACAGTGCAGCAGAATCCCACTGCTGCGGAATCTCCATGTGGAAATTCCATTGTGCGAACATACCCTAACAGTATGATGTTAATATGTAATGTGATATCTGCTTTTTGTATACTAGTCTAGCATTATTTAGCAGCTGAAAGATTATTGCTTAGAGGCATACAATATATACTGTATTTGTGTGTGTGTGTGTGTGTGTGTGTAAGATGTTCTCCTAGCACCCCTTATCTTGTCCTGGCCCTGATAGAGTCCCATGCCACTATGAACTCCTCTAGCCAAAAGTGGATTCAGTGTGATGGTGGGATCCAGCTATAAATACTTGGGCTGGGTTTACACATATAGGCTGGCATTTATCATTGTAGGTGTAAGTGAAGAATTTATCATTGTAGGTGTAAGTGAAGCATTTATCATTGTAGGTGTAAGTGAAGCATTTATCATTGTAGGTGTAAGTGAAGCATTTTTCTACACCTTTTTTTTGTGTACTGTAATGTGTAGGAGAACCAGATTTATTAAATGGTCACAGAGCATTTGATACATTTTGTGCAAGTCACATTTTCTGAAATTTCTTTCTTCACATACACCAAAAAGCTAAGCTAAGTCTGGGCTGGTGTAGTTTTGGAGACTTTTCAGTGGCTTTGCGCCTTTTCTGCGACTTTTGACAAAAAGGCACAGTTCATAAAACCCTTCCATATCATGTGTATTGCCAATATCAGTGGATTGCAAATCAAAATCAGCAGAAATGTGTAAACCAAAAGGCGCAAATAAACCCTGCTTGCGCCTTTTTGGTGACTTTTCTAGACACAAAAAAAACTGTGTAAAGACAATGATAAATGTCGGCCGTAGTAATTGATCAGTATTTTTAGCCAAAGCATTGAAAAAGGGGCAGATCTTTCTGTGATAGTTTTTCTTTCTTTTTCTTTCATTACCGCCTTATACAGTGACCCCTCGACATACGATGGCCCTGATATACAATAATTTCAACAAGCGATGGCCTCTCAAAGGCCATCGCATGTTCAAGGCAGCATCAACATACGATGCTTTTTTATGTCGAGGCCATCGCATAAACGGCTATCCGGCAGCGCAGATTGCTTCAGCTGCCACCAGATAGCCGTTTACAATGCCCCGTGAGCTCCGGTGATGGTCACTTACCTGTCCTCGGGGCTCCGGCACGTCCTCTGCATCGTCGGAGCTCTCCATCGACGTCATCACGTCGCTGCGCACGCCGCCCCGTCATCCAATAGGAGCGGCATGCGTAGCGACATGATGGAGGCGACGAAGAGCGCGGTTGCCGGGGAAGCAGAGGCCTTGCCGGAGCGTCGGGGACACCTCGGGGATGCGGCGACAGCGATGGAAGGCAACATCCAGGGCAGCGGTGACAAGCGGTGACGGTCCGGAGCGGCGAGGACAGGTGAGTACAACTTTCTCTAACAGTGGTCTACAACCTGCGGACCTCCAGATTTTGCAAAACTACAACACCCAGCATGCCCGGACATCCGTTGGCTGTCCGGGCATGCTGGGTGTTGTAGTTTTGCAACATCTGGAGGTCCGCAGGTTGTAGACCACGGTCCTATACTTTACATTACATGGATCCCTCAACATACGATGGTTTCAACAAATGATGATCCGTTTGGAACGGATTACCATCGTATGTTGAGGGACCACTGTATGTTGCAATTGTCTTTACAATCCTGTAAATGTGTGTAAGATACAATAAGCAAATATGAGAGGTCTGTTACCATCACATGACAGACTGTCTATGGAGAAATGTTACCCGGCATGTTCCATAATATAAGGCCCCTTTCACACTGTAAAGTTGCTCCGTTAAAAGGCCTGTTATATGTGTTTCAGAGCCTGCTCTGCTGCGCTTGTTTTACGTGTTTCTTTTCAATGAAATCTTGAGCCTTGAGGAGACCCACCCAGTTAACTCCTTGTGTGACAGAATAAATGCGATCTAAGAAGGAGGGGGAGCACGCCATGTAATTTGATGCAGTCCCAAGGACACTGCAGTCTGGTTAGGAGACCATAAAATCTCTTTGTTTTGTAACCTGATTGGGGAAGAAGGTGATTACATCCGGATGTTAAATACTGTATAGCTGGAGGGGGCGTTGGACACAGGAAACTAACAATTGTTGTAGATATGTTCCCTACAACGTTCCTTTAGTTGGTTAACAGAGCCAGAAAAACACAGATTACTTGAGAACGACAAGGGGTGTGGGGGTGGTGGCAATTTGCAAGATGAGATATAGTTGAGTAACTAGGCATACAGGTTCCTTATGGCACATTTGCCCACTGATGTTGCAACTGGACTTGCATACCTATAGGTTGTTGAACCTGCTGATATTCCTTGGAAATTCTTGCTGTGTGTGGGTGAGCATCAGTCAGCTGAAAAATGTAAGTTGAACCCCTGCTATGAGAGACAACACGTGGCCACAGGATGTCCTGCACAAATCGCTGAGCTGTTAATATCTCTCTTATCATTACTAAGGGTATGTTCACACTGGTTAAGGTGTAAGCGGAATGTTCGCTTAAAAAATCCACTCAAAAACGCAGTTTTTTTTTCCACGTGGAACTCCGCTCGGATTTCCTTGCAGAAATTAAAGAGGATAGGACACACAGTAATGCGCGAATTCCACGCAGAAGCGTGGCAGACTGCCAAAAATGTTTACATTGACTTCTATGGAGTTACGAGCCGAAATTCCGCATGAAGAAAGAACAGGTTCATTCTTCATGTGGAACGGAATTCTGTGACAGAATTCCGCTAGTGTGAACTGAGGAGAGGAAAGTTAACTAAATACTATGGGGTATGGCACTGCTGAATGAATTGGAGAGGAATAAGCGAGCAGAATTACTGTCGTATGCAATGGCTCCCCAGATCAGTGATTCCCAACCGTGGTGCCACGGCACACGTGTGTGCCGTTCAGCACTGCCCGTGGTGCCACAGGATTTTGCCGTTATTTTTTTTTTTAAATGTCCCGCCCCGGCCTGCGCGCTTATGACTGACGGCGCAGGGGAAAAAAGCCTGCGTGCGCACAAAGCGCCCCCCTGCGTCCCTGTGATAGCCTGGGGGAGTAGGGTATGGGGAGTGTAGCTGTGCAGTGACTAAAAGGGTGCTTATTAACCTTAGCTATTCGTGACGCCAGGGTGAGGGCTCCTCAGTAATGCTTGTCCTACTGTCACCCTTCCCAAGAGCGATAGGGAGGCAGATTATAATGAAATGTCCACAACCGGAGAGTTTGCTGAAACAGTTGTAACTTTTCCTGAAGATTTTATGCAAGCTTCATAAACGGGACAGTTGCTATACATGCAAGCTTTCTTTGGAGATTGACAAAGTTTGGGACTTTAGCAATTTAGAGTCTTTAGGATAATATGCGCGGTTCCACTGGATTTAGGGGATTTAGTTGCGGTCCAGTAGTCACGCTAGCTTTAGCGCGGAGTAATTTAGAACTCACGGTTTAGTTCCGCTGAGGCCGGTAGGTTTTCAGTCTTAGCGTGTCTTTGCAAGTTGCGCAGATCCGTCCGGCATCCACGAGAGCAGCAACCCAAGAGAGCAATAATTGGCTACAGTTCCCTTATATGGGCAGGGGCGGGGCTAGTGCTAATTGGTCCAGTGTCAATCACCATTACAAAGGATTATGGGTAACATGTGACCCAAGGACCTCCAAAGGTCCTCCAACATACCATAGAGGATATCAACATAGTCACATGACCAAAGGTCCTGCTACGCTAAACACGGTAAGTACTATACATTATATTAAATATACATTATTACTAAATATGTACATGTATCAACATTCTAGAATTAGTGTAGAGGAGAGGCGACTAGGGGCTGTCCCACCTGGGGGACCCTACCTGAGCGTAGTTACTCTGACCACACTAGGTACAGTATGCAATACGGTACCGGGACACCACATCCCTCTCTCCCTTGCGGCGCAGTGAGCCGAAAATGGTGCCCTGGGGCGGAACGAGCTGCATCTGCGCCGGACTCCCATGCCTGCCGTGGAACTGCAAGCTGCGCGGGCCGGCTTGCTTAAGGTACCGCACCGTTTCCACCTCTCTGTTACCCCTTCTCAACCCTGTCCAAACCCCCTCCCCACCACCGTCACCCAGGTCCACCCTCTACCCCCCCGTCACTCATGCCCACCCCCCGTCACTTATGTCCACCCCCCGTCATCCATGTTCACCCCCCCTGTCATCCATGTTCAGCCCCCCGTCACTCATGTACACCCTCCAATCATCCCCGTCACCCATGTCCACCACCCCTCTCACCCATGTCCACCCTCCTGTTATCCATGTCCGCCTTGTCCCCTCCCCTGTCACCCATGTTTACCCTCCCGTCGACCCCCGTAGTCTACCCTGTCACCCATGTCCACCCTCCTGTTCACCCATCTGTCCCTTTGTCACCTCAGTCCACCCCTCTCTGTCACTCCTGTCCCTTTTACCCCTTGTCACCCTTGTCCACCCCTCTGACCCCCTGTCATCCATGTCCACCCCCCCATCCAACCCTCTGTCACCCATGTTCACCCTCTATTGTCCATCCATCTGACCACATCCTTGTCGCCCATGTCCAACCCCTGTCCACCCCTCTGTCACCCCCCTATGCCCCTGTCACCCATGTTCACTCTTCTACACCCATCTGTCACCCTTGTACACCTCCCTACACCCCTCTGTACACCCCTCTGTCACCCATGTACACCCCTCTACACTCTTTTGTCACCCATGTCCACTCCTCTACACCCCTCTGTACACTCCTCTACACCCCTTTGTCACCCATGTACACTCCTCTACACCCCTCTTTCATCCATGTACACCCCTCTGTCACCCATGTACACTCTTCTACACTCCTCTGTCACCCATGTAAAGAAAAAAGTGTGGAGCCTAATAGGTTTGTTTTGCAGGTTTAACTGTGAAGAATTGTGTGTGGAAGAAATTGTGATGACGGCCCGGACCAGATGGAGAAGAGAAGGCAACGATGCAAATTAGAGAAGACGTCATTGGTGAGTTGCTGTATAAAGCAGCACTTTAAACTACATACCCACTCATAAATAGATGCATTGTGTTTTTTACCGTTCTTTCCTTTTTTTTTTGCTTGTCAACCTCGGTCGCGGTGCCCCGCGGAATTTTTTTTTCCAGAGGTGTGCCCTGACCCGAAAAAGGTTGGGAAACACTGCCCCAGATCATCACAGAAGCAGTTTGAGCAGTGTGTGTGTTCCCAGCAGAGGCAAGATTGAAGTGTTCACCACAAGGCCTCCATACTTGAACCAGACCGTCACTAGTGATAATACAGTTCCAATTCACAGTTAGTGATGAGCGGCATTGCCCATATTCGAATTCGCGATATTTCGCGAATATATAGATGATGTTCGTCCTATATCCGCATATGTGAATATTTGCATATTCACGTATTCGAGGAAGAAAACAGTGAGGGGGTAAAGTTGCCCACTTTACTATTGGTTGCTAGGGATGTTGTTGATAACCTCTGACAAGTGTATTTGCCTCATTCTAATTGGCCCACAAGTCAAAAGAAGAAATATGCGCATATGCAGAAAAAAGTGAATATTCGCAATTTCGAATATATAGAGAATATATTTGTAAAATTCGCAAATTTGCGATATTCGCAATAAAAAATCAAAATGCGAATATTCGCGCCCAACACTATTCACAGTATGCCACATTTATAATTTACAACACTACTGCAAACTAAGGCCATGTTGGTAAGCTGACAATCACAGGATGTGTAGTAGGTGCCATAACACAATTCTGCCTCTGCTAAGCATCTGGAAATGTTCCAGGCACAGACCGGGATAATGAAGGTGCCCCCTGTGTCTAGATGGCTGACAAGAAAACTGTGGGAGCTGCTGCTTTTTGGTGGATCCAACAATCCTGTCTACTGGTGGCCTGTGTGTGCCATTCAGAGCCTGTTCATCGTGTATGTGTGACCACTACTTCTACCAGCTTAGTCAAAACCGCCTAGGTGACGGGCAATGATGCATCCTCTATAAAGTCTGTCAACTGGGCAAAATGTCTTTGCGTGTATTGTAGAGACATGTCTATCTGAGACATAACTGCATGCCAAATTTTGTAGCACTTTTTTGTCAATGACTATATGTTCATATTGTCTAGGTGGAACACTAGACACCAGTTACCCAGGCACAATTCGATCATATTGTCATTGTAAAGAACATAGGGCATACACAGAAACTTGAACCACTCCATCAATGTGACAGCCCCGATCATCCTAAAGGATAGGAGTGAGGTGGCAGGGGTGCCACCTCCTCCTATCCCCTGCGATTAGCCGGTCAGGACTGACTGGTGAATCGCAGGGGTGGGGGGTGAAAGTTCAGATACCCCACTCAGCCTGCCCCTGGAAGTCCGGGTAGAGCGGGGGATGGTGCAGGGGCCATGGATATGGGGGAGACCGGCGGCAGTTACCTGCGTAGAACTGGGGACCGGCGGCAGAAAGGAGGAGCAGGCCAGTGGAAGCAGCGGCGACAACGTCAGCGGAAGCAGTGAAGATCGCAGTGATCTTCACTGCTGCTTCTAGGAGTTTCAAAACTACAACTCCCAGCATGCCCAGACAGCCAAAGACACCCTGGCTGGGAGTTGTAGTTTTGCAACATCTGGCCCTTCAGATGTTGCAGAACTGCAACTCCCAGAATGCCTGGACATTCAAGGCATGCTGGGAGTTGTAGTTTTGCAACATCTGGAAGGGCACTGTTTGGAGACCACTATACAGTGGTGTCCGAACTGTAGCGCTCCAGATGTCAACTCAAAGCATGTTGACACTGTCCAGGCATAATAGGAGTTCTAATTCGGCAACATCTGGCCCTTCAGATGTTGCAGAACTACAACTCCCAGCATGCCTAGGCAGTCTGGGCATGCTTGGAGTTGAAGTTTTGCAACAAATGGAGGCACACTGGTTGGGATACATTGTCTATTTCCTAACTCAGTGTTTCCCAACCCATGTGCCTCCAGCTGTTGCAAAACTATAACTTCCAGCATGCACTGACCGACCGTGCATCCTGGGAGTTGTAGTTTTGCAACAGCTGGAGGCACATGGGTTGGGAATCACTGAGTTAGGAAACAGACAGTGGTGCGGAAACACTGCGGTAGTCTGTTACCTAACTCAGGGTTTCCCAACCAGTGTGCCTCTAGCTGTTGCATAACTACAACTCCCAGCATGCATGGTCTCTCAGTGCATCCTGGGAGTTGTAGTTTTGCGACAGCTGAAGGTTCCCCCCCTGGGGACCCCCATGATCTTGCACACAGCACCCTGTTATAATCTGTCCCCGGAGCACGTTCGCTCCGGGTCTGATTACTGGCGATCACGGGGGCCGGAGCATTGTGACATCATGCCCCCGTGTGACGTCACGCTCCGCCCCCTTAATGCAAGCCTATGCGAGGGGGCGTGGCAGCCAGTAATCAGACCCGGAGTGAACATGCTCCGGGGACTGATTATAACGGGGTGCTGTGTGCAAGATCACGGGGGTCCCCAGCGGCGGGACCCTCGCGATCAGGCATCTTATCCCCTATCCTTTGGATAGGGGATAAGATGTCTTAGAGCCGGAGTACCCCTTTAATTTAGGCCTCAAATGCCCATGGCACTCTCTCAATTCAGAGCCTGTCGTATTTAGGGCCACATATGGGGTATCTCCATACTCTGGAGAAATTGCATTACAAATTTTTGGGGGCTTTCTCTCCTTTTACCCCTTATGAAAAGGTAAAGTTGTGGTCTACACAAGCATGTTAGTGTAAAAAAAATTTAATTTTTTACACTAACATGCTGTTGTTGCCACATACTTTTTCATAAGAGGGAAAAAAAAAAAAAAAAAAGATCCCCAAAATTTGTAACACAATTTCTCCCAAGTATGGAAATACTTCATATGTGGAAGTTAAATGCTCTGCGGGCGCACAACAAGGCTCAGGAGTGAGAGCATACCATGTACATTTGAGGCCTAAATTGGTGATTTGCACAGGGGTGGATGCTGGTTACAGCGGTTCTGACATAAACGCAAAAAAACACCCACATGTGACCCCATTTCTGAAACTACACCCCTCACGGAAAGTAACAAGGGGTGCAGTGACCATTCACACCACACAGGTGTCTGACAGATTTTTGGAACAGTGGTCCGTGAAAATGAAAAATAAAATTTTTCATCTGCACAGCCCAATGTTACAAAGGTCTGTCAAACGCCGGTGAGGTGTATATGCGCACTGCACCCCTTGTTACGTTTCGTGAGGGGTGTAGTTTCGGAAATGGGGTCACATGTGGCGGGGGGGGGGGGGGGGACACTATTCTGACACCATGGGGGCTCTGTTAACGCACATGGCCCCAGACTTTATTCCAAACAGATACTCTCTCCAAAATTCCATTGTTGCTCCTTCCCTTCTGAGCATATGAGATATTTCCTTACTCGAGAGAAATGGGGTTACAAATTTGGGGGGACATTTTCACTTATTACCCCTTGTGAAAATGAAAAAAAAAAGTTACCCCACATTTTTCATTTTCATGTCCAACTTTATTGAAAATTCGTCAAACACCTGTGGGGTGTTACGGCTCACTGTACCCCTTGTTACGTTCCTTGAGGGGTGATGTTTCCCAAATGGTATGCCATGTGGAGTGTTTTTTGCTGTTCTGGCACCATGGGGGCTTCCTAAATGTGACATCGCAAAAACCATTTCTCCAAAATCCCATTGTTGCTCCTTCTCTTCTGAGCCCTCTAGTGCACCCGCAGAGCACTTTACATCCACATATGAGGTATTTCCTTACTCGAGAGAAATTGTGTTACATATTTTGGGGGGCTTTTTCTTCTTTTATCCCTTGTAAAAATAAAAAAATATCGGTCTACAAGATCATGTTAGTGTAAAAAAATGAAGATTTTGAATTTTCACCTCCAATTTGCTGCTATTCCTGTGAAACACCTAAAGGATTAACAAACTTTCTAAATGTCATTTTGAATATGTTGAGGGGGCACTTTTCATAATGGGGTCCATTATGGGGTATTCCTAACATAAAGACCTTCAAATTCACTTAAAAACTTAACTGGTCCCTGAAAAAATCTGATTTTGAAATTTACGTGAAAAATTTGAAAATTGCTGCTGAACTTTGAAGCCCTCTGATGTCTTCCAAAAGTAAAAATATGTCAACTTTATGATGTCAACATAAAGTAGACATATTGTATATGTGAATCAATTTATAATTTATTTGGGATGTCCACTTTCATTTACAAGCAGAGAGCTTCAAAGTAAAAAAAAAAAAAAAAAAAAAAAAAAAAGCAAGATTTTTACATTTTTCATGAAATTTTGGAATTTTTCACCATGTTATACACAAAAAAACAAGTGGGAAAATAGTCCCACCAACCAACACCTACAGGTCTATTGTTACATCGAAATGTACCCCAAAATAAGACACCATTACCAAAATAATATCCAAAGCTTTATTTAAATACAATATCATTAAAAATATATATATATTTCATTCATCATAAAGCACAAAAGTACAGTCACAACTGGAAGTACACTGCAGGTAGAGACATGGTAATCATGTAGTCATGTATATCCATCCATGGCATCAGGGCTGCCATCAGAAATTTTGAGGCTCCTTACACAGCTCAAGGCTTGGGCTCCCCTCCCATGGCCCACTACCAAGTCTGCCCCAGTGCCCGCCTGCTATCTTACCCACTGTCTATGAAAAGAAATATTTTAAAACACACGTCAAGAAAAACAAGAGCCCTTTAATTTAAAGAGGAAGGAAAGAGGAAATCTCACTATAAATATTACCATCTTACAGTTACTGACCAAATCCTGTGTACTGAGACCCATTTTATCAATAATACCAGTATGCAAGGAGGAAAATTATCCTCCCCGTGAGTATGACGCGGTGATCGTGGATGTCTTGTGGGAGCCTGGTTTTAACATATTTCTTTCCCCTTAGTGGGAAAGGTTTACATTACTGCCTCCAGGCTTCCAGGCTCTCATAGTACACCTTCGTGATCATATATCCACGTTGTCTCCTTTCTCCTAGTTTTAATTATGTTAATATTTGCCTCTTTCATGTATGCACACTGTGACAGTGATTCTACTGCCTTATATGCTTCACTAATAATGGCAATGTTCTAGGAGCATTTTATATTGGATCCTCATATATATCTTTCTGGCTATTGCTGATCTCACTATTTATGTTTTTTATTTATTATTATTTGTCTAATAAAATTTGTTTCTTCATTTATTTTTTTGTTTGGTGCAATTTTTGATAGGAGATTATTCAAATATTATACTAGTATAAATGTAAGAATAATACCGCCACACCATGACCACCACATAGTGATTGAAATAAAACCGCTGAACATAGACCAATATCCCCCCATACAAAGTCCACATAGTAGTGACCCTGGTATTGCAGTTCCTGTGATAACAGAGCAGTAACATCAGCTGACTCACAGGAGGTGTCTTCTTGGAGTGGTTCTCTTTCCTTTTCTATCTTGCTCTGACCCTCATAAAGTCTTCTTCCAACCATTACTCCTCTTCACAGAATCTGCCAGACAACAAATATATTATGCGAAGACAAGAAACAGGCAGAGGCCGCACTCACCAATCAGGTCTTTTACTCCAATCCAGTAGGCATAACGGTGGCTACAGGCGGGGGAGCTGGATAGGAGGTGGGGAACTCCGGGACAAGTTGTTTTATGCGACTTAGTGCACTTCCTCTAGCCGGAAAGTGCTAGAGGAAGTGCGCTAAGTTGCACAAAACAACTTGTCCCGGAGTTCCCCACCTCCTATCCTGCTCCCCCGTCTGTAGCCACCGTTATGCCAGCTGGATTGGAATAAAAGACCTGATTGGTGAGTGAGGCCTCTGCCTGTTTCTTGTCTTCACATTGTGCTCTCTATCTGGCTACGCACCTCAGCTACAGGCTTTTCTGTGAATCTCATCCAAGGGTGTATCTTCCGCTTTGAGTGTTGCTTGATTACGTATGTGCCGGCATCTCTTCCCCTCCTGCTTATTAACAAATATATTATGTTCACACTTTTTCAGCACATTTCCCACATGTTCCCTACTCTAAGTGCCCCCAAATAATGCCTTACTTGGTGCCCTGAATAGTATAAGGAAGTAGTTAAGTGTGTTGGAGAAAAGGGTAGGGGGATAGGGTGGAGGGTAGGTTATTTAAGGTAGAACCCCACCAGTAGGTCGATAATGCCCTCAGTAATGCTCCCAGGTAGGTTATGTCCCAGTAGGTAGGCAGTACATCATGCAGCTAGATAGGTTGTAGATAATACCCCCAGTAGGTAGTAAGTTATTCCCCCAGGTAGGTAATGCTCCCAGGAAATAGTGTCCCCCCCCCCCCCCCAGGTAGGTAATGTCCTAGTAGGAAGTGCCATCAGTAGCCATCCCCCAGGTAGGTAACGCCTCCAATAGGTAGTTCCACCAGGTAAGTAATGCCCCGGGTAGATAGTAGCAGCCCCGGTGCTGATTGTAAAGGGCCCTCAGCCCATCCTGGCATCTAAGTGAAGGGTGTTAGCCCGAAGACCTGGAATGAAGGGCTGGCAGAGAGATGGATATGAGATAGATAGACAGACAGCCAAAAAAGCAAAGAGAGCAGCACAACCTCTTAAAGGGAACAGTGGGTGCAAGCGGTGAAAAGGTCCCAGGTCAGGGGTCCTATAGATATCCACACCAAAAAACAGGGACCGCAGCAATTCCAATGTGGGAAGGTGAAAAAGATTTATTGACCTGACATCAAGGAACAACTTTTCAACTGCCCAATTGCAGTCTTTCTCAAGCTTGAGCTTGAAATGTTGTTCCTTGATGTCAGGTCAATAAATCTTTTTCACCTTCCCACATTGGAATTGCTGCGGTCCCTGTTTTTTTGGTGTGGATAGACAGATAGATATGAGATATATAGATAGATATGAAAGAGATATATGTGGTGTCCCGGTACCGTCTTGCATACTGTACCTTGTATGGTGGACCCCAAAGTCAGAGTAACTACGTTCAGGTAGGGTGCCCCAGGTGGCACAGCCCCTAGTCGCCTCTCCTCTATTCTAATTCTGTGGTGTTCATATGTACATATTTAATAATAATGTTTATATTTAATATAATGCGTATTAGTATACTTACCTTGGTAGTGTCGCAGAACCTTCGATCATGCGACTATTTTAATTTCTCTATGGTATGTTGGAGGACCTTTGGAGGTCCTTGGGTCACATGTTTACCCATAACCCTTTGTAAAGATGATTGACAGAAGTACTGGACCAATCAGCTCTAGTCCAGCCCCTGCCCATATAAGGGAGCTGTAGCCAATTATCGCTCTCTTGGGTTGCTGCTCTCCTGGATGCCGGACTAGCAGGACGGATCTGTGCAACTTTCAAAGACACGCTAGGCCTGAAAACCTACCGGCCTCAGCCTAAACTAAACCGTGAGTTCTAAACTAATCCCCGCTAAAGCCGGGGATTAGTTTACTAATCCCCGCTAATCCCGGTTGTGGACATTCAATTATTCTATACCTTCCTATAGCTCTTGGGAAGGGTGGCGGTAGGACAAGCATTACAGAGGAGCCCTCACCCTGGCGTCATGAATAGAAAGGGTTAACCAGACACCCTTTTTTAGTCACCGCACAGCTACACCCCATATACCCTACTCCCCCAGGCTATCACATAGCTTTTTGGCGTCACAAACAGGATACGGGTGTAAGGGGGGAGGCGAAAAGAAAAGCTGAGCCGCAATTCGCAGCGCAGGGGTTTAAAAGCAGCGCTGGTCCTTCCCGCGCGTGTGATCCTGAAACTCCGCCCACCGAGGTCTACAGAGCCACGGCTCCCGATCGTCGCACTCAAGTTCCAGCTCAACGCACTCAATTTCCAGATCAGCGCTCTCAAGTTCGAGATCTGTGCACTCAAGTTCCAGATTAAAGAACAGCTGTGTCTCTTAAAGGGACCGACGTTCCCGAGCTTCATTTTAAGGGCTGGCTCCGTTTATCAAAATGTCGGATCCGGCAGCACCAATACTGCTTCCAGGACCTGCTCCACCTCCAGAACCTGCTCAAATGCCTGTTCCAGCCCCCTTCGGCACCTGCACCCCCTATTCAGCAAGATGGTGGTGCTCCGGTGGTTTTCTCCACAGAACCAGCACAGTCAGCGGGCCCAGTTCAACCTGATTCATCTCCAGCTGCTGCACTCATCTCAAGAACATCTGCCACCGCACCTGTCTTCCTGGGAAATCCGGTCCTTCCAAACTACAACGGTGACCCTTTTACATTGAGGGACTTCAAGGAGAAGATATACAGCCTCTTCGGGTTTTATGCTTTTCCACCTCATCAACAGGTGCAGTTACTTACAGGGCAGTTGCAAGGGCCTGCATTGGAGGAGGTACGCACCTGGCCACCGGCCGACAAGGCTACAGTAGAGAGAATTTTTGAGGGGCTCTATCAAGTGTTCAAGTTTCAGTGAAGGTTCAGGATCAACTAGCACTAAAATAGGACTATCGATATATGTTGCCCCCTGCCCCTATGTGCAAATTGTGGTATAAGGGATTAAACTGCAGGCCCTGATCGACACTGGGTCCCAAGTGTCCACTATTCCTTAAGGGGTGTTTTACAAATATCGGGGTCCTGAAATGTTATGTGAACCTAATGATGTAGACTTTCGGGTGATTGCGGGAAATGGGAAACCAGTACCCAGGCAGGGTTACTGGGAGCCCACGGTGCAGGTAGGGAATCATGTCCTTAGAGGACAAGGTGTTATTGTTACCAGTGTTGGCGATGAACATGCAGCTGAGTTTATTTTAGAGATGAACATCATGAGATACTGTTTTTATGACATAGTTAACTCATTGCATGCCTCGCTTCCCTACATGTCACCCTCTGGCCAGCGAGCCGCGCAACACCACCTCAGGACACTCCAAGCTGAACAAAAGTTTGTCAACCCTCGAGGGGAGATCTGCCGGGTCAGAATCCAAGACATACGGGCTGTTACCCTGCAGTCGCAGACGGAGACTATTATTTGGTGCCGTGCCCGACCAGAGGTGAAGAATCAAGATAACCAAGCACTCTTGGAACCCATGCAACTGGAGGACTACCCTTTGGTACGCGCAGCTAGAAGCCTTGTGACTGTGAAAAATGGAAGAGTTCCGGTTCGAGTGGCTGACCTCTCCCAGGCCGTTACCAGATTAACCACTTATACTCCCATAGCTCAGCTACATCACCTGGATTCCCAAGATGTGATGTCGAAACCACAAGTTGCTAGACAGTGGACTGCTCAGGCTGCCCAAGGGGCCAACAAGGGTCCAGTGGAACCATGGTGGACTCAGTTGCAGATAGGGGAGGAAGATACTCCCCGGGACCAGGTTGGAGGAGTCATTCAAGTGGCTAGACAATTCCAGGAAGCTTTCAGTAAGCACCCCACCAGATATAGTCCGCCCATCAAAGAGAGACACCGGCCAGTCACGCCTGGGATGTACCAGACGGTGAAGAAAATGCTGCAGGTGTTGAGGGATGCCGATGTCATTCAGGAGAGCCAGAGCCCCTGGGCTGCTCCTTTGGTGCTTGTTAAAAAGAAGGATGGAACCATTCAATTTTGTGTGGACTACAGGAAGTTGAATGATGTAACCCACAAAGATGCCTACCCTCTTCCTAGGATAGAAGAGTCCCTCACTGCCTTGGGATCCGCAGCCTATTTTTCTACACTAGACCTGACCAGTGATTACTGGCATGTACCCATGGCCGAGGAAGATAGGGAGAAGACAGCGTCTGTGACCCCGATGGGGCTCTTTGAATTTAAAAGCATGCCCTTTGGACTCTGCAATGCACCGGCTACCTTTCAACGTTTGATGGAAAGATGCCTTGGGCACCTTAACTTCCAAAGTGTTCTTCTTTACCTGGATGATGTCATTGTCTACTCTCGGTCATACCAGGAATACCTGGACCATCTCAGAGAAGTCTTCCAAGTCCTGATACAATATGGACTGAAAGTCAAGCCCTCCAAGTCCATTTATTGAAGCCCAAAGTCCACTACCGGGGACATGTCGTCAGTGTCGAAGGAGTACAACCTGATCCTGATAAAGTGAGTGCTGTGAAAGAGTGGCCCACGCCTAGAACTGTACGTGACCTAAGGAGTTTCTTGGGATTTGCGGGCTATTACAGACGGTTCATCCCTCACTTCGCTCAAATTGCTGGGCCTCTGACTGCTCTGTTGCGGGGAGTTGCCAAGGAAAACTACAATGGCAGACTCCCGATACAGTGGGATGAAGATCAAGAAATAGCCTTCCGGGCCCTGAAGCGCCTCCTTACTGAACCCCCCATTCTAGCGTACCCTGACTACAGCTAGCCATTTCGACTGTACACTGATGCCAGCTTTGAAGGTTTGGGGGCCATTCTTTTGCAGATACAGGATGGTAAAGAGAGAGTTATAGCCTATGCCAGTAGGAACCTACGGGGTGCAGAAAGAAAGGATGCTACATATAGCTCCTTCAAGCTAGAACTTCTTGCTTTGGTCTGGGAGGTCACTGAAAATTTTAAGCTCTATTTGACGGCTACTCCCTTTACGGTCTACACCGATAACACCTTAACACTGCCAATGCTGGGCCTCTAGATTGGCCAACTACGACTTCAACATCAAGTATCGAAGTGGGAAGACCAATGTCAATGCGGATGTGCTCTCCCGTATGGCTCCCAGTGAGGAACCACCCATGGAAGATATGTGGGAAGATGTAGAGATGCCGCCCTTTTACCAGCAATTCGTGAGTCAGAGTAACCTGACGGCTCAAGAAGGTGATGACCCTGGGCCTCCTAAGGTTCCCAAAGATCTGTATACCTGGAAGACCTTGCAAGATGAGAGTTGGGTCATGGGGGATCTCTTGGACTATCTATTGCAGAAGAGCGTTCCACAAGGGACTGCTATGCAGAAATTCCTTGGATCCGGTCTCAGGAGAACGCCTGCATCAGATCTTAGTCCCTCGAAGGGATGCAGCCATGGTTCTTAATGCCTTAATGCCACTTTGGGGTCCACAAGACCGAGGCTACCATCAGAAGAAGGTTTTACTGGGTGGGAATGCGTGGAGATATTGAGAAGTGGTGTGCCGAATGCACCATCTGCAACATCACTAAGAATCCTCGCAAGGACGCAAGAGCACCTCTACACCCCATCCATTCCGAGAGGCCTAATCAACTGGTTGCTCTGGACCACGTGAAGTTATCCCCTACCCGATCAGGATATACCTATGCCCTGACCATGGTGAACCATTATTCTAAGTGGGTGGTCGTTGTACCCCTAAAGGATCTTACTGCCAGAACAGCTGCTCTATTCTTCTACAGCCAATGGGTCCAACCCTTGGGATGTCCTGAATCGGTCCTCACTGATCGAGGGACTGCGTGCGAGGCTCAGTTATTTCAAGAACTTTGCCAATTCCATGATTGCAAGAAGCTTCGGACCACCGCCTATCACCCTCAGGGGAATGGGTTGTGCGAAAGGATTAATCAGGTATTCATCCACATGCTAAGGGCAGCATCTGTGTCAAAACACGAAGAGTGGCCCCGACTTCTACCTTAACTGTTGGAGATCTACAACAATACTATCCACCTCTCCACAGGATACACTCCTTTCTTCCTTATGATGGGCCGACATGGCCAACTGCCCAAGGATAGAGCCTTCGGGTTACAAGCACCCTTCAACAATTCCCCTCAAACCTCTCAAGATTGGGTTTCTGAGCATCGAAGGAAGATTGAAGAAGCCAAGGATATTTTAGAAAAGAAAATGGGCAAGGCACAGTACAGGCAGCAAAAGGATTACAATCGGCATGCCTCCGCCCAGCCACTGCAACTTGGAGACAGAGTGTGGCTCAGAAAATTCCCTCGGTCACATAAGCTGGATTCTCTGTGGAAGACGGAGCCTTACACTGTTACGGCAATGCCATTTCCCGACACGGATGTTTACGAAGTACAGAAGGAGGGGTTTCAACCACAAGTGGTCCACCGAAATAGGATAAAACTGTGTGTGAAGGACGACTTGCCAGAGCCGCCTCCTCCTGCTTCCCCAGAAGCCAGGCCAATGAGAGAATATGTTCCAGGAGAGGGAATCCATCCTGCAATTGACATGCCACTGTACTCCCCTCATCAGCCTGCAATGATCTATGGCGTACCGTGTTCAGCTTTAGCCCAACCGTCCTTGATCTCCTCGCCCAGCATCAGTTGCACTCCAGTGACAGCTCCAAGTATTCCAGTGAAAGATCCAAGTACTCCAGGACTCGCCTCACCAAGCCTCATGGGTCACACCAGTTCTGCAGAAGATATGACTCCTGTTCCCAGCCCTCAAGTTGGTCCCTCGGGGACTGAAGTTTCTAGAGAAATGTCGTTTGATGAGGTTCCTGAGAGTCAGGAAGTGGTGTTGCGTCGGTCTCAAAGGTCTACACAAGGGAAACTACCCTTAAGGCACCAAGACTGACCTTTCACGTATTACTGTACACATAGTACCTCAAACTAATCACTTAAGTTTACTCACCTCACTTAAACCTAGTACACCAAACAACAAAAATATCTCACACTCAAGTAAATGCTTTGGGAATTGTAGCCTATGTCATGTTCCAATTCCTACCACTGTTATGTACACTAACTGTTCTCTTCTTTCTCTTACGTGTGCGAGATGCCCTGCCCGGCCAGTAGGTGCTCTTGCGAGCTAAAATAATACACGTAATCAAAAAGGTAACCTAGGTTAGGTTTATCTGTTGTGTTCTAGGGATAAGAGCGTATAGCCAATGGACCCTAGTAGCTAATTTATTGGTAGATAGCCTCAGGCAAGCCAGTAAAACCCTCAGTGTACTAAACAGGTAACTAGTGTGGCAAAAATGTCTAGTGAGATTCAAAAATGTCTAGCGAGATTCAAAAATGTTAAGTAGGATGTATCTCATGTATAATAATATCATCCTGTTACTAAATTCATGAACCAAGTAATCCTGTTCATGAGTTTAACCATGCATATGTATGTACCGCAAAAAAGTTAAATAGCTATACAGTGTTATACAGCCTGATTAATGGATATTGAAAAGTTATGCTCAGGACTGTTATAAAGCAACCTTCACTTCGTCCCTCTGTCTTAGGGGACAGACGTCGAGGCCGACTTATTTTAAGTAAGGGGGTTTGTGGTGTCCCGGTACCGTATTGCATACCATACCTTGTATGGTGGTCCCCAAAGTCAGAGTAACTACGTTCAAGTAGGGTCCCCCAGGTGGGACAGCCCCTAGTCGCCTCTCCTTTATTCTAATTCTGTGATGCTTATATGTACATATTTAATAATAATGTGTATATTTAATATAATGCTTATTAGTATACTTACCTTGGTAGTGTCGCAGGACCTTCGGTCATGTGACTATGTTAATTCCTCTATGGTATGTTGGAGGACCTTTTGGAGGTCCTTGGGTTACATGTTTACCCATAACCCTTTGTAAAGATGATTGACAGAAGTACTGGACCAATCAGCTCTAGTCCAGCCCCTGCCCATATAAGGGAGCTGTAGCCAATTATCGCTCTCGTGGATGCCAGACTAGCAGGACGGATCTGCGCAACTTTCAAAGACACGCTAGGCCTGAAAACCTACCGGCCTCAGCCTAAACTAAACCGTGAGTTCTAAACTAATCCCAGCTAAAGCTAGCGTGACTACTGGACCGAAACTAAATCCAGTGGAACAGCGCATATCAGTCTAAGGACTCTAAATTGCTTAAGGTCTCAACCACTGTCAATCTCTAAGAGACTTTGCATGTATAGAGATTGTTCTGGTTATGAAGCTTGCATAAAATCTTCAGTAAAGTTCCAACTGTTTTCAGCAAACTCTACGGTTGTGGGCATTCAATTATTCTATACCTCCCTATCACTCTTGGGAAGGGTGGCGGTAGGACAAGCATTACAGAGGAGCACTCACCCTGGCGTTACGAATAGAAAGGGTTAACCAGACACCCTTTTTTAGTCACCGCACAGCTAAAGAGAGAGATAGATAGATATGAGAAATGAGAAAGATAGATAGGAGATAGAGAGAGAGATAAATATGAGAGATAGATATGAGATAGATATAATAGATAGGTAAATAGATATGAGATAGATATAATAGATATGAAATAGATAGATGGCTTTGGCTGTCTGGGCATCCTGGAAGTTGTAGTTTTGTGTGGTGTCCCGGTACCGTATTGTATACCGTACCTTGTGTGGTGGTCCCCAAAGTCAGTTATTTGGTTCCAGTAGCATCCTCCTGGTGGAATAGCCCCTAGTCGCCTCTTTCTTTGATTCTGTGATGTTTACATGTATAAATAATTGTAAGTTTAATTAGTTATATAGTGTCTCAGGACCTTAGGTCACATGACTCATGTTAATTCTAGTAAGGTGTGTTGAAGGACCTTTTGGAGGTCTCATGTGTGGTCACATGGTTAGACCATAATTCCTTGTAAAGTGAATGACAGATGGTATCGTCCAATGAGCTCAAGGCCAGCCCCTGCCCATATAAGGGAGCTGCCAGCCAATCCTCGCACTCTTGTTCCTGTACTGCAAAGCAAGCAGCATATATCTTGGGTTCCGGACTAATTGAGATAGAGAAGTGATTCGTGCAACTTACAAAGACAAGCTTAGGCCTGAAGCCTGCCAGCCTCAGCTTGAATCTAATCGTGAGTTATGATATCAATCCCCGCTAAAGCTAGTGTGACTGCTGGACCTAAACTCAATCCCCTAAATCCAGCGGAACAGCACTTATTCCTTAGAATAGCTTAGAAAGCTCAGAACTCACGAGGTCGCAACCAACTGTCAGGATCTCTAATGAGGACATCAACAGGATTTTGGGCTCGGTGGAGGGGGACATGGCATTTCTGCATGTTCCTACAGCAATGGACATACAGAGGCAGTTTGAATATGAATCCAAACGTCTTCTTTCCCTCACGTTACATCTATCTACACTTGGAGAATATTTCAAAGCGCAGAGGCATGCGCATACAGCCACGGGACACCGCACATATGGGGAACCTGGAATTCCGGCAACAGTATGAACTGATCGCTAACAGGTATTCCCTTGATTTAATACTACTAAATATGGACTTTCTGCAGACTGACATCGTTATCTCAAAAGAAAAAACGAAGAGTGCGAAAGCTACTCTCAAATCCTTACTCGCTGAGAAGGATTTTGAAAAAATCCAATCTAAATATGCCTCAAACCTACAGAAGACCAAGACAGAGTTGGAAAAAACTAAAAGACATAAATGGTTTAGAGACACTGCCGATTATGTCAACAAACGTGTATACCTTTGGGGTACACAGACATCTACTACCAAGAGATTACCCAAAAGACCACAGGAAGGAAAGGTCAATCTTCTGACTGGACAGTCAAATACTGCACAATCCTCCATATCCTCTGGTTCTGTTCCACAACATTTTTTAGGGTCACAACATCACGCAAGCGACACCTCACCAGACGAAGAGGTCGGTGCCACCGGCAGCAGCGTGAAGACGAGACAACGCAATAAGAAAGGACCACAGATCAAAACCTATCCAAAAAGGAAGTGGTAAATATCTCTTCTGTCAACCCTACTGATGTACAATTACAATTATTAGCTAAAGGACTCAGCTTTTGTCCCACCTATAGCCCCAATTGGTTTCAAATGGAATTAGATTGTATGCAATTTTTTAGGAAACTGAAATTAAAAACCTGGTTTGCTGAGAGACCCGCAAACCCGGTTGTGACAACCTCTACTATAAGCCATCCTGTGGGCTTTAGAGCTGTGGACTACGATTTGAGAGTCCCCAGCAACTTTAACCCCCAGACTGGCTCCAAATCTATTGATACCTTCAGTATCTTGGTGAAACAGGATCTAGAAAAACTCAGGTTAGAAAGTCAGGACTATGGTCATCCCAATTTGTCACATGCTCAGCGTCTAGCACTCCTGACCACAACCTCATCATTAAGTCGGCTGACAAGGGTGGTGCGGTTGTGGTCATGGACCGATCAAAATATCTGGGTGAGGTGTATAGGCAGCTTTCGGATATTTCTACATATTGGAAGCTGAACACAAATCCCAAAGGTGAAATTGATAAAAAAATATGTAGATACTTGACAACTGCACTACAAGATGGTTTGATTGACAAAACTCTGTTTGAAGTTTTGTATGTTATGCACCTTACCACTCCTTTTTTATACACTTTACCAAAAATTCATAATTCTTTAATAGACCCACCGGGAAGACCAATAGTCTCCGGGCGGGGGTCTATTACAAGTTCCATCTCCATCTTTCTGGATCGCGTGTGGCCTCTATACGCAACAGGCGCAAAATCCTTTATTTGTGATACTTAAGACTTTTTGAAGATTGAAAATATCAAGATTCCTCCTGGTGCCATCCTCGCCTCATTGGACGTTACGTCCCTGTATACGTCCATTCCCCATGAGGCGGGATTGGCTGCAGTGAGGAATGTCATTTCACCAGATTTCTCAATTGAAAAAAGCCAGTTCATTTTGACATTATTGGAGATGGTACTTAACCCCTTAAGGACGGAGCCCATTTTCACCTCTAGGACGAAGCCCTTTTTTGAAAATCTGACCACTGTCACTTTAAACATTAATAACTCTGGAATGCTTTTAGTTATCATTCTGATTCCGAGATTGTTTTTTCGTGACATATTCTACTTTAACATAGTGGTAAAATTTTGTGGTAACTTGCATCCTTTCTTGGTGAAAAATCCCAAAATTTGATGAAAAAATTGAAAATTTTGCATTTTTCTAACTTTGAAGCTCTTTGCTTGTAAGGAAAATGGATATTCCAAAAATTTTTTGAGGGGGATTCACATATACAATATGTCTACTTTATGTTTGCATCATAAAATTGACGAGTTTTTACTTTTGGAAGACACCAAACCGCTGTAACAACCGCTTCAAAGTTCAGCAGCAATTTTCCAATTTTTCACAAAATTTTCAAACTCGCAATTTTTCAGGGACCAGTTCAGGTTTGAAGTGGATTTGAAGGGTCTTCATATTACAAATACCCCATAAATGACCCCATTATAGAAACTGCACCCCCCAAAGTATTCAAAATGACATTCAGTAAATGTTTTAACCCTTTAGGTGTTTCACAGGAAAAGCAGCAAATTGAAGGAGAAAATTCAAAATCTTCATTTTTTACGCTCGCATTTTCTTGTAGACCCAATTTTTGAATTTTTACAAGGGGTAAAAGAAGAAAATGTATACTTATATTTGTAGCCCAATTTCTCTCGAGTAAGCACATACCTCATATGTCTATGTAAAGTGTTCGGCGGGCGCAGTAGAGGGCTCAGAAGTGAAGGAGCGACAAGGGGATTTTAGAGAGTACGTTTTTCTGAAATGGTTTTTGGAGGGCATGTCGCATTTAGGAAGCCCCTATGGTGCCAGAACAGCAAAAAAAAAACACATGGCATACCATTTTGGAAACTAGACCCCTTGAGGAACATAAGAAGGAATAAAGTGAGCCTTAATACCCACAGGTGTTTCACGACTTTTGCATATGTAAAAAAAAAAAAAAAAAAATTCACTAAAATGTTGGTTTTCCCCCAAATTTCACATTTTTTAAAGGGTTAATAGCAGAAAAGACCCCCTCAAAATTTGTAACCCCATCTCTTCTGAGTATAGAGGTACCCCATAAGTGGACCTGAAGTGCACTGCGGACGAACTACAATGCTCAGAAGAGAAGGAGTCATATTTGGCTTTTTGAGAGCAAATTTTGCTCGGGGGGCATGTTGCATTTAGGAAGCCCCTATGGTGCCAGAACAGCAAAAAATATACACATGGCATATCATTTTGGAAACTAGACCCCTCACAGAATGTAATGAGGGGTACAGTGAGCATTTAGCCCCCCACTGGTGTCTGACAGATCTTTGGAACAGTGGGCTGTGCAAAATTTTTTATTTTCACGGACCACTGTTCCAAAGATCCGTCAGATACCTGTGGGGTGTAAATTCTCACTGCACCCCTTATTACATTCCGTGAGGGGTGTAGTTTCCAAAATGGGGTCATATGTGGGTGTGTTTTTTTTTTTGCGTTTGTCAGAACCGCTGTAACAATCAGCCACCCCTGTGCAAATCACCTCAAATGTACATGGCGCACTCTCCCTTCTGGGCCTTGTTGTGCGCCCCCAGAGCACTTTGCGCCCACATATGGGGTATCTCCGTACTCGGGAGAAATTGCGTTACAAATTTTGGGGGGCGTTTTTCCCTTTCACCTCTTGTGAAAATGAAAAGTATAGGGCAACACCAGCATGTTAGTGTAAAAATTCTTTTTTTACACTAACATGCTGGTGTAGGCCCCAACTGTTCCTTTTCATAAGGGGTAAAAGGAGAAAAAGCCCCCCAAAATTTGTTTAGGCACACTGGCGGCAGATTACACTGAGTCTCCCGGTAGGAGTTTGAGCTGCGGCGGAAAATTTGCCGCAGCTCAAATTTGTAGCGGGGAACTCACTGTAATCTGCCGCCAGTGTGAATGTAGCCTGTACATTCACACGGGAGGGGGGTCAAAACTACAACTCCCAGCATGCACTGACAGACCATGCATGCTGGGAGTTGTTGTTTTGCAACAGCTGGAGGCACACTGGCTGGAAAACCTTGAGTTAGGTTCTATGACCTAACTCAGTATTTTCCAACCAGTGTGCCTCCAGCTGTTGCAAAACTACAACTCCCAGCATGTACTGATTGCAGAAGGGCATGCTGGGAGATGTAGTTATGCAATGGCTGGAGGCACGCAAGTACAACTCCCAGCATGCAGAGACAGCCTTATGCTGTTCCTGAATGCTGGGAGTTGTAGTTTTGCAAGATTTAGAGGGGTTCAAGTTGTAAATCACTGTTTAGTGGTCTCAAAACTGTGGCCCTCCAGATGTTGCAAAACTACAACTCGCAGCATGCCCAGACAGCAAACTGCTGTCTGGGCATGCTGAGAGTTGTAGTTTTGCAACATATGGAGCGCTACAGTTTGAGACCACTTAGTGATCTACAACCTGAACCCCTCTAAATATTGCAAAACTACAAGTCCCAGCATCCCCACAAAGCAAACAGCTGTCTGGGCATGCTGGGAGTTGTAGTTTTGCAACATCTGGAGGGCCACGGTTTAGAGACCACTGTAAACTGTGGCCCTCCGGATGTTGCTAGGCAACAACTCACCTAGCAGGACCCGGAAATATTGCTGCTGCCACCGCCGCACGTGGGGGAGGATCGCGAACGGGGATCTTGGATCCAGGTAGGGACCTTCGGCGCCGACCTTCCCTGGACGGTTCCCCCGTTTTGCCCGGACACCGATAGGTGGGCAAAGCGGGGGAACCGAACTTTAACCCCCCCTCCCCTGGTCTGCTATCGGTCGGTCGCTCGGCCGACCAATAGCAGGGATAGGAGGGGTGGCACCCCTACCACCAAACTCCTATCCCTTTAGGGGGATCGAGGGTGTCTCGGACACCCTCGATCCCTCTTATTTTCCGGGTCACCGGGTCACCAGTGACCCGTATGACCCGGAATCGCGCAGATCGCAGGTCTGAATTGACCTGCGATTTGCGCGCATCGGGGTAATAGAGGGGTCTCAGGACCCCCCTCGGCGATGTGCCGGGATGCCTGCTGTTAGATAACAGCAGTCATCCCGGCCCGATCACCGCTACCGGTGACACGGCGCTCCCGGAACCCCGCGACGTACATGTACGTCGCCACGCGCCAAGTGACACTTCACGGCGCCGTACATGTACATCGCTCGTCGTGAAGGGGTTAAAAACAACTATTTTATGTTTAATGATTCTTTTTATTTATAGTTAACAGGGACCGCCATGGGCACGAACGTGGCGCCCACATTCGCTAACGTGTTCATGGCGGCCCTGGAGGAAGATGTCGTCTATGTGTGTCACCACTTCAGCCATGTGCTGGGGTGGTTGCGCTACTTTGACCACATCTTCCTCATTTGGACAGGGATTGACTCACAACTTCAGGATTTCTTTTGCTTTTTGAATCAGGCTGATGAATATGTCAAATTTACTCTGACATCCTCCTCAATATCTACACAATTTCTTGATACGTTAGTCTTAATTGAGGGAGACCATTTAAACACTGACCTGTACGTAAAACTGACAGACAGTAATTCTATTGTAAGGTACGATAGTCATCATCCCCGCCCCATGGTTCGGTCCCTCACATCAAGCCAGATATGAGGGTCCGCCGTGTGGTGGGGATGGAAGAGAAATTAGAACCTGCCCTTAACACGATGATTTCTAACTTTAGGAAGAGGGTTTATCCTCTTGACCTTTTATGTGACAGTAAACAGAAAGTCCTGGATATGGACAGGAAAAAAACTTATACATTCTACACAGAAAAAAACTGGGCCCCCCAGAATTGCGTTTGTCTCCACATATAATTCTCATTCGGGTAAAATTGCGAATATTATCCGCAAACACTGGTCAATTATCAGAGACTGCCATCCGACAGTCTCTGAATTTAAAATACCCCCGCTGATGGCATATCGTAAGACACCAAGTCTAAAGGACAAGCTGGTAAAGACCGATGTGTCCTTGAAACAAGCTGACCAACAGAAGTATCTGACTGTTAAACTAAAAGGTTCCTTCCCATGTCAGGGATGTATTAATTGTCCCCGCATGAATAAAGGACCGACATTTACACACCCCAGGACCAATCGAGAATACAAAATCCCCCATTACCTAACATGTACCTCTGACCATGTAGTGTATATTCTGACAACTCTTGACTTCCATACCCGCCTCAACCAACACCGGTACTCCATCCGGAAGGCCAGGATGGATTTACCGGTGTCCAAACATTTTGTTGAGGCGGGTCATACAGAGGGCGACCTAAGATACACACTGATTGACCATGTCCCAGTCTTGAAACGAGGTGGGGACAGAACTAGTCTCCTAAAGAAAAGAGAACTTTTCTGGATTTTTGAGTTGAACACTTTACGTCCGATGGGACTTAATGTAGATTTTACCATAACCCCCTCCATCTATAAAGCCTAGAACTGGTGTCCAGAATTGGAGTTCAGTGCACAGGAAGTAACAACTGAATATATTTGTTTATAACTATCTGCTATGCTATATAGATATGATAGCCTGGTTATACTGATACTATTTTTCTTTTCTTATAGATTTCAATGCATTTGTGAGACCGGAGCGACAGATCCAACATTTCCCTTTGACCCATTTACCAGTATGACAAGTTGATATGAATTATGGGAAAATTTATTTAGAATCATTTCTTGAAAAGAACTATGTTACACATCACTTTGGTGTTTCATTTTATGTTTTGAAATTAACACATCTATATTTTAACACATTAGTTGGACACTCGTCACTTGACACCAGTCACCATTTTATTTTTCACTTTAACTCGCATCCTTCACGTATTTATCTAGATGACCAGTCATTTTTTTGGAAATTTTCTGCGGAGGATTCTCTGCAGACAATTTTCTGTAGATTGCCATTCACACTTATATGTGATTTCAGTGCGTTCCCTTTTAATGGGTAGCCCACTGAACATCCACCCGTTTAGTTTTTTATTTGGGGGATTTTCCTGGAGATAGCTCTCCAGGGGAGTTCCCTAAACGTACCATTCACATAAGTAGCGTCTTTGGTGCATTTCACACAAGTCTGGGTAATGCACTACTTTTAGATTTAAGCTATAAATGTTTTTCCACACGTTATCTACTACATTCACACCACATTTTCATTTGCACACTACATAGACACTATTCACACTAGTCTGCGGCTTCACTGAGGTTCTGTTGAACGCAGTGATGTTCTCTATATTTCTATTCAGTACGAAACTTTATAACTCATGATCATACAGTGAAACACAATACAATAAGTTTATGAAATAAATCTTGATTCTATACTTTATTACACCATAGTGACGCATGCGCAGTGACCGAGTCGGCCGGCTGGGGCTGACGAGACTCATGTGACGCAGCTTGGTCACATGACAGTCATGTGACCGCTGGACGCTAACAGGGAAGTTAGGAACGCCGTGATGGCGTCTCTGGGTGCATGGAAGCATGGATCTGTCTCTAAGGTACAACTGTTGTTTTTAATTTTTTTTTTATTCACTACAGACACATCACACCTGTGTTTTTACTAAGCGGGAAAATATTGTATTATATATTTTTTATGGTTTGAAGTGTTTTTTATGGATGATTTATGGATAATGTGTTGCTTATATATATATACTTTGCACAATTTAGGTTTTTTTATATTTTATTATATGTATATTTATATATCTGATTTTGATCACTGCTATGCTGTATTTTATATTTAATTATCTGTTAATTGTACACCTGATATAATGGGGTTTGTGAACACTGTGTACCATGCTTGAAAAAGATGGCGGGATGCCGTCGAAACGTCGCACTTGATATGGGTCAATAAAATCCCACCTTTTGCAGTTTAACAACGGGTGTGCTGCTGGCATTTTTTCGCATCTAAATATGAGAGATAGATAGATATAGATAGATATGAGATAGATATAATAGATAAATAGATATGAGATAGATATAATAGATATGAAATAGATAGATGGCTTTGGCTGTCTGGGCATCCTGGAAGTTGTAGTTTTGTGTGGTGTCCCGGTACCGTATTGTATACCGTACCTTGTGTGGTGGTCCCCAAAGTCAGTAATATGGTTCCAGTAGCATCCTCCTGGTGGGATAGCCCCTAGTCACCTCTTTCTTTGATTCTGGGATGTTTACATGTATAAATAATTATAAGTTTAATTAGTTATATAGTGTCGCAGGACCTTAGGTCACATGACTCATGTTAATTCTAGTAAGGTGTGTTGAAGGACCTTTTGGAGGTCTCGTGTGGTCACATGGTTAGACCATAATTCCTTGTAAAGTGAATGAAAGATGGTATGGTCCAATGAGCTCAAGGCCAGCCCCTGCCCATATAAGGGAGCTGCCAGCCAATCCTTGCACTCTTGTTCCTGTACTGCAAAGCAAGCAGCATATCTCTTGGGTTCCGGACTAATGGAGATAGAGAAGTGATGCGTGCAACTTACAAAGACAAGCTTAGGCCTGAAGCCTGCCAGCCTCAGCCTGAATCTAATCGTGCGTTACGATATCAATCCCCGCTAAAGCTAGTGTGACTGCTGGACCTAAACTCAATCCCCTAAATCCAGCGGAACAGCACTTATGCCTTTTCTAAGCTCAGAACTCACGAGGTCGCAACCAACTGTCAGGATCTTAATAGACTCTTGTACAAAGACTGTTCCTGTTTAATGTTGCATAAAAGCTGCAGTAAAAGTTCCGACAGTTTTCTGAAAACCTCCGGTTGTGGACAATCATTTATTATACCTCCCTATTGTTCTTGGGACAGGTGGCGATGGGACAAGCATATACAGAGGAGCCCTCACCCTGGCGTCATGAGTGATAAGGGTTAAACAAGCTGGAGGCACCCTGGTTGAGAAACAATGAGATAGTGTATATTTACCTCCAACTCGTTGTTTCTCAAAAAGGGTGCCTACAGCTTTTGCAAAACTACAACTCCCAGCATACCTTTGGCTATGTGGGCATGCTGGGAGTTGTAGTTTTGGAACAGCTGGGGGCACCCTGGTTGAGGAACAAAGAGATGGAGGTAAATATACACTCTCATTGTTTCTCAACCAGTGCACTTCCAGCTGTTACAACACTACAACTCCCAGCATATCCACACAGTCAAAGGCATTCTGGAAGTTGTAGTTTTTCAGTTTTGGAACAGCTGGGGGCACCCTTGTTAAGAAACAATGAGATGGAGGTAAATAGACATTATCACAATGTTTCTTAACCAGGGTGCCTCCATCTGTTGCATTAGATAATAGGATAATGCCTATATACTTCCCAATAATCCCCAAATTGCATCCTGCACACACAAAACGACCCCCCCCCCCTCCTTCCTAGAAACTTACTTACTTTTTGATGGGCAGGACCCAGCTGTAGGCATTGGAAGGCTTCCTCTTCCCAACGGTGAGCTGGTATCAGAGTCTGTGGAGCAGGACATGTGCCCCTGCATCACCAATAGTGTGAGGGGGGAGAGGAGGGCCATACCTCTCTACTCTTCTCATCTCAGGCAGACAGTGCAGCCCCTGTGCTATGCAGGTGTAAAGAAAAAATGTGGCAGCAGCAGGCCCCCTCTGGCTCAGGAAATGCCCGACCATCAGTATGGCTCTGGGAGCAGGAGACTGCTTTACAGCGGTCTCCTGCTTCTGTGCGGGGGCTGCTGCAGGGGGGTGCAGCTGGGGTCTGGGCCCCCTGGGAGCATGGGCCCCTTACTGCTGTACTGGCTGTACCCCCCTGATGGCGGCCCTGCATGGCATAACTGCTACCAATCCAAAAGTATTCTGGGGACCGTAACCTGGAGATCCACCTGCAATAAAATCAATACATTAGACTCTGCACCTCCAATCAAACCCACGTTAAGGGGATTGTGGCTTTGTGTGTCCACTACTGATTAAACTGGGTCCTCTGTGAGTAGGTCTTGTTGTTGTTGTTGTTGTTGTTGCAGGGGTACTTCTGGTCTCTAGTTGCTCCAGTACACGCAGTCAAGCAAATAGAAGAATAATAAACTTAGATTGCAGTGTGGTAGCTTGGGGGGTATAGGGCTGAACAGGGGTGTTGCAATGTAGTGTTGCTGGGTATAGGATTAACTCTTTATTGTTGTGATGCCAGGGTGAGGGCTTCCTCTGTATCTATATGTCCTACCACCGCCCGTCCCAAGAGCGATAGGGAGGAATAAAGGATTGTCAACAGCCGGAATTGTAATAAAATTGAAATAACTTTACTGCAGATTTTATGTAGGATGCAATTAACAGTCTTTACAAGAGGACCGGGATTTAGGCTCCTCACAGGTTGGTTGGGACTTTGTAGAAAATAAGCTTTGATTCCTTTTGTATGCTGTTCCACTGAATTTAGGGGTATATTTAGGTTCAGTAGTCACCTAGGATTTGGTAGGATGGAGTTGTATTAACTCACGGTTTCGAATGCGGCTGAAGTGGAAGGCTTCAGGCCTAGATTGTCTTATCACTGCAATAACAGATCTGCTTTCTTTCATATCCAGGATACAAGAGAGAAGAGCGCGATTATTGGATACAGCACCCTTATATACAGAAGGGGCAGGATCAAATCTTATTGGTTCCCCAAACCTGTCAGTCCTAGTAAAAAGCATTATGGTACATCACATGACCTATCACATGACCCAAAGGTCCTTAACCTTAGTATAACAGAATTATTAAATATCACATGACCTAAGGTCCTGTACATTCATTACAAATATATACAGTTTTAATGACATTAGGAGGCGACTAGGGGTAATCCACCAAGAGAGCCCTATCAGCACGGAGGAACTCTGACTATGGGGACCCACGACTAAGGTAAGGGCCAAGGTCCAGTACCGGGATACCACAGCAGTAAGACAAGACCAAGCGTAATGGCAGAGGGGCCAAAGGGGTTAGTACCACCACTGGGCAAGAAAAAGGGTGTATATAAACATGATTCAGCCATGATGTCATACAACACCCAACCCTATATAACTGCATAGCTAAGCGGCAGAGTAGTCATTCAGGAGAACAGGTTGCAGTAAATTTGGTCTACCACAAGATGGCAGTGCAGAACTTCCAAAGAGTTTCTGCTGAGGCAGACAGCAGGGATGCTCATATCTAGTGTTTAGTGGATGCAATCTCTCAGTATATCATTGTAAAGCAATCACAGTGGTGTCCAAGGCTTGATGCTTCATGTCCTTGTAGCTGATGGTCTGATTATAGAGAAGAATGCAATAAAACTATCGTATGAATTAAAATGGATCAAATCCATGTCTCTGGACTAGCACATCCCTCAGCAGATGTTCACATACACACCAATATACACAATCAGCTGTAACATTAAAATCACTGACAAGTGACAAGATTAACCTTATTTATTTTGTGGTAATAACATCTGTTGAGGGGTTTAGGCAGCAAGAGAACAGTCAGTTCTCAAAGTCAGTTCGCTGGAGGCCGGAAAAATGGGCATGGGTAAGGAGCTGAACAACTTTATCAGGGGCCAAATTGTAATGGATGGGTCTTAACATCTTCAAAATGGCAGGTCTGCTGGGATGTTCCTGATATGCAGTGGTTAGTATAGTGGTTCCTATTTCCTAACTGGGGTTAAACGAGGCAGTCCAGTGCGTAAGATGGCAAATGGATGCCCCAAGAACTCTGCAGATCTTCTAACATGTGCTTAGCATTGTCCTCTTCTAGGCCATTATCTGTGGCCACTAGAGGCTAGGAGTGTCTCTTCCACTGTTTTATTTATTTTTTTTTAACTTTTAAGGAGGGGTTCTACCTACAGAGGGCCAAACTACCTGCAGAGGATTCTACATACATTGGCGGGGGCTCCCTTTAGGTGGGTCCTAGCTACAAGGAGGGAGCAAACTACCTTAGGGGGTCCTATCTACAGGGGGAAAAACTACATACAGGGGGGCAAACTACCTTCAGTCCTTCCTACAGGAGAGGGAAACTATCTTTAGGAAGTCTTGCCTATAGGGGCAAACTACCTAAAGGGGGTCCTTTCTACAAGGGAGTCCTACATACGGGATCCGACCAACCCACTTGTCTACCCACTTTTCTGCGTGTGATATCAAGGAAAAATGTGGAGCCTAAGATGTATGTCTCTGCATATAGCAGTACAGTAATTTACCCAGAGTTAAATATTTCTTCCAAAGGATGCCCCAAGGTGGAAAAGGTTGGGAAACAGCATGGGGATTCATTCTGGATTGCTTTGTCCATCTGGTCCCTCATAAAAGCTTTCAAAACACAGTGTAGGATACCTGGTATTCGGGTGAAAGCGTAGTGGCTGGGTGCTTTACAAACCCAGTATAATCTCAGTCAAAAAATAGGCACATACGCTATAGTTAATGCAACAATTCTTCTTTTCTTCTTTTTTTTTTTTAAATCAATGTTACAAAAATCCAACAATAAGTATTCACCCAAAGTGTGTCAAATCGTCTGCAAGATATTGGTAGGAGACATATAAGGCTTCTCAGGCTTCCATGTGCTACTGTACTAGCACTCTCTCATTCACTCTCATACACTGCAGGTCTGGTAGGAACGTCTGCAACGTTTCAGAGGCAACGCCTCCCATGTCAAGCATGGTGCAAATTCCCATCACCACAATACATAGATCAGAAACTATCGCAAGATTTCACTTCTCAGGTAAATGCATACAAAAACATGTTACAAGAGAGAAAATCATTTCAATTGAATCCAGCGTACCTCGCTTCTTAATAGTTTTGTTTTAATCTGTTCTTTATTATCTCCTTCTATACTCTCCAAAATCCGCAATCTCAACTCATTAACCTTATGTCCTTTCTCAAAAAAAATGTCTAGCTTCACTTGTTTCATATTTTTCTTTCTGTTTCTAACTACTTTCTTCGGGTCCTTTTTATATGTACAGATGGCGCTTTTATGTTCATTAATCCTCTGTTTAATGGTTCTCATAGTTTGCCCCACATAACCTTTCCCACAGGGGCACTTCAACAGATAAACCACTTGGGTACTATTACAGGAATGCCATCCCTTTATGGGAATTTTAGTTGTTTTTTAATCTTTCAAATCTTCCCTTATCAGATGATTGGCAATGGATTTATTCTTCCTATATATAAATCTAGGGCGATCTCGAAACAGACGGCCGACCTTCTCGTCCGCACTCAACAATTCCCAGTATTTACTTATGGTTTGTTTAATCATTTTTGAGCGACAATAGAAAAAAACAACCTCTGTCTCCTGTTGTTTTTTCTTAGGTTTATTCTTCCTCAAATCCTCTCTAGGTAATACTACTCCAACCTCTTTACTAATTTCCTCCATTTCCTTCTTATCATATCCTCTTTGTCCAAATTTTTCAATCACAATTTCTTTATTTTTCTGAAACTCACTTTCTTTATTGCAAATCCTTTTTGTTCTAATTAGTTGGCCTTTTGGTATACCTTTAAAAACCTGTGGGACATGTCCACTGTCACGATGTAATAAATTATTCCGATCTGTATCTTTCACATATTATGTGGTATCAAGCATCCCTTCTGGGTTTTTCATCACTTTTACATCTAAGTAATGTATCTCTTTATCAATCATCTCACATGAGAATTCAATGAGAGAATGGTATCCATTAACCCCTTCCAGCAAATGGACGTTTATGAACTTCCATTTTTCCTGTAACTTAAGGCAAATGGATGTTCATAAACGTCCAATACATTTTCTATCTCCATGTCTGTTGGAATGGTGATAGAAACGTCATCGCAGCTGTTCTGAACAGCTGGTCGATGACATTATGCAGCTTGGGACCAATCAGAAGGGTCCATTGCTGCTGATCGTTGTCATTAGTCAGTCAGTGACTGACTAATGACAAGGACTTGCAGGGTTCCGGGCTGATCGGGTCTCTGGTGATCCGATAGCCTGGAAAATAGGGATGATCGGAGCTGTCAGAGACAGCTCCGATCATCCTGAGGGATAGGAAAGAGGTGGCAGCTGCTACCTCTCTCCTATCCCCTGCCATCGGTCGTTAGGACTAGCCGACCAATGGCAGGAGGTTAAAGTTGAAATCCCCTGCTCTGCCAACCCCTGGATGTCGGGGCAGAGTGGGGGGAAGATGGCCGCGGGTGCCGGGACCGGCGATTGTGGCTGGACCTGCTGCAGGCAGCATCGGGACCGGCAGAGGCAGTGGCGGAGGCAGCAATAAAGATCAGTGATAAGTGATCTTCACTGCTGCCTTCCAGGAGTTGCCAAACTACAACTCCCAGCAAGCCCAGACAGCCAAAGGCTGTCTGGGCATGCTGGGAGTTGTAGTTTTGCAACATCTGGAGGGCCACAGTTTGGAGACCACTGTGCAGTGGTGTCGAAACTGTAGCCCTTCCAGATGTTGCAAAACTACAACTCCCAGCATGCCCAGAGAGTCCATGCATGCTGGGAGTTGTAGTTCTGTAACATCTGGCCCTTCAGATGTTGCAGAACCACAACTCCCAGCATGTCTGGACAGTCTGGGCATGCTTGGAGTTGAAGTTTTGCAACATCTGGAGGGCTACAGTTTGGACACCACTGCACAGTGGTCTCCAAACTGAGGCCCTCCAGATGTTGCAAAACTACAACTCCCAACATGTCTTTCGGCTGTTTGGGCATGCTGGGAGTTGTAGTTTTGCAACAGCTGGAGGCACCCTGGTTGGGAAACACTGAGTTAAGTAACAAACTGTGTTTTGCAACCAGTGTGCCTCCAGCTGTTGCATAACTTAAACCCCCAGCATGCACGGACAGCCAAAGGGCATGCTGGTAGTGGTAGCTTTGCAACAGTTGGAGGTTTGCCCCCTTCATATACACATACCCCTACACAGCCCCCCCCCCCCAAATAAAAAAATGTAATTCTCGTATGACACTGTTTACAAAACAGAGCCTTCAGCTGTTGCAAGACAACTCCCAGCATTGCCAGACAGCGACTGACTTTCCAGGCATGCTGGAAGTTTTGCAACAGCTGGAGGCACCCTGTTTGGGGATACACTGTCAGGGTATTTTTGGTATCGGAGTCCGTCCCTATGCAAATCCCTTATTTATTCCTCAAATGCGCATGTCACTCTCTCACTTCGGAGCCCTGTCGTATTTCAAGGCAACAGTTTAGGGCCACATATGGGGTATTTCTGTACTCAGGAGAAATTGCCTAACAAATTTTGGTGGACTTTTTCTCCTTTTACCCCTTATGAATAGGTGAAGTTGGGGTCTACTCCAGCATGTCATTGTAAAACATTTTTTAATTTTTTACACTAACATGCTGGTGTTGCCACATACTTTTCATTCTCACAATAGGTAAAAGGAAAAAAAGACCCCCAAAACGCAATTTCTTGAGTACGAAAATACCCCATATGTGGACGTAAAATACTCTGCGGGCGCACAACAAGGCTCAGGAGTGAGAGCACACCATGGACATTTGAGGTGATTTGCACAGGGGTGGCTGACCGTTACAGCGGTAGTGACATAAACACAAAAAAAAAAACTCACTCACATGTGACCCCATTTTGGAAACTGCACTCCTCAAGGAACGTAACAAGGGATATAGTGAGCCTTAACACCCCACAGGTGTTTGGCGAATTTTCATTAAAGTTGGACATGAAAATGAATTTTTTTACAAAAATGCTGGTGTTATCCAAAATTTTTCATTTTTACAAGGGGTAATAGGAAAAAAAAGCCCCCCAAAATGTGTAACTCCATTTCTTATGAGTATATAAATACCCCATATCTGGATGTAAAATGCTCTGTGGGTGAACTACAGGGCTCAGAAGAGAAGGAGCGCCATTGGTCTTTTGGAGAGAGAATGTGTCTGGAATTGAAAGCCATGTGTGTTTACAAAGCCCCCATGGTGCCAGAACAATGCCCCCCCCCACATGTGACCCCAGTTTGGAAACCCCTCAAGGAATTTAATAAGGGATACAGTGAGCATTTACGCCCCACAGGTGTCTGACAGATTTTTTGAACAGTCATCCGTGAAAATGAAAAATTGAATTTTTCATTTGCACAGCCCACTGTTCCAAAGATCTATCAAAGGCCAGTGGGGTGTAAATGCTCACTGCACCCCTTATTACATTATGTGAGGGGTGTAGTTTCCGAAATAGGGTCCCATGTGGGGGGGTCCACAGTTCTCGCACCACGGGGGGCTTTGTAAATACTCATGACCCCCGACCTCCATTCCAAACAAAGTATCTCTCAAAAAGCCCAATGGCGCTCCTCAGAAGAAATGGGGTTACATATTTTGTGGGGCATTTTCTCCTATTACCTCTTGTAAAAATGGTAAGTTTGGGGGGAAAAAACTGAATTTCAGTGAAATTTTTTTTTTCATTTACACATCTGACTTTAACGAAAAGTCGCCAAACAACTGTGGGGTGTTATGGCTCACTGGACCCCTTGTTACGTTCTTTGAGAGGTGTAGGTTCCAAAATAGCATGCCATGTGAGTTTTTTTTTTTTTTTGCTGTTCTGGCACCATAGGGGCTTCCTAAATGCGACATGCCCCATAAAAACCATTTCAGCAAAATTTGCTTTCTAAAAGCCAAATGTGGCTCCTTCTCTTCTGAGCCCTCTACTGTGTCCGCCGAGCACTTTACATCCACATATGAGGTATTTCCTTACTCAAGAGAAATTGGGTTACAAATTTTGGGTAAATTTCTCTCCTTTTACCCCTTGTAAAAATAAAAAAAACTGGGTCTACAAGAACATGCAAGTGTAAAAAATGCAGATTTTGAATTTTCTCCTTCACTTCGCTGCTATTCCTGTGAAACACCTAAAGGGTTAACAAACTTACTGAATTTAATTTTGAATACTTTGAGGGGTGCAGTTTTTATCATGGGGTCATTTATGGGGTATTTCTAATATGAAGGCCCTTCAAATCCACTTAAAAACTGAACTGGTCTGTGAAAAATTCTGAATTTGAAAATTTTGTGAAAAATTCGAAAATTGCTGCTGAAGTTTGAAGCCCTCTGATATCTTCCAAAAGTAAAAAAAAATGTCAACTTTATGATGCAAACATAAAGTAGACATATTGTATATGTGAATCAATATATAATTTATTTGGAATGTCTATTTTCCTTACAAGCACAGAGTTTCAAAGTTAAATAAAATGCTACATTTTCACATTCTTCATGAAATTTTGGAATTTTTCACCAAGAAATGATGCAAGTATCGACAAAATTTTACCGCTATGTTAAAGTAGAATATGTCATGAAAAAACATTCTCGGAATCAAATTCATAAGTAATAGCATCCTAGAGTTATTAATGCTTAAAGTGACAGTGGTAAAATGTGCAAAAAACACTCTAGTCCTTAAGGTGAAAAGGGGCTTGGTCCTTAAGGGGTTAAGATATTCTACATATTCGAGAAGCTGGGGTCATCTGTCCATCCAGAGGACGAACACATTGTCCCCATAATGGACCCACAGCTCCACCTTCTCACTCAGGACATTTCCTTTAACAAAATTATCCTCAAACTTACACATAAATATTTTAGCCAGACTTGGAGCCACAGGGGACCCCATCGAAGTCCCCTGTTTCTGGAAGAAAAACTCCTCCCCAAATCTGAAATAGTTTCTGTAGAGAATGATCTCCAGTAGATCTGTCAGAAATCTAATTTTAGCAATGCTTAAAGTGCTATCTTTAATAAGATGTTCCTTAATAGCAAGTATATCCTCTTGTGTAGGGATGTTAGTGTATAAACTCTTAATGTCTCGAGTGCATAGTAGAGCCCCCTGGACGTCTTTTAGCTCTGCTATACAGTCCAGAAACTGATTAGTATCACATAAACAATTAGTGATGTAACGATTTTTAAAAGGTAGCTATCAACCAACATAGATTGCCAAAGGGTTCAAAATTGAGTCATTTTTTGTGCACCTTTGGCAACAAATACAGCACTGGGGTGCAGGGAAAATCATTCATTAGAGCACTTTTTTCTTGCACACTTAAAAGGAGAGAAACCCTTATAATGTCCCATCATCTCGGGGGTTGACTCCATTTTGAGCCCTTTGGCAATCTAAGTTGATAGCTACCTTCAAAAAATTGTTGCATCACTTCCTAATTGTTTAAGTGATACTAATCAGTTTCTGGACTGTATAGCGTAGCTAAAAGATGTCCAGGGGGCTCTGCTATGCACTCGAGACATTAAGAGTTTATACTCGAACATCCCTACACAAGAGGGTATACTTGCTATTAAGGAACATCTTATTAAAGATAGCACTTTAACCAATGCTAAAATTTTATTTCTGATGGTTCTACTGGAGATCATTCTCTACAGAAACTATTACAGATTTGGGGAGGAGTTTTCCCTCCAGAAACATGGGACTTCGATGGGGTCCCCTGTGGCTCCAAGTCTGGCTAACATATTTATGTGTAAATTTGAGGATAATTTTGTTAAAGGGCATGTCCTGAGTGAGAAGGTGGGTCTGTGGGTCTGTTATGGGGACGATGTGTTCGTCCTCTGGACGAGCGCATGACCCCAGCTTCTCGAAAATGTAGAATATCTTAATGGATGCCATCCTCTCATTGAATTCTCATGTGAGATGAATGAAAAAGAGATACATTACTTAAATGTAAAAGTGATGAAAAACCCAGAAGGGATGCTTGATACCACATAATATGTGAAAGATACAGATCGGAATAATTTATTACATCGTGACAGTGGACATGTCCCACAGGTTTTTACCAAAGGTATACCAAAAGGCCAAATAATTAGAACAAAAATGATTTGCAATAAAGAAAGTGAGTTTGAGAAAAATAAAGAAATGGTGATTGAAAAATTTGTACAGAGAGGATTTGATAAGAAGGAAATGGAGGAAATTAGTAAAGAGGTTGGTGCATTACCTAGAGAGGATTTGAGGAAGAATAAACCTAAGAAAAAACAACAGGAGACAGAGGTTGGTTTTTTCTCTACCTATTATTGTCACTCAAAAATTATTAAACAAACCATTTGTAAATACTGGGGCTTGTTGAACGCAGACGAGAAGGTTGGCCGTCTGTTTCGAGATCACTCTAGATTTATATATAGGAAGAATAAATCTATTGCCAATTATCTGATAAGGGCAGATGTGAAAGATAAAAAAACAGGGAAACAGACATTCCTAGGGGCCAGTCGGGCACATTTGCCTGCCTGTCGTGCCAGAACTGTAATACTATCATCAAAGCTGACATAGTAACACATCGCATGAGGGGGACTAAAATTCCTATCAAGGGATGGCATTCCTATAATAGTACCCAAGTGGTTTATCTGTTGAAGTGCCCCTGTGGGAAAGGTTATGTGGGGCAAACTATGAGAACCATTAAACAGAGGATTAATGAACATAAAAGCGCCATCCGTACATATAAAAAGGACCCGAAGAAAGTAGTCAGAAACAGAAAGAAAAATTTGAAACAAGTGTAGCTAGACATTTTTTTTGCAAAGAGACATAAGGTTAATGAATTGAGATGGCAGATTTTGGAGAGTATAGAAGGAGATAATAAAGAACAGATTAAAACAAAACTATTAAGAAGTGAGGTACGCTGGACACTTTACAGCCCCATGGGATCAACGAGATTTGTAACTTTAATGTGTTCCTTTGAATATTTTTGCTGCTTCTATCCAAATCCATATACGGTACATTGAAATGATTTTCTCTCTTGTAACATGTTTTTTGAGAAGTGAAATCTTGCGAGAGTTTCTGATCTATGTATTGTGGTGATGGGAATTTGCACCATGCTTGACATGGGAGGCGTTGCCTCTGAAACGTTGCAGACGTTCCTACCAGACCTGCAGTGTATGGAGACGGCTGAATGAGAGAGTGCTAGTGCAGTTGCACATGGAAGCCTGAGAAGCCTTACATGTCTCCTACCAATATCTTGCAGACGATTTGACACACTTTGGGTGAATACTTATTGTTGGATTTTTATGTTGTGAGATTACCATAACACTGAGGCTATCTTTTAGTGAACTGGCTTTTTCCTGTTGGAGTCTGTTCTCCCAAACTATAAGTCTTATGATTCATTGCTTGTAATTGTGAGATCACTTTACTCCCTCCCACACATCAGCCATCCCACTCATTGAAACACACCTGTGATCCCTTCCATGTAATAGACCAGTGTTTTCTCACCAGGGTGCCTCCAGCTGTTGCAAAACTACAATTCTTGCAGAATGATCTCCCTCCCACCCAGGGGTCACTCCACCCATTAAAGCAAAGACAGGCTCCTTCTGAACACCTGACTAGTGATGTATTTTCTCGAACCGCATTGAAACCTGGGAAAACTTGAGACGCCAGTCATTTTGTATGCTGTGAAAAATAAACTTTGAGGCAAAGATCTTATAAGAATACCGAGACCACTATGAAAAAAAAGCCCATAAGACCCCTTTAAGGTTCTCTAGCTGTCGAAAAGTCCAAATTACTAAAGCTACTGGATGAGAACCTTCATGGATTGATTACTCGTGGTGTAAGGTGCAATATAGGAGTCCACTTTACTCATCCCTTTGGAGATAATCTGCGACACAACACACAGAAAGATGTATTCAGGGAAGTTCCCCTGATTTGGAAGACAGGTTAGTACTGGCCCAAACAGAGGTCAATAAAAGAGAACAGTGAAAGACAAAAAGGCCCTTGTTCAGCTCTAGCCTTTCTTGTAAGACAAAATCTCCCTCTTGGGGGCTAAGATAATGTAGAAAAATATCCTCACAGTATAGACATGGAACTTGGATTAGGAACAATGACTTGTTAGCAGGTTACATGAAGCCTGTAAGGTATGCCTGACTTTAGTAAACCTAGGTCCACAATACTTGGGATAGCAGAGCTGAGGGAAAAACATGTGGCATTGGCAAAGGACATGCCTGCATTAACTAGAACCCCTTTGGACCCCTAGGAGAGGAAGGCTGGGCTAGAAACTCTCTTGCAATTTCTGAATAGGAGACCATAAGTGACCAAATGGTCATTCAGCTGTACAATGAAATACAAGACATGTGATCAACTTTAACCCTTAGAAATATTTAATACCTCAGTGTATGCTTTAGATTAAAAGGTAATGTACAAAAACACAGTGAATGTCTCCAGTACCTGAAATACACAACATCCAGAAAACCTTTTAATACATAGCCACCTGACAATCTTTAGTGGGTAGCAGCTGGAACTCCTGCACTGTGACACCACACATGCCAGTATTTTTTAGCTGAAACAAGGAGTGGAACCAACCAAGTAAAAAACTATAAAGGAAAGATTTTCAGATTTGTTTTCTGTGTTTGGACTCACTACTGATGTTAGCTAAAATGCTAACCAAATACTGACTAAAATATGATATGTGAACTCAGCCTAACAGTCCTGGAATGTATATTCTCTCTGTTTGCCTGGGGAGATGTGAATGTGTATAGGATCTACATGTGTTAGCGTCTGCCCCCTCAGAATATCACAGCATCATATATCAAAGAAATATATACTGTGTGTCAATACCAGGGGAGGCCCCAGCATTGAGCGGCACCAGATGTGTGTGATATGTGCAGGAGACTCCAGCACTGGACGAAGGCCAAACCCAGCACAATCAGGAAAGCCTGAGATCCCACTGACCTGTGTCTGCCCTATGTTGTGCTCCCGTCCTGATGCTACTGCTACTGACTGGTGGGGCCTCTCTATGGGTAGAGCTAATTGTTTCGGCAGAGATTTTTACGACATTATGTTTAAAATTTACTGTTAGATCTAAATGAAATGTATATTTCAGGCTATATAACCAGAGCATGTCTTGCTCTGTAAATTACACAGCAGAAGACATAACCTTAGATTTCTGCTGCCCTTTTCCACTCTCCATTTTCCCTGTGGAAAGGACATCAAAAAGTGACATGCTACTAAAGATTTTCCACGCAGATTTAAATTTACACGGTGCACAAAAATATGAGCAGCAATTTACAATGCCAACTAAGGCAAATTCCAATTAAAAACAATGGAATGAATGTTACACAAGGTTAAGGTGACTAGAAGACTAAGCTCTAGGTGCCACGTGAAATTCCTGAGCTCTAATACAAAACTTGTATCCCAAGTCCAGTAAAAAACCTAGATAACACTACAACAAATTGTCAGCTGTGAGATTTATTGTATTTGTATATTCAGTAGCAGATTATAAAATATCTAGTATTCCTTGACGCCCAAATATTTATCATGTAACATGGGACACGCGTGTTGCTGATACTGAACAGAATCGCCCTTCTTGGTTATGTTCCAGTCAGTCACTGAATCCACAGACTGCTGCCGCATATTGACACTGCAAAAAGGCTAAGAACTATGGCTCCCAAAGGGAGAGTATTTTCTCTTTGGGTCCATGCGTCCGTTGTCATGATTTAAGGGGTACTCTGTTTTTTAATCAACCGGTGCCAAAAAGTTAAACAGATTTGTAAATTAGTCTATTTAAAAATCTGAATCTTTACAGTACTTATCAGCTGCTGTATGCTCCACAGGAAGTTGTATACTGTTTTCTGCCTGACCACAGTGCCTCTCTGCTGCCACTTCTGTCTATGTCAGGAACTGTCCAGAGCAGAGGCATATTCCTATAGCAAACCTCACCTTCTCTGGACAGTTCCTGACAGAGGTGTTTGCAGAGAGCACTGTGGTCAGACAGAAAAGAACAATACCACTTCCTCTGGAGCATACAGCAGCTGATAAGTACTGGATGGATTAAGATTTTTATAAAGAAGTCATTTACAAATCTGAATTCGGGTAGAAAACAGACATGGTGCACATCTACAATCTTGTATAATGATCTGATTGCTTCTCAGCATAATATCAAAAACTAACAGGTTGTTAGTATACATTTTTGATCAAAAAGTACAAGCCCACTCGCCACGTCAAGGCCACCTATGTGCGGCGTCCGTTGCTGCCGTGTCTGCGGGGAGGTGCGACCCATGGACTGGTTTGAGTGGCATTGGAGCCGCTCTGCCAGTGGGTCGTTTCCCCCCGGTGGGCACTGGTGTCGCGGCGGTGGTGGTCACCGCCCAGTGCTACGCCATTTTATGCTAGGGACGTTAGGGACCCACTCTAAATAGGTGGCCTTGACGTGGCGAGTGGGCTTGTACTTTTTGATCAAAAATGTATACTAACAACCTGTTAGTGTTTGATATTATGCTGAGAAGCAATCAGATCATTATACATGATTGTAGATGTGCACCATGTCTGTTTTCTACCCGAATTCACACTGTGTTTTCTATCCCCTCCTTTTTTTTTTTTGTTTGAACATGTGCTGCACTCTTCCCCACCCCCTTAGCCCAACCCTATATAAGTAGTAGTTAGCTACACAAGGGCCATTTCTTTCCTAGCAGCCTCCCAGTCTGACTGGGAGAGCATGGTAAGTGAGCTATTACACCTTGTTCTCACTGGCGTGGTGCTGTGCGGCGTCCGTTGCTGCCATGGCACCGTGTCTGCAGGGAGGTGCGACCCATAGACTGGTTTGAGTGGCAATGGGGCCGCTCTGCCAGTGGGTCGTTTCCCCCCCCGTGGGCACTGGTGTCGCGGCGGTGGTGGTCACCGCCCAGTGCTACGCCATTTTATGCTAGGGACGTTAGGGACCCACTCTAAATAGGTGGCCTTGACGTGGCGAGTGGGCTTGTACTTTTTGATCAAAAATGTATACTAACAACCTGTTAAGTTTTTGATATTATGCTGAGAAGCAATCAGATCATCATACAAGATTGTAGATGTGCTCCATGTCTGTTTTCTACCCAAATTCACACTGTGTTTTCTATCCCCCTTTTTTTTTTGCTTTAACATGTGCTGCACTCTTCCCCACCCCCTCAGCCCAACCCTATATAAGTAGTAATTAGCTACACAAGGGCCATTTCTTTCCTAGCAGCCTCCCAGTCTGACTGGGAGAGCATGGTAAGTTAGCTATTACACCTTGTTCACACTGGTGTGGTGCTGTTCGGTGTCCGTTGCTGCCGTGGCGCCGTGTCTGCGGGGAGGTGCGACCCATAGACTGGTTTGAGTGGCATTGGGGCCGCTCTGCCAGTGGGTCGTTTCCCCCCCCCCCCCCCCCCCCCCGTGGGCACTGGTGTCGCGGCGGTGGTGGTCACCGCCCAGTGCTACGCCATTTTATGCTAGGGACGTTAGGGACTCACTCTAAATAGGTGGCCTTGACGTGGCGAGTGGGCTTGTACTTTTTGATCAAAAATGTATACTAACAACCTGTTAAGTTTTTGATATTATGCTGAGAAGCAATCAGATCATCATACAAGATTGTAGATGTGCACCATGTCGGTTTTCTACCCGAATTCATTTACAAATCTGTTTAACTTTTTTGGCACCAGTTGATGTTAAAAAAAAATCTTTATATATGTGTCTGGGGAAAATGGGTGACAAGTATTATGGCTGTTATTACAGCTCCAGAGGGAGCCTAGCTTTTTAAGAAAAAATTAAGCAAAGCAACCTGTTACCCGTTTTATGCTGCCTAAACAGCAGGCAGCGTGAAACAGACACAGGAAGTGCTATCTTGCGCACTATTATTTCCTCTTAAATGGAGTTTGATTTAGAAAAAGCTGCTGGGACCCAGGTATTTAGTCAGCTCTCCTTATACTCAAATCAGCCCTATAGATGGTTTCATGAGGCGCTGACTGAACATTAACACAGTAGATGTATAAGCACAAGAAGGTTTATTTTCCCACAATGCAACATTTTTCACAGTAATAGCGCACACTTTATCAGATGCCTGCCAAAACTGCGTACAGGCAACGTAAAACATTTTGCATTGTTGGAAAATTGTGCATGAATTTAAAGGGTCCAGGATTAGGTAATTGTTTCTGTCCTTTAATTTCACTCATGATAAAAGATAAGGGATTTTTCCTTTGCATAAGAAGATGGCCATCAGTACATCCTTTTGCAGTGCCCCACTGCAGGGCTTTTTCCATTATTTATTTGTTGTTGGATGTGATTACTCTTCAACCCCTAAAGGACTCAGCATTTTTCATTTTTTTCCTCCTTACCTTTTAAAAATCATAACCCTTTCAATTTTCCACCTAAAAATCCATATTATGGCTTATTTTTTGCGTCACCAATTCTACTTTGCAGTGACATTAGTCATTTTACCCAAAAATTCATGGCGAAACGGAAAAAAAAATCATTGTGCGACAAAATCGAAGAAAAAATGCTATTTTTTAACTTTTGGGGGCTTCCGTTTCTACACAGTACATTTATCTTTATTCTATAGGTCCATACGGTTAAAATGATACCCTACTTATATAGGTTTGATTTTGTCGTACTTCTGGAAAAAATCATAACTACATGCAGGAAAATGTATACGTTTAAAAATGTCATCTTCTGACCCCTATAACTTTTTTATTTTTCGACGTACAGGGCGGTATGAGGACTCATTTTTTGCACCATGATCTGAAGTCTTTATCGGTACAATTTTGGTTTTGATCGGACTTTATGATACATTTTTATTAATTTTTTAATGGTATAAAAAGTGACCAAAAAAGAAGCTTTTTGGGACTTTGGAATTTTTTTGCGCGTACGCCATTGACCTTGCAGTTTAATTAATTATATATTTTTATAGTTCGGACATTTACGCATGCGGCGATACCACATATGTTTATTTTTTTTAATTTACACTGTTTAATTTTTTTTATGGGAAAAGGGGGGTGATTCCAACTTTTATTAGGGAAGGGGTTAAATGACCTTTATTAACACTTTTTTTAAACTTTTTTTTGCAGTGTTATAGGTCCCATAGGGACCTATAACATTGCACACACTGATCTCTCATGCTGATCACTGGCGTGTATTAACACGCCTGTGATCAGAGTTATCGGCGCTTGACTGCTCCTGCCTGGATTATTTAGTCTCTACCCCCCCTTCCCCTTAGCATCATCCCTGTGCCACTGGACTGAATCCACTGCCACAGAACAGCGGTGAAGCTGGGGGGGGGGGGAGTCTAGAGAATCCTGTGGGGTTCATGAGTCTCGTCTCCCCTCCCACCTCACATTCCCCCCCTTTAACACACATTGCCCGCCTCCTGCCCCACGCGACTCACTCACTGTCACAGAGCAAGGAGCAGGTGGCGACTACCGTAGTCCTGGTGTGACTGCGTGGGTTCTGGGATGACAAGTGATGTCCCCCTGCGCAATCATCATTCAGAGAGCCGGCCACCGCAGCTCACTAGTTGAAAGTGACAGCGTGCTTTCTGACATAGATTTTTTTTTTCTGGGGCGGGGGGGGGGGGTCCTTATATTCAGGGGCCCTTATATTCGGGAGACCTTATATTTGGGGGGAAGGCCTTATATTTAGCCAGAATGCAAAATGAGCAATAGGCCTTATTTTTGGGGATGTCGTATTTTCAGGGAAAGACAGTGCCCGCCCACAGAACAATGGACATCCTGCAGGACCACTCAAGGTCACCTGACATGTGAAACCACTGGGCCCAGTCAGCTCAGGGGCTCTCTCTTCTGCTGGTTTTCCCACTAGGCTGTGTACTACACTTTCAAGCTGCATAAACCAGACTTTGGTGTAAAAATTTCATTATTCATTATTTAAGAAATGACCTGTAAGCTTTTGGTCCCCCTCCAAAATTAAGTAATCTGTCATTTAATTTTGTACGTTTGGACATCAAAATCAACAGTAAAAAAGTTGACCTAATTGAAAAATTGGCAAATTCAAGATGACCATCCACTCACTTTTTTACCGCTGCTGGACACTTCTTAAGCATCTTTATTTAACAATTGGGAAACCAAACTGAAGAGAAATGACCTTAACAAACCTATACTAGTGGGCTGGTTGAAAGTCAGGAAAACAGTGGTAAATGAGGTGTGGCGGAAGACGCAGTATAGGATTATGCATTCTAAAACTCGTGATGGGCCTGATCACATTAAGGCGAGTCCTATAGGTGGACTGTGAGGGTTCGACTTTTTGCATGGACTGATTACCTGCCCCTCCATACATTCTGGGGTGAACTTTTGCACTTAGTGAGTAGAAAGCTGGCGAAACAAATTTGAGCTGCTTATGTTCTCTGCTGTATTGTAGCTTGTACTTGCTGCTGGGACCCCCTCAATCTCTGACATTCCAGTAATCCACTGCATCGAGAGAACTCTGCTCTGTGCCGCATTATGCGCGACCACAGCCATCACACCCCCTCCCATAGACATTAACCCCTTAAGGACTCAGCCCTTTTCCCCCTTAAAGACCGTTTTTGCAATTCTGACCACTATCACTTTATGCAGTAATAACTCTGGAATGCTTTTACCGATTATTCTGATTCCAAGATAGTTTTTTGTGACATATTCTACTTTAACACAGTGGTAAATTTTCGTTGTTACTTGCATCCTTTCTTGGTGAAAATTTTTTTCACAAATTTGAAAATCTCTGCTCGTAAGGAAAATGGTAATTCCAAATAAATTATATATTGATTCACATATGCAATATGTTTACTTTATATTTGCATCATAAAATTTACATATTTTTACTTTTGGAAAACATCAAAGGGCTTCAAAGTTCAGTAGCAATTTACCAATTTTTCACAAAATTTTCAAAATCTGAATTTTTCAGGGACCAGTTCCGTTTTGAAGTGGATTTGAGGGGGCCTCATATTAGAAATAGCCCATAAATGGCCCAATTATAAAAACGGCACCCCCACCCACCCCAATGTATTCAAAATGATATTCAGAAAGTTTTTTTTAACCCTTTAGGTGTTTCACAGGAATAGCAGCAAGGTGAAGGAGAAAATTCAAAATCTTCATTTTTTACACTCACATGTTTCTTGTAGACCCAGTTTTCGAAATTTTACAAGGTGTAAAAGGAAAAAAAGCCCCCCAAACATTGTAACCCAATTTCTCTCGAGTTTAAATACCTCATATGTGGATGTCCGGTGCCCTGTGGATGCACTACAAGGCTCAGAAGGGAAGGAGCGATTTTGGAGAGTGAATTTTTCTGAAATGGATTTTGGGGGGCATATTACATTTAGGAAGCCCCTATGGTGCCAGAACAGCAAAAAAAACACAACATGGCATACTATTTTGGAAACTACACCCCTCAAGGAACGTAACAAGGGGTCCAGTGAGCCTTAACACCTCACAGGTGTTTGACGACTTTTCGTTAAAGTCGGAGGTGTAAATAAAAAAATGTTTTCACTAAAATGCTGGATTTCCCCCAAATTAAAATTTTTTACAAGGTGTTACAGGAGAAAATGCCCCCCAAAATTTGTAACCCCCATCTCTTCTGAGTATGGAAATACGCCATATGTGGACGTCAAGTGAACTGCGGATGCATGACAATGCTCAGAAGAGAAGAAGTCACATTTGGCTTTTGGAAAGCAAATTTTGCTGAAATGATTTTTGGGGGGCATGTCGCATTTATGAAGCCCTTATATGCCAGAACAGCAACAAAAAAAAAAACCACATGGCATACTATTTTGGAAATTACACCCCTCAAGGAATGTAACAAGGGATACAGTGAGCCTTAACACCCCACAGGTGCTTGACAAATTTTCACTGAAGTTGGACGTGAAAATGAAAAATTAGATTTTTCTCACTAAAATGCTGGTGTTACCCAAATTTTTCATTTTCACAAAGGGTAATTGGAGAAAAAGCCTCCCAAAATTTGTAACCCATATGTGGATGTAAAGTGCTCTGTGGGTGAACTAAAATGCTCAGAAGAGAAGGAGCGCCATTGAGCTTTTGGTGAGAGAATTTGGTTGGAATACAAAGCCCCCCGTGGTGCCAGAAAAGAGAACAACCCCCCACATATGACCCCATTTTGGAAACTACACCCCTCACAGAATTTAATAAGGGGTGCAGTGAACATTTACACCCCACTGGAGTTTAACAGATCTTTGGAACAGTGGGCTGTGCCAATGAAAAATAAAATTTTTCATTTTCACGGACCACTGTTCCAAAAATGTGTCAGACACCTGTGGGGTGTAAATGCCCACTGTACCCCTTATTACATTCCGTGAGGGGTGTAGTTTCCAAAATGGGGTCACATATGGGGGGTGGTCCACTGTTCTGGCACTATGGGGGCTTTGTAAACACACATGGCCTTCAATTTCGGACACATTCTCTCTCCAAAAGCCCAATGGCGCTCCTTCTCTTCTGAGCATTGTAGTTTGACCGCAGAGCACCTTTCATCCACATATGGGTTATGTTCTTACTTAGAAGAAATGGGGCTACAAATTTTGGGGGGCATTTTTCCTATTATCCCTTGTGAAAATGAAAAATGTAGGCTAACACCAGCATTTTAGTGAAATTTTTTTTTTCATTTTCACATCCAACTTTAACGGAAATTCGTCAAACACCTGTAGGGTGTTAAGGCTCACTGCACCCCTTGTTACATTCCGTGAGGGGTGTAGTTTCCAAAATGGGGTCACATCTGGGTATTTATTGTTTTGTGTTTATGTCAGAACCGCTGTAAAATCAGCCACCCCTGTGCAAATCACCAATTTAGACCTCAAATACACATAGTCCGCTCTTACTCCTGAGCCATGTTGTGCGCCCGCCGAGCACTTTACGCCCACATATGGGTTAGTTCTGTACTCAGGAGAAATTGTGTTACAAATTTTGAGGGTCTTTTTTTCCTTTTACAGGAATTTTTTACACTAACATGCTGGTGTAGACCCCAACTTTACCTTTTCATAAGGGGTAAAAGGAGAAAAAGCCCCCCAAAATTTGTAACGCAATTTCTCCCGAGTACAGACATATGCTATATGTGGCCCTAAACTGTTTCCTTGAAATACAATAGGGCTCCAAAGCAAGAGAGCACCATGCGCATTTGAGGCCTAAATTGGGGATTTGAATCCGCCACAAAAATACCCTACGGCAGTGTTTCCCAAATGGGGTGTCTCCAGCTGTTGCAAAACTCCCAGCATGCCTGGACAGTCATTTGCATTTCAAACTTGCAGCAGAAAACTCGCTGTAAACCCGCCCTTGTGAATGTAACCTGTACATTCACATGGGGTGGGGGGGACTTTCAGCTGTTGCAAAACTACAACTCCCAGCATTCACTGACAGACCATACATGCTGGGAGTTGTACAGCTGGAGGCACATTGGTTGTGAAACACTGAGAGTTTGTTACTTAACTCAGTGTTTTGCAACCAGTGTGCCTCCAGCTGTTGCAAAACTAGAACTCCCAGCATGTACAGTCTCTCAGTGCATGCTGGGAGTTGTATTTTAGCAACAGCTGGAGGCACACTGGTTGCAAAGCACTGAGTTAGGTAACAAACTCTGTTTTGCAACCAATGTGTCTCCAGCTGTTGCAAAACTGCAACAATCAGCATGTATTGACAGTTGAAGGGCATGCTGAGAGTTGTAGTTTTGCAACAGCTGGAGGCACACTGCTACAACTCCCAGCATGCCCTTTGGTAGTCTGTGCATATTGGGAGTTGTAGTTATGCAACAGCTGGATACACACTTTTTCCTAGAAAAATGTGCCTCCAGCTGTTGCATAACTACAACCCCCAGCATGCACATACTACCAAAGGGCATGCTGGGAGTTGTTGTTGGAACTCCAGCTGTTGCAAAACTACAACTCCCAGCATGTCCTTTGGCTTTGCATGCTGAGGGTTGTTGCTAAGAAACATCAGGAGGTGAACAGGCCTCACCTCCTGCTTTATCCTGCCATCGGGACCACCGCCGCTGCTGCCACCACTCCTGCTGCTCCTGTCACCGCCACCGGGGTCGTTCCGATCGATCAATCACGTGATCGTGAGGCGGCAACCGTGCCACCTCACTCCTGCTGGGTAAGGGTGAATGGGGCTGTCTCAGACAGCCCCATTCACCCCTTTTTTGGGGTCACCGGGTCACCAGACCAGAGACCCGATTAACCCGGAATAGCTGCAAATTGCTGGACCCCCCCAGGGGTTTGCACGGGGTGCCTGCTGATAGATATCAGACGTCACTCCGGTCCGGTCCCCGCCCGGCGAGCGGTGGGGATTGGAATTCTCACAGGCGTACTTGTATGCCCTGCATCCTTAAGGTCTCAGCATGCAGGGCATATGCATATGCCCTGCGTCCTGAAGAAGTTAATGGAGGGGGGGTGATGACCACAGTCGCCCGAAGCCTAGCATTGCTAGCATTCTAAGCATAAGTGTTCCGAACGCCTGGGTGCTGGGTCGGAGATTACGTGAGTCCCAGCGACCAGATCCCCCATGATCAGACATCTTATCCCCTAAGGATATAGGGTATAAAATGTCTAGGGGCAGAATACCCCTTTAAGGAATGCAAGCTTGTGTTCTGGTACTCTTTAAGCTTGTTTAGCAGTTGTTTAGAATACTTTGAAGCATATTTGATCTAAAGGGGACCTGTCATCAGAATTTAGCATTATGTAACCACTGGAAGTGAATTATAGCTGTTAATAAAAACTTCCCTACCATGTCTTGTAGGGTAATTTCAGTTATCCAAAATGCCAGAAATTATAGTTTTATTCTCATGCATGCACCGTATGCAGATTGGCCCCAGGTAGTCATGAAGGTCAGGAGCAGGGTGCAACTAGTCATGGCATAATTGACAAGCAAAGCGTGAACAAAACTCATTATGCACTTTTTGGATAACTGAAACTACCTTGCATCTTATAATATAATTTCCTTTATTAATATAGCGCCATTATAGTCCACAGTCCTGTACAGTGTACACTGACATTGGTCCCTGTCCCCATTAGGGCTCACAATCTAAATTTACCTATTCATTTGTTTTGACAGCTGTAATGTAATCATAGTGGTCATATATATATACATATATATATATATATATATATATATATATATATATATCCTAAATTCTTATGACTGGTTTCTTTTAATGGCAGCCATCTTATTTTTATTTTCGGAGAACATGCAGAGCTGGGTTAGACATGATTCACAATGCAATGATGTCAGTGCTGTGATGATGCCGCTTATCTCTTCTGTCTATTATGTTCTCTATTAGAACATTTGATGGTGTCTGATGTTGTTTTTGTGTCTTTTTCATCACCATAATGATGTTCTGTGCGGGGATCTGTCACATGACTCTTTGTAAGATTGCAACAGTGTCCATTTTATTACCAACACAATTCAATGTCCCTCTGTAAGTGCATAAAACCCAATGTAAATTGATTAAAAGTATCTGTTGGAAAGTGTCGCTTTTTCCTCAACCATCTACCTAATGGGAACAAAGCAGAACATTCTCTCTGATTTTTTTTATTAACCTTATCAAGGATTCGCTGGAATTGAAAGCGATGGTTCAGATACATTTTAATTATCATTGCTAAGTCATACATTGGTATCCAACCAGGGCCGGTTTTTAGACTAAGTAAGGCCCTGAGCAAAATTAAAAATAGGGCCCTGAATTACGTGACCAAAGATCTTCCTGGTTTCCTCTGTTTTGTGATATACAGGGTGGGCCATTTATATGGATACACCTTAATAAAATGGGAATGGTTGGTGATATTAACTTCCTGTTTGTGGCACATTAGTATATGTGAGGGGGGAAACTTTTCAAGATGGGTGGTGACCATGGCTGCCATTTTGAAGTCGGTCATTTTGAATCGAACTTTTGTTTTTTCAATAGGAAGAGGGTCATATGACACATCAAACTTATTGGGAATTTCACAAGAAAAACAATGATGTGATTGGTTTTAACATAACTTTATTCTTTCATGAGTTATTTACAAGTTTCTGACCACTTATAAAATGTATTCAATGTGCTGCCCATTGTGTTGGATTGTCAATGCAACCCTCTTCTCCCACTCTTCACACACTGATAGCAACACCGCAGGAGAAATGCTAGCACAGGCTTCCAGTATCCGTAGTTTCAGGTGCTGCACATCTCGTATCTTCACAGCATAGACAATTGCCTTTAGATGACCCCAAAGATAAAAGTCTAAGGGGGTCAGATCGGGAGACCTTGGGGGCCATTCAACTGGCCCACGACAACCAATCCACTTTCCAGGAAACTGTTCATCTAGGAATGCTCGGACCGGATTCCCATAATGTGGTGGTGCACCATCTTGCTGGAAAAACTCAGGGAACGTGCCAGCTTCAGTGCATAAAGAGGGAAACACATCATTATGTAGGCCACTGGATATGCGAAATTGCTACATGATGATGTGTTTCCCTCTTTATGCACTGAAGCTGGCACGTTCCCTGAGTTTTTCCAGCAAGACACTTGTAAATAACTCATGAAAGAATAAAGTTACGTTAAAACCAAGCACATCATTGTTTTTCTTGTGAAATTCCCAATAAGTTTGATGTGTCACATGACCCTCTTCCTATTGAAAAAACTAAAGTTGGATTCAAAATAGCCGACAAAATGGCCGCCATGGTCACCACCCATCTTGAAAAGTTTCCCCCCCCACATTTACTAATGTGCCACAAACGGGAAGTTAATATCACCAACCATTCCCATTTTATTAAGGTGTATCCATATAAATGGCCCACCCTGTAGAATACACAGCACTAAGTTACTGATCACGCACCATGTGAATACGGCCTAAGATCCCAATTAGGGGAAACGTATCAAAGGCCATAATACAAACGTATCAGGGTCCACATCTAAAATTTATTGTAAATATTTTCTGTGTGTAAGAGAACGTTCACACATTTGTAACTAGCAGTAGGTTTCCACTGCAAGTTACACCACCATTCACTTGTTTGGGTACATGGACAGTCCGCAATAGTGGCAGATTTGCAGAACCGTTAAAATGAATGGTAGCATAACCCGCAGCGGATTTTCTCATTACGAGCGTGTGAATGTACCCAGAAAGAGAACTTCAGTAACAAAAAAATTCATCCACTATGTCCAGGCTGCCAAAATACTAATAAACTTTAACTAACCTTTCACCGCTCCCCAGGTGCCGCCAATACCGCAGTCCCCTCCTCCGGCCCCGGTCTTCTTCTGGCTTTTGGTGCCCGATTAAAATAATATATAATGTTAATGATCCCATACAGTGAATAGTGTATACGTAAAGAAACAAACAACCTCAAATTGCTGCTTTTTGGTCACATGATTTATTTCAGAAAATGAAATTGTGAACAAAAAGTCACATATTCACTAAAGTAAAACCAATAAAAACTACAGATAAACAGTGCCAAAAAGCAACGCTCATACATCGCCGTACATGGAAAAATTATAAAGTTATAGGGGCAGAATAGGGCAATTTTGCATACTGATTTTGTTAAAAAGTCTGAGGTTTTTTTTTTAAACCAGTACAATAATAGTAAAGCATGTACTCATGGGTATCATTTTAAATTTGACCTACAGAATAAAGAAAATATGCCCCTTTTAACATATAGTGTACTGCTTAAAAATTATACCCCCCAAAAGCTGCAAAATTGTGGTCTTCTTTTTAATTTCCCCACAAAATAATATTTTTTTGGGTTCGCTGTAAATTTTATGGTAAAATGAGCAATGTCATAACCAATTGGTCATGCAAAAATAAAAAATAAAAAAGCCTCATACGGGTCTGTGGATGGTTATATAAGAGTTATGATTCCCAGAAGATGAGAAGGAAATGGACATGGGTGAGGGGGGATGGACATGGGTGAGGGGGGGGGTGGACAGGGGGGGAATGAACATGGGTGAGAGGGGGGGAATGAACATGGGTGAGAGGGGGGGGGGAGGGAGGGACATGGTACAGTACCTTAAGCAGGCCATTTTTCTTCCCCGTTTTTCCCCTCTCCGGCAGGGCACCGACTCAGGGCTCCGGCAGGGCAATCATTCACTGCGCCACTGGAGGGAGGGGGACGCTGGGGCATGGGTCACTACACTGGGCCGGCGCAGCTTCTGCATACTTCCCCTCTCTGGGCCACAGGGGGAGGGTGAAGCTAAGGGACGCTGGGGGACGTAGGGGTATGCTGAGGCCTAGAACAGCACCCCCTGATCATCAGCATTCATATTTAGGGGTGGCACATGGGGGGCCGGTGACAAAAGTAGGGGGGGGGGGGAATTTTAAAATGTATACACACACACACCGTGCAGAACATGTTTCATTAAAAACAAAAAGTTTCCCTCTGCAAACTTTACTCTCATATCCACACATACACAGCCCCCATATACACAGCCCTGCATACACACATATATACAACCCTACATACACACATATACACAGCCCTGCATACACACATATATACAGCCTTGCATACACACATATACACAGCCCTACATACACACATATATACAGCCCTGCAGACACACATATACACACATATACACAGCCCTGCATACACACATATATACAGCCCTGCAGACACACATATACACACATATACACAGCCCCCATATACACAGCCCTGCATACACAAATATATACAACCCTACATACACACATATACACAGCCCTGCATACACACATATATGCAGCCTTGCATACACACATATACACAGCCCTACATACACACACATATACAGCCCTGCAGACACACATATACACACATATACACAGCCCTGCATACACACATATATACATCCCTGCATACACACATATATACAGCCCTGCATTCACACATATACACACATATACACAGCCCTGCAGACACACATATACACAGCCCTGCATACACACATATACACACATATATACATCCCTGCATACACACATATATACAGCCCTGCATACACATATATACACACATATATACAGCCCTGCATACACACATATATACAGCCCTGCAGACACACATATACACAGCCCTGCAGACACACATATACACAGCCCTGCATACACACATATATACAGCCCTGCATACACACATATACACACATATACACAGCCCTGCATACCCACATATATACAGTCCTGCATACACACATATATACAGCCCTGCATGCACACATATACACACATATACACAGCCCTGCATACACACATATACACACATATACACAGCCCTGCATAAACCCATATATACAGCCCTGCATACACACATATACACAGCCCTGCATACACACATATACACACATATACACAGCCCTGCATACACACACATATATACAGCCCTGCATACACACATATATACAGCCCTGCATACACACATATACACACATATACACAGCCCTGCATACACACATATATACAGCCCTGCCTACACACATATACAGAAATATACACAGCCCTACATACCCACATATATACAGCCCTACATACATACATATATACAGCCCTGCATGCACACACATACACACATATACACAGCCCTGCATACACACATATATACAGCCCTGCATACACACATATACACAGCCCTGCATACACACATATATGCAGCCCTGCATACACACATATACACAGCCCTGCATATACACATATATACAGCCCTGCATACACAGATATACACACATATATACAGCCCTGCATACACACATATATACAGCCCTGCATACACACATATATACAGCCCTGCATACACACACATATACAGTTCTGCATACACACATATATACAGCCCTGCATACACACATATACACAGCCCTGCATACACACCTATATACAACCCTGCATACACACGTATACATAGCCCTGCATACACACATATACACACATATACACAGCCCTGCATACACACATATATACAGCCCTGCATACACACATATATACAGCCCTGCATACACACATATATACAGCCCTGCATACACACATATATAAAGCCCTGCATACACACATATATACAGCCCTGCATACACACATATATACAGCCCTGCATACACACATATATACAGCCCTGCAGACACACATATACACAGCCCTGCATACACACATATACACAGCCCTGCATACACACATATACACAGCCCTGCATACACACATATATACAGCCCTGCATACACACATATACACACATATACACAGCCCTGCATACACACATATATACAGCCCTGCATACACACATATACACAGCCCTGCATACACACATATACACAGCCCTGCATACACACATATACACAGCCCTGCATACACACATATATACAGCCCTGCATTCACACATATACACACATATACACAGCCCTGCAGACACACATATACACAGCCCTGCATACAAACATATACACAGCCCTGCATACACACATATACACACATATAAAAAGCCCTGCATACACACATATATACAACCCTGTATACACACATATACACAGCCCTGCATACACACATATACACAGCCCTGCATACACACATATATACCGCTCTGCATACACACATATACACACATATACACAGCCCTGCATGCACACATATACACAGCCCTGCATACAAACATATACACAGCCCTGCATACACACATATACACAGCCCTGCATACACACAGCCTATCCCCATATACGCCACCCCCATCCTCATATACACAGCCCTCATAAGTAAATACCTCATGTGTAATTACTGTTGCCACGGTCCTTGGATGTTTGCAGCGATTGAATGCCTGTACAGTGCTGATCATGTGACTCCTCCTTTATGTGACCGATCACATGACGGAGACATCATCGCAGGTCCTGTTACAGCCTCAGGCCAGCGCACACAAACTTCCCTTCCCCTGTGGCGACGGGGAGGGAAAGTACTGTCCTAATCACACGATCTAGGCGGCCGCGAGGCCCCTTTTAGCGCGAGGCCTTAGGCGGTCGCCTAAATCGCCTAATTAGAGAGCCGCCTCTGATAAGATGTCGAGGGGAGGAGTACCCCTTTAAACTTTAAACATGACTATGGGATTCTACTAGGGAAATCATGTTTTATAATAAATACCCCAACCTGGATCCTCCCACTGCCCTATCTTCAGCAGCAGATCAGCACTCAAACTGTTTAATACAGTAGACTGTTGGCTTCCCAGCCAGTAGTCCTGTAGTAATGACATGTATGTTGCCTTTCTTTCCTTCAAGAAATTTATAAAATACATTTGCATATTAATACAGAGGAGTCTGAGTCGGGGAGTCGGAGTCGGAGTTGGAAGTACAGAAAACTCCCGAGTCGGAGTCGGAACATTTATCTACTGACTCCACAGCTCTGCTTACATACCCAACTGGCTACCTACTTACCTGACTACCTACCTATTTAGATGCTTACCTGGTTGGACTTGATGGACGTATGTCTTTTTTCAACCATACTAACTATGACTACCTACTTACCTACCTTGATAGCTGCCTGGCTACCTACATCCATGGCTACCTACCTGGATACCTACCTAGCATCCTTCCTACCCGACTACCCAGCTAACTGCTTGGCAAACTATTTATATAACTACCTACTTGGCTACCTAGCTACCTGACAATCTACCTATATACCTACCTACCAACCAACTTATTTACGTATCTAACTACTGTGGAATATACATACCTACCTAACTACTTTGGGGGATATGCCTACTTAATGGGACCTACTAACCTACCCACTTCTACTGTGCAGGACATCAATAAGAGCATTATAATTGTTTGGGGGCTTATAGATGGGGTGATTGTATAAAGATCTGACATGTTTGTCCTGCTGATGCTGGAGAGATGGCTTTTGGCTGGAAGAAGTCGTCACAGTGGTCTGAGATGGAAAGAGAAAAAAAGGAACGAGAATGACTAGGATCAGAGAAGACGTCACCTGTGAGTCTCTGGATGTACAGTAACTATAACACTGTATACAGATTCTGTGCAAAGCTGGTATCAACCACTATATGATCCTGTATATATTCAGTTATGTGGTCTGCAGATCCTTAATATAACTGGTATCTATCACTAAATGGGATCTGTATGGAGGGATACTGGTCTGTGTATACTGTTTTAATTTGGTGCAGTATGGTGCATTAGTCAGTTGCTGTGTGATGCATAGTGTATTTCTGGTGTGCTGGGATTATTTGGCCCTTGTATACTGGTACTCCTGTACTGGGCCACCTCATCAGTGTTGCTTCATCCGCTCTCCTCAGACCGAATGAAGTGACTCTAAATGTTATATTGTTTCAATACCATTGTCATGTCTGTATTGGCCTGTGTTCAAACACAGCTATTGGTTTGCTTTTGTGTGAACAGTTTTATGTTCCCTGGTCAGGGAATAGTTAATAGCCTTTTGCTTACTAGCCAATAGCTCCAAGGGTTTCTCTATTTAAAGACAGCCCAGCCTACCCTCAGTGCTGGTGATTACAGATTACACATGGACATGCTGCATGGAGCTCTTGGTGAAACACTCTTTATTTGAGCTTTTAATCTACTTTTTTTACTTTAGCATGCACTTTGTATTTTCTGGTTTTAGCCATGGTTAGGTGGCATGCTTATAGTAGATTTTAATCTGTGTTTGTTCAGTCGGTTTTAGGATTTGTATGTTCTTTTTGCTATGTGTCTGTTCACACTGTGTTTTCTCTTGTATCCGTTCCTATGAAGTTCTGTGTTTTATATTTCTGTTTTCCTACTGGGTCAACTTCTGACCCAACTGTGGAGTGTGCAGCGGGCCAGTAGTCTATTTGGATTTATTATTAATGGCTACTTTGTTAGTGGAGTGGAGTTTCCAGTTTGTGTGTCCAGTTGGAACTGTGTCCTATGTTGCATCCATGTTGCTGTTCCATGGGGACTCCTTGTCTACTGGAGGTGTTCTGAGGAATTGCGATTCATCCTGTCTTGTGTTTAGTGTGAACAGTGTTCTATATTATATCCTGTGTATTTTGGCATTCCTGTTACCTGACCATGGAGAATCCGTGTTTACTGGAGGTTTTATGTGGGATTGTGAATGTTCCTACTTAGCAATAGATCCCGTTTACCTGCCCGTGGGGACTCAGAGGCTATTGTTATTCCTGTATCTACCAGAGGTTTTTCTAGGGGATTAAGCTTATTCCTGTTTTGTACTGGAGTATGTTCAGACATCCATTTTCCTGTCTGGTGTTTTGAACTCTATGTTTATTAGTCCTTTATTTAGATCTTTGGAGTTCTGTTTAGAGATGAGTGAACTTACAGTAAATTTGATTCGTCACGAACTTCTCGGCTCGGCAGTTGATGACTTTTCCTGCATAAATTAGTTCAGCTTTCAGGTGCTCCGGTGGGCTGGAAAAGGTGGATACAGTCCTAGGAGACTCTTTCCTAGGAATGTATCCACCTTTTCCGGCCCACCGGAGCACCTGAAGGCTGAACTAATTTTACGCAGGATAAGTCATCCACTGCCGAGCCGAGAAGTTCGTGACGAATCGAATTTACTGTAAGTTCGCTCATCTCTAGTTCTGTTCATAACCACTTAGCTATAGTGTCCTCTGTTCACGACCTCTGACTCCTTTGTTCATGTCCACTGATCTATGGAGTCCTATGTTCATGACTGCTAATATAGTGTCCTCTGTACTAATTCTCTGATCTGTGCCCTCTGAACTTTTATACTATGGAGTTCTATGTTCCTGTATGTTTCTGGTTTGTGACCAACTATTTATTAGTATGTATTTTTATGCCCCTGCACTTTAGTTTAGGGAGGGACCGGCGCCCAGTTGTCGATCCACCGTTTAGGGTGGATGGGCAAGTAGGCAGGGAGAGCGGTTTTAGGGTCAGTTTAGGGCTCACTATCCCTGTCCCCCCGGTCGGTCCCTGACAACCATGGTATAAACATATTATTTATTACTATAAAATAATATATTTCATTTTAGTTATTTTATTTTTTTTACCAATTTTTCTTCATGCTTTCCCTTCTATAAGTGGGACACATATAGTGTGTAATGTATAAAAATATAGTCACTTAGGCCTTCAGCACCTGAAAGACATACTGTCCAGCCAACCTTTTCATACCTCAGCCACGTGACTAAGTTTGGCATAGCAACTGGTACAGTTCGTACTAGACCACCACATTTCCTTCAACGGACTTCTTGTTCCTGTGGACTAGCTGTGAATTCAGCCAATGTTTTCTCCCTCCCACTAGACTTACTTGACTTTCCCTCTTCCCCTTTTGAATTTGTGTGTACCTCAAATAGATTGCCCGACTATTAATCTTTTTTTCTACTGTCTACTAAAAGAACATTAATTGGTAAATAAGATTATTTTACTACTTTTCTGTGGTCTTTCATGCTTTCCTTCTGCTTTAGACGCAAACTGTCTGCCCCTTGTGTAAAGTACATCCTATAACAGACTTCCTGTTCCTGTGTAAAATTCAGCAAACTATCTCCCTCCCTCTATCTGGCATGGGTTATGGTCAAGTAAGTGTAGTGGGAGGAAGATAGAGTTGGCTGAATTCCTGGCCTGGAGTGTACGCAGGAACAGGAAGTCTGTCACAGGATGTATTCCAGGCAGGACATTGGGTGGAAAATAACAAAGCAAAAGAAAATTATGAAAGACAACAAAAGGAAGAAAAATAACCTCATCTACCAATATATGTGTGATGCCCCACCATGGGTTAAGCGGTTGAGTGTCGAATATTTTGTTTGCTTATGTCCTGACAGGCTATTTAGGAGTTATGCAAACACCCACACAAACTGCATTTTCCTAGTCAACAAACCCCCCCCTTGTAGATTGTCATTCCTCGCGGGCGGGGCCATCTCTCCTTCTAAATAAGTCTGTCTCATGTTAATTTTACTTATATTTGTGTTTTAATCCCTTATCAAATGTACAAAAAATAAAGAAAATAAAATAAAAACAATAATAATGTTTGTAGCAGGATACAAAATGAAGAAGCTGCAACTCTAAGACTGGACACTGGAGGTCAGAAGTGATCTGCTATTTTGTAATCACTTAATAAAGATGTTTCTATGTTATTGTTATATTTTATTCTTTTTTCTTATCTTTATCAGCTACACATAACAAAGCCGTAACAACAATTTGTGTGCCATAAGGCATAACCATGATACTGAACACGTGTGTAACAAATCAAATTAATGACCATTTCTATCAGACAGTTCTGTCTGTTCCTGGAAACCTTGGGGAACAACAAACATGGTCAAACATACATTGCATGTCCAAAATAGTCGATTAGGAGGCTGGAAAAGTTGGGTCACTTACAAACTTTGCAGGAGCTACCATTGTAGTCTTACTGTAGCTATAATTATTGTGGGGGTGTCTGTGCCCCGTGGACTCCTGAAAGGGTAGCATATTGTCTAGGGTTTCCACAAGTCTGCTGATGGTTTAGTAAAGGCAGTAATCACTGACGTTTCCCTGCTGCTTGCATAATAGCGTGTATGGGCACTGTGGCTGTCACTGTTATGGGGGCACTGTTTCTATTACTATTATAGGAGTACAGGAGGGGTTATAGCAAGGAATAATTAACTGCACCAACCATGACCACTGCCATTACCATCACATAGTGACTGGATAATACAATTATATTGATACAGAATAGGAACCACTATACACAAACCAATATCACAAATAACACCACTATACAAGAGACAAATAATTGCACCAAAACATGACCATTTCCATTACACCACATAGTGAATGGATAATACTACCATACTGCTACTGAATAAAAACCATTGTGCACAGACCAATAACCCCCATATAGTGTTGACCCCGGCTCTACACAAGCACTGCAGACCATATAAAAGGGTTAACTAAAGCATAATTAATAACACCTGAAAAAAAAAGATAAAAAAAAAAAACAATTGGGGTCTATTCACACAGCAGAAATTCTGCATGCAGAATTCTCCCTCAAATGAAAGCTCAACTGGACTTCAATGGGATTCCGAACTCCCATTCACACTTCAAAATTTCTGCGGAAATTCTGCCTTGTGAATAAGTGTCGATCCCATAGATCGGTGTTCATTTAAAGAGCCTTTACACAGTGCAACTATGCAACTATTGTGCATGTAGGGCTGCATAAAAAATTCTGGATTTTTCATACAAGCCTTTACTTCACCCCTTCATCAGAAGTAGAGATGAGCGAATTTACAGTGAATCAATTCGTCACAAACTTCTCGGCTCGGCAGTTGATGCCTTATCCTGCATAAATTAGTTCATCTTTCAAGTGTTCGGGTGAGAGAGTCTCCTAGGACTGTATCCACCTTTTCCAGCCCACAGGAGCACCTGAAAGCTGAACTAATTTATGCAGGCTAAAGGCAGCATTTGCCGAGCCGAGAAGTTCGTGACGAATCGAATCACTGTAACTTCGCTCATCTCTAATCAGGAGCACATCATCTATTACATGGGGAGATGTGTGGATGAGAACAATGGCTTTTTAACACTGCTTCTCTCGCTGCTTTATCTTATGGTGACCTTCACTTTTCCCATAGCCCCCAGATCTGACACCAGGCATGGTGGAGGAGTTGGGGTGCTTCTAGCCCCACAATGCACTTTTCAAGTCATCCCCCCATTACCTTCACTCACGTTTCCCTCTTTTGAGGTCCATACCCTCAGGCTCTTCCGCCCATTGTCTCTCAGAGGGGCAGTCATCTATCGTCCTCCTGGTTCTCCCCAAATGTTCCTGGATCATTTTGCCACCTGGCTCTTTCACTTTCTTTCCTCAGAAACACCTACACTCATCATTGGTGATTTTAATATCCCCATTGATTCCTCAATCTCCTCTTCTGCCTCTCGGCTTCTGTCTCTAACCTCCTCCTTTGCCCTTTCACAGCTTACTGACTCTCCCACACGCAAGGATGGGAATACACTGGACTTGATCTTCTCTAGACTTTGCTCTGTCTCTAAATTCACTAATTCTCCTTTTGAGCTCTCTGACCACAACCTTCTCTCTTTCTCTATCAGTAACTCCTATCCTCTTCCAGACACTCCAACCTTGTACACTTACAGAAACCTGCGTGCCATAAACACCAATCAATTTATAGACATTCTACAATCTTCACTATCACCAATCTCTTCTCTCTCCTGCCCTAATCTAGCAGCCAAACATTACCATGACACCCTAAAGTCTACCCTGGATCAAATGGCACCCTCCAAAACACGAACCTCCCGACACAGACGGCAGCAACCCTGGCACACGCTAACAACCCGCTTTCTCAGGCGATGCTCTAGGTGGGCTGAACGTCTGTGGAGGAAAACTAAGACTTCTTCATACTATCTGCACTATAAATTCATGCTTAAATCCTATTACTCCGCTCTTCATCTCGCCAAACAAACATATTTTACCTCCCTCATCTCCTCTCTGTCTAACAACCCAAAAGGCCTTTTTGACACGTTCAACTCTCTCCTTCGGCCTGAAGTACAGACCCCAATCACTGATCTCTGTGCTGAAGATCTGGCCAAATACTTCAAAAATAAAATCGATGACAATCGGATTAAATCCTCTCCCAGTCCCCTAAAAGTTCTGATCCAATTCCCAGCCACGTCTCCTCTTCATCACTCTCAGTTTTTGAGCCTGTAACGGAGGATGAGGTTTCCAGGCTCCTCTCCTCCGCCCGCCCCGCTACCTGCTCTAGTGACCCCATGCCTTCACACCTCATCCAGTCTCTCTCTCCTGCTATCAGCTGTCACCTAACTAAAATCTTTAACCTCTCCCTCTCTTCTGGGGTCTTTCCCTCCTCTTTCAAACACTCTATCATAACCTCACTATTGAAAAAACCATCTTTGGACCCATCCTGTGCAGCCAACTATCGACCCGTCTCAAATCTCCCCTTTATCTCCAAACTCCTGGAACGCTTGGTCTACTCCCGCCTTATCCGCTATCTCTCCGAGAACTCTCTCCTTGACCCCTTACAGTCTGGTTTCCGCTCCCTTCACTCCACAGAAACGTCCCTAACCAAAGTCACTAACGATCTTCTGACGGCCAAATCAAATGGCAATTTCTCTTTACTGATTCTCTTGGACCTCTCTGCGGCTTTTGACACTGTGGATCACCAACTCCTCCTCAGTAGTCTCCGCTCCATCGGTCTCGAGGACTCTGCTCTCGCCTGGTTTTCCTCCTTTCTCTCTGGCCGCCCCTTTAGCGTCTCGTTTTATGGCTCTACTTCTTCTCCTCCCCTTGCTGTCGGGGTTCCCCAGGGATTGGTCCTGGGTCCTCTACTCTTTTCACTCTACACATCCCCCATTGGAAAAACAATCAGTAGATTTGGTTTCCAGTACCACCTCTATGCTGATGACACCCAACTCTATACCTCTTCCTCCAACATCACCCCTGCACTCCTACAGAATACCAGTGACTGTCTCTCTGCTGTCTCAGACATCATGTCCTCTTTATATCTGAAACTAAATCTTTTGAAAACAGAACTTCTTGTTTTTTCTCCATCAACTGATACTGTACCTAACCCTGACATTTCCATCTCGGTATGTGGGACTACCATAACTCCCAGGCAGCAGGCTCGCTGTCTTGGAGTTATACTTGACTCTGATCTGTCTTTCACTCCCCACATTCAGTCCCTTTCACGTTCTTGTCACCTGCATCTCAAAAACATTTCCAGAACTGTCCGTTTCTCACTACTGAAACTGCTAAAACTCTCATTATTGCTTTGATTCACTCTCGCCTCAACTACTGTAACTCTTTACTAATAGGCCTTCCTTTCTCCAAACTCTCTCCTCTTCAGTCCATCCTTGATGCCGCAGCCAGACTCATCTTCCTCTCCAGCCGCTACTCCGACGCCTCCTCCCTGTGCCAGTCACTACACTGGTTACCAATTCAGTCCAGAATACAGTACAAAATCCTCAGTCTCATACACAAAGCTCTCCACAATGCTGCACCTCCCTACATCTCCTCTCTCATCCCTGTCTACCATCCTACACGTTCTCTCCGATCTGCTAATGATCTCACACTAACATCTTCTATAATCCGAACTTCTCACTCCCGTCTCCAAGACTTCACTCGTGCTGCCCGGTTCTCTGAAATGCTATACCTCAGTCCCTCAGACTCAACAACAACATCCATAGTTTCAAATGTGGCCTGAAAACACATCTCTTCAGACAGGCCTATAACATTCTTTAATTGGCCTCAACATATCCTCAACATATCCCCACACCTCTTGTTTGAATAGTTATTGTGTAATATTATGTCTGATACTTGTCTTTGTTTGTACCCCATAATTGTAAGCGCTGCGGAATCTGTAGGCGCTATATAAATAAAATTATCATTATTACTAAAACTATGTGATCAGCAGATGAACGAGCGTTTATTGGCTGATCACTGGGCTGTTCACAAAATATTAGCGCTGTACTGTATTTGCCACCAGATGCCATCTCTTCCCTTGGCCATTGTAAGGTCATGTTTGTGCCTTGTGGTCAAAGTGCTCTTTATGTGGTTTTCCTGGAGCAACCTGTTTATCATTATATGCATAATGGAAGTTCTGCTATATACATTTACATATGATTGTTCCTGATATATACACCACTAGGCTGCCATATGCTGCTTTTCCAGTCAACCACAAGAGTTGTGCTTTATAGACAATAAATACCTTAATCTCCGTCTGTGCCAATTTGATTTCACAAACCCCATTTATGTGAGAGGGATTAGAAGTTAAGACTGAATTCTTGGAATCATTTCTTATCGATAACATAAACAGTTGTAATTTGAGTGAGGAGACAGTCCACAGAAGGAAGGAATTCTCTGCAGCTGTAGAACAAGGGAAAAGTGGGGAGGAGGGGGGGTCATAGTCGGAATTAAAGAGACAGTAGAAAAGCTACTTTCCCTCTATGAAAGTGGCTCCGTTGCAAACGGACGTTAAGGGCTCTTTTTTTTATTTTTCACTTTGACCACCCTTAACATCGGTTATTGTAATGGTGCCTAATGGCAGTCATAACGGTCAAAGAGGATCCCATTCACTTTAATGGGATTCCTCTAAGGTCTGCTAAAACTCCTATTATTGCGGCCAAAGATAGCAGGAGAAAAAGATATCGCTGGCACAATATTTTCTCCCGCTATCTTCCTAACGGACTTCACCTACCGTGCACAAACGGTAGTGTAAAAGGAGCCTAAGAGCCAATACCATATTATCTGAACTGATGAAAAAAGTTATAATACCATTTATGACCACTAGGCTAAGCAGTGAGGCAGTTTACTCAAAAGTGTATCCTTAAAGGGGTTCTCCACTGCCCTGTCTTCCGGAGCTCCGCTCGCAGTGTGATACCCTGGGGGATGTAGGGTATGGGGTGTGTAGCTGTGCAGTAATCAAAGGGCACATATATTATTATTATTAGAGATAGACTTGAGGAGAGGCGACTAGGGGCTGTCCAACCTGAGGAACCCTACCTGAACGTAGTTACTCTGACTTTGGGGACCTCTACACGATACCGGGACACGGTGCAGGGGCCTCCGTATTGCTCCTATGATGATATTGCAGGGCGGGCACAGCGCTGGCGTCCCTCGTGGTGGATGGTAATGGAGAATGATGTGTTCTCAGGGCGGTTGGAAGATGGATCTTTCCCAGCAGGTTCTGGGAAACCTGCTGGGAAAGATCCATCTTCCACCCGCCCTGAGAACACATCATTCTCCATTATCATCCACCACGAGGGATGCCAACGCTGTGCCCGCCCTGCAATATCATCACAGGAGCAGTACGGAGGCCACTGGGGACGTTGTGCCAAACGCACCCCTGCACAAGCAACACTCTGCACAAGTGACAGCCCTGTGCCAGCGCAGCCGGCGTGTGGTGAACGGAGTTAACATCGAGCGCCAGGAGCGGGTGAGATACACTGTACCAGCAGTACTCAATACAGATCAGTCCAAAGCCTGTATTAGCCAAAAAGACTGAAACAAGTAACCACTCAGTGGATATATTATCTGTTCATATATTTACTGCAAAGACTTATTGTTACGCCGAGCGCTCCGGGTCCCCGCTCCTCCCCGGAGCGCTCGCTTCACTCTCCCCGCTGCAGCGCTCCGGTCAGATCCACTGACCCGGGGCGCTGCGATTCCGCTGCCAGCCGGGATGCGATTCGCGATGCGGGTAGCGCCCGCTCGCGATGCGCACCCCGGCTCCCGTACCTGACTCGCTCTCCCTCGGTCCTGTCCCGGCGCGCGCGGCCCCGCTCCCTAGGGCGCGCGCGCGCCGGGTCTTTGCGATTTAAAGGGCCACTGCGCCGCTGATTGGCGCAGTGATTCCAATTAGTGTCTTCACCTGTGCACTTCCCTATATCACCTCACTTCCCCTGCACTTCCTTGCCGGATCTTGTTGCCATTGTGCCAGTGAAAGCGTTCCTTGTGTGTTCCTAGCCTGTGTTCCAGACCTCCTGCCGTTGCCCCTGACTACGATCCTTGCTGCCTGCCCCGACCTTCTGCTACGTCCGACCTTGCTTCTGTCTACTCCCTTGTACCGCGCCTATCTTCAGCAGCCAGAGAGGTTGAGCCGTTGCTAGTGGATACGACCTGGTCACTACCGCCGCAGCAAGACCATCCCGCTTTGCGGCGGGCTCTGGTGAAAACCAGTAGTGGCTTAGAACCGATCCACTAGCACGGTCCACGCCAATCCCTCTCTGGCACAGAGGATCCACTACCTGCCAGCCGGCATCGTGACAGTAGATCCGGCAATGGATCCCGCTGAAGTTCCTCTGCCAGTTGTCGCTGACCTTACCACGGTGGTCGCCCAGCAGTCACAACAGATAGCGCAACAAGGCCAACAGCTGTCTCAACTGACCGTTATGCTACAGCAGTTACTACCACAGCTTCAGCAGTCATCTCCTCCACCGGCTCCTGCACCTCCTCCGCAGCGAGTGGCCGCTCCTGGTCTACGCCTATCCTTGCCGGATAAATTTGATGGGGACTCTAAGTTTTGCCGTGGCTTTCTTTCCCAATGTTCCCTGCATCTGGAGATGATGTCGGACCTGTTTCCCACTGAAAGGTCTAAGGTGGCTTTCGTAGTCAGCCTTCTGTCTGGAAAAGCCCTGTCTTGGGCCACACCGCTCTGGGACCGCAATGACCCCGTCACTGCCTCTGTACACTCCTTCTTCTCGGAAATCCGAAGTGTCTTTGAGGAACCTGCCCGAGCCTCTTCTGCTGAGACTGCCCTGTTGAACCTGGTCCAGGGTAATTCTTCCGTTGGCGAGTATGCCGTACAATTCCGTACTCTTGCTTCAGAATTATCCTGGAATAATGAGGCCCTCTGCGCGACCTTTAAAAAAGGCCTATCCAGCAACATTAAAGATGTTCTGGCCGCACGAGAAATTCCTGCTAATCTACATGAACTTATTCACCTAGCCACTCGCATTGACATGCGTTTTTCCGAAAGGCGTCAGGAACTCCGCCAAGATATGGACTCTGTTCGCACGAGGCGTTTCTTCTCCTCGGCTCCTCTCTCCTCTGGTCCCCTGCAATCTGTTCCTGTGCCTCCCGCCGTGGAGGCTATGCAGGTCGACCGGTCTCGCCTGACACCTCAAGAGAGGACACGACGCCGTATGGAGAACCTCTGCCTGTACTGTGCTAGTACCGAACACTTCCTGAGGGATTGTCCTATCCGTCCTCCCCGCCTGGAAAGACATACGCTGACTCCGCACAAAGGTGAGACAGTCCTTGATGTCTACTCTGCTTCTCCACGTCTTACTGTGCCTGTGCGGATGTCTGCCTCTGCCTTCTCCTTCTCTACTGTGGCCTTCTTGGACTCTGGATCTGCAGGAAATTTTATTTTGGCCTCTCTCGTCAACAAGTTCAACATCCCAGTGACCAGTCTCGCCAGACCCCTTTACATCAATTGTGTAAACAATGAAAGATTGGACTGTACCATACGTTTCCGCACGGAGCCCCTTCTTATGAGCATCGGATCTCATCACGAGAGGATTGAACTTTTGGTCCTCCCCAATTGCACCTCGGAAATTCTCCTTGGACTTCCCTGGCTTCAACTTCATTCCCCAACCCTGGATTGGTCCACTGGGGAGATCAAGAGTTGGGGGTCCTCTTGTTCCAAGAACTGTCTAAAACCGGTTCCCAGTAACCCTTGCCGTAACTCTGTGGTTCCTCCAGTAACCGGTCTCCCTAAGGCCTATATGGACTTCGCGGATGTTTTCTGCAAAAAACAAGCTGAGACTCTACCTCCTCACAGGCCTTATGATTGTCCTATCGACCTCCTCCCGGGCACTACTCCACCCCGGGGCAGAATTTATCCTCTCTCTGCCCCAGAGACTCTTGCCATGTCTGAATACGTCCAGGAGAATCTAAAAAAGGGCTTTATCCGTAAATCCTCCTCTCCTGCCGGAGCCGGATTTTTCTTTGTGTCCAAAAAAGATGGCTCCCTACGTCCTTGCATTGACTACCGCGGTCTTAATAAAATCACGGTTAAGAACCGCTACCCCTTACCCCTCATCTCTGAACTCTTTGATCGCCTCCAAGGTGCCCACATCTTTACTAAATTGGACTTAAGAGGCGCCTATAACCTCATCCGCATCAGAGAGGGGGATGAGTGGAAAACGGCATTTAACACCAGAGATGGACACTTTGAGTATCTGGTCATGCCCTTTGGCCTGTGCAACGCCCCTGCCGTCTTCCAAGACTTTGTTAATGAAATTTTTCGTGATCTGTTATACTCCTGTGTTGTTGTATATCTGGACGATATCCTAATTTTTTCTGCCAATCTAGAAGAACACCGCCAGCATGTCCGTATGGTTCTTCAGAGACTTCGTGACAATCAACTCTATGCCAAAATTGAGAAATGTCTGTTTGAATGCCAATCTCTTCCTTTTCTAGGATATTTGGTCTCTGGCCAGGGACTACAGATGGATCCAGACAAACTCTCTGCCGTCTTAGATTGGCCACGCCCCTCCGGACTCCGTGCTATCCAACGCTTTTTGGGGTTCGCCAATTATTACAGGCAATTTATTCCACATTTTTCTACCGTTGTGGCTCCTATCGTGGCTTTAACCAAAAAAAATGCTGATCCCAAGTCTTGGCCTCCTCAAGCAGAAGACGCCTTTAAACGACTCAAGTCTGCCTTTTCTTCGGCTCCCGTGCTCTCCAGACCTGACCCTTCCAAACCCTTCCTATTGGAGGTTGATGCCTCCTCAGTGGGAGCTGGAGCTGTTCTTCTACAAAAAAATTCTTCCGGGCATGCTGTCACTTGTGGTTTTTTCTCTAGGACCTTCTCTCCAGCGGAGAGGAACTACTCCATCGGGGATCGAGAGCTTCTAGCCATTAAATTAGCACTTGAGGAATGGAGGCATCTGCTGGAGGGATCAAGTTTTCCTGTTATTATCTACACCGACCACAAGAACCTCTCCTACCTCCAGTCTGCCCAACGGCTGAATCCTCGCCAGGCCCGGTGGTCTCTGTTCTTTGCCCGATTTAATTTTGAGATTCACTTTCGTCCTGCCGATAAGAACATTAGGGCCGATGCTCTCTCTCGTTCCTCGGATGCCTCAGAAGTTGAACTCTCTCCGCAACACATCATTCCACCTGACTGCCTGATCTCCACTTCTCCTGCCTCCATCAGGCAAACTCCTCCAGGAAAGACCTTTGTTTCTCCACGCCGACGCCTCGGAATCCTCAAATGGGGTCACTCCTCCCATCTCGCAGGTCATGCGGGCATCAAGAAATCTGTGCAACTCATCTCCCGCTTCTATTGGTGGCCGACTCTGGAGACGGATGTTGTGGACTTTGTGCGAGCCTGCACTATCTGTGCCCGGGATAAGACTCCTCGCCAGAAGCCCGCTGGTTTTCTTCATCCCCTGCCTGTCCCCGAACAGCCTTGGTCTCTGATTGGTATGGATTTTATTACTGATTTACCCCCTTCCCGTGGCAACACTGTTATTTGGGTGGTCGTTGATCGATTCTCCAAAATGGCACATTTCATCCCTCTTCCTGGTCTTCCTTCTGCGCCTCAGTTGGCTAAACAATTTTTTGTACACATTTTTCGTCTTCACGGGTTGCCTACGCAGATTGTCTCGGATAGAGGCGTCCAATTCGTGTCTAAATTCTGGAGGGCTCTCTGTAAACAACTCAAGATTAAATTAAATTTTTCTTCTGCATATCATCCCCAGTCCAATGGACAAGTAGAAAGAATTAACCAGATCTTGGGTGATTATTTGCGACATTTTGTTTCCTCCCGCCAGGATGACTGGGCAGATCTCCTTCCATGGGCCGAATTCTCGTATAACTTCAGGGTCTCTGAATCTTCCTCCAAATCCCCATTTTTCGTGGTGTACGGCCGTCACCCTCTTCCCCCCCTCCCTACCCCCTTGCCCTCTGGTCTGCCCGCTGTGGATGAAATTTCTCGTGACCTTTCCATCATATGGAGAGAGACCCAAAATTCTCTCTTACAGGCTTCATCACGCATGAAGAAGTTCGCGGATAAGAAAAGAAGAGCTCCTCCCGTTTTTTCCCCTGGAGACAAGGTATGGCTCTCCGCTAAATATGTCCGCTTCCGTGTCCCTAGCTACAAGTTGGGACCACGCTATCTTGGTCCTTTCAAAATTTTGTGTCAAATTAATCCTGTCTCTTATAAACTTCTTCTTCCTCCTTCTCTTCGTATCCCTAATGCCTTTCACGTCTCTCTTCTCAAACCACTCATCCTCAACCGTTTTTCTCCCAAATCTGTTCCTCCCACTCCTGTTTCCGGCTCCTCGGACATCTTCTCTGTCAAAGAGATCTTAGCTTCCAAAAAGGTCAGAGGGAAAACTTTTTTTTTAGTGGACTGGGAGGGTTGTGGTCCTGAAGAGAGATCCTGGGAACCTGAGGACAACATCCTAGACAAAAGTCTGCTCCTCAGGTTCTCAGGCTCTAAGAAGAGGGGGAGACCCAAGGGGGGGGTACTGTTACGCCGAGCGCTCCGGGTCCCCGCTCCTCCCCGGAGCGCTCGCTTCACTCTCCCCGCTGCAGCGCTCCGGTCAGATCCACTGACCCGGGGCGCTGCGATTCCGCTGCCAGCCGGGATGCGATTCGCGATGCGGGTAGCGCCCGCTCGCGATGCGCACCCCGGCTCCCGTACCTGACTCGCTCTCCCTCGGTCCTGTCCCGGCGCGCGCGGCCCCGCTCCCTAGGGCGCGCGCGCGCCGGGTCTTTGCGATTTAAAGGGCCACTGCGCCGCTGATTGGCGCAGTGATTCCAATTAGTGTCTTCACCTGTGCACTTCCCTATATCACCTCACTTCCCCTGCACTTCCTTGCCGGATCTTGTTGCCATTGTGCCAGTGAAAGCGTTCCTTGTGTGTTCCTAGCCTGTGTTCCAGACCTCCTGCCGTTGCCCCTGACTACGATCCTTGCTGCCTGCCCCGACCTTCTGCTACGTCCGACCTTGCTTCTGTCTACTCCCTTGTACCGCGCCTATCTTCAGCAGCCAGAGAGGTTGAGCCGTTGCTAGTGGATACGACCTGGTCACTACCGCCGCAGCAAGACCATCCCGCTTTGCGGCGGGCTCTGGTGAAAACCAGTAGTGGCTTAGAACCGATCCACTAGCACGGTCCACGCCAATCCCTCTCTGGCACAGAGGATCCACTACCTGCCAGCCGGCATCGTGACACTTATTGTATCAGCTGCATCAGAGAAGGACACAATATCTTTTTCCAGACTGGTATATATATATATATATATATATATATATATATATATATATATAACATTTTTTTTAATATATATTTTATGGTTGCCAGAATATAAAGTCTTCCTTTTTTAGGCGATTAATACCACTAGGGCCAAGTGGAATATTTACCTTTATTATATCTGTGCCAGGATTAGAGTAATTTTATATAATTGTTTTATATATGTTTAATAAAATTTATATAAATTGAAGCATCTCTATATTAATTTGGAATTCATTGTGTACCTTTTGGGGTAAAATCCTAGAAGGATTGGTTATATATTCTTTATATATTATTTATTCCCGGTCGTTGGGGTTTCGGCATATAACCAACCATATCCTCGGATTTTTGATTTGTGAGCTGCACACATTTCCCCTTTTTTACAGATTTGTAAATTACTTCTATTTAAAAATATTGTTCCTTCCAGTACTTATCAACTGCTGTATACTACAGAGGAAGTATTCTTTTATTTTTGAACTTCTTTTCTGTCTGACCACAGTGCTCTACTGACACCTCTGTCCATGTCAGGAACTGTCATGGACAGAGGATAGGTTTGCTATGGGGATTTTCTCCTGCTCTGGACAGTTCCTAACATGGACAGAGGTGACAGGACAGAGTACTGTGGTCAGGCAGAAAATAAATAAAAAAAGAAAAGAACTTCCTGTGGAGCATACAGCAGCCGATAAGTACTTAAGATTTTTAAATAGAAGTAATTTACAAATCTGCTTAATGTTCTGACACCAGTTGATTTAAAAAAATATTTTTTTTTCTGCCGGAGTACCCCTTTAACTAAGAAAGCTATCAGGGTTCTTCACAGGTGTGGTCTGTGTTAAACTATTGCAAGGATCCCTTCCCTCACTTATGGTTTTTGGTTTACTGAGATACAACTTCTTGAGCATATCCAGGAAGGAAATCCCCAGACTTTAATGTGAAAAAATAAGTAGAATGAAAAAGTGACACTTACCTTCGGTCTTTAAAAGTAGTGCCTTTATTATTCAATTTCCTAAAATCAGCAGGCTGGGATGTGGATGGAGGCTGCGGTGACATATGTTTCAAGGTGCTTTGTCTAGATTTTTCTGTCCACAGACAAAGCGCCTTGTAGCACGAAACATATGTCGCTCCAACCTACGCCCACATCCCAGCCTGCTGAGTTTAAGAAATTGAATAATAAACTACTTTCACTCTACTTTTTTCTTCATACTAGTAACTGTACTACAAGGAGAGCACCAACTGGTCAAAAAACTCAGTGACTCCCATGCTATTTCATGGACCATTTTTTCTTTTGTGACTAACATGCATAACTAAGCAGTGCCAGCTACGGATCTCTTCATCGTATATCCCAGACGTTAATGTGTTGTTAACTAGGCTAGGTCTGTAAGAATAGCACACCTAGTTCTTCTTTTGCAAACAGGCCCGTTGGAATTTGGCTTTCTCCTGAATGCTATGTCTTATAGTACCTCTATAGCAGGACATGCTAGACAGGATAAGCTTTGCTGGAACAGTACTGGAATAGTAGGCAAACTATCTCTGAAAACTAAAGAGCTGCAAAACGTGCTCACACTGCTGTGATTGAATGGGATAAAAGTGAGGATTTCTATTTTGATGAAAAACTTTAGTATGGACATCACGTGCACCAATAATATGGGCACTATGTAAATCTTTTAATGCCTTCCATGAAATGCTGTTCCCAGAAATCCAACCATTTACAATAATTATGAACAAACTTGTTAACTTGACAAATGTAAGAAAACACATTGAATTATTAGTAGGCGAAAGATGTCCTTTAGAAAAGACCTTTACTTGATCTGTTGTTGGAATTTTAGATGACAATTTCATGACCCCCTTGCAAGAATTCTCCCGATTATTGAGTTGATGTCCCATCCCATTGTCTCCTTGTTGGCATATGTTTCTTGCGGCCTCCACAGTATTTTAAGTTTAGTTAGTTTTTTGGCTTTTTTTCTGCTTGTGATAATACAAGGGATTTTTTGAAACATGGGATGAGGGGCTTTCCACTTCAGATGAGGGGCTTTCCACTTCCAATTCTTTTTCAGCAGAACTAAAAGTCCCCTTTTGTTTAGTCCATTATTTGTTGTTCCTATGGGATTTTTTTAAAGATAGATCTTGGCACACTTACACCTCTCCCCCACCTCCCCCACTCATATACCTGGTTCAGCTTGTGATCAATGGTGTCACTTTGCAATTTTATTTTTTTAGTTTCCATGATGTGGTTCTCAAGTTTGTCAATTTTATCATTGACCTCAGAGAGCAGAGCGCTCACCCCCAGCAGCTATTAGCATATTCTATACTGGGACTGGCCAGACAGAGAGAATATGTAGGAGGCAGGGAGCTGGGTGAGCCAGCTCCCTGCCTCCATTGCGCAGAGCTGTGTAATGCAGCTGGACGATTAAGAAACAGAAACTCTGCAAATACAGCACATATTCAAGTAAGTGAGGACTTTTTGTAAAGCTGTCCAACCGCACTATAACCCAGCATACAGATTCTCTTTAATGTACTCTTTTAGTTTATCAGCCTGGCAGTTGCAGCAATGTTACTAGGTTGTTCCTAATTGTCTTTTTAATCAGCACATGTGTGTTGCAACATAGTTTACTCCCACTTCCCATTCTTCCTGTAACAGAGCTGGTTGTGGATACTCTACTTGTGTGGCTGATGACTCGGACGTTATCGGGGAGCAGAGTCTAAGGTGCCGCTGGTCTTCACCAGAGCCCGCCGCAAGGCAGGATGGGCTTGCTGTGGCAGGCGACACCCAGGTCGCTACCCGACACGGCTCAACCACACAGGTAACTGGGCAAGGCGAGGTACCGAAGGAAGAGGCAGTAGCATAGTCAACGTAGCAGAAGGTCAAGGCAGGCGGCAAAGGTTCGTAGTCAAAAAACGTAGCAGGAAGGTCTGGATACACGGGTATGGCAACAGGCAATAGGAATGCTTTCTCTCAGGCAATAGGCACTGAAGATCCGGCAGGGAAGTTTGGGAGGTGCAAACAACTTATAATGTGGTGTCAGGTGTATTCACTAATTATGGGCGTACTGGCCCTTTAAACTTCAGAGCTCCAGCAAGCGCGCCCTAAGGGACGGAGATGCGCATGCCGGAGCTGAGAGACAGAAGGAGCTGCAGGAGCGGAGCATGATGAGAAACGGGACGGGATTCACATGCGGGCGAAGTCCTGTGATGCGAATCCTTGCCCTGCCAGTGGTCGGGGACACTGTGCTCAAGACCGGTGCTTGCGGCTGGAGCACAGTGTGTAACAGTACCCCCCGCCCTTTGGTTTCCCCCTCCTTTTACAGCTCAATAATTTTTTGAGAAGATTCTGATCTAGGATGTTATCCTGTGGTTCCCAAGACCTCTCCTCTGGTCTGGATCCCTCCCAATCTACAAGAAAGAAACGTTTTCCTCTGATGAGTTTGGAGTCCAGAATTTCCTTGACAGAATATACATCGCACGAGGTACACGAGATGGGAGTAGGAAGAATGTCCTTTTTATGGAAGCGATTATGGATGATGGGTTTCAAGAGGGAGACATGAAAAGAATTTGGGATCCGAAGGGAGGAAGGCAGATGAAGAGAATAAGCCACTGGATTAATGTCACGATGCCGGCTGGCAGGTGGTGGATCCTCTGTGCCAGAGAGGGATTGGCGTGGACCGTGCTAGAGGATCGGTTCTAAGTCACTACTGGTTTTCACCAGAGCCCGCCGCAAAGCGGGATGGTCTTGCTGCGGCGGTAGTGACCAGGTCGTATCCCCTAGCAACGGCTCAACCTCTCTGGCTGCTGAAGAAAGGCGCGGTACAAGGGAGTAGACAGAAGCAAGGTCGGACGTAGCAGAAGGTCGGGGCAGGCAGCAAGGATCGTAGTCAGGGGCAACGGCAGGAGGTCTGGAATCACAGGCAAGGAACACACAAGGAACGCTTTCACTGGCACTAGGGCAACAAGATCCGGCGAGGGAGTGAAGGGGAAGTGAGGTGATATAGGGAAGTGCACAGGTGTAAACACTAATTGGAACCACTGCACCAATCAGCGGTGCAGTGGCCCTTTAAATCGCAAAGACCCGGCGCGCGCGCGCCCTAGGGAGCGGGGCCGCGCGCGCCGGGACAGAACTGACGGGGAGCGAGTCAGGTACGGGAGCCGGGGTGCGCATCGCGAGCGGGCGCTACCCGCATCGCGAATCGCATCCCGGCCGGAGGTGGTAACGCAGCGCCCCGGGTCCGTGGAACCGACCGGGGCGCTGCAGTGAGGGAAGTGTAGCGAGCGCTCCGGGGAGGAGCGGGGACCCGGAGCGCTCGGCGTAACAGTACCCCCCCCCTTGGGTCTCCCCCTCTTCTTGGGGCCTGAGAACCTGAGGATCAGACTTTTGTCCAGGATATTGTCCTCAGGTTCCCAGGACCTCTCTTCTGGACCACAACCCTCCCAATCCACTAAAAAAAAAGTTTTTCCTCTGACCTTTTTTGAGGCTAAGATCTCTTTGACAGAGAAGATGTCCGAGGAGCCGGAAACAGGAGTGGGAGGAACAGATTTAGGAGAAAAACGGTTGAGGATGAGAGGTTTAAGAAGAGAGACGTGAAAGGCATTAGGGATACGAAGAGAAGGAGGAAGAAGAAGTTTGTAAGAGACAGGATTAATTTGACACAAAACTTTAAAAGGACCAAGATAGCGTGGTCCCAACTTATAGCTCGGGACACGGAAACGGACATATTTAGCGGAGAGCCATACCTTGTCTCCAGGGGAAAAAATGGGAGGAGCTCTTCTTTTCTTATCTGCGAATCTTTTCATGCGAGAAGAAGCCTGTAAGAGAGAATTTTGGGTCTCTTTCCATATGGTGGAAAGATCACGAGAAATTTCATCCACAGCGGGCAGACCAGAGGGCAAGGGGGTAGGGAGGGGGGGAAGAGGGTGACGGCCGTACACCACGAAAAACGGAGATTTGGAGGAAGATTCAGAGATTCTGAAATTATACGAGAATTCGGCCCAAGGTAGAAGATCTGCCCAGTCATCCTGGCGGGAGGAAACAAAATGTCGTAAATAGTCACCCAAGATCTGGTTAATTCTCTCTACTTGTCCATTGGATTGAGGATGGTATGCAGAAGAAAAATTTAATTTAATCTTGAGTTGTTTACAGAGAGCCCTCCAGAATTTAGACACAAATTGGACGCCTCTATCCGAGACGATCTGTGTAGGCAACCCGTGAAGACGAAAAATGTGTACAAAAAATTGTTTAGCCAACTGAGGCGCTGAAGGAAGACCAGGAAGAGGGATGAAATGTGCCATTTTGGAGAATCGATCAACGACCACCCAAATAACAGTGTTGCCATGGGATGGGGGTAAGTCAGTAATAAAATCCATACCAATCAGAGACCAAGGTTGTTCGGGGACAGGTAGAGGATGAAGAAAACCAGCGGGCTTCTGGCGAGGAGTCTTATCCCGGGCACAGATAGTGCAGGCTCGCACAAAGTCCACCACATCAGTCTCTAGAGTCGGCCACCAATAGAAGCGAGAGATGAGTTGCACAGATTTCTTAATGCCCGCATGACCTGCGAGATGGGAGGAGTGACCCCATTTGAGGATCCCAAGGCGTTGGCGTGGAGAAACAAAGGTCTTTCCTGGAGGAGTTTGCCTGATGGAGGCTGGAGAAGTGGAAATCAGGCAGTCAGGAGGAATGATGTGTTGAGGAGAGAGTTCAATTTCAGAGGCATCTGAGGAACGAGAGAGAGCATCGGCCCTAATGTTCTTATCAGCAGGCCGAAAGTGAATTTCAAAATTAAATCGGGCAAAGAACAGAGACCACCTGGCCTGACGAGGATTCAGCCGTTGGGCAGACTGGAGGTAGGAGAGGTTCTTGTGATCGGTGTAAATAATAACTGGAAATCTTGATCCCTCCAGCAGATGCCTCCATTCCTCAAGTGCTAATTTAATGGCTAGAAGCTCTCGATCCCCGATGGAGTAGTTCCTCTCCGCCGGAGAGAAGGTCCTGGAAAAAAAACCACAAGTAACAGCATGCCCGGAAGAGTTTTTTTGTAGAAGGACAGCTCCAGCTCCCACTGAGGAGGCATCAACCTCCAATAGGAAGGGTTTAGATGGGTCAGGTCTGGAGAGCACGGGAGCCGAAGAAAAGGCAGACTTGAGTCGTTTAAAGGCGTCTTCCGCTTGAGGAGGCCAAGACTTGGGATCGGCATTTTTTTTTGTTAAAGCCACAATAGGAGCCACAATGGTAGAAAAATGTGGAATAAATTGCCTGTAATAATTGGCGAACCCCAAAAAACGTTGGATGGCACGGAGTCCGGAGGGGCGTGGCCAATCTAAGACGGCAGAGAGTTTATCTGGGTCCATTTGTAGTCCCTGGCCAGAGACCAAGTATCCTAGAAAAGGAAGAGATTGGCATTCAAACAGACATTTCTCTATTTTGGCATAGAGTTGATTATCACGAAGTCTCTGAAGAACCATACGGACATGCTGGCGGTGTTCTTCAAGATTGGCAGAAAAAATCAGGATATCGTCCAGATATACAACAACACAGGAGTATAGGAGATCACGAAAAATTTCATTAACAAAGTCTTGGAAGACGGCAGGGGCGTTGCATAGACCAAAGGGCATGACCAGATACTCAAAGTGTCCATCTCTGGTGTTAAATGCCGTTTTCCATTCATCCCCCTCTCTGATGCGGATGAGATTATAAGCACCTCTTAAGTCCAGTTTGGTAAAAATATGGGCACCTTGGAGACGATCAAAGAGTTCAGAGATGAGGGGTAGGGGGTAGCGGTTCTTAACCGTGATTTTATTGAGACCGCGGTAGTCAATGCAAGGACGTAGAGAGCCATCTTTTTTGGACACAAAGAAAAATCCGGCTCCGGCAGGAGAGGAGGATTTACGGATAAAGCCCTTTTTTAAATTTTCTTGGACGTATTCAGACATGGCAAGAGTCTCTGGGACGGACAGAGGATAGATTCTGCCCCGGGGTGGAGTAGTGCCCGGGAGGAGGTCAATGGGACAATCATAAGGCCTGTGAGGAGGTAGAGTCTCAGCTTGTTTTTTGCAAAAAACGTCCGCAAAGTCCATATAGGCCTTAGGGAGACCGGTTACATGAGGAAGCACAGGGACACGGCAAGGTTTACTGGGAACCGGTTTTAAGCAGTCCTTGGAACAAGAGGGCCCCCAACTCTTGATCTCCCCAGTGGACCAATCCAGGATTGGGGAATGGAGTTGAAGCCAGGGAAGTCCAAGAAGGATTTCAGAAGTGCAATTGGGGAGGACCAACAGTTCAATCCTCTCATGATGAGATCCGATGCACATTAGAAGGGGCTCCGTGCGGAAACGTATAGTACAGTCCAATCTTTCATTGTTTACACAATTGATGTAGAGGGGTCTGGCGAGACTGGTCACCGGGATGTTGAACCTGTTGACGAGAGAGGCCAAGATAAAATTTCCTGCAGATCCAGAGTCCAAGAAGGCCACAGCAGAGAAGGAGAAGGCAGAGGCAGACATCCGCACAGGCACAGTAAGACGTGGAGAAGCAGAGTAGACATCAAGGACTGTCTCACCTTTGTGCGGAGTCAGCGGACGTCTTTCCAGGCGGGGAGGACGGATAGGACAATCCCTCAGGAAGTGTTCGGTACTAGCACAGTACAGGCAGAGATTCTCCATGCGGCGTCGTGTCCTCTCTTGGGGTGTCAGGCGAGACCGGTCGACCTGCATAGCCTCCACGGCGGGAGGCACAGGAACAGGTTGCAGGGGACCAGAGGAGAGAGGAGCCGGGGAGAAGAAACGCCTCGTGCGAACAGAGTCCATATCCTGGCGGAGCTCCTGACGCCGTTCGGAAAAACGCATGTCAATGCGAGTGGCAAGATGGATGAGTTCATGTAGGTTAGCAGGGATTTCTCGTGCGGCCAGAACATCTTTAATGTTGCTGGATAGGCCTTTTTTAAAGGTCGCGCAGAGTGCCTCATTATTCCAGGATAATTCTGAAGCAAGGGTACGGAACTGTACGGCATACTCGCCAACGGAAGAATTACCCTGGACCAGGTTCAACAGGGCAGTCTCAGCAGAAGAGGCTCGGGCAGGTTCCTCAAAAACACTTCGAATTTCCGAGAAGAAGGAGTGTACAGAGGCAGTGACGGGGTCATTGCGGTCCCAGAGCGGTGTGGCCCAAGCCAGGGCTTTTCCAGACAGCAGGCTGACTACGAAAGCCACTTTAGACCTTTCGGTGGGGAACTGGTCCGACATCATCTCCAAGTGTAATGAACATTGGGAAAGAAAGCCACGGCAAAACTTAGAGTCCCCATCAAATTTATCCGGCAAGGATAGTCGTATTCCAGAAGCGGCCACTCGCTGCGGAGGAGGTACAGGAGCTGGCGGAGGAGATGATTGCTGGAGCTGTGGTAGTAACTGTTGTAGCATAACAGTCAGTTGAGACAGCTGTTGGCCTTGTTGCGCAATCTGTTGTGACTGCTGGGCGACCACCGTGGTGAGGTCAGCGACAACTGGCAGAGGAACTTCAGCGGGATCCATGGCCGGATCTACTGTCACGATGCCGGCTGGCAGGTGGTGGATCCTCTGTGCCAGAGAGGGATTGGCGTGGACCGTGCTAGAGGATCGGTTCTAAGTCACTACTGGTTTTCACCAGAGCCCGCCGCAAAGCGGGATGGTCTTGCTGCGGCGGTAGTGACCAGGTCGTATCCCCTAGCAACGGCTCAACTGTCACGATGCCGGCTGGCAGGTGGTGGATCCTCTGTGCCAGAGAGGGATTGGCGTGGACCGTGCTAGAGGATCGGTTCTAAGTCACTACTGGTTTTCACCAGAGCCCGCCGCAAAGCGGGATGGTCTTGCTGCGGCGGTAGTGACCAGGTCGTATCCCCTAGCAACGGCTCAACCTCTCTGGCTGCTGAAGAAAGGCGCGGTACAAGGGAGTAGACAGAAGCAAGGTCGGACGTAGCAGAAGGTCGGGGCAGGCAGCAAGGATCGTAGTCAGGGGCAACGGCAGGAGGTCTGGAATCACAGGCAAGGAACACACAAGGAACGCTTTCACTGGCACTAGGGCAACAAGATCCGGCGAGGGAGTGAAGGGGAAGTGAGGTGATATAGGGAAGTGCACAGGTGTAAACACTAATTGGAACCACTGCACCAATCAGCGGTGCAGTGGCCCTTTAAATCGCAAAGACCCGGCGCGCGCGCGCCCTAGGGAGCGGGGCCGCGCGCGCCGGGACAGAACTGACGGGGAGCGAGTCAGGTACGGGAGCCGGGGTGCGCATCGCGAGCGGGCGCTACCCGCATCGCGAATCGCATCCCGGCCGGAGGTGGTAACGCAGCGCCCCGGGTCCGTGGAACCGACCGGGGCGCTGCAGTGAGGGAAGTGTAGCGAGCGCTCCGGGGAGGAGCGGGGACCCGGAGCGCTCGGCGTAACAATTAAGATGTTTATAGACCTTGAAAGGACCCAAATAGCGTGGACCCAGGTTGTAACAGGGTACTTTGAAGTGGATACATTTAGATGACAACCACACTTTGTCCCCAGCTGAGTATTCAGGAGGAGGGTGCCTTATCTTGTCCGCTTGAGATTTCATATGGGTTATGGCACAAAGAAGGGAGAGACGAGTCTTCTTCCAGATGGAGGTGAAGTTCCGTACAAGTTCATCTGTCATAGGGACACCGGAGGGATAAGACAAGGGCAAAGGTGGATGAGGATGACGTCCATAGACCACAAAGAAGGTTGAAGTTCCTGTGGATTTGGTATCCCTATGGTTGTATGAAAACTCAGCCCAGGGAAGTAGATCGGCCCAGTCATCTTGGCAGGCAGAAACAAAGTGGCAAAGATAATCTCCCAAGATCTGGTTCACCCTCTCAACTTGACCATTGGATTGGGGATGATAGGCAGAGGAGAAATCCAACTTAACTTGAAGATGTGAGCAGAGTGCCCTCCAGAATTTGGAGACGAACTGGACTCCCCGGTCAGAGACAATATGTGTCGGTAATCCATGGAGACCGAAGATATGGGAAAGGAACAGTTTAGCTAGTTGAGGTGCAGATGGTAAACCAGGCAAGGGCACAAAATGAGCCATTTAAGAAAATTGATCCACAACAACCCAGATGACCGTATTGCCATGAGAAGAAGGAAGGTCAGTAATGGAGTCCATTGCAATATTAGTCCAGGGCAGGTCAGGGACAGGAAAAGGATGTAGAAGAGCAGCAGGCTTGGGACGTGGTGTTTTGTCCTGGGCACAGACTGAGCAGGAACGAACAAAGTCAATGACATCCCATTTCAGAGTGGGCTACCAATACTGTCAGGAAATTAGTTGCAAGGATTTACGGACACCGGCATGACCAGCCAACAGAGAGGAATGACCCTATCTCAAGATTCGGAATCTCAGACAAGGAGATACATAAGTCTTCCCAGGGGGCAGATGCTGAAGAGTTGCTGGTGCTGCGGAAATAAGACGATCAGGAGGAACAATATGTTGAAGATGTGATTCCAGGTCCAGTACCTCAGAAGATCTAGATAGAGCATCAGCCTGAAAATTCTTCTCTGCTAGACGGAAATGAATAAAAAAGTTAAACCTGGAGTAGAACAGGGACCAGCGAGCCTGTCAAGGTTTGAGACAATGGGCAAACTGAAGATAGAGCAAGTTCTTGTGGTCCATATAGATAGGATGCACTGAGCCCTCTAAGAGATGTCGCCATTCTTCCAAGGCCAACTTAATAGCCAGGAGCTCACGATCTCCAATAGTATAATTTCTCTCCGCTGGAGAGAAGGTCTTAGAGAAAAATCCGGAAGTCACAGTCCTTCTCTTAGAAGATCTTTGTGTCAAGACTGCTCCTGCACCAACTGATGATGCATCCACCTCCAAAGTAAATGGGTTGTCAGGATAAGGTCTTGACAACACCGGAGCAGAAGCGAAGGCAGACTTTAAGTGTTTGAACACTTCTTCGGCCTCTGGAGTCCAGACTTTTGGATTGGCAGGTTTTTTGGTAAGAGATACGATGGGGGCAACCAAGGTGGAATAGTGAGGAATAAACTGCCGATAATAATTGGCAAAGCCAAGGAAGCGCTGAATCGCTTTCAGACCAGAAAGTTGTTAGGATCCATTTGTAGTCCTTGACTGGTAAGAATATACCCCAAAAATGGAAGACTGTTTTTTTTCAAAGGTACACTTTTCAAGTTTTGCATAGCATTGGTTGTCTCGGAGACGCTGTGAAACTTGACGGAGATGGAGACGATGAGTGTGGAGATTGGGCTAATAGATGAGAATGTCATCCAAATAGACAACGACACAGGAGTAGAGAAGGTCCTGAAAAATATCATTGACAAACTCGTGGAAGACTGCTAGAGCATTACATAGACCGAATGGCATAACAAGGTACTCAAAATGTCCGTCTCGAATATTAAACGCAGTCTTCCACTTGTCCCCTTCTCTTATCAAGTTATAGGCACCACGAAGATCCAGTTTGGAGAATATCCTGGCACCTCGCAGACGATCAAACAACTTTGAGATTAAAGGGGATAACAGTTTTTTGCTGTAATTGTATTCAGTCCTCGGTAGTCGATGCAAGGATGCAACGACCCATCTTTTTTTCAATGAAGAAGAACCCGGCTCCGGCAGGAGAAGAGGATTTCCTGATAAATCCCTTCAGAAGGTTCTACTGGATGTAGGTTGACATGGCCTGGGTTTCAGGAACAGACAAGGGGGTAGATTTGGTTCCTGGGAGGTGTGGTGCCAAGCAGTAAATCAGTGGAACAATCGTATGGACGATGTGGAGGCAAGACTTCTGAAGACATCAGCAAAGTCCTGGAGGAATGAAGGTAAACCGGGTAGAGGACTAGACAATGATTTCAACTTGGTCACACTTATATGAATACAGTGGTTGTTGCAGTACGGACCCCAGCGAAGAACTTCTCCAGTTTTCCAATCCAGGTGTGGGGTATGAAGCTGCAAGCAAGGTAGGCCAAGCAAAAGAGGAGAAGTACAGTGTGGGAATACATAAAAGGACAAATTCTCCTTATGCAGGAACCCGATCTGCATCGACAGGGGTTCTGTGCAATATAGCTCAGTCCAGTCTTTCTCCATTGACCGTAGAGATGTACAGTGGTTTTAAGAGGCGAGACACTGGCAGATGATACCTATGCACTAGGAAGGCATCAATAAAGTTCCTCGCTGAGCCAGAGTCCAGGAAAGCCAGAACGGAGATGATCTCTTTAGAGGGAAGAAGAAGCTTGACCATCAAATTTAAGCATTCACACCTAGGGAGGCCTCTCCCATGAACACTAGGTGCGAGCGTTTCCCTGTGGCTGTGGACACAGAGGACAATCTTGAAGGAATCGGTCTGCACTGGCGCAGTATAGGCATAGATTTTCGGTTCGTCGGCGAGTTCTTTCCTGCAGGGTCAGGCGAGACTGATCCACTTGCATAGGCTACACTGCGGGAGGCAACATAGAAGGTTGTGGTGGTTGCTGGAAAACTGGTGCCAGATGAAGAAAGCGCAGAGGTCGTGCAGATTCCCTTTCTTGTAGTAGTTCCTCTCGTCGCTCGGAGAAATGGATATCAATCCGGGATGCCAATTGTATAAGTTCATTCAAGTTAGATGGCAGTTCCCGGGCAGCGAGGACATCCTTCATTTGGCTTAGTAATCCTCTCTTGATAGTAGCGCAGAGAGCTTCATTATTCCAAGACAACTCTGACGCCAGGGTCCTGAACCGGACGCCGTACTCGCCCACAGTGGAGTTTCCCTGAGAAAGACTCAGCAAAGCCGTCTCAGCAGAGAAAGCTCTAGCAGGTTCTTCTAAGACACTGCGAAATTCCATCAGGAACACCTGGAGATTGATAGTGATAGCATCACTGCGATCCCACAGCGGAGTTGCCCAGGCCAAGGCCCTTCCAGATAGGAGACTGAGGACGAAGGCCACCTTTGCACGTTCCGTGGAGAACTGGGCCGCCATGAGTTCAATGTGCATGGAGCACTGCGTCACAAAACCATGACAGGACTTGGGTTCCACCTCAAACTTTTCTGGAAACAACAAACGGAGTTTGGTTCTGGAGGATACTGCTACAGCGGGAGGCTGTACTGGAGCTGGAGGAGGCTGAGGCTGTGGCGGATGCTGCTGAGCAGATAGCAACTGCTGTATAATGGCAGATAGCTGGTTCAGCTGCTGTGCCTGCTGGGCCAACTGCTGTGACTGAAGCACCATGATAGAAGCAACATCCGTGTTGTCAGGCAGAGGAACCCCAGTGGGATCCATGGCTTGATCTTACTGTAACGGAGCTGGATGTGGATCCTCTACCTGTGTGGCTGATGACTCTGACCGTATCGGGGAGCAGAGTCTAAGGTGCCGCAAGGCATTATGGGTTTGCTGCAGCAGGTGACACCCAGGTCGCTACCCCCTGACACGGCTCGACCACACAGGTAACTGGGCAAGGCGAGGTACCGAAGGAAAAGGCAGTAGCATAGTCAGCATAGCAGAAGGTCAAGGCAGGCGGCAAAGGTTCGTAGTCAAAAAACGTAGCAGAAAGGTTTGGATACATGGGTATGGCAACAGGCAATAGGAACGCTTTCTCTCAGGGACAGAAATGCATATGCCGGAGCTGAGAGACAGAAGGAGCTGCAGGAGCGGAGCATGGTGAGAGACAGGCCAGGATTCGCATGTGGGCACGTCCCGCGATGCGAATCCCGTCCTCGCCGGCGGTCGGGGACACAGGGACACTGCGCTCACGGCCGGTGCTTGCAGCTGGAGTGCAGTGTGTAACACTTCCTATTTAAGGAATAAAGGAATTGGGTTTAGTTATCTGATAAAGAGTTGGAATCCACTCGAAACTTGTCCTGATGTCTTGTCCTGTGTACGCAATGCTATGAATTGCTGTTTTTACAATGTAAAATAGAGGCAGAAGTTTTATCTGTATGCTGGATCATCTGATTTCTTTAGTTAAGTTATTTATATATTTAATACAGGCACTAAGGCTCTGTTCACATTCTGTTTCCCCAGTACATGTGGAGTTATATGTCTGCCATACTAGCGGCAGACCCCCTGAGTATAATAAACTGAACCTAGTCAATTAGTGATTATGGGGGAGATCCATCAAAACTTGTGCAGGGGAAAAGTTGCCCATAGCAACCAATCAGGTTGCTTCTTTCATTTTTGAAACAGCCTCTGAGAATTCAAAGAAGTGATCTGATTTGTTGCTATGGGCAACTGGTAAACCTTTCCTCAGCACAGGTCTTGATGAATCTCCTCCTATGTGACTATACATTCCGGAGAGGGACCAAACATAGTCACTAGCTCAATACATTCAGCCTATTTAACTCAATGGGCTTGCTGCCAGTATGCAGCAGTATACATCAACATACCTTTTTAATGTGTTGCCAATATATACCTCTGACATACATGGGTACCGAGATTTAAACATTGCCTCAGAAACAGCACAGTTCTAAGAAAAGATGTTCCAGAATTTATATTTATGGGGAAACACAAGCATTTACTAAAAAAGACATGTCTGGAGAGTTAATAGAGTCCCTTAAAGCAATAAGGTAAAGTTCAGAATAAGTAATTTCCATCTGGAAACATTCCAGCTGGAGATTCCGAGGGCCGCAGGCTCTGACTAAATCAGTTGGCACTAGAACCACATGGACATTGCCATCCCCATAGATAGGAATATATTCCAAGCAAGATCATTCTTTCGGATGCGGTATTTCAGAAATTTCGTAGCACGCACTATGCTACAGAATCCCATTGACGCCAATGGGAGTCTTCTGCACCATCATTTTTAAGTGGAATTACGTGTGGAATTACGTATTCTGTGGTCTGAACCTAGCCTAAAAGCATCTACTGAGACCAATGTACTGCATCCACTTATAGCAGCACACAGACGTGGCTGCTGCTATAAGAAACATGTAAAGTATGTACTATACAGAGCCACTCAGGCTTCTCATAATACAGTCTAATATTAGCATTGGCCTTGGCAGAAGTAATCTGTGTGGATCATCTTTCAGTTTATCTTGGGGCTGTACAGTAAATACCAAGCACAGGAGTTTCAGCCTTACTGTACGCACTAGAATCTGTTGTTATATCAGTCAGATAAACCTTAAAGGGTAGCTCCCACCATCACTTTTTTTTTCTGTCCCTGCCTATTACCCATCTTAATCATTTTTTTTTACATATTAAAAATGCTTTTTTGTCTGCCTGGTAGTGTGCTCACTACCAGGCAGACTTCCCCAGCAGGCACCACGTCACTGATGCCTGCTGGGGCCGACACTTCCGCCCGTAGTTCACCTATACAGGGTGCCTCCAGCTGTTTCCCCACTGCAACTCCCAGCTTGCCCTGACATCTATTGGCTGTCAGGGCATGCTGGGAGTTGTAGTGGGGAAACAACTGGAGGCACCCTGTATAGGTGAACAGTGGAGCACATACCTCTCCCCGCTGCGCAACCCGCAAACAGCCCCCCCCGGGCCCGTCGCGCCGCTCAACTGACTCCCCCTCCCCCTTAGTTCACCCAGAGTACCCCCTCCCCGCCGCGCAGCCCGCAACCCCCCCCCCCCCCGGCCCCGCCGCTCCGCTCAACCCACTCCCCTCAGTTCACCTATTCAGTGTCCCTCCAGGCTTCCCCACTACAACTCCCAGGGCATGCTGGGAGTTGTAGTGGGGAAACAACTGGAGGCATACTGTATAGGTGAACACCGGAGCACATACCGCTCCCCGCTGCGCAGCCTGCAACCCCCTGGCGCGGCGCTCAACTCACTCCCCCTCCCCCTTAGTTCACTCAGAGTACCCCCTCCCCGCCGCGCAGCCCGCAACCCCCCCCCCGGCCCCGCCGCTCCGCTCAACCCACTCCCCCTCAGTTCACCTATTCAGTGTCCCTCCAGGCTTCCCCACTACAACTCCCAGGGCATGCTGGGAGTTGTAGTGGGGAAACAACTGGAGGCATACTGTATAGGTGAACACCGGAGCACATACCGCTCCCCGCTGCGCAGCCTGCAAACCCCTGGCACGCTGCTCAACTTACTCCCCCTTAGTTCACCCAGAGTACCCCCTCCCCGCCGCACAGCCCGCAACCCCCCCCCCCCCGGCCCCGCCGCTCCGCTCAACCCACTCCCCCTCAGTTCACCTATTCAGTGTCCCTCCAGGCTTCCCCACTACAACTCCCAGGGCATGCTGGGAGTTGTAGTGGGGAAACAACTGGAGGCATACTGTATAGGTGTACACCGAAGCACATACCGCTCCACGCCGCGCAGCCTGCAACCCCCCCTCCCCCGGCACGCCGCTCAACTCACTCCCCCTCCCCCTTAGTTCACCCAGAGTACCCCCACCCCGCCACGCAGCCCACAACCCCCCCCCCTCCCGACCCCGCCTTTCCGCTCAACCCACTCCCCCTCAGTTCACCTATTCAGTGTCCCTCCAGGCTTCCCCACTACAACTCCCAGGGCATGCTGTGAGTTGTAATGGGGAAACTGGAGGCATACTGTATAGGTGAACAGTATACATAATACTTGAACATATACATAATACATGTATACATAATATAGTGAACATAATACTTTACCTTCCCCCCTAGCCTGCGCGCGTCCTCTTCCTTCAAAGCGCTCGGTCCCGCCTGTCTGATTGACAGGCGGGAGCGAGCCCAGCAGTGATTGAATTTCGACTCGTTGCCAGGCTTCAACGAGTCAGAATTCATTAGTGACGTCACTGCTGAATGCATTCGGCCACTAGGAGGACGACCCCTAGTGGCCGAATTTAAAAGTGATTTTAAACTGTTTTAAAATCACTTTTTTTAATTAAACTATATTAGAGATTAAAAAATTCCTGTAAGGGTCAGTTCACATGTGCATATTTTCTGCCGCAGATTTCCTTTGGTAGATTTTCCTACCTATTGAAGTCCATGGGCAGCAAAATCTGCTGAAGCAAATCTGCAGCAGATCTGCAGCAAGAATATGTACGTGTGAACACACCCTTAGGGCTCATTCACACGTGCATATTTTTGCTGCAGATCTGTTGCAGATTTGCTGCAGCAGATTTTACTGCCCATTGACTTCAATGGGCAGCAAAATCTGTTGAAGCAAGTCTGCAGCAGATCTGCAGCAGAAAATCCACCCATGTGAATGAGCTCTAAGGGTCCAATCACAAGTGCATATTCTTGCTACAGATCTGCTACAGATTTGCTGCTGCAGAATTTGCTGCCCATTGATTTCAATGGGTAGGAAAATCAGCTACAGCAAATCTGCGGCAGATCTGCAGCAGAAAATACGCACATGTGAATGGGCCCTAAGGGTACGTTCACACATACAGGATGTGCTGCATAATTTTGCTGCATATTTTGTGCAGCTGATTTTGCTACCCATTGACTTCAATGGATAGCAAAATCAGATGCAGAAAATATGCAGCATATCCTGTACATGTTAGCATACCCTAAGGGTATGTTCCCATGTGTGTATTTTCTTCTGCAGATTTGCTCTAGCAGATTTTCCAACCCCTTGAAGTCAATGGGCAGCAAAATCTGCATATCTAAAAATATACATGAAAATATACATGTGGGAATGTACCCTAAGGGTTCGTTCACACATGCGTATTTTTGCTGCAGATTCTGCTGCAGATTTTGCTGCCAATTGACTTCAATGGACAGCAAAATCTTCTAAAGCATATCTGCAGCAGAAAATCTGCTTGTGTGAACGCACCCTAAGGGTACGTTCACACGGGCATATTTGTCAGCGGATCCGCTGACAAGGCCCCTAAAGTGCTGCCCTCTTTGTGCCTGCTAATAGTGGCAATCCGCTGCTACCAGCAGACACACTGCGATGTGCGAGTTACCCTGCAGTGTACGCGCGCACATCGCGGCCGCTCTCTGTGTATCTGTGTAGCTCAGGGAGACGGGGGAGCGGCCGCGATGTGCGGCTACACTGCGACTCGCACTTCACAGTGTGTCTGCTGGTAGCGGCGGATTGCCGCTATTAGCAGGCACAAAGAGGGCAGCACTTTAGGGACCTTGTCAGCGGATCCGCAGCTGCGGATCCGCTGACAAATACGCCCGTGTGAACGGTTTTCCACTGCGTATTTAAAAGGGGGCGGGCTCTTCTCAGCTGTCCGCAGCAGATTTTCCGCTGTGGAATTTACGCTTCGGAAAATCCGCGGCAGTCCCTACTGACTTCCAAGGGGCTTGTGGCGGATTTTCCGCAGCATAAATTCCGCCGCGGAAAATCTGCTGCAGACACCCGAGAAGAGCCCGTCCTCTTTCAAATACGCAGCGGAAAACCCGCAAAAAAATCCGCTCGTGTGAACGTACCCTAAGACTGTATTTGCACATTGCAGTTGCTTTGTCATTTTATTGCAGTAGTGAGTAACACAGTAAGGGTTGCATTGCATGTTTTCAATAGTAAGTATTCATTGCAGTATTGGAAACGGCAATGCAGCTGCAACACAACCTGATCATGTGTTCTCACCCTAAAAATGCTGCAGTATCGCTCGGCTCTGCAATAAAACTGCAGTACAACAACTATGTGTGAACATAGCCCCAATGCAAGTTCTTCAATTATCTGACTCAATGAAAAATTAGGGCAAACAGATACACTATATTCCATAAAGTAATATATGTTTCACAGATAGAATGTCAAACTTAATACTTAACATTCAGTACAAATTGCTAAAACAAATAACCATCAAAATGATGCACACACATAGTCATACTTCCAGTTATCGGTATAGTTCAATGTGCAGGCTATGTTACAGATAATAGAAAGACTAAATAATCATGTGTCTTACCATTGGTCTCCCTTTCACTGGTCATTGGAGTTAGTATGGGGCATTTCCACCGGTTCCACATTTTAAGACACCACAGTTCTTCCTATCACCATCAGAGCTCTAGTCACCATCAGAGCTCCCAAAGACTTGGCATCCAACTTTCCGAGAGTCCTGAATGGAAAAGCTGCTAAGCTAAGGAGCTTGAGTTGTTTACTGCATACTGAGACACATCTGCCATTCAGAAGGCTGGACTAGCTGGGTTACAAACTCTATGGGGTACATAATTGTGGTCATAATGGTTACCTCCCAACTTTCCCTGGAACAGATATAACCAGTGTTTCCTAACCAGTGTTCCTCCAGCTGTTGAAAAACTACAACTCTCAGCAATGCTAAATCAGCTCCGTGGCCCCTTCAGTATAATAGACTGATTTTTGTCACAAATTGGCCTTTTTCAGCTATTTCTGATGGCATATTTCACATGCATGCTCCAAAAAATATTTACTGCACTTCACTGTGTAAACTGTAGCATATATATTAATAAAAACAATAGAGCGGCCAGTGAATGCGTTTTTTGGCACTTATGTTGTCATATGACATGTAATAAAATGCTCTCTGACCATGTAATCTCAGCATAAAACTCCTGGTTTTGGATAACTCCAAATGTTATGGTAACTCTGTGCTGAAAACAAATGCCAAACTTTCCAGATTATTGGATGATGGAATAAATGAATATATGAGATTTCCTCCATATTGTATTTGTCTGTAAAACCAAGTAATTCAATATTTCTAGAAATTCTCCAATGGAACCCTTCATTTCATCAGGGTCTGCCAGAATATGTCATTGGTAAACAATTCAGAACAGTCTCATGGTCAAATGTCCAAGGCTGCGGGCATTGACTACATGCAAGAAATGTTATTGTATGATACAATGTCTGTAGTCCCGGCTCCCATAGCAATCAGTAGATTTAATCTTCTTTACATTTAACCCCTTAAGGACCGGAGGTTTTTCCGTTTTTGCATTTTCGTTTTTTGCTCCTTGCCTTTAAAAAATCATAACTCTTTCAAATTTACACCTAAAAATCCATATGATGGCTTATTTTTTGCGCCACCAATTCTACTTTGTAATGACGTCAGTCATTTTGCCCAAAAATCTATGGTGAAGCGGGAAAAAAAATCATTGTGCGACAAAATTGAAAAAAAAAAACGCTGTTTTGTAACTTTTGGGGGCTTCCGTTTCTACGTAGTACATTTTTCGGTAAAAATGACACCTGATATGTATTCTGTAGGTCCATACAATTAAAATGATACCCTACTTATATAGGTTTGATTTTGTCGGACTTCTGGAAAAAATCATAACTACATGCAGGAAAATTAATACGTTTAAAATTGTCATCTTCTGACCCCTATAACTTTTTTATTTTTCCGTGTATGGGGCGGTATGAGGGCTCATTTTTTGCGCCGTGATCTGAAGTTTTTAACGGTACCATTTTTGCATTGATAGGACTTATTGATCACTTTTTATTCATTTTTAAATGATATAAAAAGTGACCAAAAATGCACTATTTTGGACTTTGGAATTTTTTTGCGCGCACGCCATTGACCGAGCGGTTTAATTAATGATATATTTTTATAATTCGGACATTTCCGCACGCGGTGATACCACATATGTTTATTTTTATTTTTATTTACACTGTGTTTTTTTTTTTATTGGAAAAGGGGGGTGATTCAAACTTTTAATAGGGGAGGAGTTAAATGATCTTTATTCACTTTTTTTTTGCACTTTTTTTTTGCAGTGTTATAGGTCCCATAGGGACCTATAACACTGCACACACTGATCTTCTATGTTGATCACTGGTTTCTCATAAGAAACCAGTGATCAACGATTCTGCCGGATGACTGCTCATGCCTGGATCTCAGGCACTGAGCAGTCATTCGGCGATCGGACAGCGAGGAGGCAGGTAGGGGCCCTCCCGCTGTCCTGTCAGCTGTTCGGGATGCCGCGATTTCACCGCGGCTATCCCGAACAGCCCACTGAGCTAGCCGGGATGCTTTCGGTTTCACTTTAGACGCGGCGTTCAACTTTGAACGCCGCGTCTAAAGGGTTAATAGCGCGCGGCACAGCGATCAATGCCGCGCGCTATTAGCCACGGGTCCCGGCCGTTGTTAGAGGCCGGGCCCGACCCGCTATGACGCGGGGCCACGCCGTGGCCCCGCGTTATAGATCGGGAGTGGACACATGACGTTCCAGTACGTCATGTGTCCTTAAGGGGTTAATTAGAAATTAGGGGACAAAACCTTAAAAAAAAATAGAAGATGCAGATATTAGATAGATACACATGAAATATCACAGCAGCACATCCAGATAGCGGTTAAAATATGGCTTTATTCAACACCAGAATGCTGTGGCAATGTTTTGGCCATGACCATTGTCAAGCCTTTCCATAGCTGGCATCCTATCTGAACTTCTTTGGTTGTGCTGCTCATCTTCATTTTTAGATAGACAGACAGACAGGTAGCTGCGTGAGACTTAAGGTGCGTTTTGTTCTGCGTCTCCAGGCTCTGCACCTTATAAGCCATTACTATTTTCTCCTTCTCCAGCTCTTCCATGGCTACCAGCCTAGCCATGTGATCACTTTGTAGAGCCAGATATGCCTCCCACAGGACATTCACTTCTTCATCCTTGAATGAGACCTGCTTGGCCAGACTCTCCAATTCTCTCTCCTTGCTGGTCACAAGATCCTGGGAGTGGGACAGTTCATCCTGCAGAGTTGCAAACTAATTTTTCTGCAGCTGAAGCTTTGCTTCCTGCTCTTTCAAGCCAACTCGTTACAACTCTTCTCCTTTAGGGGTTGTCATCCCCTTTGCAGGGATCTTGGCCCCTTGGGCCTCAGAGTAGTCCCCGGACAGTCTCTCTGGACTGTTTCTCTGCTCTCCGGCAGACTTCTCTTTCACTTCACCACCGTCTCTCCGCTCACTCGCAGAAACGTCAAGAGCTCCTGGGTCTGCAACATCAACCTCTGGTCCAGTGGTTTGACCTTCCTGGTCACGATCCACCTCTGGTCCAGACATCACATCTCCTTCACTCAGGACTCTGTCTATCACAGTAAGCAAAGCTGGGTGCCAGCTCCACATGTACTCTCTTCAGTACTTTTGCATTATCCACAGACATCTCTGTAGCTTCTTTTCCAGTCACCTCTTCCAGATGACCGCGCAATTCTAGCCCCACCTTGGGCTCATCTTCAGCTGGCGGATGCAACCCATGTTCCTGTACCTGATCCGTTTCTGGTTTTACTGAAGATTCTGTTTCGGTCAGAGGCCCACTTGTCAGTTGAGTCTCTGGATCCTCTTGGACTTGACTCACGTTCTGTTCTTCAGCTCTCCCAGTAGTCTGGCAGACCCCTATCTGACATATATCTAGTGACTGCTGACACTCCTCATCCTCAACCTCTGCTGAGAAACTCTCAACTAGTGTGTGGTGCAAGTCAAGTGTTCCCATAACAGTCCCATGACAGTCTTCCCATAATTGCTGAAAAAATGGAAAATCCATCCCCAGTACTACATCATACTCCACGGAGGGCTTTATTGCAACCCTGTGACTCACAGTAGCATAGGGAGTAGAAATACAGACATTAATAGTTTTACACCCCCAAATAACTGCCTGTATAGACATTATGACAGGGTCCGGCTTCACCAGACTTATTATACCCCTAGACTCCAGCAAAGCAATCATCTTTTTACTACCTACTACCACCTCACACAGGTTTTCGTTTGTCCCGTCAGAGATGGTAGCAGTATACATTACTTCAGAACACATAGGCATGAATTTTTTACAAAAAACATTATCACACTGCATAGGTTCAAAATTGACAGGACAGTTTACACAGTCAAGTAGTGACAGACCATCCATCATTAGCTCAGAAACCTTTGTGTGCAGTTTCTCTGCTCTCCTCATTCCACAACTGCCACAAACATGGGAAGTCTCTGCTTAGTATAAACTCCACATTAACCCCTTAAGGACTGAGCCCTTTTTCACCTTAAGGACTGAGCCCTTTTTTGCAATTCTGACCACTGTCCCTTTAAGCATTAATAACTCTAGGCTGCTTATACCGATTGTTTTGATTCCGGGAATGTTTTTTCGTGACATATTCTACTTTAACACAGTGGCAAATTTTCGTTGTTACTTGCATCCTTTCTTGGTGAAAACTCCCCAAATTTCATGAAAATTTAAAAAATTTAGCATTTTTCTAACTTTGAAACTCTCTGCTTGTAAAGAAAATGAATATTCCAAATAAATTATATATTGATTCACAAATACAATATGTCTAGTTTATGTTGGCATCATAAAGTTTACATGTTTTTACTTTTGGAAGACATCAGAGGGCTTCAAATTTCAGCAGCAATTTTCCAATTTTTCTCAAAATTTTCAAAATCTGAATTTTTCAGGGACCAGTTCAGTTTCAAAGTGGATTTTAGGGGTCTTCATATTAGAAATACCCAATAAATTACCCTATTGTAACAACTGCACCCCTCCAAGTATTCAAAATGACAGAAAGTGTGTTAACCCTTTAGGTGTTTCACAGGAATAGCAACAAGGTAAAGGAGAATATTCAAAATCCTCATTTTTTACACTCGCATGTTCTTGTAGAGCCAGTTTTTGAAATTTTACAAGAGGTAAAAGGAGAAAAAGCCCCACAAAATTTGTAACCCAATTTCTCTCGAGTAAGGAAATACCTCATATGTGTATGTCAAGTGTTCAGCAGGCGCAGTAGAGGGCTCAGAAATGAAGGAGCAACAATGGGATTTTGGAGAGTAAATTTTGCTGAAATGGTTTTTGGTGGGCATGTCACATTTAGGAAGCCCCTATGGTGCCAGAACAGCAGAAAACCCCACATGGCCTACCATTATGGAAACTACACCCCTCCCTCAAGGCACATAACAAGGGGTCCAGTGAGCCTTAACACCTCACAGGTGTTTGACGACTTTTCATTTAAGTTGGATGTGTAAATGAATTTTTATTTTTTTCACTAAAATGCTGGTTTTCCCTCAACTTTTATTGAGTTGGGTTATAGGAGAAAATGCCTGCCAAAATTTGTAACCCCATCTCTTCTGAGTATGGAAATACCCCATGTAAGGACGTAAAGTGCACTGCAGGCCCACTACAATGCTCAGAAGGGAAGACGTCACATTTGGCTCTTGGAAAGCAAATTTGGCTGAAATGGGGCATGTCGCATTTAGGAAGCCCCTATGGTGCCAGAACAGCAAAAAAACACACATGGCATACTATTTTTGAAATTACACCACTCAAGGAACATAACAAGGGGTACAGTGAGCCTTAACAACCCACAGGTGCTTGACAAATTTCCACTAAAGTTGGACATGAAAATGAAAAATTAGATTGTTTTCACTAAAATGCTGGTTTTACCCCAAATTTTTCATTTTCCCAAGGGGTAATTGGAGAAAATGCCTCCCTAAATTTGTAACCCCATTTCTTCTGAGTATGGAAATACCCCATATATGGATGTTAAGTGTTCTGCGGGTGAGCTACAATGCTCAGAAGAGAAGGAGTGCCATTGAGCTTATGGCGAGAGAATTTGTTTGGAATGGAAGTCAGGGGCCATGTGCGTTTACAAAGCCCCCCGTGGTGCCAGAACAGTGAACCCCCCCACATGTGACCCTATTTTGGAAACTGCACCCCTCACAGAATTTAATAAGGGGTGCAGTGAACATTTACACCCCACTGGCGTTTGACAGATTTTTGGAACAGTGGGCTGTGCAAATGAAAAATAAAATTTTTCATTTTCACACACTTTTCCAAAAATCTGTCAGACACCTGTGAGGTGTAAATGCCCACTGCACCCCTTATTACAAGATGTGAGGGGTGTAGTTTCCAAAATGGGGTCACATGTGGGGTGGATCCACTGTTCTGGCACTCTGGGGGCTTTGTAAACACACATGGCCTTCAATTTCGGACACATTCTCTCTCCAGAAGCCCAATGGCGCTCCTTCTCTTCTGAGCAATGTAGTTCGCCCGCAGAGCACTTTACATCAACATATGGGGTATGTTCTTACTCAGAAAAAATGGGGCTACACATTTTGGGGGGCTTTTTTCCTATTCTCCCTCACACGGGCGGAGGTTTACAATGAATTTCTCGCTGGGAGTTTGAGCTGCAGCGGAAAATTTGCTGCATCTCAAACTTGCAGCAGAACTCGCTGTAAACCCGCCCGTGTGAATGTGCCCTGTACATTCACATGTGGGGGGGGGGGGCAAACCTCCAGCTGTTGCAAAACTACAACTCCCAGTATGCACTGACAGACCATACATGTTGGGAGTTGTAGTTATGCAACAGCTGGAGGCACATTGGTTGCAAAAAACAGAGTTTGTTACTTAAATCAGTGTTTCGCAACCAGTGTGCCTCCAGCTGTTGCAAAACTAGAACTCCTAGCATGTACAGTCTCTCAGTGCATGCTTGGAGTTGTATTTTTGCAACAGCTGGAGGCACACTGGTTGCAAAACACTGAGTTAGGCAACAAACTGTTTCACAACCAATGTGTCTCCAGCTGTTGCAAAACTGCAACAATCAGCATGCACTGACAGTCGAAGGGTAATTATGAAACAGCTGGCTGCACCCTTTTTCATAGAAAAAAGTGTCTCCAGCTGTAGCAAAACTCCAACCCCCAGCATGCACAGACTACCAAAGGGCATGCTGGGAGTTGTATTTGGAACTCCAGCTGTTGCAAAACTACAACTCCCAGCATGCCCTTTGGCTGTGCATGCTGCGAGTTGTTGCTAAGCAACAGCAGGAAATGAACAGGCCTCACCTCCTGCTGTATCCTTCCGCTGGGACCGCTACTGCTGCTGCCGCCGATCCTGCTGCTCCTGTCGCCGCCACCGATCCCGAGGGGACCCCCGCCGGACCAGGGCAAGGTAGAAGACCCCCGCCGGGCCGATCTCCGCCATCTTCACCGTCCCGATCACCACCCAGCAGGGGGGGTCTTGGGACCCCCCCCAGGGGTTTGCACTGGGTGCCTGCTGATAGATATCAGCAGTCACCCCAGTCCGGTCCCCACCCGGCGAGTGGTGGGGACCGGAATTCCCACGGGTGTATCCATACGCCCTCAGTCCTTAAGGACTTTAAAACGGGCGCGTATGCATACACCTCTAGCTTATGGCTCACTGTCCCATAACATGTTTCAAAGTCAATTAGAACAGTCTTAACAGGCTCTGGTCGGGTCTTCAAAAAGGGTATTATGTCCAGCATGACTCTGGATACAGCCTGGTGAACAGTGGCATTCCACCCACCAATAACTCATGGGTCCTCATGTCCATCTTTTCTGGCCTCCTGACCAGAGGACAATCAGGTGCGAAGACATCCTCTTGCTGCACTGCAGCCAATTTCATCAAGGTGCTCACCATAGCATCCATCTTTGTGATAACTGGTTGCTGTCGATGTTGGTTGCTCCTAGCAATTGCATTTCGACGTCAACCCATCTTTGCAAAACAACATGGCTTACTGCTGTTGCGCTGCGCAGGTGGTCCGTCCACCTGTCTCCTCAACTGAGAGAGCGCTCACTCACTTGATGCGATCCCTTGCCCCTAGCAACGCTTTCACCACAGGCTCAGTCCTTCACTTGTACTGCACTGCTGCACTTGTACCACTTGCAACATGCACGGTTGGTTGCTCCTTGCAACAACTTCACTGCAACTCTACCGTTGGTTGCTCTTAGCAACGTACTGCCTGCATCCTCCACCAATTGTAAGGATTTCTCCCTAGGGTCGTCCTTGACACAGCCACAGGATACGTTTCTGCTTCATTCAGCAGGCAAACAACAGTTCTTTATGCAAGTCTGGCTCCTCGTCAGCTTTATTAAACAGGTTGCAAAATAAATAAAAACATAACACAGGAACAAACAAAATCCTAGACCATCTAGACACTAACTAAACAATCCAGCGTGCCCTGACTATCAACTGGTGGCTTTTCCTGGCCAGTTAAACTTATGCCTCCTTCTACTCACTGTTCACTCACAGCATTTGCAACCTCTTGCTGTGTGTCTCGTCCACATCACTCTTGTGTGTGTCACTCACAGCCCTGGCTGTGTGCTCCTTTTAGGACCCCTGCCTCCCCCCCAAAGCCACCTTGCTGTCTTCTGGGGAGAGCCCAGATTATTCTGTTTGACTTCCTTTTAAACATACTCTCTGCTACATCATTAATTAGGCCACAGGTCGAGGTCTCTCCAGGGTTAGCTAGGGAAATACACTCTTTCCTTGCCACACTGTCACAAAATATATATATACATATGAATTCAGGTAGAAAACAGACATGGTGCACATCTTTTTTTTTGTTTTAACATGTGTCTGCACCCTTCCCCACCCCCTCAGCCCAACCCTATATAAGTAGTAATTAACTACACATGGGCCATTTCTTTCCTAGCAGCCTCCCAGTCTGACTGGGAGAGCATGGTAAGTGAGCTGTAGCATCCTGTTCACACTGGTGTGGTGCTGTTTGGCGTCCGTTGCTGCCGTGGCGCCGTGTCTGCGGGGAGGTGCGACCCATGGACTGGTCTGAGTGGCATTTGGGCCGCTCTATCCAGTTGGGTCGTTCCCCCTGTGGGCACTGGTGTCGCGGCGGTGGTGGTCGCCGCCCAGTGCTACGCCATTTTATGCTAGGGACGTTAGGGACCCACTCTAAATAGGTGGCCTTGATGTGGCGAGTGGGCTTTGTACTTTTTGATCAAAACGTATGTACTAACAACCTGTTAGTTTTTGATATTATGCTGAGAAGCAATTAGATCATTGTGCAAGATTGTAGATGTGCACCATGTCTGTCTTCTACCTGAATTTATATATATATATATATATATATATATATATATATATATATATAGCTGGAACTTTGCATCAAGCTGTAAATAAGATCTTTTCTGTCTCCTTGTCTTTGCATTTCAACAAGTTTCACTCCATTGTTAAGAAAAGTATACCATGGCATAGAAAAAGCAAGCAACAAAATGTATCTGTAACACTCACGTTTCTGAAGACAGGAACTCCGGTGTATGTGGATCCGCTGGACCTGTGTGGCAGATGATTCGGACTGTACCAGGGAGCGGAATCTAAGGTACCTCTGGTCTTCACCAGAGCCCGCCGCAAAGCAGGATGGGCTTGCAGCTGCAGGCGACACCCAGGTTGCTACCCCCGGCACGGCTCGACCACACAGGTGGCTGAGGAGATGTGAGGCACAGGAGGGATGAGGCAACTCGTAGTCTGGATAGCAGTAGGTCAGGGCAGGCGGCACAGTAGTGTAGTCATGAAATTCGCACAGTGCGCATGCGGAATTATATATTTCACCTTAAAGAAGGGAGGGATAAGTGTGCAGTCTGGAAGTGCCAATATTCGCATACATTTGCATAAAAAAGTGATTATTCGTCACGAATATATATCATTATATTCTAAATATTCGTGAAATCGCAAAGTGTCGATATTCGCCAAAAAAAATTAGCATTTCGAATATTCGTGCTCAACACTAAGCAGGAGATCTTTCTACCCTACATCTCTATTGCAAACCCTCAGAAGCAGCAGCAAAGAGGACATCATAGAGCAGTACTGGCCACCACTTCTGCTGTATCTCTATCATCTATAACTCTTTTCTTGCATATTCTCCTTCATTCCCTCTACCCTTTCTATAGACTTGTATGGGCTGTGTAACCTGATCTGTGTCACATTCGTTTCTGTGTTTTTGCATTTTTCTGTTTTAGGTCCTGTTCAGACATTAGTTTTGTGCCTGAACAGTTTCTGTGCGAATTCTCCCTGATTTGGGAAGAGTTACCTTGTTATATCTAAGTCTGTGTTCACACTGTGTATTATGTCAGTCCTGTTTTTACCTTGTTCCTGCTACTTCTAGGATAGAATCCTCTTCTGAGCCTTGTGCTAATCTGTCTATCTAGGAGTGAGTGAGTCTTGTGCCTGTACCTGCGTTTGCTTGTATATCGTATTTCTGTTTTCCTCTTAGGCCAGTACCCTGATCACTCGGTGGAGAGTGCCTGCTGGCTAGCAGTCTATTTGTCTTTGGCATTGATGACCCTCCATGTTTGGAGTGGGGTGTCTAGTGTGTTCTTTGTTCTAAGTCCAGTGTGAGCAGTGTTCTTGATTTCCCGACCCGTTTTATGTTAGTTTGCTATATCCTGCCTTGTTTGTATTTATATATCTGTTTGTTGATTCCGTTATGTTTCTGACTTGTCCCGACATGTTTGTTTTGTTGACTTTGATGCCCACTTTAGCATTAGGAAGGGACTGGCTTTAAGTTGTCATTCACCGCTAGAGTGTCTAGGCAAGTAGGCAGGGAGAAATGTCTTAGGGACAGCTTAGGGCTCACATCTCCCTGCCCCCCCATTCATGACAGTTGTTTGTGATGACAGTTAAACTTTAGTTCCACTCTCAGCATCAGCTTCTTAAGGTTCAAGGACAAACTTTAAATGCACATTTACTGAATTGCCCCTAACCACTCTTACATCCCATTTAGGGATACGTCACCAATACACATAGGAATGCAGGCCAAAAGATATTTAATATATACTGTGGTGTAACTGGTTACCTTGACTTCAATAGAGCACATGTAGTTTATTATTGACTACATTCACCTGTCTCTCTTTCTTGCATGTCTACCTTTTTTTTTTTTATTATTATTTTTTTAGGGGGGTTCAGGACTCAAAAGAAATGTCTCTACTATGGTCAGCTTACAAAAGAGAGGAAGGGGATCATCATTTTCATCCTCTTTAGCTACACAGGTCACACAGACCTCTAATGCCAACCATGAGTGACACTACTTGGGTTACTGTTTGATATCCAGTCAGAGTCAGCGGGCGTGACAGAGAAGAGATTAGCACATTAATCCGTTTTCTGCTTGCATGCTTTATGCATATTTAAAATATGCCTATTATTGTGAATAATTACATGCGTGGTGTGAGGACAATTATCTGAGCCTGACCACTGTTCCAGCACCAGATCTCAAAAACGTATTCAAAAACAAAGGGGTCTGCAGGAGCTGTCCAATAAGGCATGTGTGATAGCCACTGGAGAAATGATGAGAGTTATGCTGGGTGTAGTAGTCCTTGATGTCACATGGTGTCTCCTCTGTGACCCCACAACCTTTTGTCAATGAAGCAATTTCCATACGCAAAGTTAAGCAATAAAACCTATGGACTCTAGGATTTCATGAAACAACGTGTAACTTGACTCAAATTTCTGGTGCAATTCCAATATATTATGGTTGCTTTAGGATAGCTTGGATTGTTACAGCTTTTCATCCCTTTAAAGGGGTTCTCCACCATAAGGTGATTTTATTACATACCTGCCAGAAAGTAATGGACATGGCTTAGGAATGATCTGCGCTTGTCTTGGGGCTAAATGGCTATGTTGTGAGATTACCATAACACTGTGCCTAGCTTTTTGTGAACTGGTTTTTCCTGTTTTAGTTTTCTTCTTTGCCTACAAATCCCATAATTCCATTTTCCCCCCTCCCACACATCAGCCACCCCACCCATTGAAACATAAATGAACTGCATCCATCACACACAGGTACAGAAACTGTAATATGAACTACACTAACTTTTCAGCCCCTGTAGCATAGTCAAATAAAAATATTCCTGGAATACCACTTTAAAGATGTCATCCAACTATCAAAACTTATTCCCCATCCACAGGATAGGGAATAAGTGTCTGATTGCGGGGATTCTACCACTGGAACTCCCTGTGATCTCCAGGGGGTGTAATACACTGAGCCACTTTTCCACTGAGCTCTTTGGCTCCTACGTTTTGAGGTGTACTAGTCTTGGCAGTGATGGCCTGCTCAACTAGTCACCGGCTAAGGCCAGACCTCACTGCATTCAGTCATTGACTGAGCAGTCCGTCACTGCAGAGACGCCTGGGGAGCGGAGAGCTCAGTGCAATGCACAACAATACATTCGCAAAACTCTCCAGTACCTCATACACATCTAATGCACAAAACAAACCTTAAAGGAGAACTGTGGTGAAACATTTTTCATTTCCCCTGTGCCTGGGCTGCAAAAACGAAAAAAACAAACGTTCACTCACTTTCCTACGTTCCACTGTTGTGCCGATATCAGCGTCCCGGTCCTCCAGTGCTGGTCTTCTTACTGCTTCCTTGGCACGGTGACTAATACTGCGCTCAGCGTATTGCCGGCCGCAGCAATGTCCCGCCTCGGCCAGTGATAGGCTGTGCGCACTGTCATGTATGGAGCCTGGGCCCCGCCTTCTCCCTGCTGCCTGTTTCACCACAGTTATCCTTTCAGACTCTCAACCACCCAACAACTTTCCTAGGATGGCCGCTGGAACAGTCGTACTGGGACACCAAAGGTGTAGTTTAGTTTTACCATTGTTAGATCACCTTTCCCCACCAATAGTGCATTTAACAGTCTACATCTATGTATGATGTTCAGCATCTATGCAGATACTGTGCTTTACTTACATTGCAGTGATGTTGATCTAAATGATGGTATGTACCCTATTCATATCCAAATCTGCATTTACAACTCACCTCTTGAAATCCATCAGTGTTGAATTTAGTTCTTTTAAATGCAGAAGCATCACTCCTAAAGAAACTTATGGTCTTAGAATGTATTCATCCATGTTCACAAGGAAATTTATTAGTGCCTGAACAGAATTCAATTTGCCAAATTTTCCCCAAAAATTTGGTTTGGTCTGAAATTATTCGCGGTGAATCGCTATTAAAAACAGCTATTTCTGGCCTACAGAGAGCCTTAATAGGGGTGTAAAACACTTTGTCTTGCTGTAACATGCATAGGGTGTGTGCTGGGTTAGTGAAATAATACTGGTATTCAGAATGACATGCAGATCAGAGGCGTCACTATTAAAATCACTGTCACAGAGTGGCACAATGACAGAGCCTGGAGGTGGCATCAGTATGATGAGACCATAAAGTGGCTAAATGACACAGCGTGGAGGTGGCGGCAGCATGAGGAGACCACATAGTGGCTAAATGACACAGCCTGGAGTTCGTGGACGCATATAGTGGCTGAATGACAAAGCCTGGAGTTTGTGGCAGCATGAGGAGAACATATAGTGGCTGAATGACACAGCCTGGCGTTGGGGGCAGCCTGAGGAGACCACTTTGTGGCTGAATGACACAGTCTGGAGTTTGCAACAGCATAAGGAGAACATATAGTGACTGAATGACACAGCCTGGAGGTGGCAGAAGCGTAAGGAGACCATATAGTGGCTTAATGACACAGCATGGAGTTGGCAGCAGCATATAGTGGCTGAATGACACAGCCTGAAGTTTGCAGCAGCATGAGGAGAACATATAGTGGCTGAATTACACAACATGGAGGGTGGCAGCAGCATGAGGAGAACATAGAGTGGCGGAAAGACATAGTGAAGAGATGGCGGCAGCATGTGGCTGTATGACACAGCACGGAAGTGGCGACAGCATGAGAAGAACATATAGCGGCTGAATGACACAGCGTGGAGCTGGCAGCAGCATGAGGAGACCACACAGTGGCTGAGTGATACAGCCTGGAGTTGGCGGTAGCATATTGTGCCTGAATGACACAGCCTGTAGTGTGCGGCAGCATGAGGAGACCATATAGTGGCTGAATGACACAGCCTGGAGGTGGCGGAAGCATGGGGAGACCATATAGCCTCAATAGGGGTGTAGAACACTTTGCCTTGTCCTAACACGCATAGGGAGTTTGCTGTGTTAGTGAAATAAAACTGTTATTCAGTATGACATGAAGATTACAGGCATCGCTATTAGAATCACTGCCGCAGAGCATCTGGATGTGGCAGCAGGGAGACAATATGGTGTAAAAATTGAAGAGAAAAAAAGAGATTGTTTATGTAATTTTTTTTTCATTTAATTTGGTTTGATTAAAAAAATTTTGAGTACCCATTTTGATGAGCATCGAGATGGCTGTCCTCCGCCAGGCGAGATACCACATGTTCAAGCCCCTGCCTCTCAGCGCCCCCCTGACTGTGAAAGTGCGAATGTTTCATTAAATCAGTTATGGTTCATTGTTATCGCTCCAAGCTGTTTCATTGGATTATTGTGGTAATTCCACAGGTAATATATGACGTTGACGACCATAGGGCCTCAGTCTTGAAAAGATTACATTGATTTTTTTAAATTTAAGATTTATATTAGATTCCCAAGTTTAAAGTCCTGGCGTTTACTTTGAACTAATACTGAATGGCTACAAAACCAAATCTAACAAGGATTTACATGGCGGCACAATGACAGAGCCTAGAGGTAGCAGCAGCCCATTGAGACCATAGGGCCTCACAGTAGAAAAGATTAAAGATATTTTGTAAAATTTTAATTGAAGATTTTAGCTACATAAAAATGTTTTAAGTTTCATCTAAGGTACCAACAGCATAAGGAGAGCATATGGTGGCAGAATGACACAGCCTGGAGGTGGCAGCAGCAGGAGGAGACCATAGGGCCTCACAATTACAAAGATTAAAAGATACATGTTCAAATTTTCATTGAAGACTTTTGGTAGCTTGTGCTACCATGACATTTTTTAGGTAATGTCCCAGCAGCATGATGAGACCATAGGGCCTCACAATCCCTAAGATTAAAAGATACATTTTAAAATTTTTAATGAAGATTTATGGTTGCTAGTGCTACCATAACATTTTTTTGCTAATGCCCCAGCAGCATGAGGAGACCGTATAGTGGCTGAATGACACAGCGTGGTGGTAGCAGCAGCATGAGGAGACCATATAGTGCCTAAATGACACAGCGTGGAGTTGGCGGCAGCATGAGGAGACCATATAGTGGCTTAATGACACAGCCTGGAGTTGGGGGCAGCATGAGGAGAACATATGGTGACAGAATGAGACAGCTTGGAGCTAGCATCAGCATGAGGAGAACATATGGTGGCAGAATGAGACAGCCTGGAGGTGGCATCAGCATGAGCAGAACATATGGTGGCAGAATGAGAAAGCCTGGAGGTGGCATCAGCATGAGGAGAACATATGGTGGCAGAATGAGACAGCCTGGAGGTGGCAGCAGCAGCATCAGGAGTCTTGACCCTGTGGTGCTGTGGGTGGCAATACCAGTACCCGGTGATGAAAAAGGGTGAAAAAAGGAGAACTTGGCATTAGATGTGTGGCATGAGGTGGGTGGCAGGATCAGAATAGTAGCTGAGGCAGGTAGGCAAAAGAAAACGGTCTCTGTTGTAAAAGTGTTAGTGCGCACAAGTAGGTATTGAGGATATGCATTACATAAAACTTAACTTTTAATAATATGCATAGGATATAATATATGGATCCAAATTATTATTTTTTTTAAATCAAACAAAAGGGAAAAACACCATGCACCACCTACACCACCAAATATTGATGCAATGCAACCTCTAAAAGGTGAAAGGGAACAAGGTATGGTCCATGAGGGGGTAAAAACTTCCCCTGTAAGGCCCTACTCTCGCCCTATTAATTCCCTTCTTAGCAAGTGTTTCTCAACCTAAAAAGGGCGGCCCCACACAGGAAACTCTCCCTATTTCCACTTAAAAACCCTGGGAAATGGCAGTGTTTGTAGGGGGAAATAAGGAGAGGTTCCTGTGTGGGGCCGGCCTTTTTAGGGCGAGTAGCACTTGCAAAGAAGGGAAATAATAATGCGAGAGTAGGGCCTTACAGGGGAAGTTTTTACACCCACCGGTTACAATGGACCACACTTTGTTCCCTTCCACCTTTTTAGAGACCTTTGCATCACATCAATACTTGGTGGTTTAGGTGGCACATGATGTTTTTTGCAAACCTTTCCTTTTGTTTGATTTTAAAAAAAATTTTGAGTACATATATTTTATCCTAAGAAAAGTTTTAGCTAATGCATATACTCAATACTTACTTGGGGTCTGATGTCGAGGAATGTTTGTAACTGGGGAGCAGCACCATAAACATGTTTTTCACTATCCATATTTGTGAAGTGTTGGTGTGGCACCATGGTCAATCTACTCTGATGCATCAGGCATTGGTGGGTGGAAATCCTGGCTGATCCATGCCTGATTCATCTTCACAAAGGTCAGTCTCTCCACATTTTTCGTGGACAGAGGAGTTCTCTTTGGGGGTTACTATCAACCCCGCCGCACTAAACACCCGCTCTGATGGCACACTACTGGCCGGGAAGGACAGCTTTTCCAGGGCAAACTCTGCTAGTTGCGACCACAAATCAAGTTTGGCTGCCCAGAAGTCCATCGGATCTTCAAGGTGTGTTGGCATGGTCATGTCAAGGCATGCCATCACCTGCTGATTCAGGCCCTGCTCCAGGTCTACCTGCTGCTGATGACTTGCTTCACTATGCGGGTGAAAAAGCTACTCATCAGCGACTGTAGACTCAGGCTGCTGCTGATGGAGCTGGTACTGCTCCTGCCACCCCACCCCTCCCCAGCAGCTATGGCAGTGGAAGGTGAGCACAGAGGGCCCCCCGAGTCAGACCTGCGAGAGGATGGACGATAGCGCGGAGAGGCATTGGCCAACTGACTACGTAGGATGTCTCTGTAGTAGGTCAGTTTGTCCTCCCTCTCAGTGGGTGTGAAAAGGCCCCCAATTTGTGTCGGTAGCGAGGGTCCAATAAGGTGGAGAGCCAGAAGTCACCCCACTGACGAATGGGGACAATTCAGCGTCCACTACGCAAGCAAGTGAGCATGCATCATGCCATTTGTGCAAGTGACTCGGAGGGACTCCGTGCCTCCATCTCCACTGCATACTGCCACAGTGTGTCTGGGTCGTGTGTCTCGCCTTCCTCATAACCCTCTAGCTGCTCTGGCTGCTCCAGCTCCTCCTCTCCTGTCAGATGACTAGAAAAAGCGCCCATTTTGCAAAACCTAAACTTTGCTCCACTGTGCCCCTCCCCCTCCTCCTCCTCAGGTTCAGCCCCCACATAGCTCATGTGTCTATGAGATGAAGATGCCACATCTCCAGTGGCCTGACCAGCCACTGTTTTCAACACATCTTGTAGTAGATGAAGCAGTGGAAGGAAGTAGTTCATCCCGTAATCCTGGCGACTGACTAATAATGTGGCTTCCTCAAAAAATCGATGATGGCTTTTCTCTGTTCGTATAGTCGATCCAACATATGGAGGGTGGAATTCCAATGGGTGGAAACGTCGCAAATCAGACTATGTTGGGGTATGCCATTCTGACGCTGCAGCTGAAGGAGGGTGGTGTACGAGTGGCTGAAGTGCATGCAAAGTTTCCTTCCCATTGTTAGGATATCTTGCAGATGGGGGGAACACTTCAGGAACCGCTTGACAACCACATTGAACACGTCTGCCATGCAGGGCGCAGGGCTCAGGCTTCCTTGTCGAAGCGCAGACTAGATGATCTTCCCATTTCCAGTTTTCATGGCGTCAGCCATGATTCGATTTCTTTATGAATGACTTTTAGCAGTTCCTCCACTGTGTGACTCCGTTCACCAAGGCAAACCATGTGAAGAACAGTTTTACATTACTGTGCCCTGCACACATGGTATGCTGGAGGGGCACTGAGAGTTGTCCGTGCAGTGGAGGCTGAGGAGACAGTGGAGGATGAGGAAGTGGAGTGGCGCACTGTCATTGGACCAATGGCCTGAGAGCATGGAGGCAGAAGCGGCGTGACCTGTCCAAGTTGCTGTTGTGGCTGTGCAGGAACCACATTCACCCAGTGGGCCATAAAGGACATGTATTGTCCCTGACCATAGTTACAGCTCCACACGTTAGCGCTGCCATGCACTTTGGTACACACCCACAGGCACAAGGACTGGCCTACCTTCTGTTCCACAAAATTGTGCAGGGCTGGTACTGCTTTCTTTGCCAAGAAATGATGGCTTGAGACTCTCCACCACTTGGAAAGGGAGGGACTGCAGCACCAGCAACTTGCACAGGAGCACATTCAGCTTCTGTGCCGTTCGATGAGTGGGCGCATACTGTTGTCTCTTGGACATGGCTTCACCAATGGATTGCTGGCGGAATGACTGACTCAGAGTAGGAGGAGCAGGAGCATCTGGAGCGACAGAAGATGGGTATGACACACAGCTCCCTTTGGCTGAGATGGTGGAGCCTTGGCTGGCTGAAACGGAGTGGCGTGCCACTGGGTGGTGCAGAAGGCTGGCCCACCACATCAGAGCCACGGTTCTCCCAGGCCGCTTTATGGTTACCCTGCATATTTTGACGCCGGGCTGTGGTGCCAACATTGGTGCCCTGGCCACGCTTCACCTTCTGCCGACACATCTTGCATGTGGCCATGTTAACCTCCTCCGGATGCTTGATGAAAAAGTGCCACACCGCCGAGTAGCTGATTTTCCCACCAACAGTCCGCACTGATTGACTGATACTGCTGCCGACTCCAGGAACTCCTGTTTTACTACCTCCTGGGAAGGCTGCCACGAAGCAGGTGGTCTACCCCCTGTCACGTTTGGCTCCAGACTTTCCACTTCTGATACCATGCTGACTGCTAACCATGCTACCACCTTGCTGGCTCAGCTGCTGCCTCACGGGCAACCTGCAACCCTCTTCTCATGATGATGATAAAGCCCCTTCTGCTCCGGCTCCTATGTGCAATCGGCTTCATCATCATCGAGTTGTGTCTGCATGTCACTGATGTCCTCCTCAGGTTCCTCAACAGTGTCTGCTTCAGGAGGCTGAACACTCGCAACACCACCTCCCACGCCACTCTCCTCATCACTACTTGCCCGCCTAGCGGAGGAACCGGCAGATGTTTCCTCCACTTCTTTGCTGGGCAGTAGCTGTTGACTGTCCTCTAGATCGTCCTCACTAAATAGTGGAGCTGAACCCACAGCATAAGATACTTCTGTGGGGGAGGGAACAGCATAGGACAGAGGCCATGGGAAGACAGGGACTGCTCCCGGGCCATACCAACTGAGGGTAGTGTCATAGGAACCCACCAACTGTTGACTGGGGGTGTCAGATGTCACTTGTGATGAAGTGGATGACCGTGTTAACCAATTGATGATGGCAGATGGGTTGACCGCTAGCTGATAGCGGGAGCTCAGGCCTCTCGCTCTGACTCCTGTTGCCACTCCCCCCTCGTCTGCTGCAAACTCTGCCTGATGAATTTAAGCCTCTACCACTCCTCTGTGTACACCCTGGCACTTCTCTGTCTGACATACTTAGTGCGTATATGAGGGAAATACAATACGCTCCATTACGCTTAAAAAAGTATTTGTGTACAACACCAGCCGATGTCTACTTTTGCCTGGCCTTTCACAGTATCAAGACCCTTGAGACTTTAACAGGAACAAAATAGTACACCACTGAGATGTACGTATGAGGAGAGTACAATGTGCTCCAGTACGCTTAAAAAAAGTATTTGTGAGGACTGGGCTAATAACGCTGTGGTAACTTCTAAACTTTCCATTAATACATCCTTGCAGGAAACAGGCTGGAAAGTGTTGCATAGGTGGTGTCTGGTGCCAATCTGAATAGCTAAGATGTACCCCGCAGCCTCCTCTCTTTGTTTCCGTAACTGCCAACAGATGGGCACTATGTTCCATACTTGGTGGGACTGCCTGTGGGTGAGACGCTTTTGGATACGTGTTTATCATCTGATATTATCTGTTACAGGCATCAACTTGAAAAAATCTCCCGAACAGGCACTGCTGAATGCACCGATTCATAATATCCCTAAAGGAATACGTAAACTTATCTACTACATCTTCTTGGCTGCCAAGATTGCTATAGCTACCAGTTGGAAACCGACTTCCGTTCCCTTTCACTTTATTAGATGTAAGCTGAACTGGATTATGACTAATGACAAATTAACTAGCATTCTTCTAGACTCCCAAAAAGCATTCAACGCTACCTGGCAGCCTTGGATGGAGTATTTAAGTAATTCTCCTTAATATTACCTCTAGCATAAGGAACTCCTTTTCCCTTCTCCTGCCTTCTCCCCTATTCCTTTCCCACTCTTCTGTCTCTATCCCGTGTGTTTTGTGGGTCCCCCCTGGTGTTTCTGTCCTTGTCGTGTTGGTTTCCCGGATACCCCGGGACTTGTTTATCTTTAAACATATATATATCATTCCAAGTTGCTCACAGTAAAGTCCTTTTCCTCTTTTTTCTTTATTTAGTCTTTTCGTTGAGTGTTTCAATAAGAATTAGAGACTAATAATGGGGGTCCTCCATGAGATGACTGACAGTCGTGGTCCTAAATGGTCTACTAAAAGCGACCTCTAGAAGTTCCCATACTGTGAAGACTAGCTTTACCTTCTAGTTTTAATTCCTTTCTACTATTATGGAGGTCCCCTTCTTATTGACATGTTTTTTTATATCTGTTCATTGATTTGTATTCTTTTTATGAGCAACTTTAAATGTAGCCTTTTCCTGTATTCTAATCGTTTAATTAAAAAATGTTGATAGTACAAAAAAATAAGTATTTGTGTTCAACACCAGCCGGTGTGTACTTTTCCCTGGCCTTTCACAGTATCTAGGCCCTTGACAGATTAACAGGTTCAAAATAGTACACTACTTAGATTTAGGTATATGGTACGCACTTATGAGGGGAGGACAATGCGCTCCAGTACACTTAAAATAGTATTTGTGTACAACACCAGCAGTACACACCAGTTCTGCAGCATACAGTCACTGTGTACTACACCCAAAATTGCACTCTCTCTCAATCTCACTCCTTTCCCTGTCAATGCTTCTAGGCAGGATTTGAAATTGAGCTGAATCGCTGCTGTTCTGTGCGACACTCTGCTCTCTGTCCCTCTGTGCAACAGAAAGCAGATGTGACTAGGAGGTTAATCGCTGCTTGAAAAAGCTTTTCTGGCCAACACACAGTGCTGTCTGAGTCTATCTATATCTCTGCAATGAAAGGCTGAAGTGACTGGCCGCAATGTGGCTGTCAATTATGTAGGGCTGTGACATCACAGGGGTGGCTGGCTGCTGATAGGCTGCATGCTGCATGTGATTCAGGATCATCCCTCCTACCCTTGTTCCCGCCTTCCCAGAATTCCTTGCCTCATGTCCTCACATGTGGATACATCATTTTAGATGCCCTGGAGCCTGGACCACACTAAATGGAGTTTTCATGAAGTGATTTTTCCTGAAATTCCTAACGAATTCGGATTCCTCAGATTCGATTCGCTCATCCCTAATAAATACCCTTGAATATAAAAGAATGCATTATCTAACTAGTCATATAATTCATGAAAATACAGCAGCATTCATATTCATATCTTTCTCTCTCTCTCTCTCTCTCTCTCTCCATATATATATATATATATATATATATATATATATATATATATATATGAAGCAAAAGAAAATAAGAAATCAGGAGGCACTCACATTTAGATGGTGGGTCACGGCTTCTTTATTGTGGATGCGGCAGTCTGCTGACAGTGGTGTGGGACACCAGAACGGTGGATGCAACACTGAGTGACAATTGTTTCACGCCCCTCTGGGCGTTTCTTCAGACCCGTGCCTGAGATCCAGGCAGGAGCAGTTGAGCGGCGATAACACTGATCAATGCCATGCTGTTGCATGGCAGTAATCAGTGTAGGAAATTAGTGTGTGCAATGTTATAGTCCCCTATAACATTGCAAAAAAAAAGGGAAAATAAAGTGTTAATAAATGTGATTTAACCCCTTCCCTAATAAACGTTTGAATCCCCCCTTTTCCCATTTAAAAAAAAACTGTGTAAATAAAAATAAACATATGTGGTGCGTAAAAGTCCGAAATATAAAAATATATTGTTAATCAAACCATGGTTAATGGCATACACGTAAAAAAAAAATTCTAAAGTTCAAAATAGCATATTTTTGGTCATTTTATATACCATAAAAAAAATGAATAAAAAGTGATCAAAAAGTCAGATCAAAACAAAAATGGTACTGATGAAAACTTCAGATCATGGCGCAAAAAAATTAGTTATTTATACGGAAAAATAAAAAAAACTATAGGGGTCAGAAAAGGACATTTTCAACGCATTAATTTTGGTGCATAGAGTAATTATTTTTTTGTTTATAGCTGTAAAATAAAATCAAACCTAAATTAGGTATACTTGTGACCGTATTGGACCTACAGAATAAATATAAGGTGCAATTTTTACCAAAAACTGCGCTGCGTAGAAATGGAAGCTGATAAAAATTACAAAATGGCATTTTCTTTTCAATTTTGCCCCACAAATAATTTTTTTCTGGTTTTGCTGTAGATTTTGTAGTGAAATTATTAATGGTATTACAAAGTTAAATTGTTGGTGCAAATAAAAAGCCCTCATATGGATTTTTAGGTGGAAAATTTAAACTGTTAAGATTTCTAGAAGGTGAGGAGGAAAAAAAAAGTGCAAAAAAAAAATGAAAAATTGCCAAAGAGGGAAGGGGTTAACAAAAAGATTTAAAAAGAAAGAAAAAAAATTGGACGTACTTCGTCATCTCATGGGACTTTTGTAGGAATCTGAGAAGTGGCCAGTGGATATATGAAGTTTTAGTAGAGGCCCTGGATCCATTGGGCCTCTTTTCCTCCTCCCTAAGGTCCCTCATGTGCCGTTTCCTGATGGATTCCCATGTATTTTTAATCTGCTCGCCTAGAAGGAAAAAAATAGATTATAATAAAAAAAAATTAAACATTTTTTTTTTACCGACAATCCATCTTTCATGGGATGACAGGTCGTCCCAGGTGTTACAGATGGCACTGTAAATCTCGTACCAAAGAGCCTTTGAGTATTGGTGCTTGGTGTGGTATGGGTCGGACGAATCCCACAGAGTAGGACAAGCCTCGACCATAGCTATAAGGAGATTATCATCTATAATGATCTCCGGCTCTTCCCGCACCCCTTCAATGTTCGCCTGACCGGCCCAAGCGCCACCCTGAAATTAGAAAGATTCTGTGAATAGTTTAGCAAAAATTGTAGTGTATTCAGTTGACTACAAAAGCAATCTCATTGGCTCTTTAAAGGGGTACCCCTTTAAAGCTTTAAGAAAACAAGCAAAAGAATGAAGAAGCAATGTGATTAGTTGTTATGGGCAACTGACTTCCAAAGTACACTTAAAACAAGTATGTCTATTTATTAAATACTCCTGATGCCTCTTCCTCTTGTTGGCCGAGGCTCGGGACACTATATAAAAAAAAAAAATAATTTAAATTACAGTATAACAACATGTAGAAAAAACTGCAATATAATTTTAAAATATATATTGGTTCAGGCTCTTTGGAAGACCTATCCTGTGAGTCCTGGGGGGCAGACACATGAGGGACACTCTCCTCTTCGGATTCCTCGTGAGAAATTCTAACATCTTCAGACTGTAAAAGCAAAAAATAAATAAAAAAAATTAAGTAAATTATCAAAAACTTATCTATGATAATTACTCAAAAAGAAAAATACTCACACTTGGGCTTCTGGAACGTGTTCCAATAATTGTTTCTGAACTGTTGGAATCCTCCTCACAGGAGGTGGAGGGTTCAACTACATGCTTCTGAAAAAAAATAATTCAGAAATCATTGCCCTTTAAAATTGTCAAAAAAGTGAATACTCACCTTTTTAGATTGTACCTTCTTGTGTTCTTTGCTTTTTACATTTTTGGGGTGAGGAATACTGTGTTTCTAGAAAAATGTTTTTTTATTTAATAAAATCCTAAAAAAAAAATAAAAAGTGGCACAAGGTCCAAAATTGGTAAACAATTCAGGGTCCTTATCCTCGGATGAGGATTCGATTGGGACTAGCTTCTGAAAAATACAAATTACCAAAAAAAAACTATTCAGAAATAATTGCAATTAAATAATGTCAAAATAATAAAATAAATAATTCCAAATGTGGAAACTTATCTTTTTTTAGTGCCTTCTTGGGCTCTTTGAGATTTTTTTTATTTTTTGGGCATTCCTCCTATAATAAAAAAAAAAAATTGTCACTTTAATTATAAAAAAAAAAAAAAATTTCATTAAAAAATAAAAAGGCAGAGTTGCGCAACACAGTCCAAAATCGTCCTGTACATTTCCCTAGCCAAAGCATTCCTGCCCCCATACAAACTGCGGACAAAAATGCCCATGGCCTGCAAAATAGCAAGCACATGGCAGACAGAAAAATGCAGCAGAGTGTCACCACACGGTCCAAAATCATCCTGCACGCTTCCCGAGCCAAAGCATTCATGCCCCCATGCAAGTTGCAGGAAAAACTGCCCACGGCCTGCAAACTGGCAAGCACGTGGCGGGCAGAAAAATGCAGCAGATTTGGCTCCACACAGTCCAAAATCATCATGCACACTTCCCTACCCAAATCATTCATGCCTCCATAAAAACTACAGGCAAAAATGCCCAGGGCCTGCAAAAGAGCAAGCACATGGCGGACAGAAAAATACCACAGAGTGGCACCACAACACGGTCCAAAATCTTCCTGCACACTTTCCTAGCCAAAGCATTTATGCCCCCATACAAACCGCAGGCGAAAATGCCCGCAGCCACAAGCGCATGTTCCCAAATGCACTGAAAAAGTCACAAAAATACTGCATAGCAGCCATCCATGTTCCCACCTTAAGTCAAAGGTGTTTTTTTTCCTCAAAAAATGGGGGATTGTGGTGGATGGTGTTAGATAATGGCGAAAACGGACAAGCTAGTCCAGTGCACTGCTGCCTCCTGCAGAGTCCAGGAAGAAGAGAGGGGGTGTGACAGGAGGTGTGAGCACTACGCCTGATTCCCATGTGACTTCAGGGGTCTGAAGGCTTTTACAGAGCATGCTCAGTAAAAATAATGTACGTTATAATAATGGGCATTAACAGGTATATTTGCAAACGTCCGTCAGCCATAGACTTCAATGTTAAAAATAACGGCCGTTAATTTACCTGTTTATTGTGACGGAAGAAAAATTTGTGCATGTGCCATTTTTTTCTTTCTTCAGAAATAACGTCCGGTCTGTAACAGGTCATAACGGATAATCAAAAAATCCCATAGACTTTAATGGGATTTTGTAACGGCCGTTAACGGCCGTTTTAAGACTTTTTGTAACGTAAGTTTATAACGGGTCTTTTAAAGGAGCAACTTTATAGTGTGAAAGCAGCCACAGCAGTTCCTGTGCTACCTTAACCCCTTAAGGACCAAGCCCATTTTCACCTTAAGGACCAGAGCGTTTTTTGCAAATCTGACCACAGTCGCTTTAAACATTAATAACTCTGGGATGCTTTTACTTTTCATTCTGATTCTGAGATTGTTTTTCATGACATATTCTACTTTAACATAGTGGTAAATTTTCGACGTTACTTGCAACTTTTCTTGGTGAAAAATCCCCAAATTTGATGAAAATTTTACATTTTTTTAACCCCTTAAGGACCGGGGTTTTTTCCGTTTTTGCATTTTCGTTTTTTGCTCCTTGCCTTTAAAAAATCATAAGTCTTTCAATTTTGCACCTAAAAATCCATATGATGGCTTATTTTTTGCGCCACCAATTCTACTTTGTAATGACATCAGTCATTTTGCCCAAAAATCTACAGTGAAACGGAAAAAAAAATCATTGTGCGACAAAATTGAAAAAAAAAAACCCGCCGTTTTGTAACTTTTGGGGGCTTCCGTTTCCTACGTAGTACATTTTTCGGTAAAAATTACACCTTTATCTTTATTTTGTAGGTCCATACGATTAAAATGATACCCTACTTATATAGGTTTGATTTTGTCGGACTTCTGGAAAAAATCATAACTACATGCAGGAAAATGAATACGTTTAAAATTGTCATCTTCTGACCCCTATAACTTTTTTATTTTTCCGTGTATGGGGCGGTATGAGGGCTAATTTTTTGCGCCGTGATCTGAAGTTTTTAACGGTACCATTTTTGCATTGATAGGACTTATTGATAATTTTTAAATGATATAAAAAGTGGCCAAAAATGCACTATTTTGGACTTTTTTGCACTTGGAATTTTTTTGCGCGCACGCCATTGACCGAGCGGTTTAATTAATTATATATTTTTATAATTCGGACATTTCCACACGCGGTGATACCATATATGTTTATTTTTATTTACACTGTCGCGATTCTGCCGCATGACTGCTCATGCCTGGATCTCAGGCACTGAGCAGTCATTCGGCGATCGGACAGCGAGGAGGCAGGTAGGGGCCCTCCCGCTGTCCTGTAAGCTGTTCAGGATGCCGTGATTTCGCCACGGCTATCCCGAACAGCCCACTGAGCTAGCCGGCTACTTTCGCTTTCGCTTTTAGCCGCGCGGCTCATCTCTGAGCCCATGGCTAAAGGGTTAATAGCGCGCGGTGCCACGATCGGCGCTGCGCGCTATTAGAGGCGGGTCCCACTATGACGCCGGGCCCGCCGTGATATGATGCGGGGTTACTGTGTAACCCTGCGTTATATCAGGAGAGCAGGACCAAGGACGTACCGGTACGTCCTTGGTCCTTAAGGGGTTAAATTTTAAAATCTCTGCTTATAAGGAAATTAGACATATCAAATAAATTATGTATTGATTTACATATATAATATGTCTACTTTAAGTTGGCATCATAAAGTTGACATGTTTTTACTTTTAGAAGCCTTCAGAGGGCTTCAAAGTTTAGCAACAATTTTCCAATTTTTCACAACATTTTCAAAATCGGAATTTTTGAGGGACCAGTTCAGTTTTGAAGTGGATTTGAGGGATCTTTATATTAGAAATACCCTATACATGACCCCATTATAAAAACTGCACCCCCAAAGTATTCAAAATGACATTCAGAAAGTGTGATAACCCTTTAGGTGTTTCACAGGAATAGCAGCAAGGTGAAGGAGAAAATTCAAAATCACGTAGACCCAGTTTTTGAAATTTTACAAGGGGTAAAAGAAGAAAAAGTCCCCCAAAATTTGTAACCCAATTTCTCTTGAGGAAGGAAATACCTCATATGTGGATGTCAAGTGCTCTGCGTGTGCACTAGAGGGCTCAGAAGGTATGGAGCAACAATGAGATTTTGGAGAGTGAGTTTTTCTGAAATGGTTTTTGGGGGGCATGTCACATTTAGGAAACCCCTATTGTGCCAGAACAGCAAAAAAAAAAAAACAACAACAACATGACATACTACTTTGGAAACTACACCCCTCAAGGCACATAACAAGGGTCCAGTGAGCCTTAACACCCCACAGGTGTTTGATGACTTTTCGTTAAAGTCGGATGTGTAAATGAATTTTTTTTCACTAAAATGCTGGTTTTACCCCAAATTTAAAATTTTTACAAAAGGTAATAGGAGAAAATTCCCCCCAAAATGTGTAACCCCATCTCTTCTGAGTATGGAAATACCCCATGTGTGGATGTCAAGTGCACTGCGGGCATACTACAATGCTCAGAAGAGAAGAAGTCACATTTGGCTTTTGGAAAGCAAATTTTGCTGAAATGATTTTTGGGGGGCATGTCGCATTTAGGAAGCCCCTATGGTGCAAGAACAGAAAAAAAAACACATTGCATACTATTTTGGAAACGACACCCCTCAAGGAATGTAACAAGAGGTACTGTGAGCCTTAACATCCCACAGGTGTTTGACAAATTTCCCCTAAAGTTGAACGTGAAAATGAAAAATTCGATTTTTTTTTCCACTAAAATGATGGTGTTACCCCAAATTTAACATTTTCAAAAGGGGTAATAGGAGAAAAAGCCTCCTATTTCTTCTGAGTATGGAAATACCCCATTTCTTCTGAGTATGGAAATATCCCATATGTGGATTTAAAGTGCTCTGCGGGCAAACTACAATGCTCAGAAGAGAAGGAGTGCCATTGAGCTTGTGAAGAGAGAATTTGGTTGGAATGGAAGTCGGGGGCCATGTGAGTTTACAAAGCCCCCTGTGGTGCCAGAACAGTGGACCCCCCCCACATGTGACCCCATTTTGGAAACTACACCCCTAACAGAATTTAATAAGGGGTGCAGTAAGCATTTACATCCCACTGGCGTTTGACAGATCTTTGGAACAGTGGGCTGTGCAAATGAAAAATAAAATTTTTCATTTTTACAGACCACTGTTCCAAAAATCTGTCAGACACCTGTGGGGCGTAAATGCTAACTGCACCCCTTATTACAATACGTGAGGGGTGTAGTTTCCAAAATGGGGTCACATGTGGGGGGGCAAATGTTCTGGCACTATGGGGGCTTTGTAAACACACACTCCTTCTCTTCTGAGTATTGTAATGCGCCAGCAGAGCACTTTACATCCACATATGGGGTATGTTCTTACATAAATGGGGCTACAAATTTTGGGTGGCTTTTTTCCTATTCTCCCTTGTAAAAATGAAAAATGTAGGGTAACACCAGCATTTTGGTTAAAAAAAATTTTTTTAAATTTTCACATCCAACTTTAACGAAAATTCGACAAACACCTGTGGGGTGTTAAGGCTCGCTATACCCCTTGTCACATACCGTGAGGGATGTAGTTTCCAAAGTGGGGTCACATGTGGGTATTTATTTTTTTGCGTTTATGACAGAACTGCTGTAAAAATCAGCCACCCCTGTGGAAATCACTAATTTAGACCTCAAATGTACATAGAGCGCTCTCTCTCTCCTGAGCCCTGTTGTGCACCCTCAGAGAATTTTACGTCCACATATGGGATATTTCCATACTCAGGAGGTCTTTTTTTCCTTTTTACTGCTTGTGAAAATTTTAAGTATGGGGCAACACCAGCGTGTTAGTGTAAAAAAATTATTTTTTTTACACTAACATGCTGGTGTAGACCCCAACATTACCTTTTCATAAGGGGTAAAAGGAGAAAAAGCCCCCAAAAATTTGTAACGCAATTTCTCCCGAGTACGGAAATACCCTATATGTGACCCTAAACTGTTGCCTTGAAACAAGACAGGGCTCCGAAGTGAGAGAGCGCCATGCACATTTGAGGCCTATATTGGGGATTTGCAACCGCCACAAAAATACCCTACGGCAGTGTTTCTCAAACAGGGTGTCTCCAGCTGTTGCAAAACTCCCAGCATGCCTTGACAGTCAGTGGATGTCCGGCAATACTGGGAGTTGTTTTTCAACAGCTGGAGACTCCGTTTTGGAAACAGTGCCATACATGACTTTTTTTTTTTTTTTATTGGGGGGGGGGACTATGTATGGGGTATATGTATATGTAGTGTTTTACAGCGAGTTTCTCGCTGGGAGTTCGAGCTGCGGTGGAAAATTTGCCGCATCTCAAATTTGCAGCAGAAAACTCGCTGTAAACCCTGTACATTCACATGGGGGGGGGGAGGGCAAACCTCTAGTTGTTGCAAAACTACAATTCCCAGCATGTACTGACAGACCATACATGCTGGGAGTTGTAGTTATGCAACAGCTGGTGGCACATTGGCTGTGAAACTGTGAGAGTTCCTTACTTAACTCAGTGTTTCGCAACCAGTGTGCCTCCAGCTGTTGCAAAACTAGAACTCCCACCATGTACAGTCAGTGCATGCTGCGAGTTGTATTTTTGCAACAGCTGGAGGCACACTGGTTGCGAAACACTGAGTTATGACACAAACTCTGTTTCACAACCAATGTGTCTCCAGCTGTTGAAACTGAAACAATCAGCATGCATGACAGTCGAAGGGCATGCTGAGAGTTGTAGTTTTGCAACAGCTGGAGGCACACTGCTACAACTCCCAACATGCCCTTTGGTAGACTGTGCATGCTGGGAGTTGTAGTTATGCAACAGCTGGATGCACACTTTTTCATAGAAAAAATGTGCCTCCAGCTGTTGCATAACTACAAGCCCCGGCATGCACAGACTACCAAAGGGCATGCTGGGAATTGCAGTTGGAACTCCAGCTGTTGCAAAACTACAACTCCCAGCATGCCCTTTGGCTGTGCATTCTGATAGTTGTTGTTAAAGGGGTACTCCACCCCTAGACATCTTATCCCCTATCCAAAGGATAGGGGATAAGATGTCTGATTGCGGGGGTCCCGCCGCTGGGGACCTCCACATTCTACCATGCGGCACCCACCTGTAATGGATTCCGGAACCGCTGGAGGCCCTCAGGCTAATACCATCCCTACCACAGGGACGTAAGATCGTGAAGTCACGACTCCGCCCCCGTGTGACGTCACACCCCATCCCCTCAATGCAAGTCTTTGGGAGGGGGCGTGACAGCTTTCACGCTCCCTCCCATAGAGAGCTCACCAGAGACCCGATTGACCTGGAATCACTGCAAATCGCCGGTCTGAATTAATCGCCGATAGGGGGGGTGTCAGGACCCCCCCATGGGTTTGCACGGGTGCCTGCTGATAGATATCGGTAGGCATCCCGGTCCAGTCCCTGCCCGGAGTGTGGCGGGGACTGAAATTCCCACGGGCGTACAGGTATGCCCTGTGTCCTTAAGTACCAGGACGTCAGGGCGTACCTGTACGCCATATGTCCTTAAGGGGCCATTGTGATGCCATGGCCACACCCCTTCAATGTAAGTTTGTGGGAGGGGGCGTGACTGCCGTCAGGCCCCCTCCCATTGACTTGCTTTGAGGGGGCATGACCATGACGTCACAATGGGCATGGCCCAACCCCCGTAGCACACAAACAGCATTTGGAACATTTACTTCCGAACGCTGGCCAGTGGAGTACCCCTTTAAGGAACCTTTTCCCATGCTCCTTTGCCAGCGTCTTCACTGTTCTCTATTACAGTCAGCGTCAGCTCCTCCTGCTGATGTAATATCATGAAGCCTACCTCAGGGGTCAGGACATGGAGGAGAAGGGGAGAGAGTCTGCATCTGAGGAACCAGAGTGACCCGTCCCCTGCCATGTGCATTATGGAGTGACTGACCCCCACACCACCCAGCTTTCCTACATACAGTGAGTGTATTATGTGTAAACTGTGTATGTAATGTCCAAATATACGTATATGCTGTATAGACTGTACTGTGTTTATACACTTGTGTAGTGTGTGTCTCTGTATGTGTAGGTGTGTATTTACATGATGCCTGTATGTAGCATGATGCTTTTTGTCATGCATGCAGAGATACTAAAGAGGTTGTGCAGCAGCTCTTCCTTTCTCCCAATCTGTCATTGAGCATGGAGGGATGTTGTTGCACGTTAGATAAGACAGTGACCACAGAACCTAGATGACTCCCAGCAGATATCCTAATAATTATTATTTTTACGTTTTCCTTTTTTCCTCCTCGCCTTCTAAAAATCCTAACTCTTTTATATTTTCATCCACAGACTAGTATGAGGGCTTGTTTTTTGTGCAACCAGTTTTCCTTTGTAATGCCATCACTCATTTTACCATAAAACGTATGGTGCAACCATAAAAATACTATTTGTGTGGGGAAATTGAAAAGAAAACCGCAATTTAGCAAATTTTGGAAGGTTTCGTTTTAATGCTATACAATTTATGGTAAACATTACATGTTTTCTTTATTCTGTGGGCCAATACGATTAAAATGATACCCATGATTACATACTTTTCTATTATTGTACCACTTTAAAAAAATCTTTTTATCCAAATTAGTATTTTTAAAATCCCTCTATTTTGCTGACCTATAACTTTTTCATTTTCCGTATAAGCGGTGGTATGAAGGCTCATTTTTTGCACCGCGATCTGTAATTTTTATGGATACCACATTTGCTTATATAAAACTTTTAATACATTTTTTATAAATTTTTTGGGGAATAACATTTTACAAAAAAACAGCAATTTTGGCCATTTTTTATTTACTTTTTACGTTCACACTATTCACCGTACGGGATCATTAACATTATATTTTAATAGTTTGGATATTTACGCATCCGGCGATACCATATATGTTTATAAATGTTTTTTTATTTTTCTTCATTTACCCTTTTTTGGGGGAAAAAGGGACAATTTACTTTTTTATTGGGGGAGAGGATTTAAAAAATGTATGTTTTACTTTTTTTCTAGTCCATATAGGGGATTATTTATAGCAATCACTTGATTGCTAATACTATTCAGTGCTAATGCATAGAGCATACGTATATATAAAAAAAACGTAACCACTGAACTGGAACAACCGAAGTGTCTGATTGTGTGGCAGGGTTAAATTTAGAGGGAACAGTGTGTGGCAGGGTTATATTTAGAGGGTACAGTGTCTGGCAGTATTCATGGGGCACAGTGTGTATCATTATTATATTTACAGGGTACGGTGTCTGGCAATATAAATGGGGCACAGTGTGTGGCAGTATTATTATATTCATAGGGAATAGTGTGTGTGGCAGTATTATTAAATTCAGAGGGTACAGTGTGTGACAGTATTTTATTCAGGGGGTCCAGTATGTGGCAGTATTACATTCGTTGATATAGTATTTGGCAGCGTTATAATGATTATTGTTTTGATATAGAGGATGAGGATCTTCCGATAAAGTGATGAACCAATGATGTCTGGGTGTCAGACTCTGCAAAGAGTAGATATAGCTGGTGCCTGGACCAACAGAGAAGACATTCCTCAGGTCATTGATATTGTGCATTTTACTGACTGTCCCATCAGAGCTGTAGTCACTTGTGAGTTCTGCATTGATGATGGGTGAAACTGTGCCCCAATCTGTGGCTCTCCAGATGTTGCAAAACTACAACTCCCATAGGGGTTGTACAGAGGAATAGTTGCTGAGTTGCCCATAGCAACCAATCAGCTTCTTTCATTTTTAACAAGGCCTCTGAAAAATGAAAGAAGCAATCTAATTGGTTGCTATGGGCAACTGGGCAACTTTTCCTCTGGACAGGTTCTGATAAATCTCCCCCATAATGCCTGAGACTCTCCAGATATCATGGGAGTTGTAGCTTAGCAATAGCTGGAGAGACACTTGAACCGAGGTGATCAGTGGGGGTCCCAGTAGTTTGACCACCACCAAAAAAATGGGCTGCTTATTTTAAAATGTCCGGCCTATTTTTGGTCCCAGTCCGGCCCTGGCGCAGGGAGATAGGGGGACCCAGGGCAATTTTTGTGGTTTCTAGCTACGCCCCTGAGTCTTGGCATCTGTGCAAGGACATCACTATAACCATTACTCGGTTTATGAAGCAGAAAAATGTTTTGGGGTCAAAGCTGAGACTTTATGTTCATACAGTGAAGCTTTCAAAGAGGCTTTACATAAAGCTTAAAGGTTTCATTGTCAACATTAAGTGATAGATTGTTAATTACTTCTGGGGTAAGGGTGCATGCACACCACGTTTTTTTTCTATATAGTTCCCGTATACCGTTTCAAGTTAAAAACTGTATGGAACCGTATAGAAAACCATATGCATTGACTTAACATTGTAAACCGTAAGTCAAACACATCATTCGGTTTAGTCCGTTTTGCATCTTATACGGTTTTGTCCGTTTTTTTTTTTTTTATCCGTGCCCAAAACCATGTCTTTTGGTCTGGGTGAAAAACTGTATTAAACCGTATACGTTTATTTTTTATTTTTTTACATGGGAGTCAATGGGAACCGTACAGAACCGTATGTGCGTATGGTTTCATCCGGTTTGCACAGTTTTTGACTTGCACAGTTTTTTTTCTTGGAATTTCAATCAAACAAGTGAAACTTTATTCAAAATGGAGTGAAAAGTTAAAAAAAGGATGCAACCGGACATCACTTTTCAAACCGTATACCGTTGAAAAATTATGTCTGGTTGCATCCGTTTTTAAGAGAAAAAAAAGTATGCGTTTAAAATTTTTCACTCCATTGTGGATAAAGTTTTACTTGTTTGATTAAAATTCCTAGAAAAAAAATGTGCAAAGTCAAAAACAGTATGGTGAAAACTGGATGTAACCGTACGCACATACGATTCTGTACGGTTCCCCTTGACTCCAATGTTAAAAAAACGTATACGTTTCAATGCGGTTTTTCACGCGGACCAAAAACCTTTATGCCCTGACCAGATTAAAGTTGGTAGAGGCCCTGCATAAAAATGTACATGCACCCCACCCCCACCCCATCACACCTCTGAGACCCAGAGACGACTTGATTTCTAATTACATGGAGAATGAATGCATGATTCACAGCTTGTGGAACGTGTAGAAAACAAGATTGACTTAAAGGGCTACTCCGGTGGAAAACTTTATTATTTTTTTAAATCAACTAGTGCCAGAAAGTTAAACAGATTTGTAAATTAGTTCTATTAAAAAAGCGTAATCCTTCCAGTACTTATTAGCTGCTGTATACTACAGAGGAAATTATTTTCTTTTTGGAACACAGTGCTCTCTGCTGAATCACGAGCACAGTGCTCTCTGCTGACATCTATGTCCATTTTAGGAACTGACCAGAGCAGCATATGTTTGCTATGGGGATTTTCTCCTACTCTGGACAGTTCTTAATCTTTTTAACTTTCTAGCACCAGTTGATTTAAAAAAAAAAAAAAAAAAAATATGAAGTTTTCCACCGGAGTACCCCTTTAAGGCCCTTAAAGTGTTCATTCAGCTTTTTAAAATGTATACCTATCTCATAGGTCATCATCATTAGATCAATGGGGGTCTCACTTTTGCTTGATAAGCATATTTGCCAAAACTACATGCTTATGCTCCTTTAACCCCTTAAGTACCAAGCGTTTTTCTGTTTTTGCACTTTAGTTTTTTCCTCCTTACCTTTTAAAAATCATAACCCTTTCAATTTTGCACCTAAAGAACCATATGAGGACTTTTTTTTTGCTTGTATGAGGGCTCATTTTTTGCGTTGTGATCTGAAGTTTTCATCGGTATCATTTTTGTTTTGATCAGACTTTTTGATCACTTTGTATTCTTTTTTTATGGTATAAAAAGTGACCAAGAATACGCTATTTTTGACTTTGGAATTTTTTTGTGCGAAGGCCATTGACCATGCGGTTTAATTGACAATATATTTATATAGTTTGGACATTTATGCATGCGATGATACCACATATGTTTATTTTTATTATGTTTATATATTTTTTTATATGGAGTTTGGGAAAAGGGGGGTGATATAAACTTTTAATAAGGCAGGGGTTAATGGGTGTTTTTTTTAAAACTTTTTTAAACTTTTTTTTTTACACTTTTAGTCCACTTAGGGGACTTTTAGGAGGAATCCTTTGATTCCTCATACAGATCAATGTGGTTCCATAAAACCACATTGATCTGTGCGCTCGATTGATAATGCCTGGCGCTGCTGCATATATGTTATTTATTTTACTTCTGTATTTTTGTTGACAAAAGCTTCATGTAGTCTGAAATTCATCTCCAGTGACATTAGATATTCAGGGTGCTGCCCTTACCTATGTGAGGACCAGGGAAGGTGTATGATAAGGGTAGTAGTCTCTGATGTTTGTGCCACATAGCTGAGTGGTGTTAACCCCCAAAAGTACATTTTGTGTCCCACATTTCTTTTCTAATAAAGATGTTCCCACACACAAATGAGATGTCTGAAGCCAGGGTTCTGGTAAACAACTTGAAACTTTACTTAACTTCTGATGCCATACAGTTCAATACAGACACCTGAATTTAGCTTGAAAAGTACAGCTTGATGTAGTACAACTTAGGATTCAGAAGAAGAAGAAATTATTCACTGTCCCTTTAAATCATACTTCTTTCGCAGATACTTTTGCAGTAATTTAGTGCTTTAGCACGTGTATGTAAAAAATGTTCTCTGCAGCTATGTGTTACAGTTCTCTATTACTCTAGCTCACAGTCCAAATTATAGAAATTACTGGATGAGGATATCAAGGGGGGGGAGGGGGGCATGATGTGATAAAATGTAGGGACTCCATGTTACTTGCACTCTTCGCAGTAATATTTGATATGGCACTAAGAGAAATGTATCAAGGTAAGCTCACCCTGATATAGCAGACAGGTTGGCACTGGTCCAACTGGAGGCCAATAAGAGAGCCAGAGAGATGCAGCAAGGCCCTTGTTCAGCTGTATTCTTGCATGAATAAATGCCTTTTGGGACAGAAATGTAGAGTATGTATATATGTGGTGAGGGTGTGATGAGGGCAGATGGAATTAGCCTAGGGGCAGATGGCATTAACCACTTATGTTTGTGACGCCAGGGTGTGGTTTATCCTCTACACCACCCGAAGGAATACCACTGGATCCTGGGCTAGGCACATGGCAAACAATCACTCCAACGCCAAGTTACGGAACAACGGCAGCTTTACTGAGTCAGACAGGTGTAACAGTCTATACAGCTTGGCTAGGCCCATGGAGGTGACCAGTGACTTCAGAGACCTTAGGGCTTGCTGGGACTTATAGTGGACTTGGACAATTTGGATGCAGGCCACACTGACTTGAGACAGGATGACTTGGACTGATTTGACAATGACAGACTATGACTGACTTCACCCCTTCTGTAGCTTACCAGGCTTTGACTTGACCTGTGGGGCAATGGACTTGAGAATCTGTGGCTGCTTGACTGACTTTAGGCCTCCTCTGGACTCCAGACACACACCTAGGACTTGACCTTACTGCAACTCAGCATACAAGAGCATAAGAGCAGAGCTTCAAGAGAGGGAGCTAGCTTATATGGGGGAGACTAGGCTTATATCTGGGAGACTAGGAGGGGTCCCATAGGTCATCCTTAGGTCACATGGTCACTGATACTTCACTTGGTTTCAACCACATGACAACAGGTCTTAAAGCTATAACACATTTAATGTACATCATATGGTATAACATATGCATTTAAGGAATTAGGTAGAACAAAAGTGCAGGGGGGGGGGGGGCAGGGGTCACTGTATGGAGTCTACCAGCTAGGGTACAGGGGTGCAACTCCTGTACTGGGCTACCACATGCCATTTGCAATATATAAGCTCACTAAACTTTAGCCTCCTCAGGGATGACAGGGCTCAGGGGCAAGACATGTGCATCCGGCAAAGGCCAGGCTCTGACTAACAAGGACAAGGTTAGGTCTACCTCTTTTCCCCAGGAAAGATGGGGGACTTGGGACTAGCCCTTGTATTTATTAGTCAGGAGTTCTACATGTGACTGAATTCCTGTTCAGCTGTACACTAAGTTACAGAAAAACATTAGCCCTCTGCACACTGTAGACCTCAGTATATTCTTTAGACTTATGGTGCAAAATAGGAAATACATTAGAAATGCAGAAAATACGCTTTGCATCACCTCAATATTTGAGAGACATATATAACACATCTATGAAACCTTTTATACCTCAACCTCTTAACTACTCCAATGACTAGCAGCTGGAGATGCTGTACCACCACACCGATTCTTTACACTGCAGCTCTACTTGTTCCAATTGACTATTTGGATACGTTCAGACGAGCGGATTTACAGCGTAAATTTTATGCTGCGGATCCACCGCTGAAGGACCTCTGTATGCTGCCTTTACATGTGCCCGCTCGGAGCGGCAATACGCGACTACGTGCAGACACATTGCGGCCGTTCCCCCTGCTATATGAGCTAGGCCAAGAGCTGCCGCGATGTGCAAGTATACTGCGCATGCGCGTGGCGACTCGCACATTGCAGTGTGTCTGCTCTTAGCAGCGTATTGCCGCTCCATGAAGGCACATGTAAAGGCAGCATACAGAGGTCGTTTATCGGTGGATCCAGAGCGAAATATGCGCTGTAAATCTGCTTGTCTGAACATACCTTTATGGAGAAGCACAAGTTCAGAAGAAAGGAGCAGAGTGGATTGCAGAATACTTGTAAACTACAAGCATCTAAACTACCAATACAAAACTGGAAACTGAGGAGAAAAGCCTGGCATTTTGCATCAATTACTCTTTAAAACAAATTGATGGCTGAAAGTATACCATATGAATCACATGACACCCAAAGGTCCAAATTAGCAGCTGCAGGCACATTGGTGCAGAAACTGGGGCCTGGATCGTTTGAACCACATTGAGACTTTTCCCAAAATTCACAATGTATTGTTTCCATGGAAGACTTCTGTTATCTGTCTGGCTGTGTGTAAAGCAAGTACCAGCTACTTTTAGTAACACAAGCCTGTCTAGTGCCTTAAATAGAACCTCCCCGGAGCCCGTGCCACATGCCAGCTATATCAGTCAGCCTTTCGACCTTATTCAGTTTAGAAGCCAAAAAAAATGCTCTATAAAATGACTTTTCAAATTCAAAGCAGAAGATGAGTAAATTGTCATCTCTGCTGGTGTAAAACTTCACCTTCCACATCTCATAATAGGAGCAGAAAATCTGGAACACAATATTTATCCTGGGACCACTCCTCCCAATTCACAAAAGTGTGAAAGAGAAGACAAGAGGAACAAGAAGCTCATCCAAACACAGACCCACACCTTAGAACACAAGAATCTGGGAAAGCTAGGTGACAAGTAAAATGATGCACCAATTTAAAATGGTATTTTTCCTTAGTTATGTATATAGGAGCAGGGAAAGTGTCGGTGTATCACATGCCAGATTTGCCATTTAGAAAACTGTGAAACCTGGGTGAAGACTTCTGTGAATGTTGTAATGGCTGACTCCTTGACCAACACTTTTTGCATTGTGCAAACCCCATATTGCTGAAGCCAGCATCTCCCTACCCTACTGCCAAGTTTATGGAAAAGGTCCCATATGCAGCCATGTTGCATTTACACAAATATTGGAAATCTAGTCTTAAAGGGGTTTTCCGGCAAAAAGAAGCAACCTGTGTATGGTGTCAAAAGGATAATAAAGCAACTTCCTAATATATAGTGTTTTAGCCATAGTGCACAGATCTCTCCATATTGGCTATGCTCTCTCCCATGTAGCTGTGATATCCCATAAAACCAGAGCTTTCCTCCCCCCCCCCCATTTCTGCTAAGGACATAATCATTGATGTGAAAAGGGAAGCTAATATTGCTGCTGTCATGTCTGTATTGGCCTGTAGTTTGCTTGTGTGTGAACAGTTTTATGTTCCCTGGGCAGGCAGTAGTTAATGTCTTTGACTTGCTAGCCAATCGCTCCTAGGGTGTGTCTATTTAATGTCAGTCCAGTCTAGCCTCTGGGCTGGTGATACTTCATTATATCCTGACTTGCTAAAATGCTGGACATGCTGCATGGAGCTCTTGGTGAAACATTCTTTGTTTGAGCTTTTAATCTACTATTTTGCTTTAGCATGCACTTTGTATTGTCTGGTTCTAGCCATGCATCTAGACATGCTTATAGTAGATTTTAATCTGTGTTTGTATAGTCAGTTTTAGGATTTGTCTATCCTTTTTGCTATGTGTCTGGTCACACTGTGTTTTCTCTTGTGTCCGTTCTTATGAAGTTCTGTGTTTTATTTACTGGGTAGGTATCCTGGTGAGTGTGCCGCTGGCCAGTAGTCTATTTGGATTTATTATTAACACCTTAAGGACCAAGCCCATTTTTACCTTAAGGACCAGGACAATTTTATTTTTGCATTTTCGTTTTTCCTCCTCGCCTTCGAAAATCCATAACTCTTTTATATTTCCATCTACAGACAGGGCTTGTTTTTTGCGTGACCAATTGTACTTTCTAATGAAACCTCTCATTTTACCATAAAATGTACGGCGACCCCCCCAAAAAAATTTTTTTTGTGAGGAAATGTAAATGAAAACTACAACTTTGCACATTTTGGAGGGTTTTGTTTTCACACTCTACAATTTATGGTAAAAAGTGTTCTTTATTCTGTGGATCAATACGATTAAAATGATACCCATGGCTAGATACTTTTATATCTAAAATTGCCCTATTTTGACCACCTATAACTTTTTCAATTTTCCATATATAGGGCGGTCTGAGGGCTAATTTTTTGCGCCGTCATCTGTACTTTATTTTGATACCAGATTTGCATATATAAAACTTTTAGATAATTTTTAATTATTATTTTAAATTTTTTTTATAAAATGTGACAAAAAAGCCGCATTTTTGGACTTTTTAAATTTTTTTTACGTTCACGCCATTCACTGTACGGGATCATTAACATTATATTTTGATAGTTCGGACATTTACACACGCGGTGATACCAAATATGTTTATTTAAAAAATTACGCTTTTTGGGGGTAAAATGGGAAAAACTGACAATTTTAATTTTTATTGGGGGAGGGGATTTTTTTTACTTTTTATTTTTACATTTTGCAACCTTTTTTTTTAACACTTTTTATGTCCCGATAGGGGACATTTGATTGCTAATACTGTTCAGTGCTATGCATAGGACATAGCACCGATCAGTATTATCGGTCATCTTCTGCTCTGGTCTGCTCGATCTCAGAACAGAGCAGAAGACCCCAGGAGAGGGGACCTCTGGCCGCCATGCTGGATGATCGGATCACCGCGGCAGCGCTGCGGGCGATCCGATCATTCATTCAAAGTACCGCACTGCCGCAGATGCCGTGATCTGTATTGATCACGGCATCTGAGGGGTTAATGGCGGGCATCCGCGCGATTGCGGATGTTGGCCATTACGGGCGGGTCCCGTAATGGCCTGCTATGTATGACGCGAGCACCGTTCCGATGCTCGCGGTCATACACAGGACGTAAATGTACGTCCTGGTGCGGGAAGTCCCACCAAATCAGGACGTACATTTACATCCGTGGTGGTCGTTAAGGGGTTAATGGCTACTCTTTTAGTGGAGTTGAGTGTCCAGTTTGTGTGCTCAGTGTGGGACTTGTCTACTGGATGTGTTCTGAAGGGATTCCAATTATTCTGGTCTTGTGTTCAGTGTGAACAGTGTTCTATAAATATATCCTGTGTATCTAGGCATCCCTGTTAGCTATCCATGGGGACTCCGTGTCTACTGGAGGTTTTATGTGGGATTATGATCATTCCTGTTTAGCGATAGATCCCATTTACCTGTCAGTAGGGACTCAGAGGCTATTGTTATTCCTGTGTCTCCCGGAGGTTTTTCCTAGGGGATTAAGCTTATTCCTGTTTTGTTCTGAAGTATGTTCAGACTTATCTGTTTTCCTGTGTGGTGTTTTGAACTCTATATGTTTATTAGTTCTTTATTCAGATCTTTGGAGTTTGTTCACGACCACGGAATCCTCTGTTCATGTCCACTGATATAGTGTCCTCTGTACTAACTCTCTGATCTGTGCCCTCTGATTTTTATACTATAGAGTTCTATGTTCCTGTATGTCTCTGGTTTGTGACCGACTATTAGTATTTGTTTTTATTAGGCCCCTGCACTTTAGTTCAGGGAGGGCCCGGCGCCCAGTTCTTGATCCACCGGTTAGGGTGGATGGGAAAGTAGGCAGGGAGAGCGGTTTTAGGGTCAGTTTAGGGCTTACTCTCCCTGTGCCCCTGGTCAGTCGCTGACAGCTGCTCTTTAGATTTTAAAGGGGTATTCCAGGAGTTTATTTTTTATTTAACTATGCTACAGGGGCTGTAAAGTTAGTATAGTTCATAATGTAGTGTCTGTACCTGTGTGTGATGGTTTTCTCACATTTCTTTTGTGATTTTCACCCCAATATTTATTTTTAACAGCATACAAAATGACTGTTGTCTCAGATTTTCCCAGGTTGCAATGCGGCCGAGCCTGTCTGCTTCAATGGGTGGAGCGATCGTATGGTGGGAGAGAGCTCAAACTAATTCAACAGCTGTAGGCACCCTGATTGAAAACCACAGATCTTTTGAATGGATGCAGCTCATTTATGTTTCAATGGGGGAGGTGGCTGATGTGTGGGAGAGAGGAAAATGGACTTATGGGATTTGTAGGAAAAAGAAGAAAATTCAAACAGGAAATACCAGTTCACAAAAAGCTAGCCACAGTGTTGTGGTAATCTCACAACATAGCCATTTAGCCTAGACAAGAGCAGATCCTTCCTAAGCATGTCCATTACTGTCTGGCAGGTACCTACTAAAATCACCTTATGGTGGATAACCCCTTTAAGGCAGCTGGAAGTCTTCCTCACCTAAGACAGCATTGATCTTGTTCTAAACGTGACCTATTGTCATGGAGAAAGGCTTCCTGCCTTAAAATCTACTGAGCAGTAATATGAGCCCCCCCCCCCATCACATAAATGGTCCTGAGCATACAGAGGGGAGGGAGAAGCAGAGACAGGAACTCTTGCTTTCAGAGAGTGTGATGGGACGTTACAGCCACATCACAGAGAGCTCAGCTGTATAATTAATTTTATATCAAGACAGGAGACATTTGCATTATGCTATTCTTTTTTACTGCAGAATGTATAGCAGCGAAACATAAAACATTTTTACAATAAATATGAAGAAAAAACTTTGTAGGTACAGGTGTGAAGCCAAGGATGCTACCTATTTGACAGGTAACCAATGAGAATGCACCATAGTTTATATAAGGCACTGCAACACATATCTTCCTCTTTCTTTGCTGCTTTGCTTGCAAACAGATGAGTATATTCATTTCTCCTTAACCCCTACAGGACCCATGACGTAACGGTACGTCCCGACACCCTGGGTCTTAAGGACCAGGGACGTACATTTACGTCATGTGCAGTTTTAGTCCCCGCCGTGTGCTGGGCGGGGATCGGAGCGGGATGCCTGCTGAAATCATTCAGCAGGCATCCCGTGCAAATGCCCAGGGGGGTCATCAGACCCCCCCCCATGTCTGCGATTGCGGCAAATCGCAAGTGAATTCACACTTGCAATTTGCGCGATTCCGGGTCATTACGGGTCTATAGTGACCTGGTGACCCGGAATGTAAGGGGGATCGCGGGTGTCTAAGACACCCACGATCCCACTGAAGCGATAGGAGTGAGGTGGCAGGGTTGCCACCCCTCCTATCCCTGCTATTGGTGGTCTAGACGCGACCACCAATAGCAGATCGGGGGCGGGAGGGTTTACTTTAGTTTTCCCCGTCCTGCCCACCCACAATAGGCGGGGCAGGACGGGGAAAGTGACGGGGACCGGCGCCGAAGATTCACTTACCGATTCGGGCGGGCGTCGGAGGCTGCAGGCGACGGAGATCGGCGGCCGGCGATGACGTGCGGCTGGATCCGACGGAAGCCGGTGAGTTGCCTAGCAACATCTGGAGGGTACAGTTTGAGACCATTATACAGTGGTCTCTAACTGTAGCCCTCCAGATGTTGCAAAACTACAACTCCCAGCATGCCCAGACAGCTGTTTGGGCATGCTGGAATATGTAGTTTTGCAACAGCTGGAGGGCTACAGTTTGAGACCACTATATAGTGGTCCCTAAACTGTAGTCATCCAGATCTTGCAAAACTACAACTCCTAGCATGCTCAAACAACTGTTTGCTGTCAGGGCATGCTGGGAATTGTAGTTTTGCAACAGCTGGAGGTCCACAGTTTGGAGATCACTTTGCAGTGTCCTCTAAAACTGTAGCCCTCCAGATGTTGCAAAACTGCAAATCCCAGCATGTCCAAACAGCAATCAGCTGTCTCGGCATGCTGGGAGTTGTAGTTGCGTACCTCCAGCTATTGCATAACTACATCTCCCAGCATGCCCTTCGGCGATCAGTACATGCTGGGAGTTGTAGTTTTGCAACAGCTGGAGGCCGACTGGTTGGAAAATACTGTTAGGTAACAGAACCTAACTGAAGGTTTTCCAACCAGTGTGCCTCCAGCTGTTGCAAAAGTACAACACCCAGCATGCACGGTCTGTCAGTACATGCTGGGAGTTGTAGTTTTGAAACAGCTGGAGGTTTGCCCCCCCCCCCCCATGTAAACGTACAGGGTACATTCACACGGGCAGGCTTACAGTAAGTTTCCTGCTTCAAGTTTGGGCTGCGGCAAATTTTTCGCCGCAGCTCAAACTTCTAGCGAGAAACTCACCGTAACCCGCCAGTGCGAATGTACCCTAAAAACACTTCACAACACTAACACCTAATAAAGAGTAAAACATTACATATACACCCCTTACACTGTCCCCCCAATAAAAATGAAAACCGTATTGTATGGCAGTGTTTCCAAAACGGAGCCCCCAGCTGTTGCAAAACAACAACTCCCAGCATTTCCGGACAGCCACTGACTGTCCAGGCATGCTGGGAATTTAGCAACAGCTGGAGGCACCCTGTTTGGGAATCACTGGCATAGAATACCCCTATGTCCACCCCTGTGCAATCCCTAATTTAATCCTCAAATGCGCATGGTGCTCTCTCACTTCGGAGCCCTGTCATATTTCAAGGAAACAGTTTAGGGCCACATATGGGGTATCTCCGTACTCGGGAGAAATTGCACTACAAATTTTTGGGGGCTTTTTCTCTTTTTACCCCTTATGAAAAGGAAAAGTTGGGGCTACACCAGCTTGTTAGTGTAAAAAAATAAAAAAATTTACACTAACATGGCGGTGTTGCCCTTTACTTTTTATTTTCACAAGCGTTAAAAGGAAAAAAAGACCCCCAAAATTTGTAACGCAATTTCTCCTGAGTACAGAAATACCCCATATGTGGGCGTAAAATGCTCTGTGGGCGCACAACAAGGCTCAGGAGTGAGAGCACACCATGTACATTTGAGGTCTAAATTGGTGATTTGCACAGGGGTGGCCGATTTTACAGCGGTTCTGACATAAACCCCCTCAAAAAAATACCCACATGTGACCCCATTTTGGAAACTACACCCCTCACAGAATTTAATAAGGGGAACAGTGAGCATTTACGCCCCACAGGTGTCTGACAAATTTTATTTTTCATTTGCACAGCCCACTGTTCCAAAGATCTGTCAAACGCCAGTGGGGTGTAAATACTCACTGCACCCCTTATTAAATTCTGTAAGGGGTGTAGTTTCCAAAATAGGGTCACATGTGGGGGGGTCCACTGTTCTGGCACCACGGGGGCTTTGTAAACGCACATGGCCCCCGACTTCCATTCCAAACAATTTTTTTCCCAAAAGCTCAATGGCGCTCCTTCTCTTCTGAGCATTGTATTGCGCCAGCAGAGCACTTGACGTCCACACATGGGGTATTTCCATACTCAGAAGAGATGGGGTTACAAATTTTTGGGGGTCTTTTCTGCTATTAACCTTGCAAAAATGTGAAATTTGGGGGGAAACACATTTTTGCGAAAATCTTTTTTTTTTTTTTTTACATATGCAAAAGTCGTGAAACCCCTGTGGGGTATTAAGGCTCGCTTTATTCCTTGTTACGTTCCTCAAGTGGTCTAGTTTCCAAAATGGTATGCCATGTGTTTTTTTTTTTGCTGTTCTGGCACCATAGGGGCTTCCTAAATGCAACATGCCCCCAAAAACCATTTCAGAAAAACGTACTCTCCAAAATCCCCTTGTCGCTCCTTCGCTTCTGAGCCCTCTACTGCGCCAGCCGAACACTTTTCATGGACATATGAGGTATGTCCTTACTCGAGAGAAATTGGGCTACAAATATAAGTATAAATTTTCTCCTTTTACCCCTAGTAAAAAAATTGGGTCTACAAGAACATGCCAGTGTAAAAAATGAAGATTGTGAATTTTCTCCTTCACTTTGCTGCTATTCCTGTGAAACACCTAAAGGGTTAAAACGCTGACTGAATGTCATTTTGAATACTTTGGGGGGTGCAGTTTTTATAATGGGGTCATTTGTGGGGTATTTCTAATATGAAGACCCTTCAAATCCACTTCAAACCTGAACTGGTCCCTGAAAAATAGTGAGTTTGAAAATTTTGTGAAAAATTGGAAAATTGCTGCTGAACTTTGAAGCCCTCTGGTGTCTTCCAAAAATAAAAACTCATCAATTTTATGTTGTCAACATAAAGTAGACATATTGTATATGTGAATCAAATTTTTTTTTATTTGGAATATCCATTTTCCTTACAAGCAGAGAGCTTCAAAGTTAGAAAAATGCCAATTTTTCATCAAATTTTGGGATTTTTCACCAAGAAAGGATGCAAGTTACCATAAAATTTTACCACTATGTTAAAGTAGAATATGTCACGAAAAAACAATCTCGGAATCAGAATGATAAGTAAAAGCATTCCAGAGTTATTAATATTTAAAGTGACAGTGGTCAGATGTGCAAAAAACGCTCTGGTCCTGAGGTGTAAAATGGCCTGGTCCTTAAGGGGTTAATATATTATATTCATACCTTCATTGTTCATAATCCTTTATCTTATAAATTGTACAATAAAATATATATGTGGTAAAGTGTATGGGAAAGTGGTGGATGGGGTGTATATTTCTCCTGGTTTTCTCAGCAAGGCATGATAAAGGAAATCCAGAAGGATATGCTGCTTTAGCAGAGCATAGTCTGCTACAGCTCTCTTGTTAAGTTTCATGGGCTGGATATCCTGGACTGGAGGACAGGTTGGATGTGGGAGTGCTCCAGTCCACACCCCTAGTTCACTATGGGTTTCCCTATTTCAAGGTGACCTCAGGTGAGGTTGGGTGGCTGCTGATTGCTGGAGAGACAGAGGAGAAAACAGCCACAAACAGGACTGCTGCTAAAACCCACCAGGTCTGAACTTTCTTCTATGGACACTTTTGTGAGTTTGCTTGGAGCCAGACATTTGGCCCACAGTAGGATAGTGAGGTATCCTGATGTTTAGTTTGAGCTGCACAGGTTTAGGTTTTGTTATTTTGTTGGCGCTATGCTTTGTGCTGAAAATCACTTAACCTCTTAAGGACGCAGGGCATACCTGTACACCCTGCGCCCGGTCCCGGTATATAACGTGGGTCGGTCCCGGTGGCTAATAATAGCTGGGACCCTGGGCTAATAGCCTGCGGCAGCGATCGTTGTGCCGCAAGCTATTAACCCTTTAGAAGCGGCGATCAAAGTTGATCGCTGCCTCTAAAAAGCTTCCCGGCAGCTAAAACGGGCTGATTGGGACCATCGCGATAAAATCTCGATGTCCGGATCAGCTAGGATGCGAGCGGAGGTCCCCTTACCTGCCTCTGTCAAGTCCGATCGGCGGTAGATTGCTCGAAGCCTGAGATTCAAGCTTGAGCAATCGACTGCCTATAACACTGATCAATGCAAAGCTATGGCTTTGCAGGGATCAGTGTAAAAGATCAGGGGAGCTATAACACTGCAAAAAAAAAAAAAGGAGGGGGGGGGGGAAGTTAATAAAGGTCATTTAACCCCTTCCCTAATAAAAGTTTGAATCACCCCCCTTTTCCCATTTAAAAAAAAAGTGTAAATAAAAATAAACATAAGTGGTATCGCCGCGTGCGGAAATGTCCGAATTATAAAAATATATTGTTAATTAAACCGCACGGTCAATGGTGTACACACAAAAAAATTCCAAAGTCCAAAATAGCATATTTTTGGTCACTTTTTATATCATGAAAAAATAAATAAAAAGCGATCATGGCACAAAAAATTAGCCCTCATACCGGCCCGTACCCGGAAAAATTAAAAAGGTGTGGGGGTCAGGAGATGACAATTTTTAATGAATTAATTTTCCTGCATGTAGTTATGATTTTTTTCAGAAGTACGACAAAATCAAACCTATATAAGTAGAGTATCATTTTAACTGTATGGACCTACAGAATAAAGAAAATGTGTCATTTTTACCGAAAAATTTACTGTGTAGAAACGGAAGCCCCCAAAACTTACAAAATTGCATTTTTTTCTTCAATTTTGCCACACATTTAATTTTTTTTCCGTTTCTCCATGAATTTTTTGATAAAATGACTGATGTCACTGCAAAGTAGAATTGGTGTCGCAAAATATGTCATCATATGGAATTTTAGGTGCAAAATTGAAAGCGTTATGATGTTTAGAAGGTGATTAGGAAAAAATGGAAATTCAAAAACAGAAAAACCCTGCGTCCTATATATACACATTTGCAAGTGAGTGGTAGGCCCAGGTCACAGGAGTCCATCAAATAGAGAAGAAGACTTACTGCAGTACTCCAAAATGATGAAAACTGAGTAGCTTTTATTCCATCATGTATTCATGGTGCAATGTTTTGGCTGTCCATTGAAGCCTTTATCAAGCATAGCAATGAGTGACCCAAAGGGGGTATGTATACCCATGATACATAAAGTGTAATTATACAATTAAACTACAATAAGATGTAATAAAAAGGCCCAAAATGTGTGTGTGTATATATATATATATATATATATCTATATATATATATATATATATATATATATATATATATATATATATACACACACACACACAATATGTACATTTGTGGCGTCAGGGTGTGAGGTGCAGGGTAGACGTTATAACCCAAGAGGCAGATGTTATTAACCCCTCCTTATCATGATTCCAAGGCGCGGTTTAACCTTACCCACCCAAAGGTAATACCACTGGTACTGGCCTAGGCACGGAGGCAATGAAGACCCCGACACCAAGCTCCGGACAAACGGCAGCTTTACTGAGGGCAGACAGATGACACAGTCTATGCAGTACAGCCAATATCCCAAGGAGGTGACCAGTGACACAGGGGGACCTTGCAGGCTTGCTGGGACTTGCAGTAGTTTGACAGACTTTGGTGCAGGCCACGGTGACTAAACAGTAGACTTGACTGACTTGATGACTGTCAATTAGATGACTTTGGCTTACTTGAAATTGACAGGTGGCTTCAGACTTTAGGCTTGAGGCCTCCAATGCTCCGGGCACACACATTGAGACGACTTGACTGCACTGGACCTCAGGAACAAGAGAGAGACTGCAGCTCCTCCCTTGGTTATATAGGGGGGCTGTTAAAGGAGCCCATAGGTCACCTTGGGGGTCACCTTGTCACTAGTGCCTCCTGGGATATTGGCTGTACTGCATAGACTGTGTCATCTGTCATTTTAAGTAAAGCTACCGTTTGTCTGTAACTTGGCATCAGTGTTTTCATTGCCCCTGTGCTTAGCCCAGGACCAGTGGTATTACCTTCAGGTGGTTAAGGCTAAACCATGCCCTGGCATCACGAACAAGAAGGGGTTAATAACATCTACCCTGCACCTCTCACCCTGACGCCACAAATGTACATATTGTGTGTGTGTGTGTGTGTGTGTATGTATATATATATATATATATATATATATATACACACACATTTTGGGCCTTTTTATTGCATCTAATTGTATAATTACACTTTATGTATCATGGGTATACATACCCCCCTTTGGGTCACTCATTGCTATACTTGATAAAGGCTGCATTGGACAGCTAAAACGTTGCACCATGAATACATGATGGAATAAAAGCTACTAATTTTTCATCATTTTGAAGTCTTCTTTTCTATTTGTTGGACTCCTGTTACCTGGGCCTACCACTCACTTGCAAAAAAAAAAAAAAAAAAATATATATATATATATATATATATATATATACATATATATGAACAGCTCATGCGATGGGGTCGGCAATGACAGCATACTTTACTATCCTACTGTGGGCCTAATGTCTGGTCCCAAGCAAACTCACAAAAGTGTCCATAAAAGAAAGTTCAGACCTGGTGGGTTGGAGCTGCAGTTCTGGCTGTGGCTGCTTCTCATCTCAGTCTCTCCAGCACTCAAAGCCGAACAGCCCTTTTACTATAGGGCTTCCTCCCTAGCAATCAGCACAGGAAGCCTCACCTGAGAACACCTTGGATTAGGGAAACCCGTAGTGGACTAGAGGTGTGGACTGGAGCACTCCCACTTCCAACCTGTCCTCCAGTCCAGGAAATCCAGCCCATGTAACTTAAACAAAAGAGCCCTAGCAGACTATGCTCTGCTAAAGCAGCATATAACCCTCCGAATTTCCTTTACCGTGCCTGGCTGAGGAAACCAGGTGAGATGTACACCCCATCCACCACTTTCTCATACACTTTACCACAATATATATTGTTTCTCTCTTATCGTTTTCAATATTGCCTTGTACATACAGTCATGGCTGTAATGTTGGCACCCCTAATATTTTTCAAGAAAATGAAATATTTCTCACAGAAAAGGATTGCAGTAACACAAGTTTTGCTATATACATGTTCATTTCCTTTGTGTGTATTGGAACTAAACCAAAAAAAGAGAGGAATAAAAGCAAATTGGACATAACGTCACACCAAACTCCAAAAATGGTCTGGACAAAATTATTGGCATTCATAACTTAATATTTGTTTGCACACCCTTTGGAAAAAATAACTGGAATCAGTCACTTCCTATAACCATCAATAAGCTTCTTACACCTCTCAGCTGAAATGTTGGACCACTCTTCCTTTGCAAACTGCTCCAGGTCTCTCTTATTGAAACGGCACCTTTTCCCAACAGCAATTTTAAGATCTCTCCACAGGTGTTCAATGGGATTTAGATCTGGACTCATTGCTGGCCACTTCAGAACTCTCCAGCGCTTTGTTGCCATCCATTTCTGGGTGCTTTTTGACATATGTTTGGGGTCATTGTCCTGCTGGAAGACCCAAGATCTCGGACGCAAACCCAGTTTTCTGACACGGGGCTGTACAGTGCAACCCAAAATCCGTTGGTAATCGTCAGATTTCATGATGCCTTGCACACATTCAAGGCACCCAGTTCCAGAGGCAGCAACACAACCCCAAAATGACCCTCCACCATATTTCACTGTAGGCACTGTGTTCTTTTCTTTGTAGGCCTCATTCCATTTTCGGTAAACAGTAGAATGATGTGCTTTACCAAAAAGCTCTATCTTGGTCTCATTTGTCCACAAGATATTTTCCCAGAAGGATTTTGGCTTACTCACTCAAGCTCATTTTGGCAACATGTAGTCTTGCTTTTTTATGTATCTGTTTAAGCAGTGGGGTCCTCCTGGGTCTCCTGCCATAGCGTTTCATTTAATTTAAATGTTGACGGATAGTTCGCACTGACACTGATGCTCCCTGAGCCTGCAGGACAGCTTGAATATCTTTGGAACTTGTTTGAGACTGCTAATCCACCATCCGAACTATCCTGTGTTGACACCTTTCATCAATTTTTCTCTTCTGTCCACGTCCAGGGAGATTAGCTACAGTGCCATGGGTTGCAAACTTGATAATGTTGCGCATTGTGGACAAAGGCAAATCTAGATCTCTGGAGATGGACTTGTAACCTTGAGATTGTTGATATTTTTCCACAATTTTGGTTCTCAAGTCCTCAGACAGTTCTCTTCTCCTCTTTTTGTTGTCCATGCTTAGTGTGACACACACATACACACAATGCAAATACTAAGTGAACTTCTCTCCTTTTTATCTGCTTTCAGGTGTGATTTTTATATTGCCTACACCTGTTACTTGCCCCAGGTGAGTTTAAAGGAGCATCACATGCTTGAAACATTCTTATTTTTCCACAATTTGGAAAGGGTGCCAATAATTTTGTCCAGCCCATTTTTGGAGTTTGATGTGACACTATGTCCAATTTGCTTTTTTTTTTCCTCCCTTTTTTGGGTTAGTTCCAATACACAAAAAGGGAATAAACATGTGTATAGCAAAACATGTGTTACTGCAATCCTTTTCTGTGAGAAATACTTCATTTTCTAGAAAAATTTCAGGGGTGCCAACATTGACAGCCATAACTGTATTATGATATTTAATTATTATATTCAATCATATCCACTTATTTTTCTCTTCCTTATCATTCTTTCCCCCTTCTTTACCTGGAGAGATGAGCGAAGTTGCAGAAATTCGATTTGTCATGAACTTCTCGGCTTGGCAGTGACTGACTTTAGCCTGCATAAATTAGTTCAGCTTTCAGGTGCTCCGGTGGGCTGGAAAAGGTGGATACAGTCCCAGGAGTCTCCTAGGAATGTATCCACTTTTTCCAGCCCACCGGAGCACCTGAAAGCTGAACTAATTTATGCAGGATAAAGTCAGTCACTGCCAAGCCGAGAAGTTCGTGACAAATCGAATCACTGTAACTTCGTTCATCTATAATTACTTGTTTCTTTAACATCAACTTTTCTTCTATTATCGGTACCCACACCGTTTTCTTCAGCCCGTTACACTCCGGACCCAAGACATATTGCTCCCGTGTTGCACAGCTTCTTTCCCTTATTCTCGTGATATTGCGACTCAGTTGGTGATCAACTGAGCCACTCTCGCTCCCACGCTCTTCATATTCCTGTTAGAAGCGGCTAGTCCTGTCAGTGGCATACAGCTCTGCCACTTGGCTCCTCAGTTAACCCCTCAATACTTGTATATCTATGCATTTCTATTTATTTTGTCCTTTTCAGGACAAATTATTAACTAAACACCTTCCTATTAATTATTCTATTCATTCATTTTAACCTCACAGTCATTTTCCACTATTACTAATTAATCTCATATTATTTATTAATTTATTTATTAACATTCATAGTATCTATTCCATATATATAAATTAATTACTAGTAATATATTAATTAAATGTATTATATCTAAAATATTTATAAATGTATTTTATAACAAATTCATATCTATATACAAACTATTTACAATTTATTTTATATATATATACATAATGTCTGCAGACCAAGTGCAAACAAAACATTGGGGGAGATTTATCAAAACCTGTCCAGAGGAAAAGTTGCTGAGTTGCCCATAGCAACCAATCAGATCCCTTCTTTCATTTTGCAGAGGCCTTGTTAAACATGAAAGAAGCGATCTGATTGGTTGCTATGGGCAACTGGGCAACTTTTCCTCTGGACAGGTTTTGATAAATCTCCCCCATTGTGAATATGTTTCAAGTGACCAAATACAGGACATTGTGGATCAGTTGCTAGGTCAGTGCAATCTTCCATGAAGACTGCTATGACTAGTATGGGGGAGACTATAGCATTATCTGTTGCTAGAGCCATATCTCAGTCCTTCGCACAGAAGGCACATCAGCTGCACAACCGATCTCATAGTCACACATTAACCCCTTAAGAACGGACCCATTTTTTTACCTTAAAGGGGTACTCTGGCGCCAAATATCTTATCCCCTATCAAAAGGATAGGGGATAAGATGATAGATCACAAGGATTCCACCGCTGGGGACCCCCACGATCTCTCCTGCAGCACCCCCGTTATTCATCTGCACAGAGCGAGGATCGCTCTGTGGCTGTTGACTGATGGTGCAGGGAACGGAGTATCATTACATCACAGCTCCGCCCCTCATGACATCACGCCCTGCCCCCTCTATGCAAGTCTATGGGAGGGGGCATGGCAGCCATTGCATTGTGGGTCTCTTATCAGCTTCCATTCAAGCGATCTTCCCCGCTCCACTACACTACAGAGCTCTTCAGAGATTGAAAATCCGACATTTACAAGAAGGATTAGGGTATTCAGATGAAATACCTCTTTCATCAGAAGCCAGAGAGGAACTCATATGGTGGCTTCATCACATTCAAGAATGGAATGGAAAAGCAATTTTCAATTCCAATCCAGACCTTATCCTGGAATTGGATGCAAGTCTCATCGGCTGGGGAGATTGATGTAGATCACTTTCAACGGGGGGCAAATGGTTCCCCTCAGAATCTCAACTACACATCAACGGCCTGGAACTACTAGCAGGCTTCTTTGCTCTAAAAAGCTTTGCAAAAAAAAAATCTCAGATATGTATTCTGATTCGTATGTACAATATTTCAATGGTCCAATATATAAATCGTTTAGGAGGGACAACACCGGAACTTCTTTCGAATATATCCAAAGATCATTGTTATTTCTGACTGGACAGGGAGATTACCCTGAAAGCAGAGCATCTTCTGGGCTTTTCCAATACTATAGCAGATTGGAATTCCCGCTGTCTTTCAGACCACAGCGATTGGAAATTTGACCATCTAGTTTTCCAACAGATCTATCTCCTCTGGGGTCCTCTTCATCTTGACCTCTTTGCATGCAGACTCAATAGTCAACTACCTTGTTTCTACAGTTGGCGCCCCGATCCAGAAGCGGAGGGAGTAGATGCCCTCAATCAAACCTGGCCCTCAGGGATACTTTATGAGTTCCCTCCATTTGCTCTCATTCCCAGAGTTCTCATTTAAGTAACAATCCAAAAATCGACCATAGTCCTGATCACTCCTTACTCAAGCATGGTTCCCTCAAGTCCTCAGTATGTTAATAGACTTTCTGAGAATCCTTCCGAACTTCCCAAATCTCCTTCTGGATCCTTTAAGACAGTCCTCATCCTCTGATCCTCTCACATCAACTTCCCCTAATTGCATGGCTAATTTTGCGTCAATTACCATTGACTCAGAATTTTCATTATCAACTAGAAATATCATTGCAGAATTCTGGGCTCTGGGTACCAGAACTGCTTACCGATACGCTGGTAAAGCTTATCAAACCCTAAACCTATGTCGTTCTGCTATTTCATTCTATCATCAACCCATTGATTCCATTCCAATTGGAAAAACATCCCCTTTTCTGTAAACTTTTAAAAGGCATTAGTTTTAAAAGTCCACCTTTACCCAAATATCAGTCCACTTGGGACAGTGATCTTCTTCTAGATCTATTTATCTCTTGAGAAAACAATGATTCCACTCTTCTTTGTCTTATCTCTATCAAACGTATTTCTGATGTCAAAGCCTTAGACATCACTCTTAGACATTATTTTCCTCAAGGAGTTAGTTTTATTGTTCACAGACGTACAAAAACTAATTTACAAAATGTTTTCTATCCTTCTTTTCTCCATCAAGAAAAATTGTGTGTAGTTCGTTGCCTTAAAGCTTAAGAATCAAAAACTCAATCTCTTCGTCATTCATCTCAGTCTCAACTCTTTATTTCATACTGTAAACCCCACCTTTCTCTCTCTCTCTCTTCAGCTACTCTTGCCAGATGGGTTAGACAAGTCATGTCTCTTGCTAACATTGATGTTTCTGTATTTGGTGTCCATTCCACTAGAGGTGCTGTTTCTACAAAACTTATCCAATCAGGAGGCTCTCTCTCAGATCTACTTAAAGCTGCAAACTGGTCTTCAGAATCAATCTTTAAGACTTTCTACTTTAGACCTGAATAACATGTATCTATGAATTTATGTATTATAATATTATATGCTTTAAACATGCCTAATGTGAATGTTTCCTGTCTGAGATTTTCCACAACCCTATGTGACTGAAAATGTAGATTTTATGAAAGACACTAGACGAGCATTATCCCTCCCTATTTCCCATTCCTATATTGTTATTACTATATATTTATATTTTCTTTCAGCTTATTGACATGCTTCAGGAGTGGTTCCATCTTCATCGGATACTTCATCTCTTCAACCAATACCTTATGGAATCCCTATATACAGAACCTTCTGACATCTTCATTCAACCTTGTTCCAGTTCTTCCTTCACTTACCTGAATAGATGACTCATCCTGTCCTTCCTGACGGATGCATGATAGATGTTTCTACAGTCAGCAAGTACTGTTTTTGGACTCTATATTCATGTCTATACAATTTAGACCATACATTTAAACAAAACATAAAATAGAAACTGTGTTAAAATAATTGATTTTATAGAAATTTTACCATTGGTCCCTAATGGTAAATTAATTGCTGCCTGCTATTGTTAAAATGCTCCTGTATTGATGGTAATGTCTGTTGGTTCAGAATTCCGATAGTCCGGCAATTAACATGCATGGGGTCAAACTCCACCAGGAGTCCCCGAATGGATGAAGCCCGCAAATTAGCGACTTGAATACTTGCAGTTCTATTTTCTTAGAACAAAAACAGAGGATTCCTCCTGGATCAGACAAGCTGCATGCCCGGTGATGAGATGAAGAGTCAGGTGAGGTAGGCGGATCTGTTTAGTAAAAACCGGCTTATCTGTAGATTGTCAGCAATTGGCAGTGCGTTTTCTTTAGTGCTGGATTCAGATTATATAAAACTCTAAAAGTGTTTCAGGGTGCTTAATCCGACCCCTTCTTCAGTAGATAATTTATATAAATTATCTACTGAAGAAGGAATCGGATTAAGCACCCTGAAACGCGTTTAGAGTTTTATGTAATCTGAATCAAGCACATTTTACATGTCTTGAGATGCAATAAAGAAATCTTAAGTTTGATGTGTTTGTTGTGCTTTGGGATTATATTTTCATCAGGTAAAGCTATGAATCACAGACTAATGAACAAATACAAATCTGCATCTGAATTTCTCACTAGAAAGAATTCTGCACATGAAAACTGCACCTTGTATAACATTCAAGGAATATACCTAGTATTATCTGTGGTATCCCGGTACCGGATTGCATCCGTTACCTTGTGGTGAGGTCCCCAAAGTCAGAGTCCCTAGGTACCGCTGGGGTCCTCATCTATAGTTAGTCCCTAGTCACTCCTTTAATAGTTAAAACTATTCAAATTCTAAGTGTGTATATATATATATATATATATATATAGTGTACTTACCTTGCTGTAGTGTCACAGGACCTGCGGGTCACGTGATGCGTTCCAAAACTCTATGGTTTTATGGTTGAAGGACCTTTGGAGGAAGTCAGGTGATCGCCCACCATGCATTGTAACGGTGAGTGACAGCTGACCCAGACCAATCCAAAACGGCCCTGCCCCTGCTCATATAAGGGAGCAGTGGCCATTAATCTTTCTCTTTCCTCGTGGGCTGCTGATAGAGGAGGATCTGCGCAGCTGTCATCAGCAGGGACTAGGCCCAAGCCTTGCGGCAAAGGCCATCTTGCAAAACTGTGAGTTACCTCAATCCCTGTTAAGTCTGCAAGATCACCGGACCTAAACAGACCCCTAAATCCGGACGAATCTCTGCATCAATCCTAATTCTACTAGTACTTTGGATAAGCTAATGGTCCGCGGCATCTGTCAATCACTGCCGTACTACATAGAGACTGTATTGCTAAGACTGTTGCTGTTAATTGGATGTACCGCAAGTACCTCAGTAAAGTTTAAACAAGTTCAAGTTCATCCCTATTGTGGACCTTCATTCATTTAAGCACGCACATACCGTTTCTGGGAAGGGTGGCGCTAGGCCGAAGATTTACCTCAGCGTATTAACCCTCACCCTGGCGTCACGACAGGGGTTAAGTTAACCCCTCATATACCGAAGCAACGCCCCAGCTACACTACACCCCCCAAGGCCCTACCACATATCTATGGTTGAGATTAGCACCATATCATTCGCTTCATTGTTCAAGACTCAAAGGGTTAGGTGTCTGAGTCAAACTAAAGGAGAATTACAAAACAGTCACAGAAAAATAAAGAAGTAGAACATCCAAAATGTAAGAGAACCTTTTAGGAAGAAAACCCATGATAAAATGTTAACACAGAATCTGCTGCTGTCACTTTGACAGATTATTATTATTATTTATGCTAAGGCTTCCAGTATACATTTTGTGAAATTCCACATTATATTGCAGTTCTCTGCTGGGAACAAGCCCCAATTTTTGGAATTACTGGGCTGTCAGATGCAAGAACTGTAGTTGTTGCAGATTTTTATTAAATTGAACCTTAAGGGTATGTTCCCATGGCGAAATTTCACTGCAGCAGAATTCAATGGGATTCTGCTGCACTGTTCAGACCACAGAATTTCTGCACCAAATCTTTCTGGCGTGGAAATCCTATTTCCAATGTCTGCAAAAACATTGAACATATTCAATGTTTCTGTGGAGTCCACATAGAAGTGCATTGTCATCTATGAGACGGCACATTTCTGAGCAATCCTTGCACCACCGGCATATTCTGCCAGCGCTCGGCTGTCAGTGGAAAGTCTGCATGGAGTTTTCTGTGCAGACATTCCATCGTGTGAACATACCCTAAATGGTCGTCTATTTCTGGGAGTCTGGGAGTCAAAGTCTATGTAATGCGGTCCAACTTTTGTCTCAGATGAGTAGGTTGAGAGACAATAATTTTTTTTTCTCATTTTCCTAGCTGCTCTTTTTGGCACAGTAGTCCAGATAACTTTTAATAGAGGTGATAGCTACCCATCCTCTTCAGAAGTCAACATGTTTATTCGGCAGAATTATTCATTTACAAAAAAAAAGGATATGGCTACACCAGTCTTATGTGTATAGATGGTTTTAAATCTAAAGACCCCTTCCCCAATCTATTATCTGTAAATGTAGTGGGGTGGTTGCCACTTGTCCTAGAATGATCCAAGATTACTTTGAGCTGAGAAATAGCATATGTCCAGATATGACAGCAAACCCTCTTCAGCTATGTCAGGCAGCTGTTCTCTAGCTTCCAGGACGGGCTCACATGTCAGGAGTCTCTCACAAAGAGCCAGCCAACAACAGGCAGCAAACCTCATCATCAGTCCAGATTACTGTACCCAAGAAGTAAGTCACTGACCGTAGAGTACCCAGGGATAAATCAGTATGGCTGAGGAACAGTCTTACTATGAAGAAAAGATCTCCAAGGACATTCTCACTAAGGAGATCAACCTGGTGGATAGAGACCCAAAGAAGATAAACGAGGATGTGGTCAAGGTTTGGTCTATCCATCTCTTTTATAGTTGTCTAACTATCCATTTTATTTATTTATTTATCTATGAGAAAAAAGAAGGGGAGAGTGCATGTGAGGGAGTGTGAAGGTAGATTCAGACTACACAGGGGTTGTTTGTAGTCTGTAGCCATGGAGACATATTGGACTGCATAGAATTTTATTGGCATAGTTGCTTTACTTATCTTTGTAGGAGAAGGTAGGATTTAAATGTACTCTGTCCGCACTCTGATATTATCTAAGCTACTGTATTATGTAGCTGCCCGTACAGCAGAGAGTAATACCTTTGTGCTGTCTGTGTTGTCAAAACTTAGAAAACTGCACTTTTTACCTGCAGGGCATAGCACAGGAGTTTTCCAAGGGCACTTCACCCAATATTACCAGACTCCTGAATGACAAAGTTGATTAGATATCCAGTCATATATCTAATGGTCTTTATCACTCCATTACTACAGTATGTATTACATGCCATTTATGTAAAAGGAGAAGCAGGTTAGCAACAACTTACTGTAACCCAGCTTTTCCACCAACAGATACTTCTAAGGCCTCTCTTTCTGATTTCTAGTCCTTACAAAAGGGTACGTTCACACGTAATCAGTGTTGGGTTTTATGCAATGAAAATTCTTCTAGCGGATTTTATGTAGACCTATTGAATTCAGTGGGTATCAACATAATCCGCTTGCAGATTTCCCACAGCTGATTATGTAGATGTAAACTTACCCTTATATTAGATCAATATATTATCCGAAACTAACTAACCTTAAAGGGTTTATTTAGTGAAAAGCCTTTTGTAAATATGACTAGGGTGCCTGCATGAAAAAAAAAAAAAATCATTACTTACCCCCTGCTCTCCCCGATGCCTTTGGTATCACTGCTCCCAGCGTCCGATGCAATCCTTTTCCTGGTGCCAAGGGTCAAAACGTCAAAGTGTAGCTCAACAAGTAGCTGGCCTTTATTGGTGACTGTTCTAAGCCCCGCTCTTCTTCCTGGTGCTGGGGCCCAGTACATCACATTGCTGCTCAGCCAATAACTGGCTGCGGATAGCGATTCTCTGAGCTGCACTGTGGCACATTGCTCCCTCATCACACCGGAGGCTGGAAGCAGTGACACTGGAGGCACTGGGGAGCAAGGAAGGTAAGAAAGGTTTAGTTGTTAATGCAGGAAGCCTGGGCATATATAAAAAAAAAGATTTTTGCCAGATAACCCTGTTAATGCTGATTTAGTAAAGTTGGTATACTTATGCCTTGTTCACATTGCCGTCGGACTCTGCTATTCTGTATTCCATCTGCAATCCGGCCAGAGGGATGGGAGTCTATTTTTTTTCTCTGCTAAAATCCTGTAAAATTACTGGGTCACTGACCCCATGTAAGTGAATGGCGTCCGTCATGACCTGGTAGTAGCCGTTTGCATCCGACCCGTTTCAGGGTCCGATCAGCTAAAAAAAAAATAATAATTATCGAACCCTTAGCGGGTCAGATGCAAACGTCTGTGTGAACCTAGCCTTACATCATATTGGCCTGTGCTAACAACTTGTAGCGTAGTAGCTGGGGTTGTCTGGCCCCTTTAAGGCAAAAGGGTTGGCAGGCATAAAATTTAAGTAATGCTCACATGTCATGATCTCCTGACACATCTATCCAAACAGTGCTGATCCCAGCTAAGCTGCTTTTGTTTAAATATGCAGCATTAATGACTGTGAATTTCCAAATCAGAAGCACATTAATAATTCCCTGTGAGCATGTGAATGGGTATAAAATACACTGCGAGGCTTGGCCACACATGGTCCTGGACACATGAGACTGGCCGTACAGTATGCTATATTTACCTTTTTGTTAATGATGCCCCAGAGATGGTCCTGAAGTTGTGTATCATGAGGTCCTGCTCATATGAGGTTATGACTGTGATGGTGATATGAGGAATAGACTTCCTTCTGCTCCTTTCTCTCACACATCGCATAGGAATGGGGGGGATCAAGAGACACCAGATTCATCTTTTTCTTTCTGTTTAAAAAAAAACTTCTAAAAAAAACTGCTTCAAAAAGCACCTCTGATCTTCTTTTGATGTGGATTCTAATGTGGCTTTTCAGACTGTTATTTTAAGGTTCCCACTGATTTCAATGTGAGATTCCCAGCAAAACCGTTCTGAAAAAGTAACATGGCAGTTCTTTCTTCTGCACTGTTTTTATATATATATAAATATTTTTTTTATCATTCCCCTTTGAAGTCAATGGAAGCTGGAAGCAGCATGTTTTGGGGCATTTTGGAGGGGCTTTTTAAAGTGCAAACATATGGGTACGCTCACACTGCAGAATTCCGCGCAGTGAACTGTACCATCAGTGTGAATGGGTCTTCCGCGAGACCCGTTCACATTGCAAAATTTCAGCACCGGACAATTCTGCCGGTGAAATTGTTCCACGCAAAGAAAGAACATGTTCATTCTTTGCGTGGAATTCTGCGAGTACTGCATAGCCGTCAATGGTGACGGTGCAGTGCCCCGCGGTCCTAGGTTGAGGTATTTTCGGCGGCAGCTGCCAGACAGAATCCGCAGTGTGAACATCAAAAGTGGTCTCCAAAAGGTATGCTGACCTATACCACAGTATACCAAACCTGTGCCCATTTAGTTCAATGGAACAAATGGAATCTTCTTGGTCCATTTTTGAATATATACTGTTATGTTGCAGGACTGCAAAGTGTAGAATGCCATCCTTTTAGGACAAAGACTTTGGCATATCACAAAGGCACAGTAACATCATAAAATATAACTTTGTAAGGGATTGAGTATGTGTAATTGCAGTTCATCAGATAGATTGATAGTAAGAACAGATTGCTAGATGATGATGCTATTCCTGGATTCCTCTAAATGCAGCCCTTCTGTTAATATCATTATTCTCAGCATTATTAGATCTGATGTGACACTTTTGTTTCCTTCCCGTAACTCTTTGAAATGGAGTCCGGAGCAGCTGGCTGAGTGAGACGCTCGCTGGCAGAGATCCACCATCTGAACATTGATTACATTGAAGCTTTAATGCCAATCTGATGAATTGCAAACATTTGACTGCCAGAGGAATCAGCAGCCATATTGAGAAGAGGAAGGCATAGCTGTCTCCATGGAGAACATGGAGTTAAGTACGGTAGTTACCTGTGAGCAAAGCTTCAAAAAGAATTGGGGCTAAGGTTCTAAACCTGCAGACTCTTTCATGTCATCTACAATAACTATGCTGTTTGATGGGCGTTCTCACAGGTGGAAGCTGCACAGAGCCTCTGACACCTAATTGGACAATCTCAGCTTTAAAGGAAGCCAAAGCCTTTGGTAAATTTCTTTCTAACTTGATAGACATAATGAGCCAAAACCAGAAGTGGATTCATAAAAAATGTGAAATATAAAGGAAGGACTTACACTTCTAAATCCTTCTGGATCCACTTCGGTCTTTGGCTCAAAAACCTGCAGTGGCAAATAAACTGTTGTGAGTGTGATGGCAGATCAGACCATTTATGACAAAGAAAATATGTAGAAAAAACATGTTTAGTTGGCTTAAGTTCATAAACGCTAAAAAAAAGTTAGCATTTTCCTTACTGTGTTTCTGACTGCTGTTCTCAAATGCAGATGCTGGAACACAGCCTTAGTGCTGCACCAATACTTATTAAATTCCATACATTCGAACTGATTTAGGTCTTCAATTAAAGAGGTCTTCAAGAATCAAAGGGGTACTCCGCCTCTAGACATCTTATCCCCTATCCAAAGGATAGGGGATAAGATGTTTGATCGCCTGGGTCCTGCCGCTGGGGATCCCCACAATCTACCTGCTGCACTCGGCATTCATTTAGAGCATCAGGTACAGCGCTGGAGGTTCGTGACATCACAGCCATGCCCCGCTTGTGAAGTCACAGCCACGCCCCGCAATGCAAGTCTATGGGAGAGGGTGTGATGGCCGTCACGCCCCCTCCCTTAGACTTGCATTGAGGGATGTGGCCGTGACGTCACGAGCCTCCGCATCGCCAGTCATCCGGCATGGAGCGAAGTTCACTCCGTGCACTGGATGTCTGGGGTGCCGCAGCTGAGATTGTGGGGGTCCCCCGCGATCAGACATCTTATCCCCTATACTTTGGATAGGGGATAAGATGGCTAGGGGCAGAGTATCCCTTTAAAGCATACCTGCCATTTCAAAAGAGTTTTGGAAACCAGAATGGTTTTGTTACATTAACCCTTCAGAGAGGTGATAATGTGATTTTAGTGCTCTCACTGCTGTTATTGAGCCCCTAAGTGTCACCTCCATGGTGTATTTTTCATTCTCTCTATTACAGGGGACAGGACCACTACTGAGATGTTTGCCAGCAGTACTCACACAGGCACTTACTTTTCCTTTATTTGCCTGGCTAATCTCAGCACAGCACATACTCCTCTCTGCTATTCCATGTCATAGTACTGGTGAAAGTGCACAGGACTAATGTTTTGGCTATGGGAAGGCAGAGGGTTATGATGCATGTAGTAGTCCTTGATGTATATGTCATGTGACAAAGGGGTACTAACCTGATGTCCCTCGCTAATATATCTTTCTGTAAGGGAAGCTGGTCATGCATGCAAACCACAGGAATAAGTGTTCTCATGCTAAGATTCCATGAAACAACTTGCATGACAAATTACTGAAACTACTGAACAAGGATTTTGACAGGTTGACTTACCATAGTAGAAGATGCAAAATAGGACTCCACTTTACTCACTCTTTGGTAGTAATCTGTGACACTTGGAAAGGTGTATTTAGGGAAGTCTGCCTGACTTGGCACACTAGCTGGCAGTGAACCAACCATTTGGCCTACATAAAAATCAGTGTAAGGCAGAAAGTTCCTTGTTCAACTCTTTGGGGCTTATATGTAAAATAACATATTCTTGCAGCATAAGCTGAAACAGGGATTAGAAACTGTGACTAAATAGGATACATGTTAGATAGGCTCAGTCCGTCTCTCTAATACTAGAAAGAGACTGAGCCTAACAACAGACAGTGGACACGAGATTGCAGGGACTGGAGACATCTAGTGGCCAAGATTTTAGAGCTGTTTTTCTTGGTGAAGGGGACAGTTTGTTTTCTAATGAACAGATATGAAAATTTACAAAATTACCAATTATTGCTGCACCCCCACCAATCCTCAGAATGAAGACAGTGGCATGGAGTATTGCTTTGCAAGTAGCTACAAAATAACCAAAATTCACCTAAATTTAAATGTGTTTCAGTTCCCTCCACGCTAAGTGGGAATAAGATATAATAGTGCTGTTACAGTAATCCGGGTAGGAAGGGACACTGGTATTTGGTAGTTCGGGATTATACAATATACCCAGGTAGACTCATTGGGGGAGATTTATCAAAATATTTAGACTGTTTTTTCCCGTCTAAAATTGTCGCACAGAAAGTCGCAGTCTAAATACGTGCGGCTCTTTTGCGACTTTTGCTTTAGAGGATTTTTAGAACATGATGTATTCTAGTCTATTTTAGATGGAAAAATGCATTGGTGCTGAATTTATCAATAGCGACTTTTTGGGGAAAAGTCGCATTGGCCAAAAGTACGCTGAAATGTCAGACCATGCTGGATTAGGTTTAAAAACAATCTAAATCATGGATCCTGAAGTCCGTGCACAGAATTTATCAAGAGCCTTGCGAATTTTGACAACTAAAGCGCACAATAGACCGGCCTAAAGCTCTGTAGGTTGGTCTATATTGACACGGGAAATAGACAACTTTGATAAATCTCCCCCATTCTGTCCACATGATATGAGGCGCCCTATAATTAACTTGATCTTGTGTCTTCTTTGTACAGCTGGACTTTGAAGATGTGATTGCAGAACCATATGGGACTTACAGTTTTGATGGTGTTTGGAAAGCCAGTTATACCACCTTTACCGTCACCAAGTACTGGTGTTACCGGCTTCTCTCCGCCCTCATTGGTATACCCCTCTCCATCATCTGGGGCCTCCTCTTTGCTCTCATCTCCTTTTGTCACATCTGGGCAGTGGTTCCATGCATCAAGAGCTACCTCATAGAGATCCAGTGTGCTGGTCGGACATTCTCCCTGTGCATCCACACCTTCTGTGACCCAATATATGAAGCGATGGGTAAAGTCTTCAGCGCCATCAAAATAACTTTGCAAAAACAGGGGTGAGCAGTTCCTGCATGTCAAAAACTCTACCTCTTACCCTGCACATCTACAGCAAACCTATCAGCACTGCAGTGGAACCTCTTTTTATATCTATTTTTACACTTTTTCATTTCTAACATTATCTGTTCTGTTTCTTTTGTCTAAACCAGTTATAATGTAACAGTAAGCATCACATGTTTCCGTTATAAAGAGGTTATTTGTTTTATGTTAAGTTTATTAAATGTAAATCATTGTGCAACTTTCTAACATACTTTAAGTTCCAATGCCTTATAATAGTCAAGATCTCTGATTGTATGATTGCTTGTCCTTTATATTTAAAATTATAAACACCCCCCCCCCCCCCACACACACACACACACACACATATTTTTGGTATGCTACTGTATCTTGTCTGCAATGCCAAATTTACTAATGTGTGACTATACTCCAGATTATGATTTTCTAATCCTAATTGGGAGGTATCATATCAATTGTTTCCCTCTCCTGTCCTGAGGTTATGCATATAATATTATGAAGTATCTATTAGCCGCCCATTATTTCATGATTTCTTTCCTAACTAGGTTTATATTTTTTATTAATCCATAATTTGTGGAATTTTAGCATGTTCAGTGATGCATGGAATTCCATCTATTAATCTGCATTGTAAATAATCAGAAATCCTCTTTCATCAACCTGTACCGTAAATATTATATTCCCCAGTATTATAAATTGGGCTTGGTGTGGTTTTTGCTTTAAATATCTGCCAATGGCTTTAAAATATTCTGGGTATTATCTGTATTCAACCTCCGTATGCTCCTGTATGCTAACCTAGATGTCAGTTGTTTGATCCCCTCTGATGTCCTCCAAAAGTAAAAACATGTCAACTTTATGATGCAAACATAAAGTAGACATATTGTATATGTGAATCAATATATAATTTATTTGGAATATCCATTTTCATTACAAGCAGAGAGCTTCAAAGTAAAAAAAAATGCAAAATTTTCAATTTTTTCATCAAATTTGGGAATTTTTCACCAAGAAATGCTGCAAGTATCGATGAAATGAAAGATAAAAGCATCCCAGAGTTATTAATGCTTAAAGTGACAGTGGTCAGATGTGCAAAAAATGGCTGGGTCCTTAAGGTGAAAATGGTCTGGGTCCTTAAGGGGTTAATACCTTGTTACACTGTTATCTGGATCAAAAAAAACATTTGTAATGCACTTAAAGGTTGAACTTCTTGGATTTCTTTATGTCTTTACTTTTCACATACGAAATTGTTACTAAGGTCAAGAGAAGACAAGGAGTCAAGAGCTGTCTGCGATTTAATGATAGTACTGCTTTAAACAAGTTATGAAGATGCTGCACCTAGAGTTGACGCTCTTCAAAGTATAGGTCAGCCTTTTCATTCTGGAGCTGATGAAGGCGACTAGAGTTGCAGTCTCTATGTGGAACAACAGAAGGTGTATGTTGCATGTCTCTGTTTAAATACAATTCAGCTGTAAATATTATATAAGGAAATTCATTATCATACATGATAGGTAAAGATACACTAACTCCAAAGACGGCATCACACGGCATCTATGGGATTAGATACTGCAGCTCATCAGAGATTATTGCAGAGCATGGGGGAGGTTTTAGTGCAGGCTAACTGGGTGACGTTGTCCCTTGGGGATATTTGGTGATTATGTCACGTGGCGGGGCGTTGTAGCCAGGTGTTAGTCCTGCAGGAATGCGTGGGGACTGAGTTCCTGCACTTTTTCCACAGCAAAGACACCGTTCCTATTAGCAAGAGTCCTGCAGGAGCAGCCCTTGAGCGGAAATCTTTGGTGAGTTCCCACACTTTTCTCCCCAGGACTTGACCCCTGGTTGTAGCTAACCTGGTGTTCCCCTGTGAGCTCAAGCAATTGTTTTTTCAAAGGTTCTGTTTCCATAGTATGAAGTAGAGCCCTGCATCGGGATTGGGATCCCGCAGGTCCCCTGGGACCCAATAAAAACTTGTATGCAGTTATGAGGTTGTTGCTCAACGATTCCGTAATATCCTGCGCAGTCCCACAAAACTCCGATATGCCACAGGGGCTGATGGAATGAAACAAGAGGTAATGAAATGGCACAAGGTGGTAAATGAATGGTACTTGGGGTAATGAAATGGCACAAGGGGGTAATGAAATGGCATAAGAGGGTGATAAAGTGGCACAAGGTGGTAATGAAATGGCAATAGGGGGGTAATGAAATGGCATGGGGGTACTATTTCCAAATGCTGAGACAAAATGTTTGCAGGAGCTGGCAGGATTGGACACACAAGCTGCAGGAGTGGAACACACACCTTTCGGGAGCAGCATTTAGAAAACAGTCCTGTGCAGGACTCTAGTATGAAGTGCCAGAATGATAACTCCGGACACTAGGATAATGTGGAAACAACTGGATACTTTACTGAATGTTCTGTGAAAATCCAATTAAAACACAGTCATTTCAGCACAGAGTGGAAAGATACACGTTGAGAAGATGAGTGAGAAGTTGGTCACTGTCCCTTTAAGAGTTTCTTATAAAACAGAAAAACTGACTGGAAAGTCTCCGGTTTGCTTGTCATATATGTAAGTGAACTTTCTAGTGAGTTGATGTCAGGATGCAGTCCAGTTAGTTGAAACTCTACTGTGATAGGCCTACACAGGTTGGCTTACTATGGTGCAAACACTGGAACTTTTACTCACAAAGTGATTAGACCTGCAGTTGAGCCAGGACTGAACAGACTGTATCACGCACAACAGACTGTATCACACATAATAGAAGTCGATCTTAGCAGACAGTTTCATATAAGATAAGCTTAGATACAGCACCTCAGCAGACAGTTTGATGTTAAAGGGGTACTCCGCCCATAGACATCTTATCCCCTATCCAAAGGATGGGGGATAAGATGTCTGATCGTGGGGGTCTCACCGCTGGGGACCCCCATGATCTCGGCTGCAGCACCCCAGACATCTGGTGCATGGAGCAAACGTCGCTCTTTTACGGATGACTGGTGATGTGGAGCAGAGGCTTGTGATGCCACGGCCACGCCCCCTCAATGCAAGTCTATGGGAGGGGGCGTGATGGCCGTCATGCCCCCTCCCATAGACTTACATTGAGGGGCGTGGCCGTGATGTCACAAGTGGGCGTGGCCGTGACATCACGAACCTCCAGCGCTGCACCCGACGCTCTAAACGAATGATGGGTGCAGTGACGGGGACAAGATAAGATATCTAGAGGCAGAGTAACCCTTTAAGCTTAACCCCTTAAGGACCAAGGACGTACCGATATGTCCTGAGTCCTTTCCCTTTCTATAACGCGGGGCCACAATGGCCGGGACCCGTGTCTAATAGCATGCGGCAGTGATCGCGGTGCCGCGTGCTATTAACCCTTTAGACGTGGCATTCAAAGTTGAACGCTGCATCTAAAGTGAAAGTGAAACGATGCCGGTTAGCTCAGGGAGCTGTTCGGGATCGCCGCAGCGAAATCGCGGCGTCCCGAACAGCTGTTAGACATGAGGAGGGTCTCCTACCTTGCCTCCTGGTGTCCGATTGCCGAATGACTTCTCAGTGCATGAGATCCAGGTGTGGTAGCCCTTGGGGGGTGTATGGTAGTGGTGGTATGGTAACGGTATATAAGGGGTTAATATTAACCCTGTCACTCGTGACGCCAGGGTGAGTGCTGGTATTATTGAGGTATAGCTTCGGCCTATCGCCGCCCTTCCCAGAAACTATAGGCGTATGCAGATAATGACTGAAGGTCCACACTGGAGTTAAACTTGAACTGAAGTAAGCTTTACTCTTGAACTTGCGGTACATTCAGAATACAGTAACAGTCTCTGTAATACACTTGTATAGACTTCAATGACTGACAGTTGCTGTCTTTTGCAGGTTAATAGAATCAAGGTAATTGGTGTGTGGATCCGTCCGGATTTAGAGGTAGATTAGGTCTGGTAGTCCCGCAGAGTGTTTGGGGATTTATACACTCTATAACTATAATTGTTCAGCCGTTGCCGCAAGGCTCAGGCCTAACTCACTGCGATTACTGCTGTACAGGTCTTCTCTTATCAAGAGCACAGGAGAAAGAGGGCTAAAATGGCTGCCGCTTCCCTTATATGGACAGGGGATAGAGCCTAATTTGATAGGTCCAAGGTCAGCTGTCACTCACCGTCACACAGGCTTCTGGGTGATCATCTGACTTCCTATACACATAATAAAACCAAAGCAAGGCTAGAAATACCAAAGTGAGGCCTGGAACGCATCCAGAGTGAGGCTTGGAACACATCACATGACCCGAAGGCCCTGCGACGCCACAGAAACAAGTAATTAACCATTTATTTACATATATTATGTTATTTACATTAACCTATGCATAAATTACTAATTATATACTAGAATAGAGGCGACTAGGGGTAGACTGGATTAATAGGAATCCCTACGTCCTAGGGACTCTGGCTATGGGGAACCATAAATAAACAAGTATCGTATAGAATGCGGTACTGGGGCACCACACAGGCATGAGCAGTCAAGCGGCAGAATCATCGATCACTGGTTTCCTATGAGAAACCAATGATCAATGATAAAGATCAGTGTGTGCAGTGTTATAGGTCCCTATGGGAGCTATAACACTGCAAAAAAAAGTGAAAAAAAAGTTAATAAAGATCATTTAACCCCTCCCCTATTAAAAGATTGAATCACCCCCCTTTTCCCATTTAAAAAAAAAGTGTAAATAAAAATAAACATAAGTGGTATCGCCGCGTGCGGAAATTTCCGAATTATAAAAATATATCGTTAATTAAACCGCATGGTCAATGGCGTACGCGCAAAAAAATTCCAAAGCCCAAAATACTGTGTTTTTGGTCACTTTTTATATCATGAAAAAATGAATAAAACATGATCAACAAGTCTGATCAATACAAAAAGGGTACTGCTAAAAACTTCAGTTCACGGTGCAAAAAAATGAGCCCTCATACCAACCCATACGCGGTAAAATAAAAAAGTTATAGGGGTCAGAAGAGGACAATTTTAAACGTATAAATTTTCCTGCATGTAGTTGTGATTTTTTTCAGAAGTACGACAAAATCAAACCGATATAAGTAGGTTATCATTTTAATCGTATGGACCTACAGAATAAAGAGAATGTGTCATTTTTACGGAAAAATTTACTGCGTAGAAACAGAGGCCCCCAAAAGTTACAAAATGGCATTTTTTTTTTCAATTTTGTCTCACAATGATTTTTTTTCCCCGTTTCGCCGTAGATTTTTGGGTAAAATGACTGATGTCACTGCAACGTAGAATTGGTGGCGCAAAAAATAAGCCATAATATTGATTTTTAGGTGCAAAATTGAAAGGGTTATGATTTTTTAAAGGTAAGAAGGAAAAAACGAAAGTGCAAAAATGGAAAAACCCCTGGTCCTTAAGGGGTTAAGGTATATCCAAAGTTTAACAAAAAAAAAAAGAAAGAAAAACTTTTCCTTTTGACATGTCATAGTGACATGTGAAAAGTTTTAACCAGTGGGGTTTGTTGCTGAGGCCCCCACCAATTACTGAAAAGATAGGACAGGAATGCTAAGTTGAGGACTGTGCCCCTTTATTTCTGCACAGACCTTTATTACCCTTTGCTCGGCTTTCCAGAGAGAGTTGAAGAAACAAGGGGCCCAGCTGAGTGTTTCTGCCTGTTTGTTTTAATGATCAGTAAGGGTCTCACTACATGGACCCCCATCAATCAAAGCTTCTAGGATGTTACAAGGAGTGCACGTCCAGAAGAAAATGACATCACAATCCTACATCTACATTTGGAAGTCGTCTCCCGCAGAGCTGCCAAGGTCTTTCCATGAATTCTTTCCACAAAGTAGCTGCTTTTGAGGTTGATTATAAATATCATCACAAGAAGTGGTTCTGTTACTGTTACCATCAGAAGTGTCAAATAAACCGCTGTGAAGAGAATAAAGACTGCACAATAATAATCAGAATAAAAACCTCAGCAAACCGCAGTCTAAACTAGACGTCAGAGAATTTCCGCTGATACAATTCATGGCAAACCCCTTGTACTGGGCCCACAGTAAGGCGGTTTAACCCCTTAACGACACAGGACATAAATGTCCTGGTGATCTGGTACTTAATGCACCAGGACGTACATTTACGTCCTATGCATAACCGCGAGCATCGGAGCGATGCTTGCGTCATGCAAGCCAGGGAACCGCCCATAATGGCAGACATCCGTGATCGCACGGATGTCCGCCATTAACCCCTCAGATGCCGTGATCAATACAGATCACGGCATCTGCAGCATCGCGATCACTGAAATGGATGATCGGACCGCCTGCAGCGCTGCCGCGGCGATCCGATCATCAGGCATGGCAGACGGAGGTCACCTGCCTCTGCTGCCTTCCTCTGCTCTTCTGCTCTGGTCTGCGATCGAGCAGACCAGAACAGAAGATGACCGATAACACTGATCAGTGCTATGTCCGATGCATAGCACTGAACAGTATTAGCAATCGAATGATTGCTACAAATAGTCCCCTAAGAGAAGTGTAAAAATAAAAGTAAAAAAAGTATTTAAAAAATGTGAAAAAACCCCTCCCCCAATAAAAACATAAATTGTCCCATTTTCCCTATTTCACCCCCAAAAAGTGTAAAAAAAAATTTTTTATATACATATTTGGTATTGCGTGCATGCGTAAATATCCCAACTATTAATATAAAATGTTAATATGATACCATACGGTGAACGGCGTGAACGGGAAAAAAAAAGTCCAAAATAGCTGCTTTTTTACAACATTTTATTCATTTTATTCCAAAAAAAAGAATAAAAAAAGTATTAAAAGGTTTATATAAGCAAATATGGTATCAATGAAAAGTACAGATCACGGCGCAAAAAATGAGCCCTCATACCGCCACTTATACGGAAAAATGAAAAAGTTATAGGTCTTCAAAATAGGGGGATTTTAAGCGTACTAATTTGGCTAAACAGTTTGTGATTTTTTTTAAGTGCAACATTAATAGAAAAGTATGTTATCATGGGTATCATTTTAATTGTATTGACCCAAGGAATAAAGAACACATGTCATTTTTACCGTTAATTGTACGGCCTGAAAACCAAACCTTCCAAAATTAGCAAAATTTCGGTTTTCTTTTTAATTTCCCCACACAAATAGTATTTTTTTGGTTGCGCCATACATTTTATGGTAAAGTGAGTGATGGCAATACAACGGACAACTGGTTGCGCAAAAAACAAGCCCTCATACTAGTCTGTGGATGAAAATATAAAAGAGTTATGATTTTTTGAAGGCGAGGAGGAAAAAACAAAAACATAAGGGGTTAAAGAGACATTGCACTGGTGTGCCACATTTTTCTGTGCATTATGTTGTACTCTGTTATCAGTAGTGTTGAGCGGCATAGGCCATATTCGAATTCGCGAATATTCGCGAATATATGGACGAATATTCGTCATATATTCGCGAATATTCGCATATTCGTTATATTCTCGTTTTATTTTCGCGTATGCGAAAATACGCGCATGCGAAAATTCGCATTTGCGAAAATTAGCATATGCTAATATTCGCACATGCGAATTTTCGCGCGCCAGTCTCACACTGTAGTATTAGAGCCTTCTTTACACCACACAAGCTGGAAGCAGAGAGGGGTGATCACTGTGATGTGTACTGTGAAGAAAAAAAAAAAAAAAAAAAACGAATATTCGTAATTACGAATATATAGCGCTATATTCGCGAAATTCTCGAATTCGCGAATATGCGATATTCGCGAATAATATTCGAATTGCGAATATTCGCGAGCAACACTAGTTATCAGCTATGTCAGGCTGACTTTAGGTTGAGTGCTCCTTTACATCACCCTTTCCCTTATTACAAATCTCATCTTCTGTAATAAAATCCATGGAATGCTATTTCTTGTGTAATATAAAGTAACATGTTGGTGCAAGTACAGCCAGGAAGTAAAGCAAAGGGCAACACAACAGAAATGTGTCCTTTCAATAACTGGAAATGATCGCCCGGAGTAAGTTATTGCAGATATGAAGAATGAAGGTTACAAAGGACGCATAAACTAGTCAGACCCAGGGTCAATTGTACATACCATGGAGAGAGGTAATGTGGGCCCAAGCACTGTCCCCATGGACATTCTAGCAATGATTGGGGATTAATAAGGGCCCGCTAACTGCCCCTTTACTATTTAGAGAAGACATTGGTCATAGGATACAGCAAATAGTTGCTTGAACTAGCCCATTCAGATGCCCAATTCTGAGTTCTTTTTTGGGCCACCATGTCTTCTAGAGGCCACTAAAATAGAATAACAGCTCAAAGGGAAACAAAGTAATCTCCCCATACTGTGAGCTGAGATAAAAATAATTATTTTTGCACATGTTTGTGGTGTCCCAGTCGGCATCCTATCCGGTAAGTGTGTATATAGGTCCCCATAGCCAGAGTCCCTAGGACGTTGGGGTCCATTTTGTCTAGTCTGCCCCTTGTCACCTCTCATCTAGATAGTCATTAAACTAATAATTTATTCAGGATTTATGTAAATATAATAGTACTAATGTATATAACTAGTGAATTACCTGTCCGGAGAGTAGCAGGACCTGCGGGTCACGTGATCAGGTAAACTCTATGGTTTTTGCTTAAGGACCTTTGGAGGTCCCAGTGACGTATTGCACCCATCATTCTGTGTAACGGTGAATGGCAGATATTCGAACCAATCAGAACGACCCCGCCCCTGCCCATATAAGGGAGCGGCGGCCATTATTCTCTCTCTTGTTCCAGGGCTGTCAAACGAGCAGGATCTGCGCAGCTATCTTCCACAGTGAGTTAGGCCCGAGCCTTGCGGCAACGGCTGATCTATTCAGAATCGTGAGTGTATCAATCCCTAAGCACTCTGCAAGATCACCGGACCTTATCTATCCCCTAAATCCGGATGGATCTTTGCAAATTACCCTAAATTCAGAGACTTGTATTACAATTCAAGGTCCGCAACAACTTTCAGTCACTGAACTATATAGAGACTGTTTGCGTGCATTGGATGTACCGCCAGCCTTTCAGTAAAGTTTATCCAAGTTCAAGTTCAAGTACCTTGTGGACCTTCAGTCATTTTATACATGCACCTATTGTTACTGGGAAGGGCGGTGATAGGCCGGAGAATTACCTCAGCATACTAGCCCTCAGCCTGGCGTCACGATCTATAGGGTTAACATTAACCCCTCATCTACCGAAACAACACCCCAACTACCATACACCCCCCAAGGGCTACCACAAAGCCTTTTTGGCGTTGCACGAACAGGATTCGGGTGTGTGCCTACTACAGTTGCCACTAGTGAAAGTGTACTCCCCCCAAGAAAACAAACTTTATTTATGTGCTGTAAACCGTGTTGCTGTGTACGGGAGCGGTGTTTGTGGTGCACCATACAAGAGGGCCACGAGAAAAGTAAGGGGGGAGGCAAAGATTTATCTACAACTGAAATGTGTAAACTGCGCAATGAGTTCATGCTACGATCCTTTGGTCCGGTTGTCACAGGCGGAGCCGAACCGCTGCCCGAAAAGCGTGCGAAGAAAACCCGCGCTGCGCCACGCCCCGCCCCTGGGCGTGGTCACCAAGTTGCTGTGTCGCAGACGAAAGGGAACTCAGAGATACAGGAGTCGTCTCTGGAGGGACTGGAAGTCGGGGCTGCACTGATAACATCCTTCCTGCCCAGCGCCATTTTGGAGAAGCCCACTATAAAAGACGCCACGCACAGCGACCTTTTCAGTCTGCACAGAGAGCCGGAGAGTACAGACATGGCGGAGAGCAGCGTTCCACGTGGTGAATTTGGCAAAATGGCGCCGGAAAAGCAGAAAGTTGTGGCAGTCGCAGCCCGACTTTTCCAAGAACTTGCTGACCGTCTACAGCGGTTGATATTAGACAAAGAGGGGGCCTGCAATCTTCCCCCACTGCCTGATGATGACGACGATTGGCCAGAGACACCTCCAGCGGAGAGCGCAGGAACACCTGAAGGTAATTCACCGGTGAGATTGTCCCCTCACCACAGAACCTGGGGCTCGTGGGCCGAGATCCCGTCAGAGGAGTCTGCTGTGAGTACCCCGCCAGAGGCGGCCTATTCTTCCTCCTCCAGCCCTGAGGTCATACCTCGATCAAGCTTGCCAAGTGCATGACCGTGCTCACCAAAATTGCCGCAATGGGTGTTCGGAGATGAGCTGGAGCTGATCGAGTACATGCACAGAGTACTTCAACCATTACCTGGGAAGCCACTCCCACCAATCCCAAATGCAGAAAAAGAAAGGGCCCGTCAAGAAGCCGAGTTGGCGAATTGATGGAAAAGTTAAAGGCCCGACACAAAGAACTCTATGCCCCCAAGCACATGCATTTGCCTTATGAAGAAAAAGTGCGGTATCAAGAAAATACCAAAGAAAGGGAGGCATTGTACATACGCAAATGGGATCACCCCCGAGAAGGGGAGGAGCCATTAGAAAGAAGAAGAGAAACTGTGGCCAAGTTCGAAAAGGTCAGAGGTTATGGGACACTCCTTGACTGCCACACTGGGCAGACCATCCTCGTAAACCGTCAAGCAGTACAAAGGCCATATCTCCATAAGAAGTTCTACACCTTGGAGGTGGGTGAAATTGTGGAGTACACCCCCGTCCAGAGCCTTCGTGGAGAATGGGCTGCAGCGGTCACCAGACCAACAGCCCAACACAGCTTCCCTTCAAATATTTCACGTCAACTGATTGGGAGTCCAATCCCTTCAACTTGAGGCCGAAAAGGTCTGCTCCTAAAGCCTCCACCAGCGTGCCCAAGGAGGAGGAGCCTAAACAGTCAAGTTCATCATCTTCTATGTACAGCACAGAGTCAAGTTCATCATCTTCTATGTGCAGCAAAGAGCAAAGTTCTTCACTTTCTACAGATTGTCGAGAGTCAAGTCCTGCTCAAGTTCAGGGAAGTAAGCCCAAGTTGCAGGCACCAAAGACCGTACCTAGACCCTCTCGGAGCAATGAGAGTTTGTCTGTTCCAGAGGTTCCAATGCACGTACCTAGGCCCTCTCCGAGCAATGAGAGTTTGCCTCCTGCACAGGTATCAATGTATGTACCAAGGCCCTCTTCTGACATGGAGAGGTTGCCTTGTCACAGCGAGCGCTCCGGTCTTCACCTCCGGACCGGAGCGCCCGCTGCCTCTGTCCTCTGCTCCGGGGCCTCGGCGTCTCCCGGTCAGACGTACTGACCGGGAGCGCGGGTCTCACAGTGGCAGGGACGCGGCTAGCTTGGCGGCTGGTCCCCGCTCACGCGCCACGTCCCTGTTCGACTTACCTGCTCCCTGCGCAGCGCTCTGCTCCCCTGGATCCCGGCGCGCGCACGCCGGCTTCAGTAAATTTAAAGGGCCAGCGCTGGTTCCTCACCTCCCACTGGCCCTTCCCAATAAAAGGCACCTGCCCTTTCCTGCCCTTGCCGGATCTTTGTGCCTAGTGCCTTTGAGAAAGAGTTCCCTACTGTGATATTGCCTTGCCAGTTGCCGAACCCTTTGCTACCGTATACTCGCCTGTGAACCCTTGCTGCCTGCCCTGACCTCTGCTACGTCCGACTACGCTCTTGTCTGCTCCCTGTGTACCATGCTTTATCAGTTGCCAGAGAGGTCGAGTTGTTACTGGGGGATACGACCTGGTAGTTACCGCCGCAGCAAGTCCATCCCGCCTTGCGGCGGGCTCTGGTGAAAACCAGTAACTGCTTATAACCAGTCCTCCAGTACAACCCGTGCCATCGACTCTCTGGTCCAGAGGATCCACTACCTATCCTGCCGGTACGTGACAGTAAGATCCGGCCATGGATCCCGCTGATGTTCCCCTGCCAAGTCTAGCGGACCTCACCTCCATTGTGGCCCAGCAAGGTCAGCAGCTGGCCCAGTTGACCGCCATGATGCAACAGCTCCTGCCTGCTCAGCAACAGCCTGCACCACCGCCTGCACCTGCTGCATCACCTCCTCCCGCAGTTACCACTGGAGCCAGAATCCGTTTGTCTCTACCAGACAAATACGACGGAGATCCTAAACTATGCCGTGGGTTCCTGTCTCAGTGCTCTCTTCATCTCGAGCTACTATCAGACCAGCTTCCGTCTGAGCGAGCCAAGGTAGCTTTCATCCTCAGTCTGCTCTCCGGGAGGGCCCTGGCCTGGGCTACACTGCTTTGGGACCATGCTGATCCAGCCACCGCTTCTGTCCAGAGTTTTTGTCAAGAGTTTCGTAGTGTTTTTGAGGAACCTGCCCGGGTTACCTCCGCAGAGACTGCTTTGCTAAACCTGTCCCAAGGAAATTCTACCGTGGGTGACTATGCCGTCCAGTTCCGCACCCTTGCTTCCGAGCTGAACTGGAATAATGAAGCTCTTTGTGCCACCTTTAAGAAGGGACTTATTTGTAACATTAAAGATGTCCTTGCTGCACGTAACCTGCCTACCACCCTGAGTGACCTCATCTTGCTAGCCACCAGGATTGACAAACGTTTCTCTGAGAGACAAGAGGAACTCCATCTTGAAAAGGTTCCAAGCTCGTTCCAAACGCTGCCCTCGTCTGACTCCAGTTTTCCAGCATCCACCTCTATCTGTCTCTGGGTCTTCCGCTGTGGAGGCCATGCAGGTGGACCGTTCTCGTCTGACCCCTCAAGAACGGAGTCGCCATATAAACGAGAACCTATGTTTGTACTGTGCTAGTACTGAGCACTTCCTTAAGGACTGTCCTCTTCGTCCTCCATGTTCGGGAAACGCTCGCACCTCGTGGATGTGGTAGAGGCATTACTAGGTGTGGATTCTTCCTCTCCACGCCTCATTATATCCGTGCAGTTGTTCCTTTCGGCCAAGTCCTTCTTCACTGCTGCTGCTTTCTTGGATTCCGGCTCTGCCGGTAACTTCATCCACGCCTCCTTGGTCAACAAGTATCAAATTCCTATAACCTGTCTGCCCAAGCTGTTCCTTATTTCTACGGTCAATGGGGAGAAAATCTCTGCTACGGTACAATACCACACCCAGCCCCTGCGGATGGACATGGGATATTCCATACCGAGACTCTGGAATTTCTTGTTCTTCCCTTCTGCTCCTCCGAACTCCTGCTGGGTTTACCGTGGTTGCAACGCCACTCTTCTGTATTGAATTGGTCCACCGGTGAGATTCTGCATTGGGGTTCCTCCTGCCCTGACCGGTGCTTCAAGCCTGCTCCTATCAAAAAGGTCCCACCAGTTCCTCTGCCACCAGGTCTCCCCAAGCCTTACCATCAATTTGCAGACGTCTTCTGTAAAAAACAAGCGGAGACTCTTCCTCCTCACAGGCCTTATGATTATCCCATTGACCTGTTATCGGGCTCTACTCCTCCTCGGGGCAGACCCTCTAGAGACTCAGGCCATGTCGGACTATGTACGTGAGAATTTACAGAGAGGCTTTATTAGGAAGTCTTCGTCTCCTGCTGGAGCCGGGTTTTTCTTTGTGTCTAAAAAGGATGGTTCTCTCCGACCCTGCATCGATTATAGAGGGCTCAATAAAATTACCATTAAAAACCGTTACCCTCTGCCTCTAATCTCTGAGCTGTTTGACCGTCTCAGAGGAGCCAAGATTTTCACCAAGTTGGATCTCCGCGGGGCCTACAATTTGATCCGCATTCGTAAAGGAGACGAGTGGAAGACCGCATTTAACACCCGGGACGGTCACTTTGAGTACTTAGTGATGCCCTTTGGACTTTGTAACGCACCCGCAGTCTTCCAGGAGTTCGTAAACTACATCTTCCGGGACCTTCTCTACACTTGCGTTGTAGTATATCTGGATGATATCCTTATTTTTTCATCCAATCTGGTTCAACATCGAGTCCATGTCCGGCAAGTTCTCACCCGACTCAGGAGTAACCGCCTCTACGCCAAAATTGAGAAATGTCTGTTTGAGCGTACCTCCTTGCCATTCCTGGGGTATATCATCTCTGCCCAAGGTCTGCAAATGGATCCTGCCAAGCTATCTGCAGTTCTGGACTGGCCACGCCCCTCTGGTCTCCGAGCCATACAGAGATTCCTGGGTTTTGCCAATTACTACAGACAGTTTATTCCTCATTATTCCACCCTGGTGGCTCCTCTTGTGGCTTTGACTAGAAAGGGTGCCAATCCCCAGACCTGGCCTCCTCACGCTGAAGAGGCCTTTCTGTACCTGAAAGCTGCCTTTGCATCTGCACCTGTTCTCTCCCGGCCAGATTCTTCCAAGCCATTCTATCTTGAAGTGGATGCATCCTCGGTGGGAGCTGGAGCTGTATTAACTCAAAAGTCTTCCAGGGGCAAGACCATAACTTGTGGCTTCTTCTCTAAAACCTTTTCTTCCACGAGAAGAATTACGCTATTGGGGACAGATAACTGTTGGCAATTAAATTGGCCTTGGAGGAGTGGAGACATCTTCTCGAGGGTGCTCCTCACCCTGTGACCATTTTCTCGGACCATAAGAACCTAGTCTACCTCCAGTCTGCTCAGAGACTAAATCCCCACCAAGCCCGTTGGTCCATCTTCTTCGGCCGCTTCAACTTCCAGATTCACTTCCGTCCCGCTGCCAAGAACATCAGGGCAGATGCCCTTTCTCGTTCTTCCAGTGTGGTGGGCGACTTACCCACTCCTCAACACATTGTTCCACCTGAGTGTCTCATCTCGGTAGCACCTGTGGACTTACAGCTACTTCCTCTGGGTAAGACCTATCTTCCTACTCGCCAGCGGTTGCAAGTTCTCAAGTGGGGCCACGCTTCCTTCCTTGCCGGTCATCCTGGGATTAAGAAGTCTCTGCAGTTAATTTCGCACAGATATTGGTGACCCTCGCTAGACAGAAATGTCACTGAATTCGTCCTGTCCTGTGCAATCTGCGCCCGGGACAAGACTCCTCGTCAGAAACCTGCGGGCCTTCTTCTGCTCCTCCCTGTTCCGGAGACCCCTTGGTCACACATCGCCATGGACTTTATCACTGATATTCCCTCCTCCCATGGTCATTTGGGTCGTGGTTGACCGTTTTTCAAAGATGGCTCATTTTGTGTCCCTGCCTGGTCTCCTGTCTGCGCCTCAGTTGGACAAACAGTTTTTTCTTCACATCTTCCGCCTCCACGGTGTTCCCAAACACATCGTCTCAGAACATGGGGTGCAGTTCGTTTCCAAGTTTTGGAGGGCTCTCTGTGGTCAACTCGGAGTCAAGCTGGATTTTTCTTCCTCGTATCACCCTCAGTCCAACGGCCAAATAGAAAGGGTGAACCAGACTCTGGGAGATTATCTAAGCCATTTTGTGTCCTCTCGTCAAGATGATTGGTCGGATTTACTCCCTTGGGCAGAGTTCTCTTATAATTTCAAACAATCTTCCGCCAGCAATAAGTCTCCATTTTTTGTGGTCTATGGCCGTCATCCTCTGCCTCCTCTGCCTAGGGCCTCCGCCCCCTCCTCTGTACCAGCTGTTGAGGACCTCCTTCTGGACTTCTCTTCTATTTGGCGAGAGACCCACTCAGCCATTCTCAAGGCCTCGACCCGTATGAAGCTCCAGGCCGACAAAAGTCGTAGAGCTCCTCCAGAATTCAGTCCCGGTGACTTGGTGTGGCTCTCCTCGAAGTACATCAGATTTAAGGTACCAAGTTACAAGCTGGGCCCTCGTTACTTAGGTCCCTTTAGAGTCAAGAGCCGCATTAATACGGTGTCCTACCAGCTCCATCTTCCTCCCTCCCTCAGAATTCATAACTCTTTTCATGTCTCCCTTCTCAAGCCTGCTATCTTTAATCGCTTCTCTCCTACACTTCTTTCTCCCACCCCTGTCACTGGTACCTGTGATATTTTTACTGTTAAAGAAATCCTAGCCACCAAGCTTGTTCGGGTGAAAAGATTTTTTTGGGGCCGACTGGGAGGGCTGCGGTCCTGAGGAAAGGTCTTGGGAGCCTGAAAATAACATCTTGGACCGCAGTCTCATCCTCAACTTCCTTGGTGCCAAAAAGAGAGGGAGACCTAAGGGGGAGGTACTGTCACAGCGAGCGCTCCGGTCTTCACCTCCGGACCGGAGCGCCCGCTGCCTCTGTCCTCTGCTCCGGGGCCTCGGCGTCTCCCGGTCAGACGTACTGACCGGGAGCGCGGGTCTCACAGTGGCAGGGACGCGGCTAGCGTGGCGGCTGGTCCCCGCTCACGCGCCGCGTCCCTGTTCGACTTACCTGCTCCCCGCGCGGCGCTCTGCTCTCCTGGATCCCGGCATGCGCAGCCCCGCTCTCTAGGGCGCGCGTGCCAGCTTCAGTAAATTTAAAGGGCCAGCGCACCGGTAGTTGGTGCGCAGGTTACTCACCTCCCACTGGCCCTTCCCAATAAAAGGCACCTGCCCCTTCCTGCCCTTGCCGGATCTTTGTGCCTAGTGCCTTTGAGAAAGCGTTCCCTACTGTGATATTGCCTTGCCAGTTGCCGAACCCATTGCTACCGTATACTTGCCTGTTAACCCTTGCTGCCTGCCCTGACCTCTGCTACGTCTGACTACGCTCTTGCCTGCTCCCTGCGTACCATGCTTTATCAGCTGCCAGAGAGGTCAAGTTGTTACTGGGGGTTACGACCTGGTAGTTACCGCCGCAGCAAGTCCATCCCTCCTTGCGGCAGGCTCTGGTGAAAACCAGTAACTGCTTAGAACCGGTCCTCCAGTACAACCCGTGCCATCGCCTCTCTGGTCCAGAGGATCCACTACCTATCCTACCGGTACGTGACATGCCTGCTTCCAGGGTACCGACGACAGGGTCACGGGTCGCTCCTAATTTGGAGACGGTACTCAAGCCCTATTGCCACACTTTGATCCCAGCTAGTAAGCCTATAACCCCTTCTAATGCTGCTTTCCACCACTCCATCCTCACCAATGTGGTGTGGCAAAGCTATGTCAATTCTACACTTGCCCTGATGTAGGGAGGTGCAGAGGAACCAAGAGAGGCACAACAAGAGTAAAGAAGAATATTCTCTGAAGGGACTTTAAAGTAATGTTAGATTGTTTCTTGTGTTAACCACTTTTATTTTGCAGCAACTAAGTTCAAGACTTGTGCCTAGCAGGACTGTGCTAAGTTTGTTCCAGTTCAAAGTTCAGCAACGTAACCACTAAGCTTGTGCCTTACTATTAAGTCAAGAGACTCCTAGCCAGTAGGAGATTCATCAAGGACTGTACCCGGCTGAGTTGTGGTTAAGGCCGTGTTTACCTTTCCCTTTCATAAACTCTTAGTGTAGGTGGACTGCTGATCCTTACACGCCACTTTGTATATTTCCCTTTAATTGGACTCCTAGTGTAGGTGGACTGCTGATCCTTACACGTCTATTTTATGTATATACCAGCAGCTTCATAAGAACTCTTATGCTAAATGTTGCACTTATCAGGTGAATGCGCCTGAACCATGTTGGAGTGTTGATAACTGTGTAAATTATGTAGTAAATACGTATATGGTTCTTGTACACAGGAAGGTATCCTCGTGTCTGTGTACATAAAAAATAGGTAAGGGTTGTACATAGAAAGATAGTCTACTGTTTATGTACATAAAAAGTGAGTCAGAGCTGTACACAGAAAATATCAACGTGCTGCACGTGTACACTCAACACTAAAAACATAAATGATTCTTGTACATACAAATGTATAAAATGCTAAAGGTGTTTTAGAAAGTAACTCAACAGGTGACACCCCGGCCTCTCCGTATGTAGTATTATTGCTGTCGCCAATCGCTAGCACCTGTCTCAACAAAAATAGTAGGGAAGATTCCCCTTAATATAGTACTTGCACACATAGTACTCTAAACTACTCACTTAAATGTACTACCTCAAGTTTCTCTAGTACATACACCAAAGTAAATATCTCACTTAAGAAAGCACTTAGGAATTGTAGCCTATTGAAATTCAATTCCTGCCACTGTTAGATACACTTCTTCTTCTCCTTTTTTGCGTGTGTGACATACCCTGGCCAGTAGGTGCTCTTGCGAATATAGAATTAAACACGTATTTCTAAGAATAACCTGGTTAGGTTGTTTTGAAAGTGCTCTATGGGTAAGTAGCGTGTAGCCAATAGAACCTAGCAGCCAACCTTACTGTGACCTAGCTTCCGGCTAGCCAGTATAACCTTTTGTGTACTAACAGGTAACTTATTGTTGGCGAATAAAATGTGTGAGATAATGAAAATGTCTAGTCAGCTTGATACTAAAAGTATAGAGAGCTGTACTAATGTTCAGTTTAGCCTTATAAAAATGTGTAGTGAGCTAATAAAATGTCTTAGGAGCTAACAACTACATGTCAGATAGCTGCCTGATTGTCTAGTAAGCTTTAAAATGTATAATAAGTTTAATAAAATGTCTATGAAGCTAGAAACTAAAAGGTTAGATAGCTTCCTTAAATGTCTAGATAGCACCAATGTCTAGATAGATTTCTATTGTCTAGCCCAGATACTAGTAAGGGTATCAGGGAATGTAAATGTGTTCCATGTTTACTTAGGATGTATAGCAAATTTACAGATCATCGTGTTCTAGTCCTAGTCCCTCTGTCTTAGGGGACAGGCGTCGAGGTCGACTTATCTTAAGTAAGGGAGTTTGTGGTGTCCCGGTACCGCATCCTATCCGGTACCTGTGTATATAGGTCCCCATAGCCAGAGTCCCTAGGACGTCGGGGTCCTTTTTGTCTAGTCTGCCCCTTGTCACCTCTCATCTAGATAGTCATTAAACTAATAGTTTATTCAGGATTTATGTAAATATAATAGTACTAATGTATATAACTAGTGAATTACCTGTCCGGAGCGTAGCAGGACCTGCGGGTCACGTGATCAGGTAAACTCTATGGTTTTTGCTTAAGGACCTTTTGGAGGTCCCTGTGACGTATTGCACCCATCATTCTGTGTAACGGTGAATGAGAGATATTCGGACCAATCAGAACGACCCCGCCCCTGCCCATATAAGGGAGCGGCGGCCATTATTCTCTTTCTTGTTCCCGGGCTGTCAAACTAGCAGGATCTGCGCAGCTATCTTACGCAGTGAGTTAGGCCCGAGCCTTGCGGCAACGGCTGATCTATTCAGAATCGTGAGTGTATCAATCCCTAAGCACTCTGCAAGATCACCGGACCTTATCTATCCCCTAAATCTTCAACGGATCTTCGCAAATTACCCTAAATTCAGAGACTTGTATTACAATTCATGGTCCGCAACAACTGTCAGTCACTGAACTATATAGAGACTGTTTGCATGATACTGTTATTGTGCATTGGATGTACCGCACGCCTTTCAGTAAAGTTTATCCAAGTTCAAGTACTTTGTGGACCTTCAGTCATTTTATACATGCACTTATCGTTACTGGGAAGGGCGGCGATAGGCCGGAGAATTACCTCAGCATACTAGCCCTCAGCCTGGCATCACGAACTATAGGGTTAACATTATCCCCTCATCTACCGAAACAACACCCCAACTACCATACACCCCCCAAGGGCTACCACATGTTATTATGTCAATTACTTTTTCATATGGCTAGGAACACACGATGCAGAAATGCTTCAGTAGAACATGTGCCAAAGGCAGAAGTGGATCCAACTGGAAGGGGAATATAAAGGAAGATGTTATACTTTTCACCTTTTCGGCTGGATCCACTTCTGCCTTTAAAGTGTTCCTGTCATTAACAAAAACTTTTTTATATAATGTAGAAAATAACATTATATGTATCCATGTATGTTTTATATGTATATAATGTCTCCCTGCCGCACGGAGGATCCATGAATCAACCGACTACAAGGACGGTGAGTGCAAGAGTACGCTTTTCTATGTATTGGATTCTAGCCTTGTCTCCTTTAACGACTTAGCACCCCGTCAGTATTGCATTTTCAGCTACGGCCACTGAACATTACTGGGAACTGTTGCACTCAAGTAATCAGTTGTTTTAGGTCCGCTTTTCAGTGACTGTGCCCTCTGTTTTTTCTCTTTTTCTTGTGTAACATTATATGTTTATTTGTAATACACATTGGTTAGAAAATCGGTATATTTTTGTCCCTGAAGCTATTTCCTGTGTGTCTCTATGAGGAGTCCAAATACAGGAAGATTGAATCGACAAGCAGGGCTCTGTACACTGAGGACAAGCAGGGCTCTGTACACTGAGAACAATCAGGGCTCTGTACACTGAGGACAAGCAGGGCTCTGTACACTGAGGACAAACAGTGCTCTGTATACTGAGAACAAGCAGGGCTCTGTACACTGAGGACAAGCAGGGCTCTGTGCACTGAGGACAAGCAGGGCTCTGTGCACTGAGGACAAGCAGGGCTCTGTGCACTGAGGACAAGCAGGGATCTGTGCACTGAGGACAAGCAGGGCTCTGTACACTGAGGACAAACAAGGCTCTGTACACTGAAGACAAGCAGGGCTCTGTACACTGAAGACAAGCAGGGCTCTGTACAGTGAGGACAAGCAGGGCTCTATACACTGAGGACAAGCAGGGCTCTGTACACTGAGGACAAGCAGGGCTCTGTACACTGAGGACAAGCAGAGCTCTGTACACTGAGGACAAGCAGAACTCTGTACACTGAGGGCAAGCAGGGTTCTGTACACTGAGGACAAGCAGGGCTCTGTGCAGTGAGGACAAGCAGGGCTCTGTACACTGAGGAAAAGGAGAGCTCTGTACACTGAGGAGAAGCAGGGCTCTGAACAGTGAGGACAAGCAGGGCTCTGTACACTGAGGACAAGCAGGGCTCTGTACACTGAGGACAAGCAGGGCTCTGTACACTGAGGACAAACAGGGCTCTGTGCACTGAGGACAAGCAGGGCTCTGTGCACTGAGGACAAGCAGGGCTCTGTACACTGAGGACAAGCAGGGCTCTGTACACTGAGGACAAGCGGGACTCTGTACTGTGAGGACAAGCAGGGCTATGTACACTGAGGACAAGCAGGGCTCTGTACACTGAGGACAAGCAGTGCTCTGTATACTGAGGACAAGAAGTGCTCTGTATACTGAGGACAAGCAGGGCTCTGTACACTGAGGGCAAGCAGGGCTCTGTACACAATCAGAATAAGTACTATTGATAACCACCCTCTGTTTCCTATCACTGAGCCAGTTACTTACCCACTTGCACACATTCTCCCCCAGCCCAATCCTTCTCATTTAATGCACCAACCTTTTACGTGGCACCGTATCAAATGCTTTGGAAAAATCCAGATATACGACATCCAGCGATTGCCCCTGGTCCAGTCTGCAGCTCACCTCCTAATAAAAGGTGATCAGGTTAGTTTGACAGGACTGATCCCTCATAAAGCCATGCTGATATGGAGTCATACATTTATTTGTGTCAAGATACTCTGAAATAGCATACCTTAGAAAACTCTCAAACAATTTACATAAAACGGAGGTTAAACTAACAGGTCTATAATTCCCGGGGTCACCTTTTGACACCTTTTTAAGTTTTGGAAGTTTCTCCCATCTGGACACAAGATCCTTGGAGCTCAGCAAGAGTGACCATTTATTACGAACTTTCTTAGTTACCTTGGGTGGTCAGCTCTAGAAAGTGTTCTTGTTTTTTTCTTAACTTGTTACATTTGAGAATTATGGAGGCAGCTGTGTTCTTGGGTACATCCTGTGCAACAAAATCTTTTCTACCCTTCTGCAGATTTGTAGGTCCACAAAATTCTGTCTATGAGTGCCACATGCAGTTCTTTCCCTCTGATGGCTTGGTTTTTGCATTTATATATATTGTCTGTGAGACCTTATATAGACAGGGCTGTGTCCTTCCAAATCATGTTCAATCCACTTCATCAATATATAGAAACATCTCAAAGATGACCAAGAGAATTGGGAGGCCCCCAGAGCCAAACTTCCAATTTCAAGAAAAAAAATCATATTTTCATATTCACATTATGAGTTGTTGAGTGCAGATTGATGGAGAAATAAGATTATTTTTTATTTAATTTAAGCACATGGCCTCTACATAACAAAATGTTAAAAACGTGAAAGGGTCCAAAAACTTTCTAAATGCACTGTATGTAGCGTATATGTTTGGGGGGGGGGGGTGCACTGGGCATCAATATCACATTATCTCCATGTAATCTAGAAAATCAAAGACATGTGTACAGAATTGTCAGTGATGATCAGCAAAACCTTACATCCTGGGGGAACTGGCTGGGACAGATCCCATTCTCGGCTTATAATCCGTATGTAAGGGAAATTTCAATATGTGCCTGAAGCAATAAAGTTTCATTGACGTCAAGCATTCTTCATTTTAGTCCCCCCCCCCCCCCCCCCCCTGTTTTTTTTAGAATATTTATCATATCTTCTTCATTCATAAAAAAAAAATGGCAACCACATTAATAATCAGTTCTGTCTCTCCCTTAATTAAAGTCTAGCTCCACCCCAGCAGCAATAGAAAGAATATCATTACTATCATTTGCAGGTCTCTCCTTGTTGTCCTCCCCCTAATGTATTCTTTAGGTTTGGTACCTCTGGCTAGAAACCACTTTTCATCTTGTTGGGTGACCTCCATTTCAGCTTGGTAGATGTGTCCAGAAGTAAAGTTATATCTGCTGTGTCATTTGTTATACAGTATAATATGTTAGTAATGGTAGTCACTTGGAAACCATCAACAAGATGCTGTAGACAGATTTATTACAACTGTGATTTTTCTAATACTTTGAGTTAGGTAATAGTGTCTGGTTGGTGCACTGTCCGCTCTCCTGAAACATGCATTCCTCATGAAATATCAATCCTGGAGTATATTTACTTAGAAAATTATATTGCGCTGTTCCTCTGTTTCTCCTACTGAAAATAATGAATGGGTTTTTACTATTCCTCTTGTTAAAGGGGTACTCTGCCAGAAAACATCTTATCCCCTATCCAAAGTATAGAGGATAAGATGTCTGATCACAGGGGTCCTACCGCTGGGGACCTCCGGAATCTCCAGGCTGGTAGAGGCGGGAACATGGAAGCTTGGAGCTTCTGTGTTCGTGCTGTCACGCCACACCCCCCCCCCCCCCTCCATTCATGTGTATTGGAGGGGGCAAGGCAGCTAGTACGTAGTTGTCACGTCTCCTCCCAAAGACATGAATGGGAGGGGCGTAGCGGCTGTAGTCGCCAGTCATCCAGCACAGAGCTGAGTTCACTCCGTGCTCCGGATGATTGGGAGGGGGAATGTCTCTTTACAATCAGAGACCCTCTGATCAGTCCTGAGAGTGTCAAACAGGGCTCTGTGCACGGAGGACAAGCAGGGCTCTGTACAATGAGGACAAGCAGGATTCTGTGCTCTGAGGATAAGCAGGGATCTGTACACTGAGGACAAGCAGGGCTCTGTACACTGAGGACAAGATGGGCCCTGTACACTGAGGTAGAGATGTTGCAAATTGTTCGCCGGCGTACAGTTCCCGGTGAATTTAGCATGTTCGCATCGCCGGGCGAACATATGTGAAGTTTGATCCGCCTCCTATACTTTAACATTGCAGTAAACTTTGACCCTGTGAGTCAGAGTCAGCAGACACATTACAGCCAATCAGCAGCAGTCCCTCCCTTCCAGACCCTCCTACCTCTTGCACGGAAGCCATTTTACCCTCATTTAGCATGTTGCAGGCTTAGAAAGTGGAGGGTCAGAGAAGCTGCTCCTGCTGTATAGGGAAAGCGATAGCTAGGTTGCTGCTAGGTGGTGTATTCAGGGTCCAGTTTACTTCTAAAGCACTAGTGTAACATCTGCTTTAAGGACAGCACCCAAAAAATCCCTTTTTAGGGCTGAACGATATCAGTCCGTGTGTGTTGCAACAGCTGGAGGCACCCTGGTTGGGAGGGAACCGCTGGTTAAAGGGGTACTCCAGTATAAAACTTGAGTTCCTTCAAGCAACTACTACAGTATTCAAAGGGCTGAAAGATATCAGTCCGTGTGTTTTGCAACAGCTGTGTTTTGCCAGTTTTTTTTGCCTGCAGGGAAAATTGTGTCACCCTAGTGCAAATCACATTAGGTGTGACAGTTGTGCAAATAAAAAAAAAAATGTCAGTTCACGTCACAGTTGGCATTTTTTTTTTTTGCCTTCAGGGCAAATTGTGTCACCCTAGTGCAAATCACATTAGGTGTGACAGTTGTGCAAATTAAAAAAAAAATACCTTTTTTGGCTGTTAAATAAAACCAGTCGTCACTGTCAGTTCACGTCACAGTTGCCAGTTTTTTTGCCTGCAGGGCAAATTGTGTTACCCTAGTGCAAATCACATTAGGTGTGACAGTTGTGCAAATTTAAAAAAAAAAAACTTTTTTGGCTGTTAAATAAAACCAGTCATCACTGTCAGTTCACGTCAAAGTTACCACTTTTTTTGCCTGCAGGGCAAATTGTGTCACCTTAGTGCAAATAACATTTGGTGTGGCAAATTTAACCAAAAAAATTACAGGCAGAGGAAGGCTACCCTGCAGGGGCCGTCATGGTGCTGGGATTCTCATTGGCCCTAGAATGGCCAGTGTTCAGAGGCCACATACCCTGAACCCCCAAAGTTCTGAGGACTTAGTTGACTGGCTATCACAAGACACCCAATCTACTACAGCTTACGCTCGGAACCTTGATGCACCATTCTTCTCCTCCTCCAGCTTAGCTTCGAGCACCTCTCATGCTACCACTTGCCCGCCTGCCGCCACCACCAACACTAGCACCACAGCAACTTTACTTGATCTGTCAGGGGAGTTATTTACACATCAGTTTGGAGACATGAGTTATGCGCAACCATTATTGCCAGAGGATGTAGTTAACAGGGATATGTCTCAGTCAGGCAGCATTACACACATGGACGTACGGTGTGATGATGATGTTGTACCCGCTGCTGCTTCCTTTCTTGAGGTGTCAGATAGCGGTGAAGGTGTTGATGATGACAATGTGTCCGTGGATGCCACGTGGGTGCCCACTAGAAGAGAAGAAGAGGGGGAAAGTTCAGATGGGGAGACAGAGAGGAAGAGGAGACGAGTTGGAAGCAGGGGGAGGTCGTCGCAAGGAGCTAGTGGCACAGTCAGACAGCATGCATCGGCACTCGGGGTCAGCCAGACGGGACGCCAATCAACGCATGCTGTTGCCACCAGAATGCCGTCATCGCAGAGCTCAGCAGTGTGGCATTTTTTTTGTGTGTCTGCCTCTGACAACAACGAGGCCATTTGCAACCTGTGCCAGAAGAAACTGAGTCATGAGAAGTCCAACACCAACCTAGGCACAACTGCTTTGCGAAGGCACATGATGTCCTCATCACAAACGCCTATGGGATCAACACGTCAGTACAAGCAGCACACAAAGTCAAAGCCGCCATCCTCCTCCTGGTCCAGCATCTTCAGCCAGGTCAACCACTGCTGCCCTCCTTGCCCCCTCTCAACCATCCGCCTCTCCGTCTCTCGCCGTGAGCAGTTCCTGCTCATCTGCCCACAGTCAGGTGTCTGTCAAGGAGATGTTGAGCGCAAGAAGACAATGTCTCAAAGTCACCCCCTAGCCCGGCGTCTGACAGCTGGCTTGTCGGAACTGCTAACCTGCCAGCTTTTGCCATACAAGCTGGTGGAGTCTGCGGCCTTTAAAAAATTTGTAGCCATTGGGACACCACAGTGGAAGGTACCCGGCCGAAATTTTTTTGCACAAAAGGCAATCCCCAACCTTTACTCCATTGTGCAAAAGGAAATGATGGCATGTCTGGCACACAGTGTAGGGGTAAGGGTCCATCTGACCACTGATACCTGGTCTGCAAAGCATGGTCAGGGCAGGCATATCACCTACACTGTGCATTGGGTAAACCCGGTGACGGCTGCCAAGCTCTGCAGAGGAGTTGGTGACACTGCCACGACTTGCAGGCAGGGCTGCTGCCACCTCCTCTACTCCTCCTACTCCATCCTCTTCCATAACATCCTTTGCCGAGTCCTCTTCCACTGCTGCGTCTTGCTCCACATCACCGGCACCCCCCAGCTCCCCAGGTGCTATTCCACATCCCGGATACGTAAAATAAAAGAAGAACAGGCGCTCCCTTGTGGAGAATCAACGGGATCACAGGTGCGTGAGAAGGGAGGGTAAAAATGAAGGCTCACCCTGCCAAGTTGTGCACATTCCCATACAACAAGGATCTGCGTTTGTAGTATAGAGAACGTGGTCTGCAGCCTTCCTGAAATCGACAGGGATGCAAGCTTCAGGGGTGCAGGAATACAGGCGCTGACCAAGAAGGGGACCAGTGAAGCCAGGTAGGTAACAAACAGCTTTAATCTAATGCGACGCGTTTCACCGCGCTTGCGCGGTTTCATCAGGCATCAATGAATGAAACCGTGCAAGCGCGGTGAAACGCGTCGCATTGGATTAAAGCTGTTTGTTACCTGCCTGGCTTCACTGGTCCCCTTCTTGGTCATCGCCTGTATTCCTGCACCCCTGAAGCTTTCGCCCTTGCATCTACATCCCGGATACGGCAGTGTCACGCCATCTTGGGGTTGACTTGCCTCAAAGCGGAGAGTCACAACGCACCAGCGTTCCTGTCGGCCCTGAACGCACAGGTGGACCAGTGGCTGACTCTGCTCCAACTGGAGATCAGCAAGGTGGTTTGTGACAAAGGAACAAATTTGTTAGCGACATTGAGGTTGGGCAAGTTGACACATGTGCCGTGCATGACACATGTGTGTAATCTGATTGTGCTCAAGTACCCAGGCTTACAGAATGTCCTGAAGCAGTCCAGGAAGGTGTGTGGCCATTTCAGGCGTTCCTACACGGCCATGGCGCACTTGTCAGATATCCAGCGGCGAAACAACATGCCAGTGAGGCGCTTGATTTGCGACAGCCCGACACATTGGAATTCAACACTCCTAATGTTCGACCGCCTGTTCCAACAAGAAAAAGACGTCAACGAATATTTGTATGACCGGGGTGCTAGGACATAATCTGCGGAGCTGGGATTTTTTTTTGCCACGTTACTGGACGCTCATGCGCAATGCCTGTAGGCTCATGCGTCCTTTTGAGGAGGTGACAAACCTGGTCAGTTGCACCGAAGGCACCATCAGCGACATCATACCGTTTGTTTTCTTACTGGAGCATGCCCTGCGAAGAGTGCTGGATCAGGCAGGCAGCTGGATCATGAGCGTGAAGAGGAAGAGTTTTTAACACCATCACCACCAGTAACAGCCTTATCAGCATTGCTTGCTGGACCTGCAGCAACGCTGGAAGAAGATTGTGAGGAAGAGGAGTCAGAGGAGGAATGTGGCTTTGAAGAAGAGGAGGAAGACCAACCACAGCAGGCATCCCAGGGTGCTCCTTGTCACCTATCTGGTTCCCGTGGTGTTGTACGTGGCTGGGGGAAGAAGATGATACCTTCCCTGACATCACTGAGGACGAGGAACGGGACAAGAGTAGCTTGGCATCCGTCCTTGTGCAAATGGGGTCTTTCATTCTGTTGTGCCTGTTGAAGGACCCTCGTATAAAAAGGATGAAGGAGAATGACCTGTACTGGGTGTCCACGCTACTAGATCCCCGGTATAAACATAAAGTGCCTGACATGTTACCGCATTACAGCAAGGCGGAAAGGATTCAGCAGGTCCAAAATAAATTAAGAAGTACGCTGTACACAGCGTATAAGGGTCATGTCACAGCACAACAGGGATCTAACAGGGGAAGAGGTGAAAGTAATCCTCCTCCTCCTCCCACGAAAACGCCGGCAAGGACAGGATGCTGTACAGACAGAGCTTTTTAAGTCCTACGCATCGCCACAGCCCTTCGGGGTCCACCATCAGAGAACGACTTGACCGACAGGTAGCAGACTACCTGGCCTTAACCGCAGATATTGAAACTCTGAGGAGCGATGAATCCCTTGACTACTGGGTGTGCCGGCTTCACCTGTGGCCTGAGCTATCCCAATTTGCGCTCGAACTTCTGGCCTGTCTCGCTTCAGCAGGAGGTATTGTTACTGAGAAGAGGAGTCGCTTTGGTCAAAAAAGTCTGGATTACCTCACCTTTCTTAAGATGAATTAGGGATGGATCCCGAAGGGACTGACACTGGGCGATACATTTGACTGAACAAGGCCTGATCAGATGAGCTGCCTTGGGCTAAAAATGGTCCACACGCTGCTGTATTTGAACTCTGAATGCCGGATGACTTGCGTGACTTATCCGCCACCAACTAGGGTTCAAGCCGCAATGTTTTAGGGCACTTTCTGCCTGCCAAAACAAACAGAATTTTTTCAGCGGCTGCGACAATACCAAATTTTCCAGCCAGGTGTACATGCCTAATTTTTCGGGGCTCAGCTGCTGCACTTGTTATGGTGCTGCAATTTTTCTGGCCGCTGCTACAGCTGCGGCTGCAACAATACCCAATTTTTCATCCAAGTGTACATGCCTAATTTTTCTGGCCTCTGCTGCTGCACTTGTTATGGTGCTGCAATTTTTATGGCCGCTGCTACAGCTGCGACAATACCAAATTTTCCAGCCAGGTGTACATGCCTAATTTTTCTGGCCTCTGCTGCTGCACTTTTTCTGGTGCAGCAATTTTTCTGTCTGCTGCTACAGATGTGGCTGCGACAATACCAAATTTTTCATCCATGTGTACATGCCTAATTTTTCTGGCCTCTGCTGCTGCTGCATTTGTTATGGTGCTGCAATTTTTATGGCCGCTGCTACAGCTGCGACAATACCAAATTTTCCAGCCAGGTGTACATGCCTAATTTTTCTGGCCTCTGCTGCTGCACTTTTTCTGGTGCTGCAATTTTTCTGGCTGCTGCTACTGATGCGGCTGTGACAATACCAAATTTTTCATCCATGTGTACATGCCTAATTTTTCTGGCCTTTGCTGCTGCACTTGTTATGGTGCTGCAATTTTTCTGGCCGCTGCAACAGAAGCGGCTGCAACAATACCAAATTTTTCAGGCATGTGTACATGCCTAATTTTTCTGGTACTCTCTGCTGACATCTCTGTCCATTTTAGCAACCGTGGATATTAGATGTATGCTAAGGGTAGCATGGTGGCTCAGAGGACTGCAGCGCTGGGGCCTTGGGTTCAAATCCCAAGGGTTCAAATCTCAATGTGCTGCCTCAAGGGGGGCTCTAACTATGTGCTGCCTAATATGGGGGAATCTTATGTGCTGCCTAAAGGGGAGCTCTAACTATGTGCTGCCTAACATTGGGGAATCTATGTGCTGCCTAAAGGGGGGATCTAACTATGTGATGCCTAAAGGGGATCTAACTATGTGATGCCTAAAGGGGGCTCTAAGTGCTGCCTAAAGGGAGCCTCTAACTATGTGCTGCCTAACATGGGAGAATCTATGTGCTGCCTAAAGGGGGGATCTAACTATGTCATGCCTAAAGGGGGGATCTAACTATGTGCTGCCTAATATGGAGGAATCTATGTGCTGTCTAAAGGGGGGATCTAATTATGTGATGCCTAAAGGGGGGCTCTATGTGCTGCCTAAAGGGGGCTAAAGCACGTTATTCCAAACCATTTAGGAATGTTAGGTGATTTATGCCCTTTATGGATTAAAACCAGACTCTGCATCAACTATGTAATTTTCCATGGGAGTTTTGCCATGGATCCCACTCCGGCACGCCACAGGTGTTAGTTCCCTTGAGACAACTTTTAAATCACTATTGTGGCCAGACAGAGTTCCTGTGGGTTTTGAAATTCGCCTGCCCATAGAAGTCAATGGCGGTTCGCCGGTTCACGAACTTTTGCGGAAGTTCGCGTTCGCGGACCGAAAATGTTATGTTCGCGACATAACTACACTGAGGACAAGATGGGCTCTGTACACTGAGAACAAGCAGGGCTATGTACACTGAGGACAAGCAGGCTATGTACACTGAGAACAAGCAGGGCTATGTACACTGAGGACAAGCAGGGCTATGTATACAGAGGACAAGCAAGGCTCTGTACACTGAGGACAAGCAGGGCTCTGTATACTGAGGACAGGCAGGGCTCTGTACACTGAGGACAAGAAGGGCTCTGTACACTGAGGACAAGCAAGGCTCTGTATACTGAGGACAAGCAGGACTCTGTACACTGAGGACAAGCAGGGCTCTGTGCACTGAGGACAAGCAGGGCTCTGTGCAGTGAGGACAAGCAGGGCTATGTACACCGAGGACAAGCAGGGCTCTGTATAAGGACGACAAGCAGGGCTCTGTACACTGAGGACAAGCAGGGCTCTGTACACTGAGGACAAGTAGGGCTCTGTACACTGAGAACAAGCAGGGCTATATACACTGAGGACAAGCAGGGCTATGTACACCGAGGACAAGCAGGGCTATGTACACTGAGGACAAGCAGGGCTATTTATACAGAGGACAAGCAAGGCTCTGTATACAGAGGACAAGCAGGGCTCTGTACACTGAGGACAGGCAGGGCTCTGTACACTGAGGACAAGAAGGGCTCTGTACACTGAGGACAAGCAGGGCTCTGTACACTGAGGACAAGCAGGGCTCTGTACACTGAGGACAAGCAGGGCTCTGTGCACCGAGGACAAGCAGGGCTCTGTACACCGAGGACAAGCAGGGCTCTGTATACAGACGACAAGCAGGGATCTGTACACTGAGGACAAGCAGGGCTCTGTACACTGAGGACAAGCAGGGCTCTGTACACTGAGAACAAGCAGGACTCTGTACACCGAGGACAAGCAGGGCTATGTACACCGAGGACAAGCAGGGCTCTGTGCAGTGAGGACAAGCAGGGTTCTGTACACTGAGGACAAGCAGGGCTCTGTACACTGAGGACAAGCAGGGCTCTGTGCACTGAGGACAAGCAGGGCTCTGTACACTGAGGGCAAGCAGGGCTCTGTACACTGAGGACAAGATGGGCTCTGTACACTGAGGACAAGATGGGCTCTGTACACTGAGGACAAGCAGGGCTCTGTATACAGAGGACAGGCAGGGCTCTGTATACAGAGGACAAGCAGTGCTCTGTACACTGAGGACAAGCAGGGCTCTGTAAACTGAGGACAAGCAGGGCTCTGTATACAGACAACAAGCAGGCTCTGTGCAGTGAGGACAAGCAGGGCTCTATACTCTGAGGACAAGCAGGGCTCTGTTTATGGAGGACAAGCAGGGCTCTTTATACGGAGGACAAGCAGGGCTCTGTACACAAAGGACAAGCAGGGCTCTGTGCACTAAGGACAAGCAGGGCACTGTACACTGAGGACAAGCAAGGCTCTGTGCACTGAGGACAAGCAGGGCTCTGTACACTGAGGACAAGCAGGGCTCTGTACACTGAGGACAAGCAGGGCTCTGTACACTGAGGACAAGCAGGGCTCTGTGCAGTGAGGACAATCAGGGCTCTGTAAACTGAGGACAAGCAGCGTTCTGTACACTGAGGACAAGCAGGGCTCTGTACACTGAGGACAAGCAGGGCTCTGTACACTGAGGACAAGCAGGGCTCTGTACACTGAGGACAAGCAGGGCTCTGTGCAGTGAGGACAAGCAGGGCTCTGTACACTGAGGACAAGAAGGGCTCTGTACACTGAGGACAAACAGGGCTCTGTACACTGAGGACAAGCAGGGTTCTGTACACTGAGGGCAAGCAGGGCTCTGTACACTGAGGACAAGATGGGCTCTGTACACTGAGGACAAGATGGGCTCTGTACACTGAGGACAAGCAGGGCTCTGTATACAGAGGACAGGAAGGGCTCTGTATACAGAGGACAAGCAGAGCTCTGTACACTGAGGACAAGCAGGGCTCTGTAAACTGAGGACAAGCAGGGCTCTGTATACAGACGACAAGCAGGCTCTGTGCAGTGAGGACAAGCAGGGCTCTATACTCTGAGGACAAGAAGGGCTCTGTACACTGAGGACAAGCAGGGCTCTGTGCAGTGAGGACAATCAGGGCTCTGTAAACTGAGGACAAGCAGCGTTCTGTACACTGAGGACAAGCAGGGCTCTGTACACTGAGGACAAGCAGGGCTCTGTACACTGAGGACAAGCAGGGCTCTGTACACTGAGGACAAACAGGGCTCTGTACACTGAGGACAAGCAGGGTTCTGTACACTGAGGGCAAGCAGGGCTCTGTGCACTAAGGACAAGCAGGGCACTGTACACTGAGGACAAGCAAGGCTCTGTGCACTGAGGACAAGCAGGGCTCTGTACACTGAGGACAAGCAGGGCTCTGTACACTGAGGACAAGCAGGGCTCTGTACACTGAGGACAAGCAGGGCTCTGTACAGTGAGGACAATCAGGGCTCTGTAAACTGAGGACAAGCAGGGTTCTGTACACTGAGGACAAGCAGGGCTCTGTACACTGAGGACAAGCAGGGCTCTGTACACTGAGGACAAGAAGGGCTCTGTACACTGAGGACAAACAGGGCTCTGTACACTGAGGACAAGCAGGGTTCTGTACACTGAGGACAAGCAGGGCTCTGTGCACTGAGGACAACTTTCAAAATAAAATAAAAATATATATATTTTTTTTTTTACCACAGGTGCACTAGAAGCATAAGGTTATTATTAGAGATCTGAAATGTGGGATGCATTAAGCTATTCAAGTTATGCCATAATAAAATAAGGTCATTACGGTACCCTACTTGTTTATGGTTTCCATGTAGGGACGGATGTTTTTCTACATAGTAAAAGCAAACATAATGCTTGATTTTACATTTTTAACCAGAGAGACAATTTTAGCAGAAGGTGAATCTTCATTTCAGAACTATGTCAACATTGCCCTGCTTTTCGCTAGTTATTTATCCTAACTTTGTAATTATATTTTTCGTGACACCTTCTCTTCTTTCACTGCAATATCACAAATGTATTGAGTCAAAAATGGAAGAATAGAAAATGAGTTTTTGAATAACTGTTGTAATTGGCTGGCAGGGCTCCTTCCGTCTGCGGGTAATGACTTCTGAAAAGAGTTTATTGAGAAAATTGACTTTACAGCTTAAAAAACTGTTATGATTTTGTGTTTTCCTTCTTGAAATTTTATCTTCATACTCAGTAAAGACATGTACTGGGAATAGTGCTTTGCTTTTGTTTTTCCCGTGTATTTTTGTTTCTCTCTTTTTCTCTTTTTATTCCACACTTTTGTGAAATTGTAAATGTTATTTTCTATGTGAAAAACACAAACAGTTATATAAAAAAATAAAACACAATATGAAAATGTAAGACCTAAAGCAACACAATGAATAAAATGGCATGGTTCTGTGATGTGTACAATATTCTAACAATGTTCCTTCCAGAGAAAAATAATGGGCAAATGGGCAATGACCTAGGATCCAGCAGTTCCTAGGCCCACTGCTTCTGTGTCATGATTTGTGAAGGGGAATAAAGACAATAGTTACACAGTGGAAGGAACAGCAGCACAGAGTATTTTAGGAAGAGTTTTGTTGACTTTTTTTGTGAGATCAAACTGTAGGAGCTTAGAGCAACCAAGTAGAGGGAACAGTTCGAGGAATTTACTATTTATTACTGAGTGAGTGTCCAACATGCTGACTGGGGTGTATGTATAATTTACCATTTTGGCACTTTTTTTTTAAATTATTTATATTGTTTTTACTAGATTTTTGCCTCTCCTTGTGTATGTCACGATTCGGCTAGCTGGAGGTGGATCCTCTGTGCCAGAGAGGGATTGGCGTGGACCGTGTCGGTGGACCGGTTCTAAGTTGCTACTGGTATTCACCAGAGCCCGCTGCAAAGCGGGATGGTCTTGCAGCGGCGGTAGCAACCAGGTCATATCCACCGGCAACGGCTCAACCTCTCTGACTGCTGAGATAAGCGCGGTACAAGGAAGTAGACAAAAGCAAGGTCGGACGTAGGAGAAGGTCAGGGCAGGCAGCAAGGATCATAGTCAGGGGCAACGGCAGGAGGTCTGGAACACAGGCTAGGAACACACAAGGAAACGCTTTCACTGGCACAATGGCAACAAGATCCGGCGAGGGAGTGCAGGGGAAGTGAGGTATAAGTAGGGAGTGCACAGGTGAGGATACTGATTAGGCCTGCTGCGCCAATCAGTGGCGCAGTGGCCCTTTAAATCGCAGAGACCCGGCGCGCGCGCGCCCTAATGAGCGGGGCCGCGCGCGCCGGGACAACACAGACGGGGAACGGGTCAGGTGGACCGGTTCTAAGTTGGGCACGTCCCGCATCGCGAATCGCATCCCGGCTGGGAGTAATATCGCAGCGCACCCGGTCAGCAGGTCTGACCGGGGCACTGCGAATGAGAGAACACTGCGAGCGCTCCGGGGAGGAGCGGGGACCCGGAGCGCTTGGCGTAACAGTGTATTACCCTGTCCAGATGCGAATTACACTGTAATATATACCTTTTCTTTTTTTCGTGTAGCTTGCGCCCTAATGACAGTAAAAGAAAAGGTCACACTCCCAGCGGCACAGAGTATTTTTGGAAAGAAATGTACTAATTATATATGCCTCGTTGAAGACAAAAAAAGTTCTTAATCCTTCCAATACTTATCAGCTGCTGCAAGCTCCACAGGAAGTTTTTTCTTTTTGAATTTATTTTCTGTCTGACCACAGTGCTCTCTGTTGACACCTCTGTCCATGTCAGGAACTGTCCAGAGCAGGAGAAAATCCCCATAGCAAACCTATCCTGCTCTGGACAGTTCCTGACATGAACAGAGGTGTCAGCAAAGAGCATTGTGGTCAGACAGAAAAGAAATTCAAAAAGAAAAGAACTTCCTGTGGAGAATACAGCAACTGATAAGTACTGGAAGGATTAAGGTTTTTAAATAGAAGTAATTTGCAACTCTGTTTAACTTTCTGGAACCAGTTAATAAAAAAAAAAAATCAGATTTATCAATGTGGCTCATGATAGCTCAACTGTCTTACACCAACAATTGGTTGCACCAAAATGTGACCCAAATTTCTGGCATTGTTTTTTTTTTTTGTGTCTGAAGTTGTGACAAAAGCCACACCCATCCTTGAAAATGACACACCATGTGACAACTCTCTTCTTGGCCACACCCTCGTCAGTCAAAGTGCAAAAGTGTCTAAAACTAATTGTAAATGTGGTGCAATACAAGCATGCATACCAGTTTTGTTTTTGTAAAAAGCACCATCATAGTGGAGCATTGGGCCAATACGAGGGGGCTGAGAAATATTGAGCCTTACTCACACTAAATTGAGCTAGGAAGCTGTAAACTGCAGTGTGTACTGGCCAATTTGTCTATATTCAGTGGTGCAAAATGAACCATCTTCGATTTTAACTAAATTTTTTCGGTCCAAAGTGAACATGGCAGCAACTCCAAAAAAAAAAAAAATGTGGAAGACATAAGATCAGAATCAAGTTCCTGTTTCTTTAATGGAAACGTACACAGCAGATCCATGATGAAATGTCACAAACTTTGGGTGACAGTGTCTCTTGATATGCAACAGGTGGGTTGTCAATTTTTAAAACGTCCATTTCAGTGATGAAAGGGAGTAACCCAGTGGAAGGCATATTTCTGTCTTTGTGCCTGCAAATGTGAAAGCCATCCATGACATGATCATGGAAGACCACTGAATATCAGCCAAAAGTATTGCTACATATCTGGAATTATTATGGGAGAGAGTTGGTAGCATCGATCAACATGACTTGAAAATAAGAAAGCTTGCAGCAAAGTGGAACCCAGAACTTTTGACAACCGAACAAAAGAGGACAATGCCTAGTCACACACTGCAGGTGAAACAGTGGCAGATTAGACCTCCTTATCCTTTCAAGTGATGCCAAATCCACTATTCGCCCAATCTGTCTCTTTCTATCTGTTCTCCAATCTCAAAAAACACTTAAAGAGACAACAGGATTTGGGAGTGTTCCGGAGGTAACTCATGCTGCAAATGAGTGGTAAAACCAGTAGTCGGAAAAATTTTATTTGCATATTGAATATGGGGGATATGTAGAATGGTGTAGCAGCTACAGGTTGCTGGCTAATTTTTTTTTCTGGATAAGGCTCAATACTTATCAGCACCCCCTTATATCTGTAGGCCATAGTGCTGCAAACACACACTAATAGCCACAGTGTGACCCTCAACACATTAGCAGTCAGTGACCCTCCCCATACAATGCAAGCCACATGCAATCACTTCTACCAGAATATCCTCCATACATGTAAATCAATTTCCATGGAATGTTTTAGATGCGATTTTAAACCTCCTAAGAAATCCAAACTGAAATAATGACTGCTATAGACTGGCGATAAATAACTCCGTTTATTAAAGATAAACTTTTTTTTGTAAAGACAGAAAATAAAACTCTCAGAATAAATCAGTGATCTGTAAAATGACACGACAAAAGTGCTCCCTTCTTTAAAAAAAAAAATATATATCTACAAGGTGCGTTATATTGGAAGAAGTATAAAGCTTCTTTCCATTTTTTATCTCTTTTGGCGACAACCAAGAAATTATTGGTTAGCCATTCAATACGTTTTTAGTTTTTCTTAATCATTCTCAATGCAATGGAAGCTGCCATTTTGCACTCTGAATACTAACAAGACTCCAGTTTGCTAATGTATAAGCAGCATAACTGTTGCTGTAAGCCCCATATAAAAGAGTGGTTCAAAATGGCTGCTCCCAGGGCGTAAAAACTTTAATTATAACTTAACAAGCCCCCCCCCCCCCCCCCCCAATAATTGTCAATAGACCTTTAAAGAGCTTATAGTGCTGAAACAACAGAGATTTTCTGGCAATCGAGGGGTTAAGAGAAGAAATATTGCAATGCCTTAAACAACCTAGAACGCCATGCTGAGCTCTGCACTCAAATACACAGACATGGATTTTATCTACGTACATTCATTTATATAGAGAAAAATATTTTATGCAGAAACCAGACTGTGTGTGTTGGTGCACGAAACAACAGTGCACAATGTGACAATACAATACCTATGGTTATATCACAGCCACAGGGTGATTATCCCTTTAAGTAAAATAAGATTTGTTATTTAATGAACGCTGCAGGCAGCGGACGTCACCCGCAATAAGTATAATGAATATGATAGAGTTGTGGCTTGCTAAGATATGTTGGTGTCTCTGTACAAAAATGATAATTTTATCATGTTTACATATTTATACACAGCGTTTTATGACAAATTGCACAGAAAGCAGTAATGAAAGCCCCTCAGTGGGAGCCGCGCAGCCAACAAAAGGCAAGTCCATAGTGTAAATCAGGAGGTGCCCATGAAAATTCACATGATCATTTTATGCATATCATGTTAGTTCTGATCCCAGTGTCACATGTAAATTAAAGGGGAATTCCACGGTTGGCTGTATTCCCAAAAAACACATCAGAAAAACAATAAGGATTGTCAAGCCTTGTGTACTATTAAGCTTTTATGATAAAAAGTTTTGTAACTTTTTTTAAATACTTCGATGGGAATTCATTAAGGTTTGTATATTTTATATTACTGTATATTCTCGAGTACAAAAGCTGCAATTTTTTTGCGCAAGTCTCTTTTTGCTGGTTTTGTGTCATTCTTGGCACATTTTTATTTGTTTAGGAGGGAGGGTCTTAGTGGGAAGGCCTGTAGTATAATTCACACCAGCAAAAGTTACTATATATTTAAATCTGAAAAGGCACGGACAGCCAAACGTGCACAGAGTGTATGCCTCTTAGTACATTTGGCACATCACAAGCTTAAAGGGGTTGCCCGGGAGGTTCCCTGGCGCTTCCCTTCCGCTCCCTGGTCATCTTGAAAGTATACTGTTCCGAGACAGGAGGGAAGGAGTGCTTGTCCCGATGTTGCAGCAATATCAAGCACATATTGGACATCGTGTGTGGACGTGGTTTTACTTACACACGATGTCAAATAGATGCATGATGTTGTTGCAACATCGGTAACATCCTGCAGCTTTTGGACCTCACAGGGGGACAAGCACCTGCCCCCTCCAGTATACTTCTGAGATAACCAAGGAGTAGAAGTAGAGTGCCAGGAAACTCTGGGCACATTTGGCTGTCCGTACCTATAGTAACTATTTCTGGTGGAAGTGAAGTGCCAGGGAGAAGAAGAGGTAGGACCTTTTCTTCTTCCCAGCCAACTCCCTTAAAGGGGTACTCCACTGGCCAGCGTTCGGAAGTAAATGTTCTGAATGCTGTTTTCGCGCTGCTGTGGTCAGCCACGCCCCTTGTGACATCACGACCATGCCCCCTCAATGCAAGTCTATGGGAGGGGGCGTGGCGGCCGTCACGCCCCCTCCGATAGACTTGCATTGAGGTGGCACCGGCCGTGATGGCTAGTGAAGTACCCCTTTAAGACAGGCAGAAGAAACACTGGCCTTAATGAATTACACTTTGCGTTTCAACTCCTCAACCATTTTCAAGATCTCTACTGGCTGTCAGTGATTAGAAACATTCTTACTAAAACCCGACTTGAGCAAGTCTTGCTCATCAAGCTGATGGGTACTTGTAGCAATGTATTCTTATTGTGTGAGAGCAAGCAGAAATGTTCTAAATATTACAGAACTAAATCTATCTCAATTTACATATAACCCAATTGCCCGTATATAAGGCATTAATATAGCGATCTCCTCACCAGACCTTTGATATGTGAATTAGGGCACTTTTTTAGGTGCAGGGGAGGTGCAACATGTGATTGCTACACATCATGGCGTGCTGCTAATTTGCCAGGGCTTGGCCCAGCACCACCTCTTGTATCAGGTAACTACCAGCATTATTCCCTCAACATGCAACGTGGAGTAAGAGGGGGGGAGGATACTTCCCAAGATTTCAGGAGACCCTAATAATGACAGAACAGCTGCCCATCACCACTTCATGCATATGACCTCCACACTTTCCTTCACATTCATGAGCCATATAATCACACTTAATCTACAGATCTCAGCAGTGTCCTGATTTTTGATCAGTATCCGATCCCGGGGCCTTCTCAGTCCGTATTGTATCTATGTGGGGCATTTATGCTGTAGATGGCTGTGTGATACTTTTTTGACTTGAACTCTTGCGGCTCAACACAAAGGTTGAGGAGTTGCTCTTCCTACTAGCGCTCAGGTCGCTCCCCTGCTGCCGGGACTTCAGGTATCGAGCAGAACAGCACAGGAAGCTTTGTAGGAGGTCGTGGAAGAGGTGACCAGTGAACAACATGTAGATCCAGGGGTTACAGCAGCTGTTGAGGCTTCCAAGTAGCATGGCAATGATGAACAGTGATGCTGGGAAAGAAAGAAAAACAGAGATGTATAAATATCAGTGAGCAATGTGTATGTACATCATAGATGAGTTAAAGAAAAAGATACCTAAGGCCCTCAAGCCTGCAATATACAATAGCACGGATGTCTTTTTGTGTTGCAGTAGGGCCTTTGGCCCCCCCAAAGGCGCTAAAGTCCAGGCGTACCTGCTACTTCTAGATCCCTATAGCTACAACCCTGTACATATATACCTGCATACATGAGGGAAAGAAAAAGAAGGATATATTGATGTTAATAATAAACATACAGATGTAGCAGAGGCATGTTTGACAGGACTTAAAGGGGAACTCTGGTGGAAACAAGTGGAATTATTATTATTTTTTTTTTCAAATCAACTGGTGCCAGAAAGTCAAACAGATTTGCAAATTACTTCTATTTAAAAATCTTAATCCTTCCAGTACTTATCAGCTGATTAATGCTCCACAGGAAGTTCTTTTCTTTTTGAATTTATTTTCTGTCTGACCACAGTGCTCTTTGCTGACACCTCTGTTCATGTCAGGAACTGTCCAGAGCAGGATAGATTTTCTATGGGGATTTTCTCCTGCTCTGGACAGTTCCTAAAATGAACAGAGGTGTCAGCAGAGAGCACTGTGGTCAGACAGAAAAGAAATTCAAAAAGAAAAGGACTTCTGCTGTATACTACAGAGAAGTTTGAAGTTCTTTCCAGTCTGACCCCAGTGCTCTCTGCTGACACCTCTGTCCGTGTCAGGAACTGTCCAGATTAGAAGCATATCCCCATAGAAAACCTCTCCTGCTCTGGACAGTTCCTGACACGGAGAGAGGTGTCAGCAGAGAGCACTGTGATCAGACTGGAAAGAACTTCACCAATTTCTCTGTAGTGTATCTGTCGTTTACGCAGCTGATAAGTACCGGAAACGTTGATATTTTTAAATAGAAGTAATTTACAAATCTGTTTAACTTTCTGGAGCCAGTTGATTTGAAAACATTTTTTTTTTCCCCAGAGTACCCCTTTAATTGAGGCATTTTAAGATATTGTGTATATTTAGTATATTGTGCCTAGTGAGTTTTACATTGGACTGCGTAAAAAAATGCCCATTTGTATAGATGTGTGCTGACTATATACCCAGCCTAAATATGCTGAAGAATGATTGATGGAGCGTGAAGTAAGTGGTTCACAAGGAATAGAGCAAACCACCCACCTCAATTTGTATGACTCATGCAAGTGGGTATCATCAGCAATGTCCTGGTTAACCCTGCATCTCCATGGTGATCACGCACCATCACAGCCCCAACAGCTGACTGGCACCAACATACTGGGGGCTGCACACAACTGTGTTCAACATGTGCAGTACTGCATCTTGTGATGGTGCATAGAGCCAACAGCTCTCTACCCTGTTAATCTCATGTGCAAGTCACAGGTTGTTTAGACAGATATTATCACTGCCTGCACTGGACATCTAGCAGAGGAGGGAACAGAGCACGAGTTTAAAGGGGTTATCCACCAAAAGGTGATTTTAGCACTTACCTGCCAGAACTGGGTATTTCCTGTTAGATTTTGTTCTGTAAACTACACATCCCACAGTTCTATGCTTGAAAGTTTGAGAGTACTTTCCTTCCTCCCAAACATCAGCCACCCCACCCATTGAAACACAGTGTTTTCTAACCAGGGAGCCTACAGTTGTTGCTAAATTGAAGGATAGGCTCCCTCTGATCACCTGACTAGTGATGTCAGGTCTCCACACATTGCAACCTGGGATATCCTTAAACATGAGTCATTTTGTATGCTGTTAACCCCTTAAGGACACATGACGTACTGGAACGTCATGTGTCAGCTCTCAATCTATAACACGGGGCCACAGCGTGGCCCCGCGTCATAGCGGGTCGGGCCCGGCCTCTAACAATGGCCGGGACCCGTGGCTAATAGTGTGCGGCACTGATCGCAGTGCCGCACGCTATTAACCCTTTAGACAGGGCGTTCAAAGTTGAACGCCGCGTCTAAAGTGAAAGTGTGCCGGTTAGCTCAGTGGGCTGTTTGGGATAGCCGCGGCGAAATCACAGCATCCCAAACAGCTTACATGACAGCTGGAGGGTCCCTACCTTGCCTCCTGGTGTCCGATCGCCGAATGACTGCTCAGTGCCTGAGATCCAGGCATGAGCAGTCAAGCGGCAGAATCATCGATCACTGGTTTCTTATGAGAAACCAGTAATCAATGTGAAAGATCAGTGTGTGCAGTGTTATAGGTCCCTATGGGACCTATAACATTGCAAAAAATAAAAGTGAATAAAGATCATTTAACCCCTTCCCTATTAAAAGTTTGAATCACCTCCCTTTTCCCATAAAAAAAAAACACAGTGTAAATAAAAATAAACATATATGGTATCGCCGCGTGCGGAAATGTCCGAATTATAAAAATATATTGTTAATTAAACCGCACGGTCAATGGCGTGCACGCAAAAAAATTCAAGAGTCCAAAATAGTGCATTTTTGGTCACTTTTTATATCATGAAAAAACGAATAAAAAGCAATCAATAAGTCCTATCAATGCAAATGGTACCGTTAAATGGTACCGTTAAAAAATGAGCCCTCATACTGCCCCATACGCGGAAAAATAAAAAAGTTATAGGGGTCAAAAATGACAATTTTAAACGTATTAATTTTCCTGCAGGAAGTTATGATTTTTTCCAGAAGTATGACAAAATCAAACCTATATAAGTAGTGTATCATTTTAACCGTATGAACCTACAGAATAAATATCAGGTATAATTTTTACCGAAAAATGTACTACGTAGAAACGGAAGCCCCCAAAAGTTACAAAACTGCGTTTTTTTTTCCAATTTTGTCTCACAATGATTTTTTTTCCGTCTCACCGTAGATTTTTGGGCAAAATGACTGACGTCATTACAAAGTAGAATTGGGGGCACAAAAAATAAGCCATCATATGGATTCTTAGGTGCAAAATTGAAAGAGTTATGATTTTTTAAAGGCAAGGAGCAAAAAACGAAAATGCAAAAACGTAAAAAACCCCGGTCCTTAAGGGGTTAGAAATAAATATTGGGGCGATAATCACAGAAGAATTGTGAGAAAACCGTTACACACAGGTACAGACACTATATTATGAACTACACTAACTTTACAGCCCCTGTAGCATAGTCAAATAAAAAAATACTGGAATACCCCTTTTTTCTTCCTTTCACTGGCACCCAGAGGCCATTTTACTGGGCTTTTTGTAGGGCTAAACTAATATATACAGAACTATAAGGGGGGCTAACTACTGTGTGGGGCCACTATTGGGGGACTAATTAATGTTTGGGTTAGCCCAGGGCTTATGGTACAGTTAATCTGTCACCGTTAGCACAACATCTTTGTAGCTCTAAATATAACATCATACACATAAAAGTTACGTATTGGTACTAAAAGTAACAAGTTGATGACAACCTGTAACACCCTCAGAACAGGAATGAATGTATTGCATGGATTTATGTCGATCAACACCACTTTCACGGTTGTAAGTTCCCTTTAAGTGCTATCTTATGTATTGGCATCATGTTATAGAGCAGAAGGAGCTAAGATGATTGATGTGTATATCTTTGTGGGAAAATGATGCCATGGAGTAGGGCTCTGTGGCTGCTGAAGCTTTCACGGGTTGTGAAAAGTGGGGTGGCTCCCAGATATGAGGGTTAGGCTAGGTTCACACTGCCATCGTCCACTGACCTGTTCAGCTCTTTTTTGTTGTGTGTGCACCAAATGGACCCTGAATAGGTCAAAGCACAAGTGACATTGCTGGGTCCTGAAGGATCCCATCTACTTGAATAGGGTCAGTTGAGTGTCTGATATTTTACAAAAGTTGACCGTAGAAAAAAGATCAGACATGCAGTATTTTTTTTCTCTGGTTAACACTGAGTGACGGAGCTCCCTTTCGCAGAACACAGCAGCAATGTGAAGGTAACTGTCACGGATCGGCAGGCTGGAGGTGGATCCTCTGTGTCAGAGAGGGTTTGGCGTGGACCGTGTCGGTGGACCGGTTCTAAGTAGCTACTGGTTTTCACCAGAGCCCGCCGCAAAGCGGGATGGTCTTGCAGCGGCGGTAGCAACCAGGTCGTATCCACCGGCAACGGCTCAACCTCTCTGACTGCTGAGATAGGCATGGTACAAGGGATAAGGCAAGAGCAAGGTCGGACGTAGCAGAAGGTCAGGGCAGGCAGCAAGGATCGTAGTCAGGGGCAACGGCAGGAGGTCTGGAACACAGGCTAGGAACACTCAAGGAAAGGCTTTCTCTGGCACAAGGGCAACAAGATCCGGCAAGGGAGTGCAGGGGAAGTGAGGTATAAGTAGGGAGTGCACAGGTGGAAACTAATCAGGAAGATTGGGCCAGGCACCATCATTGGTGCACTGGCCCTTTAAATCTCAGAGAGCTGGCGCGCGCGCGCGCGCGCCCTAGAGAGCGGAGCCGCGCGCGCCAGCACATGACAGCAGGGGACCGGGGCGGGTAAGTGACTTGGGATGCGATTCGCGAGCGGGCGCGTCCCGCTGTGCGAATCGCATCCCCAACGGCCATGTCAGTGCAGCGCTCCCGGTCAGCGGGACTGACCGGGGCGCTGCAGGGAGAGAGACGCCGTGAGCGCTCCGGGGAGGAGCGGGGACCCGGAGCGCTCGGCGTAACAGTACCCCCCCCCCCCTTGGGTCTCCCCCTCTTTTTGGGACCTGAAAATTCTTTAATCCGGAAGACGTCTGAGGACCCGGAGACCGGAGTAGCTTTCTCTAGGTATTTAACTTCAAAGGGTCCAAGGTAACGTGGTCCCAGATAAAAACTGGGGACACGGAAGCGGATATACTTGGCGGAGAGCCACGCAAAAACAGGAGGAGCTCTTCTCTTTTTTCCGGCAAGTTTCTTCACCCGGGATGAGGCTAGTATGAGGGATTTTAGAGTCTTTTTCCAGATGGTGGCGAAGTCCCGGGAAACCACATCAACAGCGGGCACACAAGAAGGCGTGGGGGTGGGGAGGGAGGGAAGAGGGTCAAGCTTGGCACGGGGCAGAGTGTTAACAGGACGGGGGCTGTGAGGAGGAGACACAGCATAGTCCAGATAGGCCTTGGGGAGACCAGGTAAAGGGGGAGACACAGAGGTTTGACTGACGGGACTGGGAGCAGACGTGAGGCATTTTCTGTGGCAAGAAGCACCCCAGCTCATGATCTCCCCGGTGGTCCAGACAAGGGTAGAGGAGTGGCGTTGGAGCCATGGCAGACCGAGGAGGACTTCAGAGGAGCATTTGGGCAAAACAAAAAGTTCCATGCTCAAGAGCAGGGGTTCTGTGGGGTAACGCACAGTGCAGTATAGAAGTAAATCTTCTTTCTTTCTGCGGCGAGTCCTCTCTTCAGGGGTCAGGCGAGACCGATCCACTTGCATAGCCTCCTCGGCGGGAGGCACAGGGGTGGATTGCAAAGGATACTGTGAGAGAGATGCTCCGAGCGGTGTGGCACATGGCAGGGCCTTCCCAGGCAGGAGACCACGGCAGAGTCTAGAGTCCCCATCAAATTTGTCCGGCAGGGACAAGCAGGGGTTAGGAGCGACCGGTCGCTGCGGAGGAGTTGCAGGAGCCGGCGGAGGAGATGGTTGTTGCTGTTGCAGCTGCTGTGTCTGTGACTGAAGTTGCTGTATCTGCGGCAGCAGCTGCTGTATCTGTGACTGAAGTTGCTGTGTCACGGTGGTCAAGTATGCCAGCTGGTGATTTCGTTGGGTGATCATTAGGGATTGCTGGGCAATCACCGTGGAAATGTCGGCAAGACTTGACAGCGGCACCTCAGCGGAATCCATGGCCGGATCTACTGTCACGGATCGGCAGGCTGGAGGTGGATCCTCTGTGTCAGAGAGGGTTTGGCGTGGACCGTGTCGGTGGACCGGTTCTAAGTAGCTACTGGTTTTCACCAGAGCCCGCCGCAAAGCGGGATGGTCTTGCAGCGGCGGTAGCAACCAGGTCGTATCCACCGGCAACGGCTGAACCTCTCTGACTGCTGAGATAGGCATGGTACAAGGGATAAGGCAAGAGCAAGGTCGGACGTAGCAGAAGGTCAGGGCAGGCAGCAAGGATCGTAGTCAGGGGCAACGGCAGGAGGTCTGGAACACAGGCTAGGAACACTCAAGGAAAGGCTTTCTCTGGCACAAGGGCAACAAGATCCGGCAAGGGAGTGCAGGGGAAGTGAGGTATAAGTAGGGAGTGCACAGGTGGAAACTAATCAGGAAGATTGGGCCAGGCACCATCATTGGTGCACTGGCCCTTTAAATCTCAGAGAGCTGGCGCGCGCGCGCCCTAGAGAGCGGAGCCGCGCGCGCCAGCACATGACAGCAGGGGACCGGGACGGGTAAGTGACTTGGGATGCGATTCGCGAGCGGGCGCGTCCCGCTGTGCGAATCGCATCCCCAACGGCCATGTCAGTGCAGCGCTCCCGGTCAGCGGGACTGACCGGGGCGCTGCAGGGAGAGAGACGCCGTGAGCGCTCCGGGGAGGAGCGGGGACCCGGAGCGCTCGCCGTAACAGTAACCTTAGTTGAATAAGCGTCCCCGGACAAGCAGCGGGAAGGGGGGGTTTAATATGGATGTGTTGAGACTAAGCAGTGGGTTCTGTTAAGTTTCTTTAAAATTCCACAATACCTAAAAAAAAAAATGCTCTGATATGGAGAGTCAACACCACCTTTAATGAGCATTAGCACAGTCTTCATTATCATCATCATCATCATTAGTACTCTGGGTTAAGGGCAGCTGAAATAGCTTCTGTTCTGGTCTCCAGTGGCTGATTTATGAAATGCTTCTTCTTAAAAGCTGTATCCAAATATATGAATTGTTACAATTGATATATCTGATCTTTCCATGCTTACAGAGTCCAGTGGGTAAGTTAATCAATAAGTTACAAGTTACCGTATATACTCGAGTATAAGCCGAGTTTTTCAGCACGATTTTTCATGCTGAAAACACCCCCCTCGGCTTATACTCGAGTGAACTCCCCCACCCGCAGTGGTCTTCAACCTGCGGACCTCCAGAGGTTTCAAACTACAACTCCCAGCAAGCCCGGGCAGCCATCGGCTGTCCGGGCTTGCTGGGAGTTGTAGTTTTGAAACCTCCGGAGGTCCGCAGGTTGAAGACCACTGCGGCCTTCAACATCATCCAGCCCCCTCTCACCCCCTTTAGTTCTGAGTACTCACCTCCGCTCGGCGCTGGTCCGGTCCTGCAGGGCTGTCCGGTGAGGAGGTGGTCCGGTGGGATAGTGGTTCCGGGCTGCTATCTTCACCGGGGAGGCCTCTTCTAAGCGCTTCGGGCCCGGCCTCAGAATAGTCACGTTGCCGTGACAACGACGCAGAGGTGCGTTCATTGCCAACGTACTTCTGCGTCATTGTCAAGGCAACGCCTCTATTCCGGGCCGGAAGCGCGGAGAAGAGGCGCCCCCGGTGAAGATAGCAGCCCGGACCACCTCCTCACCGGACCACCTCCTCACCGGACAGCCCTGCAGGACCGGACCAGCGCCGAGCGGAGGTGAGTACTCAGAACTAAAGGGGGTGAGAGGGGGCTGGATGATGTTGAAGGCCGCAGTGGTCTTCAACCTGCAGACCTCCGGAGGTTTCAAAACTACAACTCCCAGCAAGCCCGGACAGCCGATGGCTGCCCGGGCTTGCTGGGAGTTGTAGTTTTGAAACCTCTGGAGGTCCGCAGGTTGAAGACCACTGAGGGCGAATGATGAGAAGAGGATGATGAAGGGGGGGTGTGGGGATGATGAAGGGGGGTGGGGATGATGACAAGGGGATGATGAAGGGGGGGTGTGGGATGATTACAAGGGGATGATGAAGGGGGTGTGTGGGATGATTACAAGGGGATGATGAAGGGGGGGTGTGGGATGATTACAAGGGGATGATGAAGGGGGATGTGTGGGATAAGGGGATGATGAAGGGGGGATGTGCGGGATGATGACAAGGGGATGATGAAGGGGGGATGTGTGGGATGATGACAAGGGGATGATGAAGGGGGGATGTGTGGGATGATGATGAGGATGTTAATGACGGGTCTGGATGATGACAGGGGGGGATGAGGTATTTCCCACCCTAGGCTTATACTCGAGTCAATAACTTTTCCTGGGATTTTGGGTTGAAATTAGGGGTCTCGGCTTATACTCGGGTCGGCTTATACTCGAGTATATACGGTATACAGAATCTTTTTCCAGATATATATATATATCTCAATCTGCTCAGTTCTTCCAGCCTTATAACATGATGCCAATAGATTAGATAGCTTTTTTGTGGTGACAGGTTTTCTTTAAGGAATGGCCTCAGGCCTCCACACGACCTTAGGAATGACCTCAATAAAAGGACAAGAAAAACATCCACATCCTTATCTATGAACTGCTCCAGCTATTTACTCCCCTCCTCATATTGACCCTTATACTTTGCATTACTTGCCTTATTAGGCCCACACTTTCACATCAAGTTTTGGGGCTACTTTGCTGATATACACCAGAATAGCAAAAAAATTAAAATAAAAACTATAGATTATAGTCCACTAGGGGATTCTTTTGGTTTCTTTTCAGATGATACAATTTGTTTGTGGGACTCAAAATCCCAGTAAATTACATTTTAATTCCCACACACAAAACGGATACCTGTTTGAAGGAATTCCAGCACATACCAGTGACATTGCACCTAAATGTGATGTAAATGGGGCCTTACCGTGCTATTCCTATGATTATGTCTTCAGATATTGAATTAAACCATGCCTGATTAAGAGACCTACTCTGTCTTTTCATTTAGCAAGGGGTCACACAAATGATCAAGCGATAGTTCATGCGGCCCTCCCTACCTGGTGGTTGAGCCAATAGCCATAACGCTTTTTGTCAAGGAACACAGATCTATGAGACTGGCGCTTGTTTACAGCATCAAGCTGTCTAATAGGGCCCAAACACAGAGCAAACATAGGCAACCTACAATATTTTCAACTACTGTACTACTTACAATAACACTAGTTTTGCTACCTTCTGCCAGAAGAGGGCAGCATCTCTCTTTTGTACAATGCAGGAGAGTTTCATTGGTAGTATAGGAATGTGAAGTAAGAAGTGGTGGACTACATGTGTTGGGGGTAATATGGGTTATGGGAACACAGTATAGCATTATGTGGGCACTGTTTGGCTCTATGTCTGCAAAGTATGGCACCCTTTGTTTCTGAGCTCTGTTTGTATCTTTGTGGTCATGGCACTCTGGGTTCTGTTCTCTGAGCTATATGGTACACTGTAGACATTTAGAATGAACAATATATCTGGATATAGAATGGCACTAGCTGGGCACTGTATTAGCAATATGTGCAATACATACAATAAAAAGATGATATATATAGAATTGTCTGGGCAAAGTAAATTTTATATTAGACAGGAGGCCTCACATTATATGCAATTCTTTCTTTACTGCAAAGGGTTAACAGCAAAATAGTAAAACATTTTTACAATAAATAACATGAAAAATGTTTTAGGTACACAGGTGTACAGGTATTCACAACCAAACATGCTGTACATAACAGTAGCCAATGAGTGTACAGGCTGAGTGATATCAGGTCCTGAGTAAAGGAAATACTCTTCTTTCTTTGGATTATTAACAATAAAATTAAGTATAAACCAGAAAAATTACAATAAAGAGTTCTTAGAGAAAGTCAACAAGCGGAATTGTATGAAATCCATCTGGCAAGTAGGTGAAAACAGGTTGAAGTCTGACGTCACAGGTATGAAGGTATCCAACTGATAAATGAAGAACTGGTCAGAAGAACATGGTAAATATCCAACAGGAGATGAAACATAACAAGCAGAGCCATATTCCAGAATAGTTAGTACACTGATCGGTAAGCAGTCCTGGTACTTGGAGCCCAGGCTTCAGAGAGGATAGCTCTAGTTGATGAAGAAAATTCCGGGTCAAATGTGTCTGGCCCGATATCAACCAAGCAACCAGAGGAAGTTGAAGCGAAACAACGAGAGGATGAGGAATGTTTGATGGGTCTAAGAGAAGATTCAGAAAAAGAGGGAGGATTCTAGGGAAGTCTATTACCATACTGAGTACTTGTGGAAATCAAGATTGAGCTGGCCACCAAGGAGTGATCAGAACTATGGTGGATTTTTGCATGAGAACCTGAATCAGGATCCTGGATATGAGGGTGAAAGGAGGAAATGCGTAAAGAGTTTGAGTAGGCCAAGTCTGAAGAAGTACGATTGAGTTGGGATGCAAATAGGTCCAGGTGAAGAGGTCCCCAAAGGAGATTGAGTTGTTGAAAAATCAGTGGATCTAGTTTCCAGTCCAGTTTCCAATCACTGGAATCTACAAGATAGCGAGAATTCTAGTCTGCGTTCCCATAAGAGGCCTTTTAATAAAGACGACACTATTTCTCACCCTTCTAAATTGGGTCAAGACATTACTGAAGGCATGCATCCATCCTGCAGCCACCATTCAGATGCCCATAAGTCGCATCCACAACCCTCTACCCATGAGGAGGTATATGATATACGGGGTGAAAGAGCCTCAAAACGCTCAAAACCAGTTTCTTTTGTGGAATACTCTGAACAAGACTCTGACAATAATTCTGATTATTCAGATTTAGAAGACCCCTCTTATGATCCCATAGACTCTGAGGGAAGTGACATCAAATTTCGATTAATCTAATATTACCGATTCAGCTGTCCTTGACACCCTTGCAATGCTATTTCTTTGATCCATCCCAGATCAAGCATCCGAGGTCCGGGGAGTGGGCCCCTAATCCCCAAGTGGAAAGATTTATATGTTATTGGATTAAAAACAGTCTGGATAGGAAAACCAGAAATAAACTATGGGCCGAGTGCCCAAGACCAACACTCTCTCTCAACGCTGCTCACACTCCTGAGGTAGACCCATTCTGATAAAACACATTCAGAAATCCGGCAAGAACTCTAAAAAGGGTATAGACCGTAGTTTTAAGGCTTGCCAGGATGAGTTTTTGGATCTGTTGGGTCCCCTCTCAAAGATCCTAGACATATCTGAGGAGGCTGCCACCTCCGGAAATCCTATTGATGTTCCCACACTTAGAGGGTGGGCACAAAGAGCAATGTGCCTATTCGGTAACGTTAATGAAGCCTTTCGCACAGAGAGGCGACACTCCATTTTAATGAAGCTCGACCCACAGTCAACTCATCTAGCACCATCAGAACCGGCTACACCCACTGAAGGATTTCTCTTTGGAGAAAACTTCATAAAGGAGATATCCAACTATGTGGGTCTCTTTTCGAGCTTAGATAAAGCTCAGTTAAAAAAATTTTGGACAGGCTGGGAAAAACCCGGGGCCATTTTCCCAGCTGGGACCCACAATATAGAAGCTAATATAGAGTTGGACAGATCATTCTATGTCCCTGCTACCTCTCAACCACCACCATTCTTCCCTTATTGGGGATGCCCTTGGAGGGCAAGAGGCCAGAGAGGCTCCACAAGATCCAGACCCTCAGGTAAGCCATCTCAATATCTTCCCTCCTCCAGTGGGTGGAAGACTCCTTTTTTCCCAAAATTGGGAGTCCATATCTTCCGATCATTGGATTCTCACTACAGTGAAGGGCTATCAAACAGAATTCATGTTTCCTCATCCCCATCCATTTTTCAAACGAAGACCAGTCCCCGGTACATTCAGAGATAAAAGACCTTTCTTCAAAAAACGCTATCATTCATGTACCCCTGGATTCCCCAGGTTTTATCAGCAACCTCTTCTTGGTAAAGAAGGATAGAGGTCACAGACCTGTTATAAACCTCAGCCTTTTGAACAATTTTGTTCAATACCGTCATTTCAAGATGGAAGGAATCCATCTTCTCAGGAAGATTGGTTGATCAAAATCGACATCAAGGATGCATACCTTACTGTACCCATCAATCATCTCAACCCTTCCTACAATTCCTTTGAAACAACATGAAATGGCAATTCACTTGCCTTCCTTTTGGCCTATCATCCGCCCAATGGTGCTTCACGAAGTTGATGAAACCCTTGGTAGCCCTCCTTCGTTCTCAAGGAGTCTGTCTAATAATTTATCTAGACAACATCCTCATCATGGCCTCTTCATTCTCAAGCTTACTTTCATATGGAATGGACAATTTCTCTCTTAACCTATCTTGGCTTTCGGATCAATTACGACAAGTCTATCCTCTCTCCCTCTCAGGAACTGGAATTCCTGGTGTTTCTAATCAATACACGTTCGGCTCTTTCGAGTCTTCCTTCAAAGAAATTGAAGACTATCCGCAAAGAGATACGATCTCTTCTCCACAAGGATCTGATATCTCTTTGCTCAATAGCTCAAATTGTTGGTCTTCTTACTGCTTCGATCCAAACGATCTTTCCAGCCCCATTACATTACAGGGCTCTCCAATGTCTGAAGATTCAACACTTACAAGAGGGTCTAGGTTACTCAGATGAGATTGCTCTTTCCTTGGAAGCCAGACAAGAATTACTCTGGTGGCTTCAACACATTCAAGAATGGAACGGGAAGACCATCTTCCTTTCCAGACCGAATGTTGTTCTAGAATCAGATGCCAGTCTGATTGGTTGGGGAGCTTGTTATTGTCCCCTCTCCACAAGCGCAAATGGTCCCCTTCGGAATCTCTGCTACACATCAATTGTCTGGAACTTATAGCGGATTTCTTCACTTTAAAGACTCTTAGCATGGACAATATCTCTGCTGTCCAATATATAAACCGCTTAGGAGGAATAAAATCAGAACTTCTTGCCAATATAACAAAAGATCTTTGGCATTTCTGTCTGGATAGAGATATTATTTTAAAAAGAGAATACCTTCCTGGTTTATCTAGTATGGTAGCAGACTGGAATTCTCGCTATCATGTAGATTCCATTGACTGGAAACTGGATCCCGATTTTTCAACAACTCGATCTCCTTTGGGGACCTCTACATCTGGACCTATTTGCATCCCGACTCAATCGTCAACTTCCTTAATTCTTCAGTTGGTGCCCGAATCCACTTGGCCTACTCAAACTCTTTACACATTTCCTCCTTTCACCCTCATTTCCACGGTCCTGTTTCAGGTTCTTATGCAAATATTTACCATAATTCTAATCACTCCTTGGTTCCACAAGTCCTCAGTATGGTAATATGCTTCCCGAGAATCCTCCCTCTTTTTACGAATCTTCTCTTAGACCCATCCTCATCCTCTTGTTGTTTCACTTCAACTTCCTCTGGTTGCTTGGTTGATTTCGGGTCAGACACATTTGACCCAGAATCAACTAGAGCTATCCTCTCTGAAGCCTGGGCTCCAGGTACAAGGACTGCTTACCGATCAGCCTGGAAATTTTGGGTTGATTGGTGCACACAACGGAACCTGGATCCGTTCTTGCATCTATCCCTCACATCTAGAATTATCTCTCTTCATCTTTTAATGCTGGTAAACTTAATGCTGGTAAACCTTACTGCACTATTAATCTTTATCGTTCCGCTATTTCTTTTTATCACGATCCTATTAATTCTATCCCTGTCGGTCAACACCCCTTAGTCTGTAAACTTTTTAAGGGTATTTGTCTTAAACATCCTCCATTACCTAAATACCATTCCAGTTGGGACGTCCACTTACTTCTAAATCTTTTCATCTCTTGAAATGATAATGATGCATTGTCTCTGAAACTTCTGTCTTTTAAACTAACTACTCTCCTTTGTCTTACTTCAATCAAGAGAGTCTCCGACATCAGAGCTCTGGATGTCTCTCAAAGACGCTATTCTCCTCACGGTGTTATTTTTACGATTCGTAGACGTACCAAAACTAATCTTCAGGAAGTGTTCTACCCAGCTTTTCCCCATCACGACAAATTTTGTGTTGTTTTTTGCCTTAAATCTTACGAATCAAAAACAGAATTTCTTAGACTATCATCTTTCTCTCAACTACTTATATCTAACTGTAAACCTCATTTACCCGTTTCTTCCGCAACTTTGGCTAGATGGATCAGACAAGTTATGTTCCTTGCTTCTTGATACTTCAGTCATTGGAGCACATTCGGCTAGAGGTGCAGTGTCTACCAAACTCATTCAAACAGGAGGTTCTCTTTCAGATCTTCTTAAAGCGGCAGATTGGTCTTCTGAATCTACCTTCAAAACATTCTATTTTAGACCTGAAACTCATGTATCTATGTTTCTTCTATAATATGTAATTTGTTATTATTCATATATATCATTATTGCATTATAGCTTTAAACTTGCATATAATGCGAGGCCTCCTGTCTGATATAAAATTTAAGATTTCCCTACTCTTTGTGATCGAAAATATAGATTCTATGAAAGACAGGAGGCGAGCATTATCCCTCCCTTGACCCATCCCTCTAATTTTTTTTTTTTTTTTTTTTCAGCGTACTAACTATTCTGCAATATGGCTCTGCTTGTTCTGTTTCATCTCCTGTTGGATATTTACCATGTTCTTCTGACCAGTTCTTCTTCAGTTATCACTCATTGAATGGATACCTCCATTCCAGTTGGATACCTTCACACCTTTGACGTCAGACTTCAGCCTGTTTTCACCTACTTACCGGATGGATTTCAAACAATTCCACTTGTTGACTTTCTCTAAAAACTCTTTATTATAATTCTTTCTGGTTTATACTTTATTTTATTGTTATTAATCCAAAGAAAGAAGAGTATTTCTGTTACTCAGGACATGATATCACCTAGCCTGTACACTCATTGGCTACTGTTATGCATAGCATGTTTGGTTGTGAATACCTGTACACCTATGTACCTAAAAAGTTTTTCTTGTTATATATTGTAAAAACATTTTACTATTTTGCTGCTAAGCCTTTGCAGTAAAGAAAGAATTGCATATAACGCTAGGCCTCCTGTCTAATGTAAAATCTATATTTTCCCTCACCAAGAGTAGAAAAATCTTCAATTATCTGCATACATTGTATTCAGGGTCTATATGGCACTATGATGATATATTTTTTACACACATATCTAGTATTGGTGTTACTTGGGCGAGTCCACATTACTCTCCCCATTCCTGGAGAACCTGGGACACAGTCATATGATTTATGCATACTTATATACTGTATGTGCATAATAACACGGGCTTGTGTAGGTCAGTAGAATATTTCACATGGGCCTCCTTCATTTCTCTGGAGTACAACTCTTGCACAACAGCTTTAGGAAAAATAAGTTATTATAGACATATCGGATACATATTCAATACTTCAAGACTACCGCCTATGAACACTTTGGTGTTCCTGTATTAAGCTTGTTGTGAAGTTTCTTTGCCTTGTTGTGAGATTTTTTTTTCCTGTGCACGTTTTCCTGTGCCCAGCAAATATATTGACTGATTTATAGCAACCAATCAGATCGCTTCTTCTATTTTTCAGAGACCTTTTAAAAAAACAAAAAATCTGGTTGCTATGGGCAACCAAACCACTCTTCCTCTACATAGATAAATCTCCCCCTTGTGCAGAGAAAGTTTTTCAGTTGCTCATAGTAACCAATCAGATTGTTTCTTTCTTTTTTTAAAAGATCTTTGAAAAATGAAAGAAGCAATATAATTGGTCACAGAGGGAAAAAGGCTCCATTGTTCCTCTGCACACATTTTGGTAAAGCTACATGTCTATGGCTCAGTGGTTAGCACTGTTGCCTTGCAGTACTGGGGTCGATGGTTCAAATCCCACCAAGGACAACATCTGCAAAGATCTTGTATGTTCTCCCACACCTCAAAACATACTGATAGGTTTAGATTGTGAGCCTCAATGCGGACAGGGACCAATTTGAATGTACAGTGCTGTAGAATCTGTGTGCACTATATAAATAAAGCGTTATTATTATTATGAATAGTCAATGTGGGAATTATTATGTACCTGCAATGAAGTTGCACGCAGATGGAGCATACCAAGGCATCTGTGGAGCAGTATTTCTCCTTAGAGGGAGACCAAACTGAGTTACTGTTGAGTTAACTAACCCCAACAGGGCTGCACGCTAAAAATACCAGGGGTTGATAACTAAAACAATAAATGGGAAGTGAAAATGACCCAGAGATAAGATGTGCGGCCAGCTGGCTCCAGAAAGGTGGGCACATGCATATTTCTAAATAGCCCTTATATCCTGTTCCTCTATGATCAGTATCTGCACAAAGCCCGGTTCCCATGCAGTGTAGGGATTGTCCTAGCAAATCACCTAGATAAGTGGTGGTGATAACTGATAAGCATCCTGAAACTGCACTGCAATTCCCAGCTTGTTTTTGCCTCTAAATACTGCTATTTGTGATAAAAGGTACAACAAAAAAATCACATAACGCTCTATTGATCAGCCAGGTGTATAAATAAATATTCAGGACAGTATATGGAAAGATTTCAAATCTAATTGGAAAACTACAACTCCCATCATGCTGAAAAACGCTGGTATCAATTTTCACTTGCACCAATCAGCTACATGATGGCAATGTGGCACTGTGTCTGATGGTTTTTTGTTTGTTAGGTTTTTTTGTTTTGTTTTTAACAATAACACAAAAAAACACCATGAGGCTAGGTTTCCACTTGGTTTTTTTGTACACCTAAAAAAACGCCAGCAAAAAACGCCAGAAAAACTGCCACAGGTTTTGGCAGTTTTTCTGGTGGTTTTTCTGGCGTTTTCCCTGGTGTGTGGAAACAGCCAAATTTGTCCCCTGTTGCAGTTTTTTCACTGCCTTCTGGGTACCACTCTGTGGGTCGGATGCTGAGCGCCCGGTCCACAGAGTGTAAGGAGATGAGGAGTGATGTATAGCATCACTACTCACCTCCCCGGCAGTATAGTATACAGGGGGGCATAGTGTACCTGTGTATACTATACAGGCGCCGGAATCCTGTCACCAGACTGATAGGACTCCCTGCTCCTATAGCCCCTTTGGGCGGTATACAGAATATACAGCTATCTATAGATAGCTGTATATAGTGTATACAGAACAGGAGGTCCACTTACCTCCCTCATTTCTGTCACCACCGGTCCGTGTAGCTCCACCCCCTAGTGATGATATCATTAGGGGCGGAGCTACAGACGTATTCAGGCTAGTCTGAAGCTCTGTTCACATTGTCCATTTTGAATAATGGGAACAGACCCTTCTGCCAGTGTCTACCCAGACAGGGAGACTCCAGCTGTTGCTAAACTACAACTCCCAGCATGCCCAGACAGCCAAAGGCTGTCTGGGCATGCTGGGAGTTGTAGTTTTGCACCAATTGGAGGCTCACTGTTTAGGTAGACATTGCATTATGGGTGCTCTCCCCTGCAGAGAGTGCAAAAAATTACGACGAATTCAATGGATTACGACGGATGAACTTTATTTTTTTAATTTTAATAAAATGGTTAACGAGGCTGTGGGGGAGTGTTTTTTTTAAATAAAATAGTTTTGTTGTAAATGTGTTGTGTCTTTTTTTAATTGAATATTCAGGCTTAGTTATGGAGGCTGTCTAATAGATTACTAAGCCGGGGCTTAGCGTTAGCCCCAAAAACAGCTGGCGCTAACCCCCAATTATTACCCTGGTACCCACCGCCACAGGGGTGCCGGGAAGAGCCGGTACCAACAGGCCCGGAGCATCAAAAATGGCGCTCCTGGGCCTAGGCGGTAACAGGCTGGTGTTATTTAGGCTGGGGAGGGCCAGTAACAATGGTCTTTGCCCACCCTGGTAACGTCAGGCTGTTGCTGCTTTGTTGGTATCGTGCTGATACTGAATATACAGGGAACCCTATGCGTTTTTTTTTTTTCATAAATAAAAAATAAAAAAAAATAAAAACGCATAGGGTTCCCCCTATTTTCAGTATCAGCCAGATACCAACCAAGCAGCAACAGCCTGACGTTACCAGGGTGAGCAAGGACCATTGTTACTGGCCCTCCCCAGCCTAAATAACGCCAGCCTGTTACCGCCTAGGCCCAGGAGCGCCACTTTTGATGCTCCGGGCCTGTTGGTACCGGCTCTTCCTGGCACCCCTGTGGCGGTGGGTACCGGGGTAATAATTCGGGGTTAGCACTAGCTGTTTTTGAGGCTAATGCTAAGCCCTGACTTAGTAATGGATTCTGTCTATTAGACAGCCTCCATAACTAAGCCTGAATATTCAATAAAAAAGAAAACACAACACATTGGAAAAATTATTTTATTTTAAAAAACACTCCCCCACAGCCCTCGTTAACCATTTTATTAAAATATTAAAAATCCTGTTCATCCGTGGTAATCCATCGAATCCGTCGCAATCCTCGGCATACACGGATCTGAAAAAAACACAAAACATTTTTTTACGCTCTCTGCGGGGGAGAGCACCCATAATGCAATGTCTACCTAAACAGTGAGCCTCCAATTGGTGCAAAACTACAACTCCCAGCATGCCCAGACAGCCTTTGGCTGTCTGGGCATGCTGGGAGTTGTAGTTTAGCAACAGCTGGAGTCTCCCTGTCTGGGTAGACACTGGCAGAAGGGTCTGTTCCCATTATCCAATACGGACAATGTTAACAGAACCTTATACCCTTGCCAGCCTGGATCGCGTCTCTAGCTCCGCCCCGTAATGACGTAATCATTAGGGGCGGAGCTACACGGACATGCGGGGACTGGACGGAGGTAAGGGGACTCCTCCATCTTCTGTATACACTATATACAGCTATCTATAGATAGCTGTATATAGTGTATACCGCCCAAAGGGTTAACCTACACTGTCCAGCAGTGTAAGTTAACTCTTTCCTTTCCGGGCTGGCTTAGCGCACAGCTCAGCAAGGGGTTAAGTGAGCCAGCAATGTGTATACTGTATACACATTGCAGGCTCACTGTAAGTTCTTGCTGGGCAGTAGGTATACAATGTATATCTACTGCTCAGCATCAGCTGTTCTCCCGTCTCTGTAGCCTTGAGAACAGCTGATCCCGACATTCACATCAGGAGGAGGTGTGTCAGGAGGAGTGACATCCGCTGTGATCTGTCCCTTACTGCAGGTACTCCGACTCCCAACATGGAGTACACTCTGCTCCATGCTGGGAGCTGTAGTACCTGCATTAATAGACATGACTGGGGGAGATTCTAGCTGCCCATACCATGCCCTGTCTCTGCCCGTACCAACCCACTTCCAATAATGACCAACACATCTGTATGATGCAAAGGCCACAGCAGCCCAACTTTATTAAATAACAATTACAACATTGTGCATAAATATATAACTTTTGTATGAACGTCCTACAACAACAATATAAATATATATGTATATAACCATAATTGTTACCCCGTTACCAGGAGAAGACCCGACAAAGAGGTCTCGACAAGAGGTCGTTTTTATAAAAACTGCCAAGGAGCCCAAAAACGCCAAAAGGATTAAAAAAAATGTCAAACTGAAAAGCACCAAGTGGATTTGGCATTTTGCAGTTTACTATTGACTTGCAGCTAACATCTGGCCGCAGCGTTTTTCACCAAAAAACGCCATGCGGCAGAATGGGCGTTTTTATTGGCGTTTTTGTAAAGAAAAAACAAGTGGAAACCTAGCCTGAAAGGACCTGGAGTGTTACAAGTAGAGCAGCTGTTATCAGTAGCACATATGGATGTAAATGTATCAGGCAGATCTCATATGTGACATAACGTCATGATCATGCGGTGTAGTTTTCTCATTTATCTCATTGTAAGCAACAGTTAAAGGGGTACTCCGGTGGAAAACAATTTTTTTTTCAATCAACTGGTTCCAGAAAGTTAAACAGATTTGTAAATTACTTCTATTTAAAAATCTTAATCCTTCTAGTACGTATCAGCTGTTGTATTCTCCAGAGGAATTTCTGGAATTATTTTCTGTCTGACCACAGTGCTCTCTGCTGACACCTCTGTCCATGTCAGGAACTGTCCAGAGTACAAGCAAATCCCAATAGCAAACCTCTCCTGCTCTGGACAGTTCCTGCAGAGAGCACTGTGATCAGATTGACAAGAATTTCCAGAAATAAATAAAACTTCCGGTGGAGTATACAGCAGCTGGTAAGTACTGGAAGGATTAAGATTATTAAATTGAAGTAATTTACAAATCTGTTTAACTTTGTGGCACCAGTTGATTTAAAAAAAAAATTATTTCCACCTGAGTACCCCTTTAACCTCTCCCCAACCAGAAATGGCTGATAACAGAGAGCAGATGAGGGTCACCTGTACAGCACATAGAAAGGAGTTGGAATGCTGGTGCAGTGTCCCTTCAATGCACTATAATAGTCACCTATCTGCAGAACAAGATAAATAGACATGAGCGTTCAATACAATGGCGCAATAGAGCACCAGATCTGTCGGCTTTTAGGACAAAAAATGAAAATGAGCAAAGAGCTTTCAGCTTCAAAATTACAAAGGTTACAATCGAATCCAAATAAATTATGAACAATAAATGCTACAAGTGCAGGAGAACAGCAGCAGAGCAAACTGCAGCTTGTTTAGGGAGTTAAGCCAAGAATAGTGAAATATGACAAGACACTGAAACATTGAAGAGTTATACAGGTCAAGGTTACTGAGGAGTCTGAGATTCTCATTACATGAGATCAAATCTTAGTCACTGTATGATGAAATGTGTGGCAACTTTCCAATATACTTTCAGTTAAATTTTTTCATAGTTTTCAAGATCTCTGTTTGCTGTCAGTGAACAGGAATGTTTGATTTCCCAGTACGGGATATAGTCCCTTACAGTACTTAGGCCCTGTCAGGTTGAGTCCTACTGTGTCCTAGGGGCTCTCCTGCAGTGTCTCCTCCATACAGGGGAGGACTGACCTTCCGGTCCGATCGGACGTCGTCCAGGTTAAGGGCCTGCCACCGCCGCTACTGAGGATTCGGAGATCCCCAGCAGACAGCGCTGCCTTATCCGGTATCTGCGATACACGCACATACAGGGGAAGGCGTCCCCTCTGTCTGAGCCGCATCTGCAGCTTACACAGAGGAGACATGACCTCCGCCCCAAAGCAGCACGCAGTACAGGCACCAATGACGTCACTTATCAGCGCCTGTACTGTGGAGGGGAGAAGACGCGGGCCCCTGTTGTTGAGGAGATTGCTGCGTGGGACATCAGGTGAGCATAAATTTTTTTTTAACTCTGCTATATACCAATGGGGTAGGGGGAGGGGGGTAACGCTGCCTATACCTATGCGGGGTAACTCTGCCTATACCTGTGGGGAAAGGGGGGGGGTAACTCTGCCTACACCAATGGAGAAGAGGGAGGTGAGTCTGCCAATACTAATGGGGAAGAGGGGGGTAACTCTGCCTATACCAATGGGGAAGGGGGGGTAACTCTTCCTATACTAATGGGGAAGAGGGGGGGGGGTAACTCTGCCTAAACCAATGGGGAAGGGGGGGTAACTCTGCCTATACCAATGGGGAAGAGGGGGGTAACTCTGCCTATACCTATGGGGAATGGGGGGATTTAACTCTGCCTATACCTATGGGGAATGTGTGTGTGGGGGGGGGGTTAACGCTGCCTATACCTAAGAAGAAAGGGGGGTTAAGTCTGTTCCTATACCTATTGGGAAGGGGGTTTAACTCTGCTGCCTATACCTATGGGAAGGAGGGTTAAGTCTGCTGCCTATACTTTTGGGGAAGGGGGGTTTAACTCTGCTGCCTATACCTACAGAGAAGGGGTGGGGTTAACTCTGCTGTCTATACCTACAGGGAAGTGGAGGTTAACTCTGCTGCCTATACCTACAGGGAAGGGGGGCTGCCTAACTTTATACCTGGATGCCTAACTACTTACCTACATACCAGGCTATCTAACTACATACATACCCAGCTACCTAACTATGTACATACCTGGCCTTCATACATGGCTGCCTAACTACCTAGCTAGCCCCCTACCTACCTGGCTTGTCACCTACCTACATATCTGGCTTCCTGATCTACCTAACTAGTTACCTATTTACCTGTCTACCTACCTACCTGCCCTTTTACTGTGCAGGACACCAAGGAGGGCATTATTTCAGTTTGTGGGCCTATAGATGGAAAGATTGTGTAGAGGAGGGGAGGGCACGGGAAAAATGTAAAGTCTGACATGTTTGTCCTGCAGATGTTAAGAGATCGACATGGCAGTCTTATGCGGACAGAGAAGAAAAGGAAAGAGGACACCGCTGATCAGAAAAGACGTAATTGTGAGTCCCAAAATATAACTTTAATCACTTATATGGTATACACATCCTGTGTACAGCTGATATCTACCGCCATATGGTCCTGTATACAGATCCTGTATACTGGTCTGTGTATAGTGGTTTTATTCAGTACAATATGGCGGTATCATCCAGTTATTGTGTGGTAGTATATATTTACTCCTAGTATTATTGGTCATGGAAATTTATCTATGTTAAAGTGTTTCTTACATATATAAATTTTAGTTTATTGTGTGCGGGATTTGGGTGGAATAGGGGCGTGGCCGAAGATTGAGGAGCTGCAGAGACTAGCAGGGGCCTTTGCCTTTTTTTGGTCCAGGGGCCCCGAGTGTCGTCAGTCCGCCCCTGCCTCCATAGCAATATTTATTAGGTATGGTGTTATGTGATTTATGTATTAAGGACCTTTAAGTTGTCACATGATAATGTGTTCACATGATGTGTTATTTTACCTAGAGAGCACCAGCTAACCAGGTGACCTGCAGCTTGACCTATGGGCTTCTGGCTCAGCCCCTCTTTATAAGAGGGAGAACAATTACAATCTCTTCTCTTCTACCTCACCTCCTGCTGAGGAACAGTAAAGACCAGATGTCTCAGAGCTAAAGTCCAGCATATCTGGAGGCCTCAAGCCACCTACAGCCACATTCCAGTAAGTCAAGTCTATGTCTGCTGTGACTATCTACAACCCAGTCCAGTCTAAAGTCAAGTCTATTTTAGTCTGCATGGCTGAACTAAAGTCTATCAAAGTCACTAGAAGTCCCAGAAAGCTGCGAGGTCCTTCTGTGTTACTGGCCACCTCTCTGGGATGCTGGCACGCTGTAAAAACTATTTCCATCTGTCTACAGTAAAGCTATCGTTAACCCTTACCTGGTCTTGGACTATTATTGGGATACCTGGAAAACCACGCCCTGGCGTCACGAACATTTAGGGGTTAATAACACCTTGCCCCTGGGCTACAACATCTGTCCCATCCACCACACCATCGTACCCCGAGACTACGGTTTTAGGTCCGGTCACAAAACTGGATACAGGTCAAAAATGAGCCGACCGGTGTCACCGTTTGACTCCGGTCGGCTCATTAAAGTGAATGGAGTTCAGCGCTGGTCCAGCTGGGGTACGGGAGAGCCAGGTTTGCCCCTCCCCCAGCCGGATGCGGCAGCCGTAGTGTAAAAACGAGATGTGAATACAGCCTTACACCAGTGTTTCCAAACCAGGGTGCCTCCACTTGTTGCAAAACTACAAAGCCAAAGGCTGTCCGGGCATACTGGGAGTTGTGGTTTTGCAACAGCTGGAGGCTACCTGGTTGGGAAACACTGGTTTAAACACTGCAACAAGTAATGCAGCAATAAATGTATACATTGTATCACAGTTTTATTGGGTTTATCAAAATTTTTAATAAAATATATAATTTTTATAATAATTTTGTAAGTGCTTCTGGCATTTTTCAACCAGAAAATGAATGTTGCACTCAAACCTTGGTGTGGTCCTGTGTGTTTAGCCCACTATGGGGGGTACGGTATATTTATGTGGTTCTGAGGCTGTAGAACTACAGTCTCTGTTGCAGCTGTGCATGAAATTACTTCCCTCCAAAGCATTTACTGGGAGAAAATAGGAAGAAGTAACAGTTCAGAAGATACAAGAGCCGCTCTGGGCTGATGGGACATCTTGTCATCTCACATAGTGGGGCTTTCTAGATATTTTGCCTCCGCTCCTCAGATCTGCTCCATGTACTTATTTCCCCGTCTGCTCTTCAATGTCTTTCCTCCAGACCAATTTCTATGTCTTTACACATAACCTTGCAGCCTACTGACATTATGTGATGGATGGCATCATAGCTGGTCCCACCTCTAAAAGCCAAGGCATCCATCACAGTCAAGAAGGAGACAATCTCTGACCCCTGCTATCTGGGATACCACTGAGAAAAGCATCTCAAAGAATACAAAGTGGCCTCAAAATGTACAGCAATAGAAATGAGGGTGGGACACTAAAGCAATGGGTTCCAGAATCACCTGGGTCTTCGTTCACACGTGCATATTTTTGCTGCAGATTTACTTCTGCAGATTTTTCTGCTCATTGACTTCGACGGGTAGGAAAACCTGCTACAGCAAATCTGCGGCAGATCTGCAGCTAAAGGGTGCGTTCACACATGCGCATTTTTGCGGCAGATCTGCAGCAGATTTGCTGCCAATTGACTTTAATGGGCAGCAAAATCTGCTTAAGCAAATCTGCAGCAGAAAATACGCACATGTGAGCGCACCCTAAGGGCCCGTTCACACATGCGTATTTTCTGCTGCAGACCTGCTTCAGCACATTTTTGCTGTCCATTGAAGAGAATGGAAAGCAAAATCTGCTGCATCAAATCTGCAGCAAAAATATGCATGTGTGAACGTAACCTATGTGTGCGTTCACACGTGCGTATTTTCTCCTGCAGATTTGCTGTCACAGATTTTGCTACCCATTGAAGTCAATGGGCAACAAAATCTGCAGCAAAAATATGCACGTGTGAACACACCCTAAAGGTACATTCACACGGGTGGATTTATCTGCGGGTTTCCCGCTGCGGGCAGGCTCTTCTCGGCTGTCTGCAGCAGAATTTCTGTTGCGGAAAATCCTTCGCAGACCCTACTGACTTCAAAAGGGGCTTGCAGCGGAAAGCCTGCTGAGGACAACTGCAAAGAGACCACCACCTTTCAAATACACAGCGGGAAACCCGCAAATAAATCTGCCCGTGTGAACGTACCCTAAGGGTGCGTTCATTCGGGCATATTTTCTGCTGCAGATCTGCTAAGCAAGACTGCAGCAGAAAATATGCAAATGTGAACATACCCGGTTTCATAGGGGCATAACATGGCTGCATTGTTGTGCTGTGTTACCCAACCTGATCAAGTATATTCTGAGGCATACAATGTTTGTATTATGCTTCAAAATACACCTACTTTACATTGTAATATTTTTCTCCTGAATTGCATTGAATTCAATAGAAAAACACTGCAAGGTTCATGTCCATTTTTTTTTAATTTACAATATGTCACTTATTTTGGAAATAGTCTGGCCTTTCTCTAAGTATATTACAGATATATTACTCTGCCTAATTTCACAGAAATGCACACATCACATCAAATTTGCAAGTAAGGGCATCATCTGCCTGTGTATAAAACACTACAAAAAGCTAAAAAAATAAATAAAAAAGTCCTGCAAACTCAAAGCTTATTTTGCTTGTATACAAGAGTATTTTTGAGCCTCATTATACACTCTGTGAAGATAACTTCCAACGTCATTTTAGCAAGTTTCCAACTCCATGGGTGATGACTGACCTTCCGCTCCCTTCCCTGTCAGAGAAAGCAGAACCATGCAGATTGAGGAGAGCTGTGAAAGCAATTAATACCAGCCGCTATAATGTGCGAAAAGCTGAATGGATCAGCTCCGTCCTGCCAGAGAATGAAGGAAATTTGGGATAAGTCTGATGCACTGTGGATTCCAGAGGAAGTAGCTGCCTAAGACAATAACCTCGGAACATCAAGAGGAATTCCTGCAGGACTTCAATCGTTTCCTTATTGTTTCTCCTGTGTACAAGGCTCTATCCTGAAGGCATTTTTTAATAGTTCCACTAAATGTTCTACTCTAATCCAGAATTGCCGTTCTGCTGCCAGGATATTTAAGAATATTTTTTTTCCTGATTAGAGAAAGATACTAAAACATGTTCTTTTTTCTCTCATCTGTTTCTATTTTATGATTGTCATTAACATGGGGCTGCCATCTTGCCTGAGCAGTTTTTAAAGGGGTACTCCCGTGGAAAACTTTTTTTTTTTTTAATCAACTGGTGCCAGAAAGTTAAACAGATTTGTAAATTACTTCTATTAAAAAAATCTTAATCTTTCCAGGACTTTTTAGGGTCTGTATACTACAGAGGAAATGGTTTTCTTTTTGGAATACAGAGCTCTCTGCTGACATCATGACCACAGTGAACTGTCCAGAGCAGCATATGTTTGCTATCGGGATTTTCTCCTACTCTGGACAGTTCTTAAAATGGAGATGTCAGCAGAGAGCACTGTGGTCCAAAAAGAAAAAAAATTCCTCTGTAGGAAAGATTTTTTTTAATAGAAGTAATTTACAAATCTGTTTAACTTTCTGGCACCAGTTGATTGAAAAAAAAAAGTTTTCCACGGGAGTACCCCTTTAACAGCATTTAGTGATGTGATATGCTTTATAGCAGGAACCATGGACAATAGACAGGACCAGTCTCATTCACATGAATTTGAGACATTGCTGAGCATGCCTTTTCAGAGGTCATTTGTAGAAGGAAGGGGAATGCTGAGCTGTGCTGTGAATGGTAGTGGATCCAGTGTTATCTATATACCGGTGCACCTTGCACTGTACTACTGAGAAGAAAGGCATTACTAGGAAATGATCTGTACAGAACAGGAAGTCTCAGCTTAGTTTCAGACCTAGTGGCCAGAATGAAATCAACAAGATTTTATATAAAAAAAATTATTTAAAAACAAAGTAAACATGACATCCAACCCATGTGAAAGGCCTTAAGGCATTAGGAGGAACTTGTTAATATTGTTTAATTTTTAGGGGAGATTAGCACTGCTTGCATTTATGTTTACATTTAACATATATGTTGATAGAGATGAGACTGTATTTGTTAAATAGATGCTAAAAAGTATTCTGCTCTATGCCATGCAGTAGAATCTGTTTCACACTCACCTTCATTATACATTTTTTGCTGTATACAAAAGCTTATTCATATGCTATTTTCATGCTAAACATAATGAAACAGTAAAAATAGACATAAAACACAGTGTAAACCCAGCCTTAGAAAGCACAAGCTTAAAGGAGTACTCCGGTGGAAAAAAAAAATTAAAATCAACTAGTGCCAGAAAGTTAAGCAGATTTGTAAATGACTACGATTTAAAAATCTTATTTCCACCGGAAACCCCTTTAAATTATTTATTTATACTGATTTAGTCTTATCGTATAATCAAGCACAGCATAAAATGTGCAGCGTATATGCTATGTGGGAACATACCCTAAGACTGTCTAGTCTAAGTTTGGCATATTCTACGCTACATCCTCTTTCAGTTTAGCCACACTCCTTCTGATACATCACACTGCCATGTTGAGCGAGGAACATTTTACTAACCTTTTTGGCACACAGTGAAACCATATCTGCCATGAGACAAATGAGTATCTCACCTTTAGAGGCAAATTGTAGAGTCCCAGGGGGCCGCATGTTACATGGAGTGGCCATAAATCATACTGTCTAGCATCTTCTGCTACACACCACTGGCTTCATTGACCCCATGATCTCCAAATGATGGCTGAATACAACTGTGGTATGCAAAGGCAGTCAGGAGTGGGAATGTAGTAAGTATTTGATAACTGTACGCAGATTTTCTGCATGTAACCCTTTCTTATTGATGATTTTCTATGAGGGTAGAGGCACCATCTCAGTTTTCAGGCAGCAGAAAAGCTTAACTAGGTCCTGGCCCTACATATAATAAATGTGCTGCAATTTGACATACATGACAAAATTCTGGCGAAACAGCTAGTAAATCTGATCCATTATTCGAGATCATGATGTCAAATAGACACAGCATCCGGTGTTTGAAAAATGAAAACTTCCAGCATGTTCCGACATTCTTCCACATGTTCTCGTTCTTTCGTTTTGCTGTATTTTTCACTTGGTTTTCAGATACGGTGGTGATATGACTATAGCTTCTTGGTCAAGAACAGTTTGCTAAGCTTTTCCATCCCATATTATTACAACCTTTAGATGAGAGGGTAAAGCGGAAACCTTATACCATAGAGTAAAGAGAATCTGGAGTGACAGACATGTCCTCTGCAGGTTACTGGTAATAAGGTCTCAGGACTAGGGAGTAGTGAGGATGACCTCCTCTCAGTGAAACACACTCATTCATTGTTAAGTTTCCAGTCCCAGATATTCACCTCTTATCCAAGAGCAGAATGATTATAATGTAGCTGTTATCTGGCAGGAAATATGCCCCCTGTGGAGACTGTCCTCGTTACCACTGACCTCATTACTCCCTTCTTCATAGATATTGATCTGGTCACTAACCACAAACTTTTCTTTCTCAGGCAAGTGCTATAGATCAAAATTACTAGTAATATACTCCCATTTTAAGTATATTTAGGGTCTATTCACACGAACAGTACTCTGCGCAGATTTCATGTGCAGGATTTCAAGTCATTCAGTTTACATTGAAACATGAGGAGACCATATAGTGGCTGAATGGCACAGCCCGGAGTTGGCTGAAGCTTGAGAAGAGACCATATAGTGGCTGAATGAGACAGCCTGGAGGTGGCAGCAGCAGCAGCATCAGGAGTCCTGAAAGTGTCCCGGTGATAGAGTGGTGCAGTGGGTGGCAATACAGTACCCAGTGACAAAGGTGGGTGAAAAAAGGTCTGATGCAAAGAAATGTTTTGTAACTGGGGAGCAGTGCCTTAAATCTGTTTGGCACTATCCATATTTGTGAAGGGTTGGTGTGGCAAGATGGTCAATCTACTCTGATGCAACAGGCATTGGTGGGTGGAAATCCTGGCTGATCCATGCCTGATTCATCTTCACAAAGGTCAGTCTCCCCACAATTTTCGTGGACAGACGAGTTCTCCTTGGGGCACACTACTGGCCGGGCAGGACAGCTTTTCCAGGGCAAACTCTGCTAGTTGCGGTCACAAATCAAGTTTGGCTTCCCAGAAATCCAGCAGATCTTCAAGGTGTGTTTGTATGGGCATGTGAAGGTATGCCACCACCTGATTGGTTCAGGACCTGCTCCATGTCTACCTGCTGCTGATGAGTTGCTTCACTATGTGGGTGAAGAAAGGTACTCATCAGCAACTGTAGATTTAGGCTGCTGCTAATGGAGCTGATACTGCTCCTGCCACCGCACCCCTCCCCAGCAGTCATGGCAGTGCCACAGTGCGTTTGGGTCCTCTGTCTCGCCTTCCTCATAACCCTCTGTGGCTGCTCCTGCTCCTCCTCTCCTGTCAGATTACTAGAAAAACCGCCCATTTGGCAAAACCTAAACTGTGCACCACTGTGCCCCTCCCCTCCTCCTCCAGTTCAGCCCCCACAGGGTTCATGTGGCCGTGAGATGAAGGCGCCACGTCTCCAGTTCCCTGACCAGACATCATTTCCAACACGTGTTGTAAGAAATGAAGCAGTGGAATGACATTGTTCATCCCGTAATCCTGGCAACTTATTAATAATGTGGCTTCCTCAAAGGGCCTGAGCAAACGGCAGGTGTCACGTATGAGCTGCCACTGGTTCGCATTGAAGTTACACAGGGGAGTACCTCTATCCGCTTGGATCATCAAGAAATCGGTGATGGCTTTTCTCTGTTCGTACAGTCGGTCCAACATATGGAGGGTGGAATTCCAACGTGTGGCAACATCACAAATCAGACTATGTTGGGAGATGTCGTTCTGACGCTGCAGCTCAAGGAGGGTGTGCTTTGCGGTGTACGAGTGGATGAAGTGCATGCAAAGTTTCCTTCCTATTGTTAGAATTTCTTGCAAATGGAGGGAACACTTCAGGAACAGCTTCACAACCAGATTGAACATGTGTGCCTTGCAGGGCGCATGGCTCAACCTTCCCAGTCACAGCGCATACAGGATGTTCTTCCCATTGTCAGTCACCATGGTTCCAATTTCCAGTTTTCGTGGAGCTCTGATTTCTTTACGAATGACTTTTGGCAGTTCCTCCCCTGTGTGACTCCGTTTGCCAAGGAAAACCATATGAAGAACAGCATGACACCACTGTGCCCTGCACACATGGTATTCTGAAGGGCCACTGAGACTTGTCTGGGCAGTGGAGGCTGAGGATATGGTGGAGGATGAGAAGGCGGAGTCGAACACTGTTACATGACCAACGGCCTAAGAGCGTGGAGGAGGAAGCGGCGTGACTTGTTCAAGTTGGTGTTGTGGCTGTGCAGGAACCCCATTCACCCAGTGGGCCGTAAAGGACATGTATTGTCCCTGACCACAGTTACAGCTGCAGACGTCGACGCTGCCAGGCACTTTGGTACACACCGACAGGCTAAAGGACTGGCCCACCTTCTCTTCCACAAAATTGTGCAGGGCTGGTACTGCCTTCTTGACAAAGACACAAGCAATCAGTTCTCTGAAAGGTGCAGAGTCCATCACTTAAAAAGGGAGGGGCTGCAGCAGCAGCAACTTAGACAGGAGTACATTCAGCTTCTGAGCCGTTGGATGAGTGGGCGCATACTGTTGTCTCTTGGACATGGCTTTACCGATGGATTGTTGGCGGAATGACTGACTAAAAGTAGGAGGAGCATCTGGAGTGACAAAAGGAGGGTATGACACACAGCTCCCTTCGGCTGAGGTGGTGGAGCCTTGGCTGGCTGAAAGAGGGAGCGGCATGCCACTGGGTGATGCAGTAGGCTGGACCACTACATCAGAGCCACGGTTCTCCCAGGCTGCTTCGCTTCTCGCAGGGTCGTGGTGCCAACATTGGGACCCTGACCACACTTCACCTTCTGCCGACATATGTTAATCTCCTCCGGTCCGGATGCTTGATGAAAAACTGCCACACTGCGGAGTAGCTGATTTTACCACCAACAGTCCGCACTGATTGACTGCTACTGCCGCCGCCTCCAGGAACCCCTGTTCCACTACCTCCCGGAAAGGTAGGCTGCCGTGAAGCAGGTGGTCTTCCCCAGGCACATCTGGCTCCAGAATTTCCACTTCTGCCACCATGCTGACTGCCAACCATGCTACCACCTTGCTGGCTCAGCTGCTGCCTCACGGGCAACCTACAACCCTCTTCTCCTAATGATGATGATGAAGCCCCTTCTGTTCCCAGCTCCCAACTGTGATCGTCTTTATCATCATCAATAAGTGTCTGCACATCACTGATGTCCTCCTCAGGTTTCTCAACAGTGTTTGCTTCAGAACCCTGAACGCTGGCAACACCGCCTCCCACTTCACTCTCCTCATCACTACTTGCCCGCCTAGTGGAGGAAGCGGTGGATGTCTTCTCCACTTCTTGTCTGGGCAGTAGCTGCTGACTGTCCTCTATTAGATCATCCTCACTGAATAGTGGTGCTGAACCCTCAGCATAAAAAACGTCTTTAGGGGAGGGAACAGCATAGAACAGAGGCAATGTGAGGACAGGGACTGCTCCCAGGCCATGCCAACTGAGGGTTGTGTCTGAGGAGCCCACCGACTGTTGACTGGGGGTATCAGATGTCACTTGTGATGAAGTGGATTACCGTGTTAACCAATCGATGACGGCAGATGGGTTGCTGGTCGAGACACGACCACTAGCTGATACCGGGAGCACAGGCCTCTCGCTGTGACTCCAGCTGCCACTCTCCCCTAGTCTGCTGCGACCTCTGCCTGATCAATTTAGGCCTCTACCACTCGTCTGTGCACGTCCTGGCACTTCTCTGCCTGACATACTTAGTGTGTATATGAGGGGAGTACAATACACTTCACTGCGCTTAAAACTGTATTTGTCTAGTACAGCAGCAAGTGTGTACTTTTGCCTGTCCTTTCACAGTATCTAGGACCTTGACAGATTAACAGGTACAAAATAGTACACTACTTAGATATATGTATTTGGTATGCACTTATGAGGGCAGAAAAATGCGCTACAGTACACAAAAAAAAATTTGACCACAACACCAGCAGTACACAACAGTGATGCAGCACACAGTCACTGTGCACTACACGCAAAATTGCAAAAAGACTCTCTCAAATATTATTAGGAATGGACTGCTGGGTATGGATTATACTGTCAGACTAGTATAACCAGCAGACCAGTTGTTGTGGAACAAAAACACAGATTTGCCCTAAAAAATTATTTCTCTCTCCTCTTAAAACGTTTCTGCAGCTGAGGCAACACACAGCTCTCTGCCCCTCTCTGTAATACAATGCTGTTCACAGTGACTGAGGGGTTAATTGCTGCAATAAGAATACATTTCTGTGCAAAAAACGCTGTGCTCTGTGTCCAACAGAAGGCTGAGGTGACTAGGAGATGAAACGCTGCTGCAAAAAGCTTTTCTGTGTAACACACACACAGTGATGTATGTCCTATCTCTCTGCAGTGTAATGAATTAAAGGGGTATTCCAGGCAAAACCTTTTTTATATATATATCAACTGGCTCCGGAAAGTTAAACAGATTTGTAAATTACTTCTATTAAAAAATCTTAATCCTTCCAATAGTTATTAGCTTCTGAAGTTTTCTGTCTAACTGCTCAATGATGATGTCACGTCCCTGGAGCTGAGCATGATGGGAGAATATCCCCATAGGAACTGCACAGCTCCCGGGACGTGAGTCATCAGAGAGCAGTTAGACAGAAAATAACAACTCAACTTCAGAAGCTAATAACTATTGGAAGGATTAAGATTTTTTAATAGAAGTAATTTACAAATCTGTTTAACTTTCCGGAGCCAGTTGATATATAAAAAAAAGTTTTAGCCTGGAATACCCCTTTAAGTGAATTAGCCGGAATATGGCTGCCATTTATATGGGGCTGTGACATCACAGGGGTGACTGGCTGCTGATAGGCTGCATCCTGCATGTGATTCAGGGTCATACCGCCCACCCGCCTTCCCAGCGTTCCTTGCCCCATGTCCTCACATGTGTATCCCCCATTTTAGATGCCCTGGAACCTGGAACACGCTAAATGGAGTTTAATGAAGCCATTTGCGCGATAGAATCGCGGCGATATTCTCATTCGTGGCGAATCGAAATTTTCAGGAAAATCGTAACGAATTTGGGTTCGTCAGCTTCGATTCGTTCATCTCTACTTAGACATTTTTTGATTATCTCCTCCCATGTATTACTCCAGATAATCCAGAATGTATGAAAATGTGTGTACTATCAGATATAGTCATAGAAAAACCCATACAAGTCCAGGAAGATTTAAGGGCCCAAAAAACAATGGGGAAGATTTATCAAATCCAGTCCAAAGGAAATAGAGCAGTTTCCCAAAGGATTGAATTGTGAACTTTAGGTAACTGCTGCACTTTTGCTTTGCTCTAGTTTTGATATATGTTCAGTGTTGCCATAAAATGGACATATGAGTTTGTTTATAAAACTGCCCCCTATCCCGGTGTTTGGTGCTTCCAAGGTCAGAATGCAGGCTGCCATAAACCATCATAAACAGCGTCTACTCATAGTAGATTAGCTACTTACAACTATGAAAGCTTCAATGAAAAATAGCAAACATGGATCTTTGCAGGCGCATGGACAGCAGTGGATAAAAGTTCATGGAGTCTTCAATACATATAGATGTTTATTTTAAGCACATAAAAGCAACGCGTTTCCTGCCCGTAGCGGGCACTTCATCAGGCAAGTGTGCATGTATACAGGTATCAGAGAAAGCACAATGTGATACCTGTATACATGCACACTTGCCTGATGAAGTGCCCGCTACGGGCAGGAAACGCGTTGCTTTTATGTGCTTAAAATAAACATCTATATGTATTGAAGACTCCATAAACTTTTATCCACTGCTGTCCATGCGCCTGCAAAGATCCATGTTTGCTATTTTTCATTGATGCTATTTGGACTGGTGAACCAGGATAGACCGGAGGATCGTGGCTGCTGACAACCTAACCTGATTAATACGCTGTATGGTGTTGTGCACTTAGCGCAACACATTGTGGTAAGTGTGACCTTTATTGCACTTATTCACTGTCTATAAACGTATCACACTAGGGGTGCGTGTTCCCTCTTTTTTCCCTTTTGTCTTTGCAACTATGAAAGCTTGTAAGGGAAACAACTTTAATAATAATCTATTATTTGGGAATTGTTCAATGATATATATCGGTTCAGGTTCAAGCCACACATCACACCCCTTCATGTCTGGCCACCACCACATCATAGCCTAAGCCTAATATCCATTTTACTAAACTCAAAACCCAGAGATGAAATACAGAGGGAGAGACAGGACCTGAGCTCATTGAGAGAAATCTTTCTAATGTCTGTGTCAAGTTTCTAATTCTCCATGGGGCTTGTTACGCAGAGCTGCCGACCTCCCTGACGTCATGTCTCTTTCATGTATTTTTAGAAGAAGGTGAGAACAGAATGCCTGGCTCTATGGAGAGGGTACATCTTAACCTGGCAGATTTATGACATTATAATTATTTTATCTCCTTCAATGTGCCCAAAACAGATTCTGTGCCAAGCTGTTATTATTAATATAGAAGCCAGGCTGCTTATGTGATGGGTGGCACAGGCTGGATAGGACCCTGGGCAATACAGGACAGGATCATGACTAATTCTGACTGGTTTATATGGCTCAACTTTGATAATTTCAGAGGGTATAGTTATAGGAGATGCAGAGGTTACAGGTCCCCAAAGCCCTCAGGCTGCATAAAAAGACACCAATATTACATATGGACTTTAATCGGCACATGGTAGGTGAAGGCCATATTTCCGATTCAGCCAATCATCTCTGAGCTTACTATTATGTTGAGTGTGTGTGTGTGTGGGGGGGGGGGGGGGGTTGGCTGATACTTAACAGACCTAAATTATTGTGGCTAGCACAATAGTGGCACTGGCTATCTTTGGAGGTGCTCAAACACAGAAGAGGCAATGGGCACAAAATGTGATTGCTAAATATGTGTTGTAATATGGAAATCATAATTGATGTAGCTACAGAGAGTTCAAAGATGACATGTATGTATAGATCCCAAAACTGTATTCTCTGAGGCTACTACCCCAGGATCAACAAAGAGCAGTTTTCTTCTATGTCTGTTATTCATCCCCCCGAAGTAACAGGTGAATAAACATAGTGCATAATAGATAAAGTAGGAATGTTGGCAGGTGAGTAAGGCTGGGTTCACACCACGTTTTTGCAATACAGCTCCCGTATACATTTTCAATTTGAAAACGGGTACGGAACCGTATTGAAAACCGTATGCATTGACTTGAAAGCCATATGCCAAAAGATGCATCAGGTTACATCAGTTTTGCATCATGTACGGTTTTGTCAGTTTTTGTCCCATACCAAAAACCGCAGCCTACCACGGTTCGGGTGAAAAACCGCATTGAAATGTATAACGTTTTATATTAACATGGGAGTCAATGGGAACCGTACAGAACCATATGTGCTTACGGTTCCATCCGGTTTTCACCATAGGGATTTTTACTTTGCAGTTTTTTTCTTGGAATTTCAATCAAACAAGTGGAACTTTATTCATAATGGAGTAAAAAGTTAAAACACGTATAAGTTTTTTCTTAAAAAAACTGATGCAACCGGACATCATTTTTCAAACCGTATACGGATTAAAATTTGTACACAGGTTTTGATACAGTAGGTTTTGAGGAATCCGTTTTTTTTTTATCCAAAACCTGATACAGGAACTGTATTGCAAAAATGTGGTGTGAACTCAGTCCAATACAGGAGAAAACTCTACTAAATTGTTACCATTGTAGCAGCCTCAGAAGACACATCTGATACAGTTTTGAGATTAACGTTATACTAAGGAATTCATGTAGCTCCACTGGATGGACAGATTAGTCTTACCCTATAACATGATGTATATAAAGGCAGAGTCAACTCACTGTAGTAACTAATGCATACCAATTCCATGACCATGTCCCAACCCAACATATCAACTGTTGTATTCACAGGTTGCAGCCAAAGGTGTGCACAACAACCACTCTATAACATCACGGGGAATGATGTACTAACATTTAATGTAACAGTTCATAATCATCCATGTACTATATTGATTTATGAGAAATTACCAGTCAATGACTTTGACTTGCTTCAGGTGGTTTTTGGGAATAGAGAATTACAGCAGGTTCACAGAACTCAAATGCGGCCATGTACAAATGCAAAGGTACATCTGAGAATTGCATTGAAAAGGTCAACATAATAAATAACAGCCCATTTTCAAAGGTACATGTCTTGTTAAAAAGAATTAGGATCCATGTAGGACTGTAAAAAGATGTTCCCGCCATCAGGAAGATATGTCTCTGCATAAAAAATATTCTAAAAGAGTTTGCACAAATTAATAAAGAAAACTTTTCATCTCCGCATTCAGTTACACAAATATAAGGTTAAGAGTATAACTACTATACTGCTCCCAATGGACAAGAATATAACTACTAAAATACTGTCCCCATGTACAACAATATAACTACTATAATACTGCCCTCTATGTACAACAATATAACTACTATAATACTGTCCCCATGGTACAAGAATATAACTAGTATAATACTGTCCCCTAGGTAGAAGATTATAACTACTATAATACTGTCCCCTAGGTACAAGAATTTAACTACTATAATACTGCCCCCTATGTACAAGAATATAACTACTATAATACTGACCCCTATGTACAAAAATATAACTACTATAATGTGAATTCGGGTAGAAAACAGACATGGAGCACATCTACAATCTTGCATAATGATCTGATTGCTTCTCAGCATAATATCAAAAACTAAAAGGTTGTTAGTATACATTTTTGATCAAAAAGTACAAGCCCACTCGCCACGTCAAGGCCACCTATTTAGAGTGGGTCCCTAACGTCCCTAGCATAAAATGGCGTAGCACTGGGCGGCGACCACCACCGCCACGACACCAGTGCCCACAGGGGGGGGGGAAACCACCCACTGGTAGAGTGGCCCCAATGCCACTCAAACCAGTCCATGGGTCGCACCCTCCCGCAGACACGGCGCCACGGCAGCAACGGACGCCGCACAACACCACACCAGTGTGAACAAGGTGTAATAGCTCACTTACCATGCTCTCCCAGTCAGACTGGGAGGCTGCTAGGAAAGAAATGGCCCTTGTGTAGCTAACTACTACTTATATAGGGTTGGGCTGAGGGGGTGGGGAAGAGTGCAGCACATGTTCAAACAAAAAAAAGGAGGGGATAGAAAACACAGTGTGAATTCAGGTAGAAAACAGACATGGTGCACATCTACAATCTTGCATAATGATCTGATTGCTTCTCAGCATAATTTCAAAAACTAACAGGTTGTTAGTATACATTTTATATAATGTATACTAACAACCTGTTAGTTTTTGATATTATGCTGAGAAGCAAGCAGATCATTATACAAGATTGTAGATGTGCACTATGTCTGTTTTCTACCCGAATTCATAACTACTTTAATACAGGCAGTATTATAGTAGTTATGAATTCGGGTAGAATATAACTACTATAATACTGCTTCTACGAGCAAGACTATAACTACTATAATACTGCCTGTACAGAAATATAACTACTATAATACTGTGAATTGTTTCTATTCTGACAATGAAAACCTATTTAAACCTAGGCCTGTTCACACAGCTGCACTTTGTTGCAGACTTTGTAGACTGTTGTAGAATTTTCGTGTACATTAAATTCCACAGAGGGGGTGCATGTGCGGTGTCCCGGTACAGGACCTTGTCCTGTCCCTGTCTAAAGTCCCCTCAGCTAGAGTCCCTCCATTCCTCAGGGCTGTCCTGCAGGACTTGCCCCTTGGTCGCCTCATATAAATGTATTTTATATAGTGTACAAATGTATAGGACCTACCCAGGTCACATGATATATTATAATGGTTGTATAGATGTTTAGGACCTTCTTGGGTCATGTGATGTACCCAGAGTTCTCTGGGTTCAGGACTTACAGGGTTTGCAACCAATGGGATTAGTCCAGTCCCCCTAGTATATAAGGGGCTGTAGTCTGTAAATTCTGCTCTCTTGTTCCTGCTTTTATCTCCCGGATCCAAAGCAAGCACAGCATCAGCGTCAGCATATCTTCATTCATCTCCACTAGGCCAAAGCCTAAAGAATCGGCAGCCACTAAAACCGTGAGTTATAAAGCTCTATCTACAAATTCTTTGTGACTACTATTTCACTGAAATCTTATAATTAGTAGCACAGTGGCCTGCTTAAAGCTAATGACTATTAGTCCCAGCAAAGCCTGTGAGGAACCTGCATCCCGGTTACCTCAAGAGAAACTGTACAATTGTAAAGACTGTTGCGTAAAAGTTCAAGTAAAAGTTTCCAGTTATCTCATAAATTCTGCTGTGAACATTCCGTTTATTATCCCTGCCGTTTGTGGGCCGGTTGGCAACAGGATCTCCAATACTAAGCAAACCTCACCCTGGCGTCACGACAATTAAGGGTTAATACCACCAGACCGTGTAATATCATTGCAACACCCCAGACACCACACATGATTAGTGAAAACCTAACTTTTGATCGCGGGGATCCCTCCGCTAGGGACCCTCGTGATCTTTCCTGCAGCACCCCTGTTCTTCAGTGGCACAGAGCGAGGATTGCTCTGTGGCTGATGACGGGCGGTGCAGGGGACTGAGTATTGTGATGTCACGGCTCCGCCCCTCGCTCTGTGCAGCTGAAAAACAGGGGGTGCTGCAGGAGAGATCGTGGGGGTCCCCAGCAGCGGGATCCCCCCGATAGAACATCTTATCCCCTATCCTTTTGATAGGGGATAAGATGTTTAGCGCCAGAGTATCCCTTTAAAGAAGCTCCTGAGTCAACACAATTTTTACTTTTTAGGACCATTGCCTGCACACAACTGCAGAGCCCCTCAACATCTTCAGTTGATTCTCTGCTCTCTATGGGGGAGATTTATCAAAAACTGTGCAAAGGAAAAGTTGTCCAGTTGCCCATAGCAACCAATCAGATCTCTTCTTTCATTTTTAACAAGGCCTCTGCAAAATGAAAGAAGTGATCTGATTGGTTGCTATGGGCAACTGGGCAACTTTTCCTTTGCACAGGTTTTGATAAATCTCCCCCTATGCTCCTAGGAGCCCAAGAGCCACATAGGCCGATGCTTCACTGTAGTATAAGCCAGCCTCTGTTCTCTAGATGACTGCCCTCAGCCCTCACAGGTCTTTATGTCTCAAGAGCAACCTTGAAATATCTTTCACGTAAATGGTTCTCTATAGACCTTCCTGATGTCACATCATTGATCTCTCACTCTCTAAAATATGTTCATGACATGGGAATGTTCCTCAGAGGCCTGATTCATGCACACAAAATCCTTCACATTCATTCAGACATTGAGTGTTTTGGCTATCCTTAGGTCCATCTGGGCTACTGTTCTGTTGTGGAGTTTACTTTGTTTAGCTTTGTTAACATCTTATCCCCTATCCTTTTGATAGGGGATAAGATTGTGGTGGCCCAGTACAGGATGGTATGTCCCCGTACTTCTCCTGCCCTGTTAGGCAGAGTCTCTCCATGTCCCCAGGGCCACCTTTATTTGTTATCTCCTGTGTATATAAGTTGTATAATAAAATGTACTGTTTCTTTAACAGCTGTTACCATGTGATTGTTACCCAGGAGCCACTAGTGACCAGGTGACCCCCCAAGTGACCTATGGGCTCCTTGCACAGCCCCCCTATAAAAAACAGGGGAGGGGCTGCAATCTCGCTCTTAGCTCATTTCTATTCCTGCTGAGATCCAGTGCAATCATCTCAGAGAGTGTGTCCGGAGCATTGGAGGCCTCAAGCCTAAAGTCTGCAGCCACAAGTCAGCTCAAGTAAACTGAAGTCATCATCTTGTTCGTCACAAGTCAGTCATCAGTCAAGTCAATTGTCTAGTCATCATGGCTTTCACTAAAGTGTCTCCACCTACTGCAGGTCCCAGCAAGCCTGCGAGGTACCCCTGTGTCACTGGTCTGTACTGCATAGACTGTGTCATCTGTCTAACCTCAGTAAAGCTACTGTTTTTCCATATCTTGGCGTCGGTGTCTTCATTGCCCCCGTGCTTAGCCCAGGACCAGTGGTATCGGTGGTTAAGGCTAAACCATGCCCTGGCGTCACGACAAGAAGGGATTAATAACATCTGCCCCTTGGGTTTTAACATCTACCCTGCATTGCACCGAGCTGACACCACTAGATGTTTAGCGCCAGATTACCCCTTTAATTCACTACATGGCTTGTACCTTTGTTACGACATAATGGTCCATTTTGGGCTCAGGAAAAACCACATAGATGTCTGTAAATGTCCAGACATGACTAATCAATCATGAAGACCAGCTGGCGTACTAAAGGATATCAGTAGAGCCAGTCACTTCAGTTATCACCATCAGATCAGGGCCAATGTTTATTGTAACCATCAGGAGCAGAATATGATTGGTTGGGGTTCCGTAGACAAGACCAGATTCATATCATGTTATATAGGGGACAAGTCTCACGAAAGCAACATTCATTTTCATTTCTACGCTTTTTTCTTTATGGGTGCCCCAAATACGAAATTAATTATATCCAAATTCGCAGTGGTCAATGGCCAGATGACCTGAGGATAGGATTAGCTGTTTTATCCAATTTTTACACTACTATGGGAAAGATTTATGAAAAACTGTGCAGAGGAAAGACCACTTCTTTAATTTTTCAGGGGTCTTTTCAGAAATTAAAGAAGCGCTCTGATGCTATGGGTAACACAGCAAATTTTCCTCTAGAAAGGTTTTGATAAATCTACCCCTATATTATATATGCTTACTGCATACATTTTACACATCAAATTAAAAAAATAACAAAAGAGCCCCTAGGAAGCCTAGAATTGTATCACTCTTCCTGGTCTATGCTGGAGTTTTGGAGTTCTGTATCACACAGAGCTCCAGATGCTAAAAAGATATGACCCTGTTTAGATTACAAAATAAATGGAATTTTTGGTTAAATGAAGCTTAATCATTATTATATGATGAAGAGTTCAGTAACTTTTTTAAATGCTTTATCAATTTCTCACGATTTTCATGATCTCTGCTTGCTGGCAGAGTATGCAGACACTTTTTATTATACTCAGAGGCTGAAGACCTCGTTTTTCATTTCCAGTTATCTGCTTTATTGTACACCAACAGCGCTTGACAAACATGATTGACATCAGGCAGAGTTATTCCTGTGGTTCGCATGTTTCTCTACGCCTTCTTTGCTTCTTCTTTTTTATCCTATTTGTCCACTGGATATTTTATTCTTGTCATGTGCACTGCACAACTGCTCAAACACCTGTTTTGGGGAAACTAAGGGTAGTGAGGGTCTTTTTGGACATTTGGTGCATCCTTAGACCATAAACCAATGGTCTAAAACTGTGGCCCTCCAGATATTGCATAACTTCAACACCCAGAATGCTGGGAGTTGAAGTTTTGCAACATCTGGAGGGTGACAGTTTGAGACCACTGCCATAAACTATAAAAGCTAGAAATAATTTCAGTCTGGGGGCCCTTTGGAAAATTGTATGGAACAATGCAGATGTTCATTACCCGAAGCAAGATATCGAACAAGGCCCGTTTCCATTGTTTGTACAACATAAAACCTAAGTATATCTTGTTGCCTAATTTCTATTTACTTCTTTGTATCTTTACACACTTTTAACTTTGTTTTCGTATTTGACTTTTTGTTGCACTTTTTGTTTTGTCTTTGTATTAGGCTTTATCACATAAGTAAACTACATCTATTGCATGTGAAACTATTTATGACTTTCTTAGCATCCATTATAAAACAATATGGAAACAAGCTGGATACCTGGCAGAGCTCTGATGTTCACTGAGTCTTGTACCTGTGTCAATTGGATGAAGTCATAGCAGATGTTCAGCACAAAGTATGCTGTACAATAGAGATGTGCATTATATAGTGATGTTCATTATTCAGCATTCATAGTGATTAAGCTTCTTTTACATACAACGAGACAATTCCTTTAAATGGGCACTGTCAGATACAAAAAATTTTGATATGTTGTAAAGCAGGGGTCCTCAAACTTTTTAAACGGGGGGCCAGTTCACGGTCCCTCAGACCGTTGGAGGGCCGGACTATAGATAACAAAACATGAATAAATTCCTATGCACACATATATCTTATTAGTGGACTACCACTTTAAGTACACAGCACAGTTCCCCCCACATTAGGTTGGCAGTATAGATCCCCACATTAGGGTTGGCAGTACAGTTCCCCCACATTAGGTGCAGTACAGTTCCCCCACATTAGGTTGGCAGTATAGGTCCCCCACATTAGGTGCAGTACAATTCCCCCACATTAGGTTGGCAGTATAGTCCCACACATTAGGTAGTAGTTCCCCTACATTAGGTTGTAGTTCCCCCCACATTAGGTGCAGTATAGTTCACCCACATTAGGTTGTAGTTCCCCCACATTAGGTGCAATATAGTCCCCCACATTAGGCTTGCAGTATGTTCCCCCACATTAGGTGCAGTACAGTTCTCCCACATTAGGTGCAATATAGTCCCTCACATTAGACTGGCAGTATAGTTCCCCCACATTAGGTGCAATATAGTCCCCCCACATTAGGCTGGCAGTATAGTTCCCCCACATTAGGTGCAATATAGTCCCCCACATTACGTTGTCAGTATGTTCCCCCACATTAGGTGCAATATAGTCCCCCACATTAGACTGGCAGTATAGTTCCCCCACATTAGGTGCAATATAGTCCCCCCACATTAGGCTGGCAGTATAGTTCCCCCACATTAGGTGCAATATAGTCCCCCACATTACGTTGGCAGTATGTTCCCCCACATTAGGTGCAATATAGTCCCCCACATTAGGCTGGCAGTATTGTTCCCCCACATTAGGTGCAATATAGTCCCCCACATTAGGCTGGCAGTATAGTTCCACCACATTAGGTGCAATATAGTCCCCACATTAGGCTGGCAGTATAGTTCCCCCACATTATGTGCAATATAGTCCCCCACATTACGTTGGCAGTATGTTGGCCCACATTAGGTGCAATATAGTCCCCCACATTAGGCTGGCAGGATAGTTCCCCCACATTAGGTGCAATATAGTCCCCCACATTAGGTGCAGTATAGTCCCCCACATTAGGTGCAGTATGTTCCCCCACACTAGGCTGGCAGTATGTTCCCCCACATTAGGTGCAGTATGTTCCCCCACATTAGGTGCATTATAGTCCCCCACACTAGGCTGGCAGTATGTTTCCCCACATTAGGTGCAGTATGTTCCCCCACATTAGGTGCAGTATAGTCCCCCACACTAGGCTGGCAGTATGTTCCCCCACATTAGGTGCTGTATAGTCCCCCACACTAGGCTGGCAGTATGTTTCCCCACATTAGGTGCAGTATGTTCCCCCACATTAGGTGCAGTATGTTCCCCCACATTAGGTGCAGTATAGTTCCCCCACATTAGGTGCAGTATAGTCCCCCACACTAGGCTGGCAGTATGTTTCCCCACATTAGGTGCAGTATGTTCCCCCACATTAGGTGCAGTATAGTTCCCCCACATTAGGTGCAGTATAGTTCCCCACACTAGGCTGGCAGTATGTTCCCCCACATTAGGTGCAGTATGTTCCCCCACATTAGGTGCAGTATGTTCCCCCACATTAGGTGCAGTATAGTTCCCCCACATTAGGTGCAGTATGTTCCCCCACATTAGGCTGGCAGTAAAGTCCCCCAAATTACGTTGGCAGTATGTTCCCCCACAGGCATACAGCCTCCAGCCATAAAGTATGGCTGGAGGCTGTATGCCTGTGTACTGCCCCATTTCAGTGTTCCGATCACCGCTCCTCGGGTCCAGCCATAGCAGGACCGGAGGATCGGTGGTCAGAACACCGAAGGGACGCGCCGCTGGTAAACACTTACCTACTACCAGCGCGCGTGTCCTTGCTTCTTCTCCGCTGCTCCGCGCTCGGTTGCCATGGGCGCACGCATGGGACGTCAGTGACGTCGCTGCGTGCGCCTGCTCCCGGCGGTCCCCGCGTTTTTAAAGTAAACGCGAGCCGCAGGGACTTCCCAGAGGCATCCTTGTGTTCTGAAAGCATGTTTCGGAACACAGGGATGTCCTAAGGTAAAAACACCCGGCGGGCAGGGTAAATGCGCTCCACTGGCCGCATGTGGCCCGCGGGCCATAGTTTGAGGACCCCTGTTGTAAAGCATGCAAAACCAATTGGTTTTGCAATTGCTTTCATTAGAAAATTTTCAGTATTTCATTCTGAAAAACCCAGTCAAACAACTGCCTCCCCCCCCCCCCCTGCCTGCTTGGACACATACTAGTCCTGCTGTGTCCATGCATCATCACCAATGTCATGGACACACTTCTTTGATTGACAGCTGAGAGTGCAGGGCTCACAGCTAGAGGAAAAATCCTCCCACTGTCTGCTTGTGTCCCGGTACTGTCAGTGAGGACAAGCTGGGAGTTGTAGTTTTGCTAATGCTAGGGGAGATGTAAGCAGACAGCATACTGATGGAGGGGGCGGAGACCTGCACAGTGAGGCCACGCCCCCTCCCTTTGAGAGGAATTCAGACTAGTGAGCTAAATTAAAAGTGTAATAAAAAAATATATAAAGCAGCTAGACACATAAAAATTTGATGTACATGGTCAGGAATAGGTACTGAGTGATAAATTTTAAAAAAAAAGTTTTTTTGTTGAATCTGACGGGTACGCTTTAAATCCAAATAACTAATGCCACATCTATGGTCATTGCTACAATCCAACTGTCTGTGCTGCCTATTACATGAGAAGGGTTCTGGGTTTGCTACAAGTTTTGGGAAAATCATAGCAAAAACTATGATATGACAGCATTGTGTGATTATATATTTATTATTGACTATTAATTCTACTTTCCCTAATGTACAAATAACTTTGTAGTTTTTGTTGCACTCATCCTGTGACGCAGAAGAGTCCTGGCGCCATTAAATATGTAACAGTCTATCATGTACATCAATAATGTAACTTCTGTGCGTCTAATAAGTTTGTGCCAGTCCAACAACTCATTAACTGGCAGAACAGCTGTGCCTTAATGGGCATCAACTTCCGCACATTAAGCCTCCACTCTACAGGTCAGCAGTGATGCTTAACGAACACAGAACTGCTTCCAGAGGATGGAGGGGGCCAATTATTCGGCATGTTTATATGATAGAAAAGTCAATTAGGAGTCTGTAGAGAGTGGAAGGGCACAGTGTTAATGCACTGGGGGCAAAGATGCCAAATGGCTGCAGCTTTCCAGATTACACTTGCCATGAGATGGTGGAGGGTGTGTAAAAACATCAAAAAAAAATTTTCTTTAACCCACACAACTTCCATTACTGACATCATTAAAGTGAACCTGTCATCTTGTACACTCACACTAAACCCAATAAAAAGGGGTTATAGTGAGGGTGAACCTGATTAAAGAGAGGTGTAGATCACCCTTATTGGTGGTGCGGTTCCGGAGATCCAGGCTGCCTATAGGCACCATTGCTAATCCCACCCCCCACCCTCGTACAATCAAGGCAGGAGTCAGTATACAGAGCTTCCAGAGCCCACCTTGCACTCACACGAGTGAAGGGTCTATGTAGATTTATGAGGTGGGCAGACATATGAGGGAAGAAGGGGGCGGAGGCATAGAAGCTCTGTATACCAGCTCCCACCTCCATTGCGAAGGACGGATTAGCAAGGGTGAATGTAAACAGCCTGGATATTTGGAACTGGACCACAGATCCGGTGAGTTATATACCTTTTATTAATTAGATTTACCCGCACTATACCCATGTTTATTGGGTTTATTCCAGATGAACAATATATATAAGATCTGGCTGACTTTGTCTCTTGCCCTTAGTATGTCTCTTAGAAGATAATCTTATATGGGTCCATAACATAATGTTTATAGTCAACACTGAATCAATGGAAAAATGTGAAGTATTTGGGGGATGTGGCTTTTACCCATATTTTCAGAAAGACACAAGAGAACACAGCAAGCACACAGTGCCCGCATCCTCCACCAACCCCTCTGTGCATCTAAAGAAAAAACAAAGTATGATTTGAATCTCAGCACTTAAGTCAGGGACATTCTGGCTTTTGATTTTTCTAGAAAGCAGCGGTCATTGAAAACACTGCATATCCATTTATTAGAAAGTAGCAGTAACACCACAGAAAATGCAGCCTATGCATTCACTACAGACCATTGGTGCCCTTACTACGACAGACATTCTATTCACTAGAGATCAGCAATGACATCACTAAGAATACAGCATATACATTCACTAGAGATCAGCAGTGACATCACTGAGAATACAGCCTATCCATTCACTAGAGGTCAGCAGTGACATCACAGAGAATACAGCCTATCCATTCACTAGAGATCAGTAGTGACATCACTGAGAATACAACCTATCCATTCACTAGAGATCAGCAGTGACATCACTGAGAATACAGCCTATCCATTCACTAGAGATCAGCAGTGACATCACTGAGAATACAGCCTATCCATTCACTAGAGATCAGCAATGACATCACTGAGAATACCTCCTATCCATTCACTAGAGATCAGCAGTGACATCACTGAGAATACATTCTATCCATTCACTAGAGATCAGCAGTGACATCACTGAGAATACAGCCTATCCATTCACTAGAGATCAGCAATGACATCACAGAGAATACATCCTATCCATTCACTAGAGATCAGCAGTGACATCAGTAAGAATACATCCTATCCATTCACTGGAGATCAGCAGTGACATCACTGAGAATACAGCCTGTCCAGTCACTAGAGATCAGCAGTGACATCACTGAGAATGCAGCCTATCCATTCACTAGAGATCAGCAGTGACATCACTGAGAATACATTCTATCCATTCACTAGAGATCAGCAGTGACATCACTGAGAATACATCCTATCCATTCACTAGAGATCAGCAGTGATATCACTGAGAACATATCCTATCCATTCACTAGAGATTAGCAGTGACATCAATGAGGATACAGCCTATCCATTCACTGGAGATCAGCAGTGACTTCACTGAGAATACATCCTATCCATTCACTAGAGATCAGCAGTGACATCACTGAGAATACAGCCTATCCATTCCCTAGAGATCAGCAGTGACATCACATAGAATACAGCCTATCCATTCATTAGAGATCAGCAGTGACATCACTGAGAATACAGCCTATCCATTAACTACAGATCAGCAGTGACATCATTAAAGGGGTTATCCCACCATAAGGTGATTTTAGTATGTAACTGCCAGACAGTAATGGACATGCTTAGGAAGGATCTGCACTTGTCTTGGGGCTAACTGGCTATGTTGTGAGATTACCATAACACAAAGGCTTTTTGTGAATTGGCCATTTCCTGTAGGAGTTTGTATATCAAACTACAAGACTCCTTGTTTGTAAGTGTGAGGTCACTTTTCTCCCTCTCACATATCAGCCAGCCCACTCATTGAAACACACCTGGGCACCTTCCATGCAATAGACCAGTGTTTTCTGACCAGGGTGCCTCCAGCTGTTGCAAAACTACAATTCTCCCAGAATGATCTCCCTCCCACCAAGCAGTAACTCCACCGAATGAAGCAAAGACAGGCTCCCTCTGAACGCCTGACTAGTGATGTAATGTCTCGGCCCACACTGCAACCTGGGAAAACCTGAGATGACATTTTGTATGCTGTTAAAAATAAACATTGGGGCAAAAATCACAGAAGAATTGAGAGACCACCATGGCACACAGTATAAACGTATATAAGTATATTAATAATTATTATATATAAGTATATTATTATTATAAGTATATTAATGGCCCATACAAAAAATATGGAGAAAAACTGTTCCAGGTTAAACCCCCCCAAAGGACGAGGGGGCACTCCCTCCGTCTAGAGAAGAAAAAGTTTAGTCTCAAGGGGCGACACTCCTTCTTTACTGTGAGGACTGTGAATTTATGGAACGGTCTACCTCAGGAACTGGTCACAGCAGGAACAATTAACAGCTTTAAAACAGGATTAGATACATTCATGGAACAAAATAACATTAATGCTTATGAAGAAATATAAAATCCCATCCCTTCCCCAATATCGCGCCACACCCCTACCCCTTAATTCCCTGGTTGAACTTGATGGACATATGTCTTTTTTCGACCGTACTAACTATGTAACTTTGTAACTATGTAACAGGTATAGACACTATATTATGAGCTACACTAACTTTACAGCCCCTGTAACACAGTCAAATAAAATAAAAATCCCCTTAAAGATACCCCTTAAAGAAAACATTCTCTCTCTTAACTAAAAAGCAGATGTGACACCATAGAGAAAGCAGCCTATACATACATTAGAGAGAAGTAGAAACATGGCTGAGGGTGACGGAGTTCTCCTTTAACTCTCACATGGGCTTTAAGGCTTCCCTGGTGTAAAATCTTGTTCATTTCCCGCTATTTGTGTTTTTCATTTGTAGATGGCAGAGATCAGAATGATTAATAGGAATGCCAGAAGGACAGCGTGTAAGTATGACATACAGGAAATCGCCTTCAGTCTGTACATTTTATCTTATTTTTTTCTTTAAAAATTTGGGTGAATTACAAAGGATTAGTTTCCAGTATAAATGCAATCACTGCAATCTAGACACGTGCTAATTGTGTGATGACATCCCAAAGAGGATCAACAACAGGCACGAATGTAATATCCTCAGCAACATGTCTGTCATCTTCTTCCTGTGTAGGGAAGGGAGGCACAGAGCAGTGAGGGTAGATAATACCCAGATTAGAGGTCTACAACTTGGGGCTCCGTGGCTGCTACAAAACTACAACTGACTAAGGCTGTTAGGGCAATAAGACAGTACTGCTCCCAAGACTTAGATTATACATTGTTCCAGATTCCCCAAGGCATGGTACCCACTGTGGTCCATATAACACAGGATCAAAGGCTAGGATCCAGACCCTGCATACTCAGCTCTTAAACACTGTCCATGCTTATAAGACTAGAACTACGGACAGGGCTCACCTTCATCTGCAGAATTTGGGTGGTGGGATAGGGGATCTATCAAGATCTCTGTAGAGAAAAGGTTGACCAGTTGCCCATGGCAATCAATGAGATCGCTTCTTTAATTTTTTAGAGGCCCTTTTCAACATAAAAGCAGCCATCTGATTGCTTTGGGCAACTGGTCAACTTTTTCCTCTCACAAGTTTGATAAGTCTCCACCATTGAATATACAGCCCCCAAATGTCTAGTTCTGCCCCTGTATGGGTTTGGCATAGACAACCAGGTTTATGGAGAAGAGCCAAGGAACTTGCCAAGGATTCCATTTGTTGTCATTATCATTGTCACACTGTCATGTGCTACACACTGAATTTTTCCGGGTTGGAGATTTCGTGGTGTGAACCTAGCCTAAGGGATCGTCCACACTGCGGAGTAGCAGTGTCCCAAGCAGACATTCAGCCAGAGGAATTCCGCTGTCTAAAATGTACATAGTGTGGATGAGCCCTGAAGCTGCTCTTTGCACTGCCTAATCCGGGGGTTCCTGATTGGGAGACAACCTGTTTAACCTCCTGTGTCCTAAGAGTGTAAATAAAGAGGGGTTCCAACCCTTCAAACTGCACCTGACTTGCGGCAGATGAAGCTTCAGAGTGGTGAGACTGGTTTTGTGCTCTGCCCCAAGGCTGTGTTTCATCTTCCACTGTCATTTAGGTTTAATTAAATATGAACACTTGTACAGAATTTACTGACACCAAACAAGCCGAACGCCACAACTTATGTATGTGAGAGCAAGGAACAACGCCCACGGTTCAAAACCATCCACCTGAGCCAACCTGATTTATGACACAGACCTATCCCAGATGTCACATAATCCTAAACACAACCATTCTATATAACTCAATAAATTGTATAGTGCAGGATCATTATAAAGTCACAAATGTGGCATTTCATCATTGTCGTTTTCTGTTCCTATGATGGATGAAAACAATAACAGAGTTCTAAATGGGGGAAGGGGGAGTCCGACCGCTGGGACCACCCACGATCTCCTGCCCAGCACCGTGGCTCTCCCCATGCATGAAGCGGCCAGACAGGAGACTGCAGGGGATCTCAGTGGTCCCCTTCAAGTGTATGGGGTATGGGGGCCTCCCAACTCTGCCCCCAACAGATGATGTTGGGAGAGAAAGAAGGGTTGGGCATGTTGGATTTAAACTGCCTGACCTTTTTTTTCTCTGAGCGATAAGAGCTGTCTAACAGCGGCTTCCCTTACGTCCTAACCAGCAGCACAAGTGGGGTGTTCTGCCCCTGTGAAGCTGGCAGGACGGTGGAATTTTTAATTCCGCCCAAGCAATTTAAATTAATTAGCCCCCCCATAAAAGGCCTCCTCCCCTAGGCCATCTCGCTTTTTTTCTGTCCTGTGTAAGGACAGCAGGACGGTGCAGGCTCCTTTGGAGCCTGCCTGGATGTCTCCCCTGTATTGGGGAGATATTTTTGGGGCGCAGTACCTTTTTCAACTGCCCCCTGTTTTTTTCTCTTTATATTATCTGGGCCTCCGGCCTGGTTTATCTTAAAACTATTTGTTTTGACTATTTTATTGCTACAAGGATCCGGTGATCCCTCATAGCATTAGGGATGCCGCTGCAGGTTTTTTTCTTACCCGCCTGGCGTCCCACGTGTCCCGGCTCACGCTCGCCTCCATTACTCTGTGCGAGCCGTGGACCGGAAGTACGTCATCTGACGACTTCCGGTCCCGGCCTCACTTTCTTCAGCGCTTTGCGCTGCCTTTTAAGTTTTATACTTAGGTGGAAAGTCAGGCGTGAGCCCTTTCCTAGTTAGGGAAGGGCTCAGTGGATAATTTTTATTAAAAATTCCCTTCCGGGTGTTTCAGCCTATTGCAGGCTGATCTTCTCTGAAGGGGGCGGGGCTTCCGGGCCCTTTCCCATATAAAGACAGCTGAGACCTTCATTCAGTCTCTGCTGCCATCATAGCTAGTCCTATTTACAAGCCTAGCATTAGTGGTTAGAGCTCCTATCTGCATTATAGGTATCTCTCCCTCTCTATTTGGCGTTAGGGCGATAATAATTTTGTTTATTATCCCTAACTTATTTTCTTTCTTTCCAGAGTCATGTCTACTCCTTCCTCTAGTGACCCACACTCTGGTGGTCGTAAGGCTAGCGCCAAAAAACGCCATCTAGCTTGCGCCAATTGCGGCACTCCGCTTCCGGACGCTTACGAATATAACAGGTGTCCCGGTTGCCGTCCACCCCCTAATCCAGCTGAACCTACTGTCCAGGACATGTTCATCTGGATGAAGGAGTTTATGGGAAATTCCATATCTGAAATTAAGAGTGCTCTTGTTCCCAAAAGAGCTAGAACTGAATCCACTCCTCCTTCTGTGGCGGAAGAATCCGTTATGTCGATCGATGTATTGGACCAGAGGTCATCTGTACAGTCTGAACAGCCTGTTGAGGTGAAGATGTGTCCGCCTCTTTTCCCTGCGGAAAAGACGCAGAGATTACTTAGGTCCATCCGGTCAAGGGACCAGGATGTTGACCAAGGGGAAGCCTCTGCATCCACCTCTAGAGAACCTTGGGTTTTCAAGGTGAATGATGCACGCAAAAAGATGATGAAGGCTGAGTGGAAGCACCCAGATAAACCTGCGCTTGTCACTCGTACCTTCAAATTGATGTACCCTCTCTCGGACGCGGAATCTGATTCCTGGATGCCACCTCCTAAGGTTGATATGGCAGTAAATAAACTGTCCAAGAGAGTCTTGGTTCCCGCGGATGATGGAAGCAACCTCCAGGACCCGCTTGATAGGAAGGTGGATTCCCTTCTCAGACGCACATATTCAGCAGCATCAGCGTCTGCCTCTGTGGCTATTGCCTCGGGAGAAGTGTCTGACTTCGTGAAGGAGCGTGTGGAGCGCATACAGACTGAGATTGACAACAATGTCCCTAGGGAAGACATCTTGGACAGCTTCAAGACACTCCTCCTTGGTATAGACTTCCTCTGCGAGGCCTCCCAGCAACACCTTAAGCTAGCTGCCAAGTCCATGGCACTCGCTTCTGCTAGCAGACGTCCCTTGTGGTTACGCCCTTGGGTAGCGGACAACACCTCCAAGTTTAACTTGTGTGGGATGCCTTTCGAGCCTACTTGGCTATTTGGTTCTGAGCTGGATCGCATAATGGAAGGTTATGCTGACAAAAAAGGCAGGTGCCTTCCTGTTCAGGCCTTTCGGGGTAAAGGTAGAGCAAGAGGGGGGAAGTCCCAGGGCCCTCCTAGATCCCAGAGACGTCAGTCCTTTCAAAAACGTGGTGGAGGTCGCGGCCGCGGTAAAGACCGGAAGGCCGAGCTATGACTCTCCACTGACATCCACCAACGTTTTCCCTCTCCCTTCCCCTCAAGTGTTTGTTGCAGAGAATCTATCTGCCCATCCTCCTCCAGTAGGAGGACGTTTAAGTTTATTCCTTACAACCTGGATGCAAGAAATCCAGGATCCCTGGGTTCTGAAGGTTATTCAGTCGGGGTACAGGATAGAATTTACCTCCCCTCCCCCAAGGAAGTTTGTCTTAACAAAGTTACTTCCTCAGCCAAAACAGGCTGTCATAGAAACCTCAGTTCTCCAATACTTGGGAAAGCAAGCTTTGGAAGAAGTTCCCCCAGATCAAAGAGGATCTGGCGTCTACTCCCCGATATTTTTGGTTCCCAAACCAAATGGCGACTGGCGCATGATAATAGACCTGCGCTACCTAAACCGATTTATAAGGAAAAGGCGGTTCAGAATGGAAACCATTCGCTCGGTGGTCAGTATCCTGAACCCACAAGATCTCATGGTCACTATAGACTTGAAGGATGCATACCTTCATGTCCCTATATTTCCTGCCCACAGGAAGTTCTTAAGAATCGCCGTCACCATAAAAGGTATGGTAAGGCATTTCCAATTTGCTGTTCTACCGTTCGGCATTACCTCCGCTCCCCACACCTTCACAAAGGTGGTGGCTCCAGTTGTCTCTGCTCTAAGACTAAAAGGCCTAGAGATTGTTCCTTATCTAGACGACTGGCTTTTAAAAGCCGCGACTCTAGACATTCTTCAAGCTCATCTTCAACTGACCCTGGATTTTCTTCAACACCTAGGGTGGCTCATAAATTGGGAAAAATCCGAGATCATCCCATCTACCTCAAGAAGGTTTCTGGGGTTTGTCCTAGACTCCTCTCGGATGACGCTGTCTCTCACCCCAGAAAGGAGAGAGCGCGTCATAAAAGCCGCAGAGTTTTTGTCGGTACCACGCAGAGTGCCCATCAGAACTCTAATGAAGATGTTGGGCCACATGTCAGCGTCTGCAGAAGCAGTCCCCTGGGCCCTGTGGCACCTCCGACCTCTCCAAGATCAGGTCTTGACTGCCTGGAATCGCAACCCCAGTGGGTTGGACAAAAAGTGCACCCTGTCGTCCGAAGTCCGTGCCTCTCTCAGGTGGTGGACGAACCTGACAGATGGGAAGTCCTTGATTCAACCTCTGTGGATCACTCTGACCACAGACGCCTCCCTTCTAGGGTGGGGAGCCCATCTGGACGACCATCCGGTTCAGGGTACCTGGACCCCTCAGGAAAGGTTACTCTCATCCAACATGAGAGAACTGAGAGCAGTTCGTCTTGCGCTCCTCCACTTTGCTCCCCATATCTTAGGGAAAGCAATAAGAGTCCGGTCAGACAACACCACTGTAGTGGCTTATATCAACAGACAGGGTGGCACAAAGTCCCAAGTGCTCCTCAGGGAGACCGGACTTATTCTATCATGGGCAGAGCTCAACCTATCCCACCTTGTTGCAGTCCACATCAAGGGGGATCTCAACGTAGTGGCAGATCGTCTAAGTCGCGGGCTTGCAGTCCAGGGAGAATGGTCTCTCAACGAGAAGATCTTCAGGAGGATAACCCTGAAGTGGGGTACACCAGAAATAGACCTCATGGCAACCCGGCTGAATGCCAAAGTGAGCAAGTTTTGTTCCCTTTACAAGGAGGACAATCCGGTGGCGATAGACGCTCTGTCCATCGCATGGAGGTTCAGGCTGGCCTACATATTCCCTCCACTTTCCATGATACCCAGGGTATTGATGAAAGTCAGGCAAGACCAGACCTCAGTGATTGCCATCATCCCATTCTGGCCGAAGAGGTCCTGGTTCACCCAACTCATGAGGATGAGTCAGGGGTGTTATTGGAGGCTTCCCCACGTGCAGAACCTTGTGTCTCACAACACAGGCTCCTGCCTAGATCTGAGGAGACTCAATCTGACAGCCTGGAGATTGACAGGACCCTACTAAGGAGTGGGCTTCCTGCGGAGGTCTTGAGAACTATTGCACACTCGAGAGCAGAGTCTACAAACAAGGTTTACTCCAGGATAAAGAAGATTTTCCTTCAATGGTGTGCAACGAAAGAGGTAGTTACCTCAGATCCTCCTCTTTCTGCAATACTGCGTTTTCTCCAGGATGGCCTTGACAAGGGTCTTAGCCCATCCACCTTAAAGGTTCAGGTCGCAGCACTCTCTGCCTTCCTAGGCAGGTCTCTATCACAAGAATCCCTGGTTAGAAGATTCCTCAAAGGGGCTGAAAGACTTAAACCTACAGTTCTCAGACCTATTCCCAGTTGGGATTTAACCACTGTTCTCAGGGGGTTATGCGCTCCCCCCTTTGAACCTCTGGAAGAAGTAGACTTTAGGTATTTATCCCTTAAAGTCACTTTTTTATTGGCCATAACCTCAGCCAAGAGAGTGGGTGAGCTTCAGGCCCTTTCGGCTTTCGAGCCTTACACTGTTTTTCTACAGGACAGAGTCCTGTTGAGGTTTTTACCTACCTTCCTTCCTAAGGTTCCGACTTTCTCCAATACCAACCAGGTCATTTCTCTTCCAGTTCTACTGCCTAATCCATCCTCTCCTGAAGAAGCGGTTGACCACACTCTGGACATCTCTAGAGCTCTCAGAGTCTATATCTCAAGAACTGGAGAATTCAGGAAGTCGGAACACCTCCTTGTCTCTTTTTCTGGAAAGAACAAGGGCTTGAAAGCCTCTAAACCTACCCTGAGTAGGTGGATTAAGGAGGCAATCCGAGAGACCTTCATAGTCCAGGAGCTAACTCCTCCTGCCTTTGTCACTGCCCATTCCACTAGGGCAGTCTCTACTTCCTTTGCTGAGAAAAGGTCTGTTCCTCTGGAACAGATTTGTGCTGCTGCTTCTTGGAGCACCCACAATACTTTTTTGAGTCATTACAGGGTTAATGCCAAACGATCGGAAGAGTTGGCCTTTGGGCAGTCAATCCTAAGTGCCACTCTGCCGTAGTCCCTCCCTATTTGTGTTGTTACTCGCTAAGTCCCCACTTGTGCTGCTGGTTAGGACGTAAGGGAAGCGTTAATTTTTAACGTAAATTTGTTTTCCCTTAGTCCTAACAGCAGCACACAAATTTCCCGCCCTAAACTTTTTTGTTACTTGTTATTAAGCGAGATGGCCTAGGGGAGGAGGCCTTTTATGGGGGGGCTAATTAATTTAAATTGCTTGGGCGGAATTAAAAATTCCACCGTCCTGCCAGCTTCACAGGGGCAGAACACCCCACTTGTGCTGCTGTTAGGACTAAGGGAAAACAAATTTACGTTAAAAATTAACGCTTACTCCTCCCCTCTTCAAGGAATGTTCATGTGTATTGGTAGATGTGTATAAATAAGGTAGCTTGAACATTCTGCCAACAGTTATTGAAGGTGTAAAGCCACCTGCAGGCCCATACAGGTTTTCAGCCTGTATTTATATTCTGTGCCAGCAAGTGGAGGGAGAATTATCAGACCTTGTGCAAAGGATTGGTAAGCAGTTGCCCGTAGCAACAAGATTCCAGCCATTCATTTTTCAAAAGACTTTATTGCTATAGGCAAGTGCTCCTTTGCACAGGGTTTGATACATTTCCCCAAAGTATATTAGAAAGCTCCAGCTTTAATAACCCTCCTCCCACGTGTCTGATCTGATGCCAGCTCATCGTATTATCTTCTGCGTCACTCACAGAAATCTTCACAAATAATAAAAATGAAGGTTGTGTTTTGTGACTTTATTATTTGCTAGTTTGTACAGGAAACAGCACCGCTCTGTGCAGAACATACGAGTATCTGGACTCTGGACATATTGAAAGAATATTCTATTCTGTTCTCATCAGGGCAATCCCTATTAGAACATGCTGTAATATGAGAATATGCAGCGTATTTTGTGGAGTGTGAAATATACTGTATATACGCTACGTGTGACCCTACCTATAGGGTCTATTCACACGTACAGTATTCTGCGCAGATTTGACCCGCTGGATTTTCTGCTGCAGATTTCAATGTAAACTGAACACAGCTTGAAATCCTGCGCATCAAATCTGCGCAGAATACTGTACGTGTGAATAGACCCTTAAGCAATAAGTGGAAACCACTAATTAGCAGGCAAGCTGCAGCTGACATATCTTTTGGAATAAGGATGCCGGAGAACAAAAGTCTTAGGTTGGGTTCACAACACGTTTTTGTCTCTATTATACTGTTTCTGTTACAGTTTTGTCAACTACACTATTATGTACACCAAAAAAACCTAACAATCAGTTTTTCCAATTTTCTAATAAAAGTCAAAGGGAAAACAGATGATGTTGTATAGTATACAGCAGCATGCCTTTTTAGCCTTTTTTGAGAGTATAAAACATAAGTATAGTTGCATTCACACCATGTTTTGGGCATGCAACAGCCAGATCCAGAAGGAGAATTTAAAACTGGCTGCTGCTGTATCCCCGCCAGACCCGCTGTACTACATTTACTTCAATGGGCCAGACGGAGTTAGATTCTTGGACCATATGAGTTTTTGTTGCTGGACTGGAACCACAGCAGACCATGGTTTTCAGTTCGGCAACAAGAACTCATACAGTCCAAAAATGAGCCAACTGGAGTCACTCTGTCCGGCTCATTGAAATGAATGGCAAGGTGGCAAGGATGCGGCAGCAACCGGTTTTTAAATTCTTCAGCCAGATCTCCCATATGCCCAAATCGTGGTGGGAATGCACTGTTAAATAGAAACAAACAACATTAAAGGGGTATTCTAGGAATTTTCTTTTCTTTGACTATGCTACAGGGGCTGTAAAGTTAGTGTAGTTCATAATATAGCGTCTTTACCTATGTGTGACGGTTTTCTCACAATTCTTCTGTGATTTTCACCCAACTATTTATTTTTAACAGCATACAAAATGACTATTGTCTCGGATTTTTCCCAGGTTGCAATGCGGCCGAGACCTGACTCACTAGTCAGCTGATGACAGGGAGCCGGTTTGCTTCAATGGGTGGAGTGATCGCTTGGTTGGAGAGAGATCAACTGCAACTAATGCAACAGCTGTAGGCACCCCGATTGAAAACCACAGGTCTTTTGTTTCAATGGGAGGGGTGGCTGATGTGTGGGAGGGAGGAAAATGGAATTGTGGGATTTGTAGTCAAAAAAAGAAAAGTCAAACAGGAAATACAAGTTCACAAAAAGCTAGCCACAGTGTTATGATAATTTCATGACATAGACATTTAGCCCCAATACAAGCCCAGATCCTTTCTAAGCATGACCATTACTGCCTGCCAGGTACATACTAAAATCACCTTATGGTGGATAACCCCTTTAAATGGGAACAAAGAGAATCTTACTATATGACAACAAATATCCCTCTTAGGTTTTATAAACTTAGTCTCACTTAGTCTCATGTAGTATCTCCAGACTATGGAAATAAAGTTTAACCCCTTAATACAGAGACATGAAATAGATGCCAGATGTGGCAGAGAATATAGCCAAATATAACCAAAGAGGCAGAGCTGTCTATGGGATTCAGCAGCACAGTTCACACTATGGAAAATTCCGCAGCCGAAGGAATGATCTCAGAATGACATTCTTTCTGGGGTCTGCCTTCTAAAGGGACTGTGCCGTCGGCGTGGTCCTAGCAGACGGAATGTCCGGAAATTACTCAATAAAAACCTAGCCTATGGGTCTATTCAGATGTGGTTTTTACTGTGAATTGATGCAGTTCTACAGGTAAAAAATGTGAGCTCAAAACGACAGCATGAACGTGAACTATTTTGCAAAATGGTTGTAGCTGCACAACAAGAACCACACCCCAACCGCTACATCTCTTCTAAACAAACCGCCATATACAAACACGACAACCAGTCCAGCAATTACCAGGAGGACATTTTCAATATGGTATTTATTATTGCAGTCAGCCGGGGGGGGGGGGGGGGGGGGGATTATATGCTTTGGAGACATTCCACCAAACCACTGACGATAGGGGAAATCATTATCTGATGCACAAATCTCTGATTGATGGATTTCAGTGCAGTGTTATGAGACTGATGACTCTCTGGTTGTCATGGGGACTACAAACACCAGCATGTCACAAGGAGGGGGGGGGGACATGCTTGAACTTATAGCAGTACTGAAAATCTATAACCTCTGGAATGCAGTCGGGTCTACGCAGCAGGGGTTAAATACCCAGCTGCAGACATGTTATTCTTATGGGGGTTTATATCGTAATATCTACACTATATGTTACTGCTATATAAATCTATATAAATGATGGGTTGTCATGATGTATGATCACAGGACCCAGAAAAACAAGCAGATGCCTGATACATTCTTCACAAACCAGAGATAATTCTATACCTGTGTTTTCCAAACAGTGTGTCTCCAGCTGTTGCAAAACAACAACTCACAGCATGCCCGGACAGCCGAAGGCTGTCCGGGCATGCTGGGAGTTGTAGTTTTGCAATAGCTGGAAACACACTGTTTGGAAAACACTGCTATATACCCTACCAGTGGCCTCCAGACTGTTGCTGTCGGAGCATGCTGAGAGTTGTAGTCTGGTAACCACTTGGGAAACATGTCCCACCCATGCTTCCTGTATTTTGTCTCTGCATAGAGGCACACAGGCAATAGCTGCAGGGACAAGACAGCATTTCCCCCCAAAAAAATATACACATTGGGGGAGATTTATCATAACCTGTGTAGAGGAAGAGTGGTGCAGCTGCCCATGGCAACCAATCAGATTGCGTCTTTCATTTTTCACAGGTCTCTTTAAAAATGAAACAAGCAAGCTGATTGGTTGCCATGGGCAACTGCACCACTTTTCCTCTACACAGTTATTGATAAATCTCCCCGATTATCTACATTATATAAAAAGTTTTTGCAAACTTGAATTCACTTGAATTCATATGTCATGAAAAAGCTCACAAGGTATCCCCTAGAAGTCCATGGGAGACGTAAGGCATCCATATATGGTGCTGCGAAGAACCATCGCGGTCATCCACCCTTATTCATGGTCTCAGCCATCCTAAAGGAGATATCTGGGATAGAAAAACTTATCCCCTATCCTAAGGATAGGGGATAAGTGTCTGATCGCGGGGGATGCGACCGCGAGGGCCCCTTACAATCTACCATCCGGCACCTCGGCTCTCCTCCTGAATGGGGTGTGTCGACTACCGCACAAAGCGTTCCCTCATTGCATCTCTATGGGAGATGGAGCGCTGCACTCAGGAATCTCCGGATCTCCCATAGAGCTTCATGCAGTGGTCGCATGCTCCATTTAGAAGGAAAGCCGGGGCGTCGTGCACAAAATCTGACACTTATCCCCTATCCTGATGCAGGCAAACTAATAGTACACCTATGTATTAACCCCTTATACCCCAAAAGCAAGAGAGTAGAATAGCATAACACACAGTTAAAAATAATATACACTGGGAATAAAACAACTCTAACTAGACTGCTTAATAAATATAAATGTACTAGCCGGCCAGGAAACACAGCAGCAATTATAGATTATAGCCACCGGCTTAAATAAAAATAACAAAACCTGGACATCAACTTAAGTCTGCAAGTAAAGAACAACGCAGGGGGAAAAAAAACAACACACTAAGTGCCATTCAATAGTATAACATTAGTTCTCTTTTTAGATTGAGACCATTAGGACGGAGTCCAAAAGTATTCAATATGCCTTTTAATCAACAGGCGGCATAACCAGCCCCCCCCCCCCTCCCCTCTCTATGTGGCTTACCAACACGTTTAATGACGTAGATCAGTGTTTTTCAAACAATAAGTCTCCAGCTATTGCAAAACTACAACTTCCAACATGCTGGGAGTTGTATTTTTGCAACAGCTAGAGGCACACTGTTGAAAAACATTGACATAGATCTTAATTCCCTAATGCCTTGATAATTCTGAATAAAATTTTGTGTTGCTCTGGAATCATTTTTACCTTGCAGGTTCTGTATATTGTTAATGTGTTTTAGCCTCCGTGTGTTGCTCCCCCATCGATGGCACTCGATAATATAAATCAGGTAAGCAAAATTAAAGTGCTGTTGGATATGATAAGTGACTGTATCATGTCCCTATTGGTATAAAACTCAGAATATGTGTTGGGTGACTGTCACGATGCCGGCTGGCAGGTAGTGGATCCTCTGTGCCAGAGAGGGATTGGCGTGGACCGTGCTAGTGGATCGGTTCTAAGTCACTACTGGTTTTCACCAGAGCCCGCCGCAAAGCGGGATGGTCTTGCTGCGGCGGTAGTGACCAGGTCGTATCCACTAGCAACGGCTCAACCTCTCTGACTGCTGAAGATAGGCGCGGTACAAGGGAGTAGACCGAAGCAAGGTCGGACGTAGCAGAAGGTCGGGGCAGGCAGCAAGGATCGTAGTCGGGGGCAACGGCAGGAGGTCTGGAACACAGGCTAGGAACACACAAGGAAACGCTTTCACTGGCACAATGGCAACAAGATCCGGCGAGGGAGTGAAGGGGAAGTGAGGTATAAATAGGGAGTGCACAGGTGAACACACTAATTGGAACCACTGCGCCAATCAGCAGCGCAGTGGGCCTTTAAATCGCAGAGACCCGGCGCGCGCGCGCCCTAGGGAGCGGGGCCGCGCGCGCCGGGACAGGACAGACGGAGAGCGAGTCAGGTACGGGAGCCGGGATGCGCATCGCGAGCGGGCGCTACCCGCATCGCGAATCGCATCCCGGCTGGAGACGGTATCGCAGCGCACCGGGTCAGTGGAGCTGCCCGGAGCGCTGCGGTAGCGAGAGAGAAGCGAGCGCTCCGGGGAGGAGCGGGGACCCGGAGCGCTCGGCGTAACAGTACCCCCCCCCTTGGGTCTCCCCCTCTTCTTAGAGCCTGAGAACCTGAGGAGCAGACTTTTGTCTAGGATGTTGTCCTCAGGTTCCCAGGATCTCTCTTCAGGTCCACAGCCCTCCCAATCCACCAAAAAGAACCTTTTTCCTCTGACCGTCTTGGAGGCCAGTATCTCTTTCACTGAGAAGACGTCAGAAGAACTGGAGACAGGAGTGGGAGAAACTAATTTGGGAGAGAAACGGTTGATGATGAGTGGTTTAAGAAGAGAGACATGAAAGGCATTAGGAATACGGAGAGAAGGAGGAAGAAGAAGTTTGTAAGAGACAGGATTAATTTGGCACAAGACTTTGAAAGGACCAAGATAGCGTGGACCCAGTTTGTAACTGGGGACACGAAAGCGGACATATTTAGCGGAGAGCCATACCTTGTCTCCGGGAGCAAAAATGGGGGGAGCTCTTCTTTTCTTATCGGCAAACTTTTTCATGCGAGATGAAGCCTGTAAAAGAGAATCTTGGGTCTCTTTCCATATGGTGGAAAGATCACGAGTCACTTCATCTACAGCGGGCAAACCAGAGGGCAAGGGAGTAGGGAGGGGGGGAAGAGGGTGACGGCCGTACACCACGAAAAATGGGGATTTGGAGGAAGATTCAGAGACTCTAAAGTTATACGAGAATTCGGCCCATGGTAGAAGATCTGCCCAATCATCCTGGCGGGAGGAAACAAAATGTCGTAAATAATCACCCAAGACCTGGTTAATTCTTTCTACTTGTCCATTGGATTGAGGATGATATGCAGAAGAAAAGTTTAATTTAATCTTGAGTTGTTTACAGAGAGCCCTCCAGAATTTTGACACGAATTGGACGCCTCTATCCGAGACTATCTGTGTGGGCAACCCGTGAAGACGAAAAATGTGTACAAAAAATTGTTTAGCCAACTGAGGCGCTGAAGGAAGACCAGGAAGAGGGATGAAATGTGCCATCTTGGAGAATCGATCAACGACCACCCAAACAACAGTGTTGCCACGGGATGGGGGTAGGTCTGTAATAAAATCCATACCAATCAGAGACCAAGGCTGTTCGGGGACAGGCAGAGGATGAAGAAAACCAGCGGGCTTCTGGCGAGGAGTCTTATCCCGGGCACAGACAGTGCAGGCTCGCACAAAGTCCACGACATCCGTCTCCAGAGTCGGCCACCAATAGAAGCGAGAGATGAGTTGCACAGATTTCTTGATGCCTGCATGACCTGCGAGATGGGAGGAGTGACCCCATTTGAGGATTCCGAGGCGTTGGCGTGGAGAGACGAAGGTCTTTCCTGGAGGAGTTTGCCTGATGGAGGCTGGAGAAGTGGAAATCAGGCAGTCAGGAGGAATGATGTGTTGCGGAGAGAGTTCAACTTCCGAGGCATCCGAGGAACGAGAGAGAGCATCGGCCCTAATGTTCTTATCGGCAGGCCGAAAGTGAATTTCAAAATTAAATCGGGCAAAGAACAGAGACCACCTGGCCTGGCGAGGATTCAGCCGTTGGGCAGACTGGAGATAGGAGAGGTTCTTGTGATCGGTGTAAATAATAACTGGAAATCTTGATCCCTCCAGCAGATGCCTCCATTCCTCAAGTGCTAATTTAATGGCTAGAAGCTCTCGATCCCCGATGGAGTAGTTCCTCTCCGCCGGAGAGAAGGTCCTAGAAAAAAAACCACAAGTAACAGCATGCCCGGAAGAATTTTTTTGTAGAAGGACCGCTCCAGCTCCTACAGAGGAGGCATCAACCTCCAATAGGAAGGGTTTAGATGGGTCAGGTCTGGAGAGCACGGGAGCCGAAGAAAAGGCAGACTTGAGCCGTTTAAAGGCGTCTTCCGCTTGAGGAGGCCAAGACTTGGGATTGGCATTTTTTTTGGTTAAAGCCACGATAGGGGCCACAACGGTAGAAAAATGTGGAATAAATTGCCTGTAATAATTGGCGAACCCCAAAAAACGTTGGATAGCACGGAGTCCGGAGGGGCGTGGCCAATCTAAGACGGCAGAGAGTTTGTCTGGATCCATTTGTAGTCCCTGGCCAGAGACCAAGTATCCTAGGAAAGGAAGAGATTGGCATTCAAACAGACATTTCTCTATCTTGGCATAAAGTTGATTGTCACGAAGTCTCTGAAGAACCATACGGACATGCTGGCGGTGTTCTTCTAGATTGGCAGAAAAAATCAGGATATCGTCCAGATATACAACAACACAGGAGTATAAGAGATCACGAAAAATTTCATTAACAAAGTCTTGGAAGACGGCAGGGGCGTTGCACAGGCCAAAGGGCATGACCAGATACTCAAAGTGTCCATCTCTAGTGTTAAATGCCGTTTTCCATTCATCCCCCTCTCTGATGCGGATGAGATTATAAGCACCTCTTAAGTCCAGTTTGGTAAAGATGTGGGCACCTTGGAGGCGATCAAAGAGTTCAGAGATGAGGGGTAGGGGGTAGCGGTTCTTTACCGTGATTTTATTAAGACCGCGGTAGTCAATGCAAGGACGTAGAGAGCCATCTTTTTTGGACACAAAGAAAAATCCGGCTCCGGCAGGAGAGGAGGATTTACGGATAAAGCCTTTTTTTAAATTTTCCTGGATGTACTCCGACATAGCAAGAGTCTCTGGGGCGGACAGAGGATAGATTCTGCCCCGGGGTGGAGTAGTGCCCGGGAGGAGGTCAATAGGACAATCATAAGGCCTGTGAGGAGGTAGAGTCTCAGCTTGTTTTTTGCAAAAAACATCCGCAAAGTCCATATAGGCCTTAGGGAGACCGGTTACAGGGGGAACCACAGAGTCACGGCAAGGGGTACTGGGAACCGGTTTTAGGCAGTCCTTGAAACAAGAGGGCCCCCAACTCTTGATCTCCCCAGAGGACCAATCCAGGGTTGGGGAATGGAGTTGAAGCCAGGGTAGTCCAAGGAGGATTTCGGAAGTGCAATTGGGGAGGACCAAAAATTCAATCTTCTCGTGATGAGGTCCGATGCACATTAGAAGGGGCTCCGTGCGGAAACGTATGGTACAGTCCAATCTTTCATTGTTTACACAATTGATGTAGAGGGGTCTGGCGAGACTGATCACTGGGATGTTGAACCTGTTGACGAGAGAGGCCAAAATAAAATTTCCTGCAGATCCGGAATCCAAGAAGGCCATAGTAGAGAAGGAGAAGGCAGAGGCAGATATCCGCACAGGCACAGTAAGACGTGGAGAAGCAGAGTAGACATCAAGGACTGTCTCACCTTTGTGCGGAGTCAGCGTACGTCTTTCCAGGCGGGGAGGACGGATAGGACAATCCTTCAGGAAGTGTTCGGTACTGGCACAGTACAGGCAGAGATTCTCCATGCGGCGTCGTGTCCTCTCTTGAGGTGTCAGGCGAGACCGGTCGACCTGCATAGCCTCCACGGCGGGAGGCACAGGAACGGATTGCAGGGGACCAGAGGAGAGAGGAGCCGGGGAGAAAAAACGCCTTGTGCGAACAAAGTCCATATCCTGGCGGAGCTCCCGACGCCTTTCGGAAAAACGCATGTCAATGCGAGTGGCAAGATGGATGAGTTCATGTAGGTTAGCAGGGATTTCTCGTGCGGCCAGAACATCTTTAATGTTGCTGGATAGGCCTTTTTTAAAGGTCGCGCAGAGGGCCTCATTATTCCAGGATAATTCTGAAGCAAGAGTACGGAATTGTACGGCGTACTCGCCAACGGAAGAATTACCCTGGACCAGGTTCAACAGGGCAGTCTCAGCAGAAGAGGCTCGGGCAGGTTCCTCAAAGACACTTCGAATTTCCGAGAAGAAGGAGTGTATAGAGGCAGTGACGGGGTCATTGCGGTCCCAGAGCGGTGTGGCCCATGACAGATCTTTTCCAGACAGAAGGCTGACTACGAAAGCCACCTTAGACCTTTCAGTAGGAAACTGGTCCGACATCATCTCCAAGTGCAGGGAACATTGGGAAAGAAAGCCACGGCAGAATTTAGAGTCCCCATCAAATTTATCCGGCAAGGATAGTCGTAGACCAGAAGCGGCCACTCGCTGCGGAGGAGGTGCAGGAGCTGGCGGAGGAGATGATTGCTGAAGCTGTGGTAGTAGCTGCTGTAGCATCACGGTCAGTTGAGACAGCTGTTGGCCTTGTTGCGCTATCTGTTGTGACTGCTGGGCGACCAACGTGGTGAGGTCGGCGACAACTGGCAGAGGAACTTCAGCGGGATCCATGGCCGGATCTACTGTCACGATGCCGGCTGGCAGGTAGTGGATCCTCTGTGCCAGAGAGGGATTGGCGTGGACCGTGCTAGTGGATCGGTTCTAAGTCACTACTGGTTTTCACCAGAGCCCGCCGCAAAGCGGGATGGTCTTGCTGCGGCGGTAGTGACCAGGTCGTATCCACTAGCAACGGCTCAACCTCTCTGACTGCTGAAGATAGGCGCGGTACAAGGGAGTAGACGGAAGCAAGGTCGGACGTAGCAGAAGGTCGGGGCAGGCAGCAAGGATCGTAGTCGGGGGCAACGGCAGGAGGTCTGGAACACAGGCTAGGAACACACAAGGAAACGCTTTCACTGGCACAATGGCAACAAGATCCGGCGAGGGAGTGAAGGGGAAGTGAGGTATAAATAGGGAGTGCACAGGTGAACACACTAATTGGAACCACTGCGCCAATCAGCGGCGCAGTGGGCCTTTAAATCGCAGAGACCCGGCGCGCGCGCGCCCTAGGGAGCGGGGCCGCGCGCGCCGGGACAGGACAGACGGAGAGCGAGTCAGGTACGGGAGCCGGGATGCGCATCGCGAGCGGGCGCTACCCGCATCGCGAATCGCATCCCGGCTGGAGACGGTATCGCAGCGCACCGGGTCAGTGGAGCTGCCCGGAGCGCTGCGGTAGCGAGAGAGAAGCGAGCGCTCCGGGGAGGAGCGGGGACCCGGAGCGCTCGGCGTAACAGTGACAAAAAAATGTTGTGTTACCCACTGTCGGTTTACAGGGTGTGGCGGTGGCTATGACCTGACAAGATATACCTTGCAACGAAAGATCCAAAAACTACACAGTTTTAAGACTTCCAAGCAAGTAGAAGTTTAAGGATGACGCACTCACCACATACTTCTTAATAGAAATCCTGGCTTTATTCGGCACAACACAGGATCACAGCAGTGGGAAGGACGGACACACAGGAAGCAACGGTGGAACAGGTGAGGCAGGGGACATACAGGGAGGGTGGCAAAAAGTTTCGCACACAGTGGTGCTTCCTCTGGCCCGCACTGACGTAACACATCAAGGTGTAGTTTATATGGAGTAACCTGATGGGCGTTACTATAGAAACAGTAAACAAGTGCAGAAAACTCTGGTGCAACAAATACAATATAAAATCATAAAAACATCCCCATAATGATCATAGCGAGTGAGGTTCAGTGGAAAAAGGCACCAAACTCATTTTTATCATTTAATTCCAAAGGACCGAGCGCATTGGCTCTAATAATCCAACGGGCTTCCTTCTCCATGAGTAAACAGTGTCTGTCCCCACCTCTTAAAAGGAACATCAACTTTTTCAGTGCCGGCAAATTTTATACAGGACACATCATTATCCCCTTAAGGACTCAGAGCGTTCCTGTACGTCCTGAGTCCGCTCCCGTCCATAGCGGTCGGGCCCGGCCTCTAACAACAGCCGTGGCTAATAGCGCACGGCACTGATCAGGGTGCTGCATGCTATTAACCCTTTGGAAGCGGCATTTAAAGCTGAATGCTGCGTCTAAAGTTAAAGTAAAACGTTGCCGGTTAGCCAAGGGGGCTGTTCGGGATCGCCGCAGTGACCCGAACAGCTGTAGGCCAGCAGGAGGGTCCCCTTACCTGCCCCCTGGTGTCCGATCGCCGAATGACTGCTCAGTGCCTGAGATCCAGGCATGAGCAGTCAAGCGGCAGAATCATTCTAAAATTATAAAAATATATCGTTAATTAAACCACACGGTCAATGGTGTGCACGCAAAAAAAATCCAAAGTCCAAAAATGCGTATTTTTGGTCACTTTTTACATCATGAAAAAATGTATAAAAAGCGATCAAAAAGCCAGATCAATACAAAAATGGTACCGCTAAAAACTTCAGATCATGGCACAAAAAATTAGCCCTCATACAGCCCCGTACATGGAAAAATAAAAAACATATAGGGGTCAGAAGATGTAGTACAAAATCAAACCTATATAAGTAGGGTATCATTTTACCATATGGACCTACAGAATAAAGGTAATGTGTCATTTTTTTACTGAAAAATGTACTGCATAGAAACGGAAGCCCTTTAAATTTACAAAATTGCGTTTTTTCTTAAATTTTGTCGCACAATGATTTTTTTTCTGTTTCACCGTAGAGTTGTGGGTAAAATGACTGGTGTTATTACAAAGTAGAATTGGTGGCGCAAAAAATAAGCCATAATATGGATTTTTAGGTGCAAAATTAGAAAACGAAAGTGCAAAAATTGAAAAACGCTCAGTTCTTAAGGGGTTATTATGTGAGTCATGTATATGGGCTTGTTTTTTAGGGAAGCATTGGAATTTGTCCTAAAAAGAATGCATTTCAATACAACAACAAGTGGTTTAGACAATGTCAAGGGGCCGCAATGGGGACCCCGGTCTCCTGCGTTTACGCCAATGTATTCTTGGCCATGTTTGAAAGCAGATTCGTCTTCACCTCCAATAACCCCTACGTAAAACACATAACATTTTATCTTTCTTTCGTTGATGATATTTTTGTTGTTTGGGAGGGAAGTGAAGACGAATTTGCTCAGTTTGTAAACTATCTTAAAACGGTAAATGACGTAAACATGATGTTTACACATCAGTTTGGAGGAAAGCAATTAGAATTTTTAAATGTCCAAATTTTGGCCACAGAAGAAACACTAGGTACCACCACATTACGTAAGAGCACCTCCCACAATACCTTTTTCCATTTTCAAAGTTCACACCCAATTCACACCAATTTGTCCGGATCAAACACATTAACAGTAGATACCTTGAGGAGGCTAAAGATTTAACCAGCCGCCTGTTAGCATGGGGATATCCCAATAAAATAGCATCTAAAGCCTTTGAAAAAGTACAGCAAAAAACTAGACAGGAATTATTAAGTCCTAAACCCAAAAAGAGAGAGAATACTGATCAAAGGTTTATGTTTTTGTTCAAAAACTTCCCCATGAACCATGTAATCAGTAATATCATTAAAAATAATTGGTTACAAGAGGATACAGATTTCAAGGTTCTTACAGCATCAAAACTGATAGTCACACAAAAACGTAATCAGACTCTGAATTCCCTCCTAAAAACTTTTAAAAATCAAAGCATAAAAAAACAGAACAGTTGATAGTGTTCCGAAAGGAAACTTTAAATGCCATAATTGTTTTATTTGTAATCAAAATCTGGCAAAAAGTTGGTTCAGGTTAGAGAATTATTCTTTAACAGTGAGAGAATGAATTACCTGCCAAACTACATTTGTAGTATATGGTTTAATCTGTCCATGTGGACACTATCATATCGGTAAGACAAAAAGAAAACTCCTGGTTCACGTAAAAGAGCATTTTCGCTCTGTCCGCAAGGGGTCACAGTCACAATCACAGTTTATAGCCCATATCCGTGACTCACATAATAATGATGTGTCCTGTATAAAATTTGCCGCCATTGAAAAAGTTGATGTTCCTATAAGTGGTGGAGACAGACAACCCTTATTCATGGAGCAGGAAGCCTGTTGGATTATTAGAGCAAATGCACTCGGTCCCTTGGGATTAAATGAAAAAAGTGAGTTTCTCCACTGAGCCTCACTCGCTATAATCATTATGGTGATGTTTTTATGGTTTTATGTTGTATCTGTTGCACCAGAGTTTGCTGCACTTGTTTACTGTTTCTATAATAACGCCCGTAAGGTTACTCCATATAAACTACACCTTGACGTGTTACGTCAGTGCAAGCCAGAGGAAGCACCACTGTGTGCGAAACTTGTTGCCACCCCCCTGCCTCACCTGTTCCACCGTTGCGCCTTGTGTGTCCGTCCTTCCCACTGCTGTGATCCTGTGTTGTGCCAAATAAAGCCTGGATTTCTATTGAGAAGTACGTAGTGAGTGAATTATCCTTAAACTTCTATTTACTTGGATATTTACCTGAACTCTACCTATTGGATGAGAGCACCTTCTCTACTCACATAAATTATGGAGCCAGTGTACACTAGTTACTAGCGGTGCCAGAATTTTTCCTTGTTCCTTGGTGAGAGTTTTAAGACTTACATTATGGGTAACACAGAGATTGAAATGGTTGGCACTAAAATATTTAAGAAGTAATGGTACTGGAGAGGCGTCCCCATGCCATAGTAACAAGAGATCATCTATGTAGCTCCCATACCATCATAGCCTCCATTTATATGGTGGGAGCATTCCTAGTGTATATGCTAAACAGAGGGGAACATTTTTAAAGGGTACTGCACTCATTTTATTATTATTATTATTATTATTATTTATTTTTTCAGTTTGCCCAGGCTGTAAAAAGAACAATAAATAAACGCTAACTTACCAGTGTGCAGATATCACCCTCCCGTTTTCTGGGCCCTGGTCTTCTACTGCATTCTGGGGCCCAACAGTTCACATTGCACTGAGCTTTTGGCCAGCTTCAGTTTTGTCCCGCCACGGCTGGTGATATGCTGAGTGGCAGTGTCATGTAACAGGCCCTGGCACCAGAAAGGAGGCTGTGCCCAGGGAGGTTACAGTACACTGCCGCTCAGCCTATCACAGGCTGAGACGGGACCTCTCAGGCCCCAGAATGCGGAAGAATACCGGGGCCCAGAAGACAGGAGAGCAATATCTGTATACCGTGGGAGGAGTGGTAGGTTAGTGGAGTACCCCTTTAATATGAACCCAGTGGAATACCCCTTTAATCTGAACCCAACCTTAGAAATCACATAGTCAGTCAAAGGTTTAGACAATCCTCTGTGAACTAAATGTCCAAAGAGAAGACAGATACCTGGCACTGGTTATGGAGGAGGCTATCAATCACATGTAGGTGAGTAGTTAAGCAGAGCGGTATGATCCAATCAATGTGCATTGCACATATGAAAATAACTTCTAGTATGATGTGTAGGAAGAAAGAAATGAAATCTGGAGCACTCACCCAATTATCTTAACAGTCAGTACTTTATTGATAGAAATCCATAAAGGTAAAATCTGTAAAAAAAAAGTACATGCTGGGGAGCGGAGGCAGTAGTGTGCACCGGGCGTCAGCTACCGTTTCACGCACAGAGGCATGTCATCAGACCCATCGGTGATTTTACCTCTGTGGATTTCTATCAATAAAGTACTGACTGTCAAGATAATTGGGTGAGTGCTCCAGATTTCATTTCTTTGTTCCTACACCTCTGTGAACTAAGGCTAGGGTCGCACAGCCATTGTGCTCCGACCTGGTTAGGGTCTGTTCAGCTTTCTTTTTCTTTTTTCTTTTTTTGTGCCTTACAAACCCTATACAGGTTGGTGCACAACTGACATCACCGGATCCCAACGGATCCCATTGACTTAAATTGGGTCCGTCTGGTGTCCAGCAACTTACAGAAGATGAACAGTGAAAAAAATAGGACATACACTATTTTCTTTTCTTCGCTCATTGCCCGACAGAGCTCCCTAGCAGAGCATAAACTATTTACCAGCACTAATACATTCTGGTCCACTTTCAGGACAGGAAAACATTTGTGTTGCGGATTGTAGAATGGACTATACTAGATACAACTGTAACAAACCCTCAGCTGTGACAATATTATACTCTTGTGTATGAACGAGAGATTTCCTTTTTAAGCAGAGATCTTGAATTTGTAATGAACTCAACCTGTTAAAAGTCTGTTGGAGAGTTACAGAACTCTTCATTGCACAAGGCTTACTGGAAACCTGCCTTGAACAACTGCAAGAGCAATACAGACACCACGTAGCAGGAAGACAGAGAAGACCCAAAGTGTAACTTGTAAGACTGAAATTGTGCATTGTCAATGTCTACAACAGCAAGCTAAAACCTGGGGCTCTCCAGCTGCCGAAAACTACAACTCAAAGCATGCATGGAAAGCCTTCAGCACTCTGGGCATGTTGGGAGTTGTAGTTATGAAACAGCTGGAGAGCCCCAGGTTGGGAAAATGCTGGTCTTCAAGAACAGTACACATAGGCAACAACCAGAGGAAGGACTAAGATACCTGGACAGCTATGAAACCAGCCATTTGCAACTTATCTGCAAGCTATGTTTCAGATTTTGTAGCCGATTTAGTTGTGGCTTTCATCTTTTGCTCTGTTGCAAACATCTGCAACCTATCACACAAGCTGTTGTACAAATTTCTAACATTGTTTACAAATTTCAAATGCATCTGTAAAAATAATGATGTAGGCATATATTGGAAAATAAAACATTTACACATCAACGGGCACAAACACAATAGTGCGCAGTCAATATAAACAGCAGGCAGCTCTAAAAAGGACACAGGAGTCCAGACCGGGAGAACATTGAAGAGGAAAGTGAGAACCATCCTAGACAGAGGTGCAGTGGAGAAACAATACGATATTCTCAGAGGGAGGTTTGTGGAAAGTGCACAATATTATAGCAGATTTCTGCGCCAAGGTTCTATCAATCTACTGTCATGTGGAACCTCTTACCTTCTTTAGGGGGATTGGGGTCCCACACTGACCACATCTGGACGAAAAAGAATGGGGTCCAGCAGGCAATATAAGCCAGCACTATGATGAAGGTCATCTTTACAGTCCGGATTTTAGCCTTGGAGATAAGCCTGACACTGCTGACCCTGGACAGGGTGGCTCTTCTGCTGGTGCTCAGTCTAAGATTGCTCTCGCACACAGTCTTCAGACGGATGTTTTGCCAGATCTTGTAGCTAATAAGCCCATAGCAGATGCTGAGGATCAGCACCGGGATAATGTACACAGACAGGGTTATCCATGTGATATAAGCTTTAGGTCCCCAGGGCAGGATAAAGTCAGCTCTGCAATCATAAACCCCATTTCCCACCTCTTTAAGGGAGAAGATAGCAGTTTGGGGGATGCTAAGAAGAAAGCTGAGGATCCAAGTAAAGAGGACATAGACACGGTCTGATCTCCTATGCAGAGACCTCAAGGGCTGACAGATAGCCAAGCATCTGTCTAGGGACATGAGCAGGAGCATATAGGTAGAAGCAAACATCCCTACTACCTGCAAGTAAGTGACCAACCTGCAAACAAAGTCTGGAGCATAGAACCTGAAGGTGATGTCCCAGATGAGTTGCGGAAGCACCTGGAACACTGCGACCACCAAATCTGCAATACTCAGGTGCTTCATGAAGAAGTACATACGGGAATGCTTGTGTCTATTAATGTAAATCCCCAAAAGTACACAGATGTTTCCAGCCAAGGCTAGGAAGAGGATGAGGGCCAGCACAGTCACTTCCACCTTTGCTACTTCTTCATTCCTTTTCAGGGGGTCCCTAGTGTTGTTGAAGCTTTGATTCCGGTTCTCCTGGCTGGAGTTTAACCATGAGGTGTTTTGCAGCCCGGAGCAGTCTGTATTAAGGCACTCCATCTCCAGGTGTAGTGATTCAGCTATACAAATCTACTAAATGTTCCTAAATTTACATCATCCCTTGAAGGAGAACATGCCCCTTGGCTCCTGAGGACCCTCCAACCTCTGGGTCACTCCAGACAGGTGACGGATCTGCTGCTTGCAACCTTCTGGATGCTTTCCTACTCTCTTGAAGATGAGGTGAAGAGGTGGTCTTTGCCAGCCCCTCCTTCCCCCCAGGACATACAGACACCCCCACCCCCTCCCCTGGACAATTATCAGAAAACAAACATGTGCAACCTCTTGTAGTGTATAAAAGCAATAGACTAGGAGAATCCCCAGCAGGTTCCATCCACAGGACTACTTCCAGGAGATGCAGCTCTTTGTATGTTTCAAAGCAAATTGTCCAAAATGTTGAACCTAACCTCCAGGTCAGCTGGTCAGGAGGACCACCACCCTCTGTGCAATATCCAGATAAATGGCTCAGTCCATTCTACACACTGAAGAAAAGTAGTCACCCACACAGGCCCCAGCTCCAGTCTATGAGATTCCTCACCTCTGTGAGACAGCTCTGTCCACAACTCCTCCTTGAACAGGTTCAGTGTCGCTCAGGAGCCTCCTCTCCAATAACCCTTCACATCTTGCAGACTGAGGAGAATGAGCAGCAGGGAAAGATGGAACAGCCCGCAGTCTCCGCCACATTAGGAGTAACGTATACTCTGCCAGGCCTGCACTACTCCCGGGTGACCTCTAGATGGAGGTGCAGGACATGGATCTTTATATGCTGCTGGAATGTGTCTGAATGGATGCGGAACCTCTGGGATTGTGGATGTTATACTACAAGGTAACAGATTATTCACACATTACAGGCGGCACTAGAAGCTGAGAAATGCCAACAACTTGAGGCAGACAGCTTATTTCTCTGCTGGTGGAAATAAAACCCATAAGGTCGTTGGTTAAAGGGGTTATCCAGCATAAAGTGATTTTAGTATGTACCTGGCAGATAGTAATGGACATGCTTAGGAAGGATCTGCGCTTGTCTTGGGGCTAAATGGCTATGTTGTGAGATTACCATAACACTGTGGCTAGCTTTTTGTGAACTGCTACTTCTTGTTTGACTTTTCTTTTTTTTGACTACAAATCCCACAATTCCGTTTCCTCCGTCCCACACATCAGCCATTGAAACATAAATGAGCTGCATCCATTCAAAAGACCTGTGGTTTTCAATCAGGGTGCCTACAGCTGTTGCATTAGTTGCAGATTGATCTCTCTCCCACCAAGCGATGCCTCCACCCATTGAAGCAGACAAGCACCCTGTCATCAGCTGACTAGTGAGTCAGGTCTCGGCCGCATTGCAAGCTGGGAAAAATCTGAGACAACAGTCATTTTGTATGTTGGTAAAAGTAAATATTGGAGTGAAAATCACAGAAGAATTGTAAGAAAACCGTTACACACAGGTACAGACACTATATTATGAACTACACTAACTTTAAAGCCCCTGTAGCATAGTCAAATAAAAAAAATTCCTGGAATACCCCTTTAACTAAAGTTATGGGAACTACTAGACCCACCAGGCTTCTAGCAGGGGCACATTCATGCTTGAAATCTAGGGTAGGTGGAAAAATAGCACAGTGCAAATATGGCAAGTTAGGTCTCTATCTGGTCACATCCTACTCCCCTATATATGTAAGACTAGGTTTATATGATGTTTTCCCAGTACATGGTATATACCAGTGTTTCCCACCAGAATGCCTCCAGCAGTTGTGAAACTACAACTCCCAGCAAAAGGCTGTCCGGGCATGCTGGGAGTTGTAGTTTCACAACAGCTGGAGGCACACTGGTTGGGAAACACTGGTGTAGACATTGGAGATACATATACTGTGACCTATAGACAGAGGGTCTATTGGGTTTAACCCCTTCAATTATGCACTTAAAATTCCATATTATGGCTTATTTAAAAAAAAAAATTTGCGCAGCCAATTCTACTTTGCAATTAGTAATTTTACCCAAAAATCCACGGCGAAATGGAAAAAAAAATTCACTGTGTGACAAAATTGAAGAAAAAATGCCATTTTGTAATTTTGGGGGGCTTCCGTTTCTACGCAGTGCATTTTTCGGTAAAAATGACACCTTTTCTTTATCCTGTAGGTCCATATGATTAAAATGATACCCTACTTATACTTTTGTCTTACTTCTGGAAAAAGAGGCTAATTTTTGCGATCTGAAGTTTTTAGCGGTACCATTTTTGTATTAATCGGACTTTCTGATCACTTTTTTATAAATTTTTTCATGATATAAAAAGGGACCAAAAATACGCTATTTTGGACTTTGGAATTTTTTTGTCCGTACACCATTGACCGTGCGGTTTAATTAATGATATATTTTTATAGTTCGGACATTTCCACACACAGCGATACCACGTGTTTAATTTTATTTATACAGTTTGTTTTTTTGTTTTTGTTTTTTGGGATGGGAATGGGACAACAGCAATGTGAACCTAGCTTAAAGGTGTTATCCAGGATTAGAAAAACCATAGCTGCTTTCTTCCAGAAACAGCACCACTCATGTCCCCAGTTTGTGTGTGGTAATGCAGCTTAGTTCCATTGTAGTAAACGAAGTTGTGATATCACAGACAACTTAAGGTCAGGTGTGGTGCTGTTTTCCCAAAAAAATTAAATCTTGGATAAGACCTTTAAGCTCTGTATATTAAAAATTGAGCTTTGGACACATAAAAATACATAAAGATGTAACTAAAGCAAAATTTCAGATCAGTTAAAAAGAGTTATCAGTGAGAAAACAAGGACCCAAAATGTGTCTGATTTGCCCTTAGCAACCAATGACAGCTCAGCTTTTATTTTTCTTGTGCAATTTGAGTTCTCATATAATATTCCACAGAACTATAGGGCCAGGTTCAGACTACGGAATCTCCGGGCAGAAAATTTCTAAACGGAGATTCGGAGTGCGGCCATCGTTGACTGAATCAATCGGCGCTAGGACCGTGCGGAAACTGCAGTCTTCAATAGATTGCAATGTGTTCCGCGAGTATTTTCACCTGAAGAAAGAGGCAACGCCATTCTTCTGGTGGAAATTTCCAAGCGGATTTTCCGTTCACAAATTCTGCTTCACAAATTCCGAAGTGTGAATTTGTGAATGGAGAACAATTCACTACACTGTACATTTTAGTAAGTGGAATTTCTGCCTGCAATTTCAAAGCGGAATTGCAGGCGGAAATTCCGTAGTGTCAACCTAGCCTAACAATGTCATAGTGATCTCTATGTGAAGGATTTTTTTTGAGTCAAAGCCAGAGGAGGATTCAAAAAGAATGGGAAATATGATTCAAAAAAATATGATAAATACCCCTATAGTGCCTCCTTTGAATATACAGGGTTCATAGGGTTTCTGACCTGGTGTCCGGAATTTTACCAGACTAAATAGGACTGTATATTGCCCTGTTTTGTATGGTTTTTTTTTTTTGTTTGTTTGTTTGTCTCTTAACAGAACCTCTGACTTAGATGTAAACAAAGCCTTAGTAGAGCATAGGAGCAGATACCAGAAATTGCATGAAAAATTAAAGGGATTGTCCAGTTCCTAATTTCTTTATTTATTTAACCGATAAAATGGACTATCCCTCTAAAAAGGATTTACATATAGAATTTAATAAATTACAGTGGCTCCAACAATTTTTTCCCTGGTCCTCAGATTGTCAGACTTGTCAAGCTCTTCTATTCATTTTAGATGCGTAAGGGAAGTGACAACTACTCCTAGTGCCAACAATGGTGCTCAGTGTGGTTGTCACTTTTATGTCGCTTAATGACTGGACCCAAGCCCCAGAACAGATACATATGGTCAGATATCAGTATTAAAGGGGAATAAAACCACAGGATAGGGGATAAATGCCTGATCATGGGGGGTACACCTGCTGGAATCTTCAGAACGGACCCACCTCCTACTTAGTGACAGCCTGCTCCGCCAATCCCCAGACACAGCAATGTCATGACTGGTGGAGCGGGCCGTCACTCCTGAAACCAGATCATCTTGGAAAGTGGGGGCCAGAGTGCTCCATGGTAGGACTTTCTTACTGCACAGATTGCGTGACTTGTGGCTTTCATGTTTTATTCTTCTTAGAGCTGTTGAACAGAAGCCAATATTTCATTTATACAATCTGTACTTTCCTCGTATGCGATGTCTTCCGTGATCCGCACCATACAGTGCTTGTTTTGACAGGACATGATGCTTTGCACACAGATGAGAGGTTTCCCATATGTTTGGAGCCAATCTGCCTGTAATCACATCCATTTAGCCTGGAATCGAGTGCACACTCACCTGCAGAGTCAGCCCAGGCTCACCTAGTGAAATGTGGCTCACATATAGCAATCCCCAGCTGGCTCCCGACTGAGGAACAGATGTGCAAAGCATAGAGTTCACTGCTAAGCCAAATATCAAAAGAGATATGTGGAGCCTGTGAAATCTCACGAACAAACTCATTTTTGGAGGACATCAGACCAAGCTCGGCCAGGAAGCAGCAGCCAAACACAAAGCTTCTGCTTTATAAACTGCATTATAGGAGAAACAGAATGCACAAAGAGCAACTACATTGTGAATTTGAGAATTACCCCATAGGGGGCACTGTTACAGAGGCTGCCTTATCATAAGGTCTACAGCTTTGTAATATACTTTGTGTTTCAGTGCCTCACAATGTATGCTTGTTGTCAGTAAATAGAACAAAAAGATGAATTCCAAAACATGTCAAGAGCTAACACTTCTCACAGCTGAGGTGTGTTCACAGTGTCATTTGAGTTTTATAAATACAGTACAAGTGTATTTGAGCCTGACATTTTAAAGGTTATCACCTTAACAATTATGGAGACCCATAAGAACAGGATGGGCTGCTGATGATGTGTTTATCTCACAGGGGGTTATGTACATTGTAACAAACCCTGAGATGTTATAAGTATTGGGTCAGGACAGTTTTTCAGCCTCAGCATATATTTCCCATTCACTGTCATTATGACTTTTCAGTATGCAACAATGAAAATAAATGTCTACTCTTGAAAAAGGGGGGGGGGGGGTTAAAGCTTTGTTTTCAGATACAGAGCTCCAAATCTCACGTACAAGCATAGAATTAAATGATACATTCCAGCTGCCTGCAGCCAATATGGCAGGTACTGAGGAAATAACTGCATACTGCTCATGTATTGCACTCTTTTATGGTGTTACAACGGGAGGCTCTGCTGTCTTCCACATCTGGGAGCTGAATGGGATACAGAACTGACATTACAATTTAGGGGGAGGAAAGGGTCATTGCAGTGTCCTAGTGCTCATTTACCAGTTGCTGTAGTCTAAAGGTTGTCATGAGGTTGCAGAGTGTTACAATAGCTAGATCCTGCTCAGGTATTGTGAGCTCAACATGCCCAATGTGTTACGTTATTTCACACTGCTACACATATGCATACACAGAGTAAAGATGAGCAAGTGTTCGTGATTTTTTTGTACTGCCACCATTGGTGGAAATATGTAAGGATGCATGAGGTTTGGGACATATGACCTGTTCAGATTAGAATGTGGGGAGTAATCTCCTGAGTACAACCCTTTCTTCCCAGTGGGTTGATACCAGTCTAGGCAATGTGAGAAGTCATCAAGGCTTTATCTTGGTTCACACTATGGGGACCAGATCATTTGAATGAGCCAACCGGAGTCAGATAGTGACTCCGGTCGGCTAATTTTTGCCCCTTATCCGGTTTTGTGACCGGACCTAAAACCGCAATATACCACAGCAAAAATTAGCCCTCCGCACTCACCATCTGACTCTGTTCGGCTCATTCAAATGAATGAGATTGGGTCCTGGTCGGCTGGAATACGGGAGCTCCCTGTTTTCACTCCCCCCAGATCCGGTCCCCGTATAGCCAAAACGTAGTGAGAACCCAGCCCAAGTCTATTGTGTCTTCCTGATAGCAAAGTCTGCTGTGCAGTAACTTAGCTTAGTCCAGGCTCTGCTAGTTCCAAGTGAAATCAGCTCTGGGTCGAGCACTGTGACATTTGGAACACTTTACCAAAGAATTATTTCCAGTCCACACAGAGTGGGTATTCATTCCTACCATCCGGTTTGTGCTCCAAGAGAGAGAATCATCGAAGCTAAAACATATAGAAGCTATACAAGTGCTCTTCTGCTATCACCTGACAAATCTGACGAATCCGAATTTGTTACGAATTTCAAGAAAAATTTGATTTGCAACGAATGTGAATATCGGCGCGATTCAATTCCTTCATTAAACTCCATTTAGTGCGGTCCAGGATCCAGGGCATCTAAAATGGCAGATCCACATGTGAGGACATGGGGCAAGGAATCCTGGGAAGGCGGGAACAAGGGTAGGCGGGATGATGCTGAATCGCATGCAGGATGCAGCCTATCAGCAGCCCTATATAATTCTGGTGGACAGAGAGCGGTGCATTTTTCACAGAAAATAATTTTTACTGCAGCGATTAACCTACTAGTCACTTTCTACAGCATTATATTACAGAGAGGGGCAGAGGGCTGTGTGTTACCTCATACGTTTGAACAAGCTGGCTCAGCTGGAGAAGCGTTAGGAGAGGAGGGAGGAATACATTTTTAGCGCAACTCTGTGTCTTTGTTCCACAACAAATGGTCTGCTGGTTACTAGTCTGTAGACGGTATAATACATACCCAGCAGTCCATTCCTAATAGTCTTTAGTGTACTGCTGGTGTTTTGCACAAATGCTTATTTAAGTGTACTGTAGTACATTTTTCTGCCCTCATAAGTGCATACCACATACCTACATCTAAGTAGTACACTATTTTGTACCTGTTAAACTCTCGAGGGCCTAGATACTGTGAAAGGCCAGGCAAAAGAAATGACCGGCTGGTGTTTTACTCAAATACTTTTTTAAACATACTGTAGTGCATTTTTCTGCCCTCATATGTGCATACCACATACCTACATGTAAGTGGTGTACTATTTTGTACCTGTTAAACGCTCGAGGGCCTAGATACTGTGAAAGGCCAGGCAAAATTACTCACCGGCTGGTGTTGTACTGAAATACTTTTTTAAGCGTACTGTATTGCATTTTTCTGCCCTCATAAGTGCATACCACATACCTACATCTAAGTGTTGTACCATTTTGTTCATGATAAAGTCTTAAGGGCCTAGTTATTGTAAAAGGCCAGCCAAAAATACACACCTGCTGCTGTTCTAGACAAATACTGTTTTAAGAGTAGTGAAGCGTATTGTACTCCCCTCATATACGCACTAAGTATGTCAGGCAGAGAAGTGCCAAGTCGTGCACAGAGGAGTGGCAGAAGCTTAATTCATCAGGCGTAGGCAGAGGTCGCAGCAGAGTGGGGCGTGTGGCAGCAGGAGTCGCAGCAAGAGGTCTGAGCTCCCGATGTCAGTTAGCAGTCGTGTCTCGACGAGCAACCCAGCAGCCGTGATTGATTGGTTCACTCGGTCATCCACTTCATCCCAAGTGACATCCGACACCCCCAGTCAACAGTCGGTGGGTTCCTCAGACTCAACCCTCAGTTGGCATGGCCCTCATGATGCTGCTGCCACCTTCAGGGTTACAGAAATTCCTCTGCATCAGACCACAGGTAAGTATTGAGGCTATGCATTAGCAAAAATGTAACTTTTCTTAGGATATAATATATGGGCCCAAATTTTTTTTTAAATCTAACAAAAGGAAAGTCGTTCAAAAAACACCATGTGCCACCTACACCAGCAAGTATTGATGCGATGCAAAGACCTCTAAAAGGTAGAAGGGAAAAACGTGTGGTCCATTGTAACAAGTGGGGGTAAAAACTACTTCCCCTCTAAGGCCCTACTCTCGCACTATTAATTCCCTTCTTGGCAAGTTTCGTCCTAAAAAGGGCAGCCCCACACAGGAACCTCTCCCTATTTCCAACTAAAAACCCTAGGAAATGGCAGTGTTTTTAGGTGGAAATAGGAGAGGTTCCTGTGTGGGGCCACCCTTTTTAGGACGAGTAACACTTGCCAATAAGGGAATTAATAGTGCGAGAGTAGGTCCTTACAGGGGAAGTTTTTACCCCAACCTGTTACAATGGACCATACATTTGCATCACTTCAATACTTGGTGGTGTATGCGGCACATGCTGTTTTTTGCACACCTTTCCTTTTGTTAGCTTTCCAAAAAAATTTGGGTCCATATATTTTATCCTAAGAATAATATTAAAAGTTAAGTTTTACGTAATGCATATCCTCAATAATTACTTGTGCACACCAACACTTTAACCAAAAAGACCGTTTTCTTTTGCCTACCTGCCTCAGCTACTAATCTGACCTTCGCCACCGCATACTGGTATTAACATCCACCCCCTCACTCTACCAAAATGTACCAAAGTGCACGGCAGCACCAACGTGTGGAGCTGTAACTATGGTCAGGGACAATACATATCCTTTACGGACCACTGGGTAAATGAGGTTCCTGCACAGCTAGAACATCAACTTGGACAGGTCACGCCGCTTCCGCCTCCACGCTCTCAGGCCGTTGGTCCTGCGACAGTGTGTAACTCTGCCTCCTCATCCTCCACCATGTCCCATAGTCACCCCAAGGAGAACTCATCTGTCCACAAAAAATGTGGAGAGACTGACCTTTGTGAAGATGATTCAGGCAGGGATCAGCCAGGATTTCAACCCACCAATGCCTGATGCATCAGAGTAGATTGACCACGGTACCACACCAACACTTCACAAATATGGATAGTCTCAAACAGATTTAAGGCGCTGCTCCCCAGTTACAAATATTCCTCCGTATCAGACCTTTTTTTACCCACCTTTGTCACCGGGTACTGGTATTGCCACCCACCACACCACTCTGTCACCGGGTCACTTTCAGGACTCCTGATGCTGCTGCTGCCATCTCCAGGCGGTGTCATTTTGCCCTCATATGTTCTCTTCATGCTGCTGCCACCTCCACGCTGTGCCACTTAGCCACTATATGTTCTCATGCTTTTGCCAAATCCAGTCGGTGCCATTCAGCCACTATATGGTCTCCTCATGCTTCTGCCACCTCCAGGCTGTGTCACTCAGCCACTATATGTCTACTCATACTGTTGCCAATTCCAAGCTGTGACATTCAGCCACTATATGGTCTCCTCATCTGCTGTCAACTCCAGGCTGTGCCATTCAGCCACTATATGTCTACTCAAGCTGTTGCCAACTCCATGCTGTGCCATTCAGCCAGTATATGGTCTCCTCATGCTTCTGCCACCTCCATGCTGTGTCATTCAGCACCTATATGTCTCCGCATGCTTCTGCCACCTCCACGCTGTGTCATTCAGCCACTATATGGTTTACTGATGTTGCTGGGCCTGGGGCATTACCTAAAGAATTTTATGGTAGCACTAGCTACCATAAATCTTCAATTTAAATTAGAAAATTCATCTTTTAATCTTAGGGATTATGAGGCCCTATGGTCTCCCCATGCTGCCGCATACTCCAGGCTGTGTCATTCAGCCACAATATGGTCTCCTCTTGCTGCTGCCAATTCCAGGCTGTGTCATTCAGCCAGATTATGGTCTCCTCATGCTGCTGCCAACTCTAGGCTTTGTCATTGTGCCGCCATGTGACTCCTTGTTAAATTGGGTTTTGTGGTCATACAGTATTAGTTCAAAATAAACACCGGGACATTAAACTTGGGAATCTAATATAAATCTTAAATTTAAAAAAATTTATGTAATCTTTCCAAGACTAATAAATGAAACATTCGCACTTTCACAGTCAGGGGGCGCTGAGAGGCAGAGCCTGGAACAGGTTGTGTCATGGCTGGCGGAGGACCGCCATCTCGATGCTCACCAGTATGGAAAATCAAAAAATTAAAATAAATTCAAATGAATTAAAAATTACATAAAAATCTGCCACATCCAGATGATCTGCGGCAGTGATTCTAATAGCGATGCCTGTCATCTGCATGTCATATTAAATAACAGTATTATTTCACTCACACAGCACACTCCCTATGCGTGTTAGGACAAGGCAAAGTGTTCTACACCCCTATTGTCACACTCTGCGCTCCGGCCGCAAGCAACAGCCGTGAGCGCATTGTCTCTGTGTCCCCAACTGCCGGCAGGGGTGGGATTTGCATCACGGGACGTGCCCACATACAAATCCCAGCCAGTCACTCACCACACTCCACTGCAGCCTCCTTTCCTGTGTCTCAGCTCCGGCACGCGCGTGAGCTCTGAAATTTAAAAAGCCAGTATGCCCATAATTAGTTGTTATACCTGACACTACATTATAAAGATAAAAAAAACAACAGGATGCACTCCGTAGTGTGATACCTTCAGGTAAGACAATACCGCAAAGTGTGAACTGTGCTTACCAAGGTGAGTTGTATTCCATCCAAGTACAACCATGGCACTCCATGCCAACATAAAACTAATAAATTGTGACTTCCTCCAACACCAGAAAGGTAAAAAGGGCGCTGAGACCAGGATAAAATTGAGGAATTTTTTTTACCCACAATGCAACGCGTTTCACTGAAATTCAAACCCATGATGAGAAACAAGATTAACCCTTTAGAAACTTTTTCACAATAAAATACAGATGTATAAAAATGTATACATGAAAAAATAGAAACAATATAAAAATATGCATAAACACATGCTAGAGACATAAAATATACAGAAAGAAAAATATATACAGAACTCAATGGGCATTTTCTAGGGTTTCGTTCAGACCATCTGGAAATAAAGTAGCAAGGAAAAACATCCAAAACGCTTCTCTGTTGTTTAATTTTTGCATGCGGCTATGAATGTGTTCTGAAATAGTTTCAAGGATCATGAGTTTCAAACTGTTCATACAACTATTGTGCTTGAGAGTTAAATGACAGGAAATGCTATGAAGCATAACTCAATTTTTTATATTAGATCTGTGTTTATTCATACGTGACCGCACGGTCTGAACTGTGCGGCCCACGTACTGAAGTCCACAGGTACAGGTCAGAAGATAAACAACATAAGAACTATCACAGATGTAATGCCCTTTAATGAAAAAATATTTCTTCGTAATATGGGAAGAAAAGGAGAAAAATGGGTCTCCTATCATGGAAACGTGCCAGGGGTTTCCATCGCTCCCTGACCATTAACAGTGGGAGTGTCACATTAAATCTACTGGGAGCTAATACATTTCTCAAATTTGAAGATCTACAGAAGGTAATCCCTGGTTGGTGAGGTATTATATTTTTCATAATAGGGTCATTCATCAAAATTGACCAATGTTTGGAAAACATTTTTTGATATTACTTACAGCACAAAGTTGTGTTAATATGAGTTATCAACAACCGAATTGCCTGATACACTGGTAGGTTTCTCCTTTACTAAAGTCTGGATGGTACATTTTTATCCATTTGGGGTTGTGAGAACTATTATAGTCGAGTAGACTGTTCACATCCACCTTTTAAAAAAAAAGTTTCAGTGGAAATATTTTCCAATACCATCTTTCTTTATAAGTAAGTCAAGAAATTCTATTTCATTTTCAGGAAAATGTGAAGTAAAAGAAAGATCCCAGTCATTAGAGTTGAGGTAGAAGACAAATTGTTTGGCCAAAGCCGGATCGCCCGACCAAACAAAGATTAAATCATCTATAAAACACCTATAAAAAATTATAAAGGGACTAAATTGAGGGCACTGCGCTATATAAAGGGACTTGAATCGACCCATTATCACATTTGTTTAACTGGGGGCGAAACGAGTCCCCATAGCGCAGCCCCTCATCTGCCTATCAATAGTGGTGTTGAACGAAAAAACATTGTGCTCCAAAATAAATTTCATAGCTTCAATCAGAAATAAACTCTGAGAAACATTGAATGAACAGTCACTGTCAAAGATATTGTGAACAGCTTTCAGACTTACATTTGTAGAAATATTTGAATAAAGTGCACAAACATCTAAAGTAATAAAAGACAAATGTGGGGGTAAAACTGAAGACTGTAATTTTCTAATGAGCTGTGTAGAATCCTTAAGGTAAGCAGGTAACTGTTAAACAAAAGGTTGTAGAAATAAATCAATATAGTTGTAACGCCGAGCGCTCCGGGCCCCGCTTCCCCTCCGGAGCGCTCGCGGCGTTACTCTCCTACTTGCAGCGCTCTGGCCAGCGAGTCTGACCGGGAGTGCTGCTCTGTGTCCCTCGGCAGGGATGCGATCCCCGTGGTGGGACGAGCCCGCCCGCGGGTAGCATCCCGTGTCACTTACCGGCCCCGTCCATCTGCTCAGTCCCGGCGCGCGCGGCCCCCGCTCCTTAGGGCGCGCGCGCGCCGGGCCTCTCAGATTTAAAGGGCCAGTGCACCATTAATTGGTGCCTGGCCCAATTAGTTCTAAGCACTCACCACTCCATAAAAACCCACTTCCCCTTCCTGTCCCTGTTGGATCTTGTTGCCTTGTGCCCTGAGAAAGCGTTTCTGTGTGTTCCATTGCCTGTGTATCCAGACCCTTGCCGTTGCCCCTGACTACGAACCATTGCTGCCTGCCCAGACCTTCTGCTACGTCCGACCTTGCTCTTGCCTTGTCCTTGTGTACCGCCAGTGAGGTTGAGTCGCTATCGGGTGGAACAACCTGGGGGTTACCTGCCACTGCAAGTCCATCCCGCTTTGCGGCAGCTCTGGTGAAAACCAGTAACCCCTTAGACTCCGTCCCCCTGGTACGGCCCACGCCATCACCTCACTGACACAGAGGATCCACCACCCGTGTCCTCCCCGCATACCAGTCCGGATAATGACAGTAGATCCGGCCATGGATCCCGCTGAGGTCCCGCTGCCCAGTGTCGCTGACCTAACCTCCGTGGTCGCTTAGCAATCACAGCAGATCGCGCAACAAGGACAACAGCTGACTCAGTTGACCGCTATGCTGCAACAGCTTCTGCCGCAACAACAGCAACCATCTCCTCCGCCAGCTCCTGCATCTCCTCCGCAGCAAGTGGCTGCTCCCAGTTTCCGCCTGTCTCTTCCAGACAAGTTTGATGGGGACTCTAAACTGTGCCGTGGATTCCTGTCCCAGTGTTCCCTACACCTGGAGATGATGTCAGACCAATTTCCTACAGAACGGTCCAAGGTGGCGTTCGTGGTCAGCCTCCTGTCTGGAAAGGCCTTGTCATGGGCCCCACCGCTTTGGGACTGCAACGATCCTGCCACTGCTACAATCCAGTCCTTCTTCTCAGAAGTACGTAGTGTCTTTGAGGAGCCAGCCCAGGCTTCCTCAGCCGAGACTGCTTTGCTGAATCTTATCCAAGGGAGTTCTTCAGTGGGCGAATATGCCATCCAGTAGACATGTTCAATTCGATTCGGCACGAATGTCTAATTTATCGAATTTTACCGTTTTTGGGCATTCGGACCGATCCGAATGCACGAAAACATATTTTGAACATTCCCGAATAGCCACGATAATACAAATAGCAAAATAACGAATGCATTCGCTATTTCCCGAATACATGCGGTAAATAATGAATGCATTCGTTATCCGTAAAGGAACATAAAGAATTCATTCTAATAACAAAGATAATAAAAAGGATACAGATAGTTTGATTGTTTGGATACATTCAGTATTCGGGTACATTCACAGTAAATCTTTTTATTCTTTTTTGGACTTAAGTGATCCTAAAAAATTATGGAGATACCTTTTTTATTAAAATTTCGTAGGGTACCATAAAAAAATCATAATAAAAAAGAAACAGTAGTGATGGAAAAAATTGTATCTAACGAAATGTATCTTTTTATTATGAAATGTTTATAAATTTTTAAACAGGGATCATGTGATTATGTGAGTCGGTAAAGCACTAAAAATGTAGCCGACAATAATAAAAATGTAGTGTGTGCGTGTTTTTCACTTTTTTTAAAACATTTTTTAGGTAGTACTACTACTCCCAGCATGGAACACACTCTTCCATGATGGGAGTAGTAGTTACCTGTACTAATTGACAGATCGCAGGGGTCCCTTGCGATCCTCTTGTATAATGTATAGATGCGGCGGCTGCTCTTCTATGGTCCCCTGCACTCACGTATATATACACATATTCATATTTCCCGCAGAGCTGTGATTGGCCAGATGGTTCCAGCCAATCACAGCTCTCTGTGTGAAATATGAATATGTGTATATATACGGCCGTGCAGGGGACCATAGGAGAGCGGCCGCCGCATCCATACATTATACAGGAGCATCACAGTGGGTGTCAGGAGTGATACCCACAGTGATCTTTCTTTTACTACAAGTACTGCTACTCCCAACATGGAGTACACTCTGCTCCATGCTGGGAGCTGTAGTACCTGCATTAATAGACAGATCGAAGCGGGTGTCAGAATTTACACTCGCTGCAATATGTCTATTAATGTAGGTACTACAGCTCCCAGCATGGAGCAGAGTGTGCTCCATGTTGGGAGTATTAGTACCTGCAGTAAGGGACAGATCCCAGGGATGTCACTTCTCCTGACACCCGCTGCGATAGTCCTTATGTGAATGTCGGGATCAGCTGTTCTCAGGGCTACAGAGCCGGGAGAACAGCTGACACTGAGCCGTAGGTATACATCCTATATCTACTGCCCAGCAAGAACTTACAGTGAGCCTGCAATGTGTATACTGTATACACATTGCTGGCTCACTTAACCCCTTGCTGAGCTGTGTGCTATGCGCAAGCCCAGCAAGGGAAGAGTTAACTTACACTGCTGGACAGTGTAGGTTAACACTTTGGGCGGTATACACTATATACAGCTATCTATAGATAGCTGTATACTGTGTATACAGAAGACGAAGTCTGCTTAATTCCCTCGAGTACCGGGCAGGTCCATGTAGCTCCGCCCCCTAGTGATTATGTCATTAGGGACGGAGCTACAGAAGGGAACAAGGCTAGTTAATCTGAAGCTCTGTTCACATTGTCCGTTTTGTATAATGTGAACAGACCCATCTGGCAGTGTCTACCAAGACAGGGAGACTCCAGCTGTTGCTAAACTACAACTCCCAGCATGGGCATGCTGGGAGTTGTAGTTTTGCACCAATTGGTGGCTCCCTGTTTGGGTAGACATTGCATCATGGGTGCTCTCCCCAGCGGACAGCGCCAAAAATGTCATAACCATTTTTTTGTGTTTTTTTTCTTCTCGTTTCAGATCCGTGTATGCAGAGGATTACTGCGGATTCGATGGAGTACGGGGGATTATTATTTTTTTCTTTTAATAAAATGGTTAACGAGGGCTGTGGGGGAGTGTTTTTTTAAATAAAATAATTTGTTGTGTTTTTTTTTCATTGAATTTTCAGGGTTAGTAGTGGAAGCTGGTCTTATTGACTGAATCCATTACTAAGCCAGGGCTTAGCGCTAACCCCCAATTATTACCCCTGTACCCACCGCCACAGGGGTGCCGGGAAGAGCCGGTACCAACAGGCCCGGAGCGTCAAAAATGGCCCTCCTGGGCCTAGGCGGTAACAGGCTGGCGTTATTTAGGCTGGGGAGGGCCAGTAACAATGGTCCTCGCCCACCCTGGTAACGTCAGGCTGTTGCTGTTTGGTCGGTATTGTGCTGTGAATGAAAATACGGGGAACCCAATGCGTTTTTTTATTTTTATTTATTTAAATAAAAGAAATAAAAAAAACGTATAGGGTTCCCCATATTTTCATTCTCAGCACAATACCGACCAAACAGCAACAGCCTGACGTTACCAGGGTGGGCGAGGACCATTGTTACTGGCCCTCCCCAGCCTAAATAACGCCAGACTGTTACCGCCTAGGCCCAGGAGCACCATTTTTGACGCTCCGGGCCTGTTGGTACCGGCTCTTCCCGGCACCCCCGTGGCGGTGGGTACCGGGGTAATAATTGGGGGTTAGCGCTAGCTGTTTTTGGGGCTAGCACTAAGCCCTGGCTTAGTAATGGATTCAGTCAATAAGACCAGCTTCCACTACTAAGCCTGAAAATTCAATTTAAAAAAAACACAACACATTGGAAAAATTATTTTATTTAAAAAAACACTCCCCCACAGCCCTCGTTAACCTTTTTTTAAAAGAAAAAAAAAAGAATCCGCCGTAATCCATCGAATCCGCAGTAATCCTCTGCATACACGGACCTGAAACGAGAAGAAAAAAAACACTCCCAACACCAGAATACCGAATGTATCCGAAAAATCAAAACCGAAAATATTGCCGAACCAAAATTTTTTTCCAAAACGAAAAAACGAAACGAAAATTTTTCTAGTGCACAAGTCTACCATCCAGTTCCGCACCCTCGCCTCTGAGCTATCCTGGAATAATGAGGCCCTCTGCGCGACCTTCAAGAAAGGCTTATCCAGTCACATCAAAGATGTCCTGGCCGCACGAGAAATTCCTGCTAACCTGTCTGAACTCATCCATTTGGCCACCCGCATCGACATGCGTTTCACGGAAAGACGCCAGGAGCTTCGTCAGGAAAAGGATCTTGTTCACATCAGGCGGTTTTCCTCCCAGGCTCCTCTCTTCCAATGTCCTTTGCAATCTGTTCCTGTGTCTCCTGCCGAGGAGGCTATGCAAGCCTGACCCAACAAGAGAGGACTCGCCGTAGGAATGAAAACCTGTGTCTATACTGTGCAAGCACCGAACATTTCCTAAAAGACTTTCCTATTCGTCCTCCGCGGCTGAGAAACGCAAACACTCACCTAGTTAACGTAGGAGTGAATTCTACCTCTCCACGATTGACTTTACCTGTGCGTATTGCTATACCCGCTAATGCTACTTCCTTCTCCGTTGTGGCCTTCTTGGACTGGGGTTCAGCAGGATTTTTCATTGAAGCCTCCCTAGTCAACAGATTCAACATACCAGTTACCCGTCTTGTCAAACCTCTCTTCATTTCATCCGTCAATGAAGAGAGACTGGTCTGCACCGTGCGTTACCGCACTCAACCGCTACTCATGAGTGTTGGAGTTCACCATCATGAACATATTGAATTTTTTGTGCTACCCAACTGCACTTCTGAAATCTTTCTGGGCTTACCCTGGCTCCAACGTCATTCGCCTAGCCTCGACTGGGTCACCGGGGACATTAAGAGCTGGGGATCTTCTTGCCACAAGCGATGTCTCCACCCAGTTTCTTCCTGCCAAGTCTCCATGGCTACTCCATTGCCAGGTCTTCCTAAGGCCTATCAGGACTTTTCGGACATCTTTTGTGAAAAGCAAGCATAGGTCTTACCTCCACATAGACCCTATGACTGCCCTATCGACCTGCTCCCTGCTACCACACCGCCCCATGGTAGGATTTACCCACTTTCTGCCCCGGAATCACAAGCTATGTCTGAGTACATACAAGAAAACCTCAAAAGAGGTTTTATCCGGAAATCTTCTTCTCCAGCTGGAGCTGGATTTTTCTTTGTCACTAAAAAAGATGGATCTCTCCGCCCTTGTATTGATTACCGCGGTCTCAATAAAATTACCGTAAAAAATCGCTATCCTCTGCCTCTCATCTCCGAACTCTTCGACTGACTGCGAGGAGCCAAGATTTTCACCAAACTTGATTTAAGGGGCACATATAACCTCATCCGTATTCGAGCAGGCGACGAATGGAAAACCGCCTTCAATACCAGAGATGGTCACTTTGAATACCTAGTCATGCCCTTTGGTCTATGCAACGCCCCAGCAGTCTTTCAGGAGTTTGTTAATGAGATTTTTCGGGACATGCTGTACTCCTGTGTGGTAGTCTACCTTGACGACATCCTCATTTTTTCCTCCAACCTAGAGGAACATCGCCTTCATGTTCGTCAAGTGCTCCAGCGACTACGCCAAAATCAACTTTACGCTAAAATTGAAAAGTGTCTATTCGAACGCAGCAGTCTTCCCTTCCTGGGATACATTGTGTCCGGACAAGGTCTTCAAATGGACCCTGATAAACTTTCTGCGGTAATGGATTGGCCTTGTCCCACTGGCCTGCGAGCGATCCAAAGATTTCCCGGATTTGCAAATTATTATCGTCAATTCATTCCCCACTTCTCCACCATCGTTGCTCCTATTGTAGCACTGACTAAGAAAACTGCTAATCCGAAATCCTGGCCTGGCCTTTAACCACCTCAAAGCCGCCTTCTTCTCAGCTCCAGTCTTGTCCAGACCAGATCCTCGGAAGCCCTTCTTCCTCGAGGTTGACGCCTCCTCTGTTGGAGCTGGAGCTGTTCTCCTTCAAATATCCGCTAAAGGAAAAAATGTCACTTGTGGATTTTTCTCCAAAACTTTTTCTCCTCCAGAAAAAAACTATTCCATTGGAGACCGTGAACTATTGGCAATTAAGTTGGCCCTTGAGGAGTGGAGATATCTTCTGGAAGGATCCCTTCACCCTATCACCATCTATACAGATCACAAAAATCTGTCTTATCTCCAATCCACCCAGCGGCTAAAACCTCGCCAGGCTAGGGGGTCGTTGTTTTTTGCCCGTTTCAACTTTCAAATCCATTTTTGTCCCGCAGACAAGAATGTCAGAGCTGATGCTCTATCTCGTACCACCGATGCCTCTGAAGCCGAGACCCTTCCTCAGCACATCATCCCCCCTGAGTGTCTGATCTCTTCTGCTCCTGCTTCTCTGGTGCTTACCCCTCCAGGAAAGACTTATGTTCCTCCCCATCTTCCCCTCCGGATCCTTAAATGGGGCCATTCCTCAATTCTGGCTGGTCACGCTGGAATCAATAAGACTTTACAGTTGATTGCCAGACACTATTGGTGTTCCTCCTTGGAAAAGGATGTGACCGATTTCGTACGAGCCTGTACAGTATGTGCACGTGACAAGACCCCTCGTCAGAAGCCTTCAGGTCTTCTCCATCCGCTGCCGGTGCCTGAACAGCCTTGGTCCCACATAGCCATGGACTTCATCACTGATCTTCATGTATCCCATGGCAACAATGTCATTTGGGTGGTCGTTGATCGTTTTCCAAAATGGCTCACTTTATTCCGCTTCCAGGCCTTCCTTCTGCGCCACAGTTGGCGAAGCAATTTTTTCTGCAGATTTTTCGTCTTCACGGGCTTTCCACGCATATCGTCTTGGATAGAGGCGTTCAATTTGTGTCTAAATTTTGGAGAACTCTCTGTAATCAATTAAAGATCAAATTAAATTTCTCGTCCTCCTAACACCCGCAGTCCAATGGTCAAGTGGAGAGAGTGAACCAGATCCTTGGTGACTACCTGCGACATTTTGTCTCCTCGCGCCAAGATAATTGGGTCGACCTGTTACCCTGGGCTGAATTCTCGTACAATTTAAAAAACTCTGAGTCATCCGCCAAGTCTCCGTTTTTTGTGGTGTACGGCCGTCACCCGCTTCCCCCCCTCCCCATTCTCACTTCATCGGGAGTTCCTGCCGTAGATGAATTGACCCGGGATTTTTCCTCGATTTGGAAAGAGACTCAAAAGTCGCTCTCACTGGCCTCTTCTCGAATGAAGAGACATGCGGATAAGAAGAGAAGAACTCCTCCTGTCTTTGCCCCTGGTGACAACGTGTGGCTCTCTGCAAAATATATTCGGTTTTGTGTCCCTAGCTACAAGCTGGGTCCACGTTACCTCGGGCCATTTAGAGTCAAAAGTCAAATCAACTCTGTCTCCTACAAGCTCCATCTTCCTCCTTCTATTCGTATTCCTAACTCCTTTCATGTATCCCTTCTCAAACCTCTCATTCTTAACCGCTTTTCCCCCAAGGTCACCGTTCCTGCTCCTGTCACTGGGTCCTCTGACGTTTTCTCGGTAAACGAAATCCTCGCCTCCAAGGTTGTCAGAGGTAAAAAAAAAATTCTTGTTGACTGGGAGAATTGTGGCCCCGAAGAGAGGTCTTGGGAGCCCGAGGACAATATCCTCAACAAGGAGCTCATCCATAGGTTCCTGGGCTCCAAAAAGAGGGGGAGACCAAAGGGGGGGGTACTGTAACGCCGAGCGCTCCGGGCCCCGCTTCCCCTCTGGAGCGCTCGCGGCGTTACTCTCCTACTTGCAGCGCTCCGGTCAGCGAGTCTGACCGGGAGCGCTGCTCTGTGTCACGGCGGGGATGCGATCCATGTGGCGGGACGTGCCCGCCCGCGGGTCGCATCCCGTGTCACTTATCGGCCCTGTCCTTCTGCTCAGTCCTGGGGCGCGCGGCCCCGCTCCTTAGGGCGCGCGCGCCGGGTCTCTCAGATTTAAAGGGCCAGTGCACCATTAATTGGTGCCTGGCCCAATTAGTTCTAAGCACTCCCCACTCCATAAAAACCCACTTCCCCTTCCTGTCCCTGTTGGATCTTGTTGCCTTGTGCCCTGAGAAAGCGTTTCTGTGTGTTCCATTGCCTGTGTATCCAGACCCTTGCCGTTGCCCCTGACTACGAACCATTGCTGCCTGCCCAGACCTTCTGCTACGTCTGACCTTGCTCTTGCCTTGTCCTTGTGTACCGCACCTGTCTCAGCAATCAGTGAGGTTGAGTCGCTATCGGGTGGAACGACCTGGGGGTTACCTGCCACTGCAAGTCCATCCCGCTTTGAGGCGGGCTCTGGTGAAAACCAGTAACCCCTTAGATTCCGTTCCCCTGGTACGGCCCACGCCATCACTCCACTGACACAGAGGATCCACCACCCGTGTCCTCCCCGCATACCAGTCCGTATCCTGACAATAGTGAGATAAATTACTAGTGAGGGAACCTATACCCGAAATGATAGGACGACCAGGGGGATGTGTAATAGATTTGTGAAGTTTGGGATAATAATAAAAAATAGGTAGTGAGCAATGTTTAACTGACAAGAAATCTTTTTCCTTCTTATTTAATAGGGACAGATTTAAAGCTTTTTTAATTAGTGCATTATATTCAAGTAGATAATGGTGGGAAGCTTCCAAAGCAAGAAGCTCGTAATAATTTGTGTCAGACAAAATATTTAGAGCCTCCTTGATATAATCATCTCTATTTAAGATAGCTATCCCCCCCCCCCCCCCCCCCAACCCCTTTATCGGCAGGGCAAACATGTATTATTTTGTAATGATCTAATAGCATTACGTTCATGGTTGGAAAGATTATCAATATAACCAGAAAATCTAACAGTCTCATGTAGTTTACATAACTCCTTGGAAACCAAAGGGTAAAATGTTGTTTTCAAGTGTGAACCTTTATGCTGAAGGGGATAAAATGAAGAAATCGGTGTAACTTCAACATGTCTTATAATTGAAGGAGTGGTGTTATCCATAACTTCACAAAAAGGTGATGTAAGTGGATTACTGAGAGACATCGGTGTATCACAATTACAATGAATAACATTATCACTATCACGTTTCTGCTTCAGGGAAAAATGTCACCCCAATGTAAGTTTACGCATAAATCTATTCAAATCCCCAAAAAGTTGAAAATTTTTGGTACAGCGGTTGGACAGAAAGAAAGACCCTCAGTTAAAAGGTAAATTTCATTCTGTTGTAACATATAAGAAGACAAATTAAACAATTTAATGTTAGACTGATCTTTAGTATCAGATAAAATGGATTCAATGTCTATTTTGGCAGTTTGTTCTTTTTTATATTGTGATCTGATTTTACGTTTGGCCCCTCCTCTAGACCCTCTGGGTGATTTTTCTTTTTCTTATGGGGGTATTTTGAGCTGGTAAAAAGTATTGGGTAATACGGTTTAATGGTGGACTTTTCAAGATCAGGGGAGGGTGCACAATGTTCACACCCACAGGACGGGAGTCTAAAAAACATGTGGAATCACCATGTATGGAAAAATAGAGCTTTCATCATTTATTTCATGAACAGTAATATATAGTGTTAGAGTATTATCGTCAAAATAAATAGATGAAAGGGATTTATCATGAGTACAGGGAAGTTGTGAAGAAAGTTTGTAATCTTGTTCTATTTCCAATGCTACGCAGATTCCCCCACAAATAGATATTGCTGACACTGGGAATATTACATGAGATCCCTATGTCTACTACACATAAATTACCATTGCATCCTGTTAGTATTATTAGTGGGGGCACACGACCTAAAATATGTCAGTCACCTCATAGTGGTCGTATGATAGTTATCATAAATAGAACAGAAAAACACTTGAACAGCCTATTTTACATAATAAAACTAATTATCACAGAGATTTAACTACAAACCATGCTGCAGGTGCAGCTATAATTTCCTCCGGTAAGGAACATCCGATTAAACCTTGTTCTATTATTTCTAGTCCTACTAACCTTGAACCCTTGATATATGAGCGTTCAGATGGAGCGTTACGTATCTCGGGTCCGCATTTCACATCTTCTTCACAAGTTCCCTGTGCACATGATAAATCCCTTTCATCTATTTCTTTTGACGATAATACTCTAACACTAGATATTACTGTTCATGAAGTAAATTATGAAAGCTCTATTTTTCCATACATGGTGATTCTACATGTTTTTTAGACTCCCGTCCTGTGGGTGTGAACATTGTGCACCCTCCCCTGATCTTGAAAAGTCCACCATTAAACCGTATTACCCAAGACTTTTTACCAGCTCAAAATACCCTCATATGAAAAAGAAAAATCGCCCCAGAGGGTCTAGAGGAGGGGACAAACGTAAAATCAGATCACAATACAAAAAAGAACAAACTGGCAAAATAGACCATGAATCCATTTTATCTGATACTAAAGATCAGTCGAACATTAAATTTGTTTTCTTATATGTTACAACAGAACGAAATTGAACATTTAACTAAGGGTCTTTCTTTCTGTCCAACCGCTGTACCAAACAATTTCCAACTTTTTTGGGATTTGAATAGATTTATGCGTAAACTTACATTGCAGCGACATTTTTCCCTGATACAGAAACGTGATAGTGATAATGTTATTCATTATAATTGTGATACACCGATGTCTCCCAGTAATCCACTTACATCAACTTTATGTAATAGTGAATTAATGAATAATACCACTCCTTCAATTATAAGACATGTTGAAGTTACACCGATTTCTTCATTTTATCCCCTTCAGCACAAAGGTTCACACTTGAAAACATTTTACTCTTTGGTTTCCAAGGAGTTATGTAAACTACATGAGACTCCTAGATTTTCTGGTTACATTGATAATCTTACCAACCATGAACGTAATGCTATTAAATCATTACAAAATAATACAGCCATTATTGTAATCCCTGCAGATAAAGGGGGGGGGGGATAGCTATCTTAAATAGAGATGATTATATCAAGGAGGCTCTAAATATTTTGTCTGATACGAATTATTACGAGCTTCTTGCTTTGGGCCCTTCCCACAATTATCAACTTGAATATAATGCACTAATTATAAAAGCTTTAGATCTGTCCCTATTAAATAAGAAGGAAAAAGATTTCTTGCCAGTTAAACATTGTTCACTACCTATTTTTAATTATTTACCCAAACTTCACAAATCTATTACACATCCCCCTGGTCGCCCTATCATTTCAGGTATAGGTTCCCTCACTAGTAATTTATCTCACTATATTGACTTATTTCTCCAACCTTTTGTTTTACAGTTACCTTCTTACCTTAAGTATTCTACACAGCTTATTAGAGAATTATAGTCTTTAGTTTTACCCCCACATTTATCTTTTATCACTTTAGATGTTTGTGCACTTTATTCAAATATTTTAACACACATAGGTCTGAAAGCTGTTCACAATATCTTTGACAGTGACTGTTAATTCGATGTTTCGATGTTTATTTCTGATTGAAGCTATGGAATTTATTTTGGAGCACAATGTTTTTCAGTTCAACACCACTATTGATAGGCAGACGAGGGGCTGCGCTAAGGGGACTCGTTTCACCCCCTGGTTACGCAAATGTGGTAATGGGGCGATTCGAGTCCCTTTATATAGCGCAGTGCCCTCAATTTAGTCCCTTTATAATTTTTTATAGGTGCTTTATAGATTATTTGATTTTTATTTGGTCGGGCACTCCAGCTTTGGCCAAACAATTTGTCTCCTACCTCAACTCTAACGACTGGGGTCTTTCTTTTACTTTACATTTTTCTGAAAATGATATAGAATTTCTTGACTTACTTATAAAGAAAGATGGCATTGGAAATATTTCCCCTGAAACTTTTTTTTTTAAGTGGATGTGAACAGTCTACTCGACCATAATAGTTCTCACTACCCCAAATGGATAAAAAATTTAACATACGGACAATATTTGTGAGTCCGAAAAAACTACAAGTGATCATGATTTAATGAGACAGTTGGACATCGTCCGCAATCGTTTCATTGATAGAGGTTACCCAAAACCAATTCTGACACATGCTTTTAATAAGGTTAAAAATATATCACAGGAGACTTTAGTAAATGAGAAATCTACCAGTGTATCAGGCAATTCAGTCAATTTTGATGGATGACCCTATTATGAAAAATATAATACCTCACCAACCAGGGATTACCTTCTGTAGATCTCCAAATTTGAGAAATGTATTAGCTCCCAGTAGATTTACATCTGTCACTCCTACTGTTAATGGTCAGAGAGTTATAGATACCCCTGGCACGTTTCCTTGTAAGTATTCCCATTGCATGTGCTGCTCCATGATAGGAGACCCAGTTTCCTCCTTTTCTTCCCATATTACGAAGAAATGTTTTTTAATTAAAGGGCATTATACCTGTGATAGTTATTTTGTTCTTTATATTCTGATCTGTACCTGTGGACTTCAGTACGTGGGCCACACGGTTGAGACCATGCGGTCACGTTTGAATAAACACAGATTTAATATAAAAAAAAATGGATTTATGCTTCATGGCGTATCCAGTCATTTAACTCTCAAGTTCATAGTTGTATGAACAGTTTGAAACTCACGATCCTTTAAACTATTTCAGAATACATTCATAACCGCATGCAAAAATTAAACATAAGAGATATATTTTCCCTTGCTACTTTATTTACAGATGGTCTAGAAAATGCCCATTAAGTTCTGTATATATTTTTCTTTCTTTATATTTTATGTCTCTAACGTGTTTATTTATGCATATTTTTATATTGTTTCTATTTTTTCCTGTATACATTTTTATACACCTTTATTTTATTGTGAAAGCGTTTGTAAGATTGTAAAGGGTTAATCTTGTTTCCCATCATGGGTTAAAGATTCTCCCTATATAACACCCACACCTTGTTCAATCCTACATGCCTGAAGAAGTGGAATTGTGGGTAATAAAAATCCTTCGATTTTATCCTGGTTTCCGGGTCTGTTTTACCTTGCTGGTGTTGGAGGAAGTCTCAAATTATCAGTACTATATTGTAAAGTCCCTGCCCCTCCCACACTTCCCTGCCGGATCTTCAGTGCCCCTAGCCTGAGATTAAGCGTTCCATATTACCTGTTTGCCTTACCCATGTATCCAAACTTCCCGCTACGTTATTTGACTTCACACCTTTGCCGCCTGCCTTGACCTTCTGCTACGTTTGACTACGCTACTGCCTCATCCTTTGGTACCCTGCCTTGCCCAGCTACCTGTGTGGTCGAGCCATGTTGGGGGTAGCAACCTGGGTGTCGCCTGCCGCAGCAAGCCCATGCTGCCTTGCGGCGGGCTCTGGTGAAGACCAGTAGCACCTTAGAACCTGCTACCCAATACAGTCCGTGTCATCAGCCACACAGGTTAGAGGATCCACATCCTGCTCTGTAACAGCAAGATCCAGCCATGGATCCCACTGGCGTTCCTCTGCCAGATAATCTGGATCTCGCTTCAATCGTGGTGCTCCAGTCACAGCAGTTGGCCCAGCAGGCACAGCAGTTGAGCCAGTTACCCGCCATGATGCAGCAGTTGCTAACTGCTCAGCAACAACCGCCACAACCACAGCCTCCTCCTGCTCAAGGGGGCGAATATGCCATTCAGTTATGTACCCTGGCATCAGAGTTTTCATGGAACAATTAAGCTCTTTGCGCCTCCTTTAAGAGGGGATTATCTAGTCACATCAAGGATGCCCTTGCTGCCCGGGAATTGCCATCTAACTTGAATGAACTAATACAGTTGGCATCCCGGATTGATATCCGTTTCAATGAGCGATGTGAGGAACTTTGCCAAGAAAGGAGTCGGCATGATATTGGCGCTTTCCTCGTCTGGCATCTGTCTTCCAGCAACCACCACAACCTTCTATGTTGCCTCCTGCAGTGGAGGCTATGCAGGTGGATCAGTCTCGCCTGACCCTGCAGGAAAAAACCTGTTGACGAACTGAGAATCTATGCCTATACTGTGCCAGTGCGGATCATCTCCTAAAAGCTTGTCCTCTATGTCCACAGTCACAGGGAAACCCTCGGACCTAGGGTTTGTGAGAGAGGCCTCCCTAGGTGTGAATACCACCTCCCCACGCTTAAATTTGACAGTCCAGCTTTTTCTACCCTCCAAAGAGATTGTCTCTGTTCTTACCGTCTTGGACCCTGGTTCCGCAGGTAATTTTATTTATGCCTCCCTAGTATATAAGTATCATCTTCCTGTATCTCGCTTGTTAAAGCCCTTGTACATCTCTATGGTCAATGGAGAATGACTGGACTGGACTGTGCTATACCGCACTGAACAGTTGTCTATGCAGGTCGAAGCATGAGGAGAACTTGTCTTTCTAAGTACTCCCTCATTATACTTCTCCTCTCCTGCTTGGCCTACCGTGGTTGCAACTTCATGCCCCGCAGCTGGATTGGAAAACTGGAGAAGTTCTTCGTTGGGGACCGCATTGCAAAAACCACTGTATTCAAATACTTTGTCTAAGTTGGAACCATCTTCTTGTCCTCTGCCCGGTTTGCCTTCGTTCCTTCAGGACTTTGCTGATGTCTTTAGTAAAAAACAAGTTAAAGTTTTACCACCACATCGTCCCTATGATTGTCCTATTGACTTACTGCCTGGCTCCACACCTCCTCAGGGCAGAATCTACCCTCTGTCGGTCCCTGAAACTCAGGCTGTGTCTAATTACATCCAGGAGAATCTTAAGAAGGGATTTATCAGGAAGTCTTCTTCCCCTGCAGGAGCCGGGTTCTACATTGTGGAAAAGAAAGACTGGTCTTTGCGACCTTGCATCGACTACCAAGGCTTGAATAAAATTACAGTGAAGAACCGGTACCCACCAGCTTTAATCTCAGAATTATTTGATCGTCTGCGGGGTGCCAGCTAGACCTTTGAAGGGCCTATAATTTGATTTGAATACGAGAAGGGGACGAGTGGAAGACTGTGTTTAATACTCGTGATGGGCTTTTCGAGTATCTTGTGATGCCATTCGGACTCTGTAATGCTCCAGCAGTCTTCCATGAGCTTGTCAATGACATTTTTCTTGACCTTCTATACTCCTGTGTCGTTGTCTATTTGGATGACATTCTCATCTACTCGCCCAATCTCCACACTCATCATTCACACCTCTGCCAAGTTTTACAGCGTCTCCGAGACAACCATCTTTAGGCAAAACTTGAGAAGTGTACTTTTGAAAAGACCAGCCTTCCGTTTATGGGGTATATTGTTACCAATCAAGGTCTACAAATGGATCCTAACAAGTTATCCGCTTTACTGGAGTGGCCTGAACCTTCTGGCTTGAAAGCAATTCAATGCTTCCTTGGCTTTGCCAATTATTCCTCACTACTCCACCTTGGTTTCCTCCATCGTTTCTCTTACCAAGAAAACTGCTAATCCGAAGGTCTGGACTCCTGAGGCCAAAGAAGCGTTCACACAGTTAAAGTCCGCCTTCGCTTCTGCTGCTGTGTTGTCAAGACCCGATCCAGGTAAGCCATTTATTTTGGAAGTGGATGCTTCTTCAGTTGGTGCAGGTGCAGTTTTGACACAAAATCCTCCAAAGGAAGAACTGTCACCTGTGGATTTTTCTCAAAGACCTTCTCTCCTGCAGAGAGAGATTATACCATTGGAGATCGCGAGCTCTCGGCTATTAAGTTGGCCTTGGAAGAATAGTGCCATCTCTTGGAGGGCTCTGTACATCTGTTTACTATTTATACTGACCACAGGAACTTGCTCTGTCTACAGACTGCCCATCGTCTCAACCCTCGACAAGCTTGCTGGTCTCTGTTCTTCTCCAGATTTGACTTTTTCATTCACTTCTGTCCAGCAGAGAAGAATCTTCGGGCTGATGCTCTATCTATGTTTAGAAATACAAGACCAATAATCTCACCTACAACATATTGTTCCTCCTGATCGTCTCATTTCCGCAGCACCAGCAAGTATATAGCACCTGCCTCCTGGGAAGACTTACATAACTCCCTGTCGAAGACTCCAAGTCTTGAAATGGGGTAAATCTTCTTTGTTGGCCGGTCATGCCGGTATTTGTAAGTACTTGCAACACATCTCCCGACAGTATTGGTGGCCAACTTTAAAACAGGATGTCGTTGACTTTGTTCGTTCCTGCTCGGTCTGTGCCCGGGACAAGACCCCTCGTGCCAAGCCTGCTGGTCTTCTACATCCTTTGCCAGTTCCTGAGCTGCCCTGGACCGACATAGCAATGGATTTTATTACTGACCTTCCTTCTTCTGGCAGCAATACGGTCATCTGGGTTGTCGGGGACCGATTTTCCAAAATGGCTCATTTTGTGCCCTTGCCAGGTTTACTATCTGCACCACAGCTTTCCAAGCTATTCCTTTGTCATATCTTCCGTCTCCATGGATTGCCTACTCATATCGTCTCCGACCGGGGAGTCCAGTTCATTTCTAAATACTGGAGGGCCCTCTGCTCACGTCTCCAAGTTAAATTGGACTTCTCCTCAACTTACCACCCTCAATCCATTAGTCAGGTTGAAAGGGTGAACCAGATGACTGGGCCGATTTACTACCCTGGACCGAGTTTTACTACAACCATAGGAATTCTGAATCCACTAGGACTTCACCCTTCTTTGTGGTCTATGGGCTTCATCCTCATCCTCCTCTTCCCTTATCTTCTTCTTCTTCTGGGGTTCCTATGGCTGATGAACTAATGAAGAATTTCGCCTCCATCTGGCAGAAGACTTGTCACTCCTTTTTATATGCCATGACCTGTATGAAGTCACAAGCGGACAGGAAAACACGCCCTCCTTCTGAATTCTCTCCTGGGGACAGAGTGTGGTTGTCTTCCAGATATATCCGCTTTAAGGTACCCTCTTATAAACTGGGTCCACACTATTTGGGTCCATATAAAGTCAAAAAAACTACTTAATACCGTGGCTTATTCCCTCTATCTGCCCTCCTCTCTCCGAATCACGAATTCCTTCTATGTCTCCCTCTTGAAGTGTGTCATCCACAATTGTTTTTCTCAAAAGGACGTCTCGCCTTCCCCCATCTTTGGTACCTCTGATATTTTTGTTGTTAAGGAAATCTTAGACTCCAAGCTGGTCAGAGGAAAACACTTCTTTCTTGTGGATTGGGAAGGATTCGGTCAAAAGGAGAGCTCTTGGGAACCACAGGACAATATCTTGGACCAGGATCTTAGAAAAAAACAATTCTGAATCGCAAAAAGAGGGGTAGACCAAAGGGGGGGGGGTACTGTCACACTCTGTGCTCCAGCCACAAGCACCAGCCATCAGCGCATTATCCCTGTGTCCCCGACTGCTGGCGGGGCTGGGGTTTGCATCGCGGGACGCGCCCGCATGCAAATCCCAGCCTGCCACTCACCACATTCTGCTGCTGCCTCCTTTGTGTCTCAGCTCCGGTGCATGTGTCCCCGTTTCCGCCAGAGCTTTGAAATTTAAAGGACCAGTATGCCCATAATTAGTTGTTACACCTGACACTACATTATAAAATCCCTGCACCTCCCACACTTCCCTGCCGGATCTTCAGTGCCCCTAGCCTGAGATTGAGCATTCCATATTGCCTGTTTGCTTTACCCATGTATCCAGACCTTCCCACTACATTATTTGACTTCGCACCTTTGCCGCCTTGCCTTGACCTTCTGCTACGTTTGACTACACTACTGCCTCATCCTTTAGTACCTTGCCTTGCCCAGCTACCTGTGTGGTCAAGCCGTGTCAGGGGTAGCGACCTTGGTGTTGCATGCCGCAGCAAGCCCATCCTGCCTTACGGCAGGCTCTGGTGAAGATCAGTGGCACCTTAGACTCCGCACCGCAATATGGTCCGTGTCATCAGCCACACAGGTTAGAGGATCAACATCCTGCTCCGTAACACCTATTGAGCCTCTCTGTAGGCCAGAAATAGCCGTTTTTAATAGCGATTCGCCGCACATAAATTCAGTCCGAACTAAATTTTAGGGAAGATTCGGTGAATCGCCCAAATCAAATTTTTAAGAAATTCGCTAATCTCTAATTACTTGGACTTTCAGATGGGGACATTGTTGCTGTAAATGCTGTGCTAACACTATGCATCAGAAGAAGTCCTTTGTTTCTAATGTAACAAAAGATTTTCCCTATATCACCATACACGAATTGCACGTCTGTCTTTGTTATATACTTAATGGAATGTTCCTGCGGCAACATCACATAACATCTCAGGAACAGATTAAATAAACATAGGAGCAATGTTACTAATAGCTTTTTGTTGCACAGTGTTTTGAGACACACTTTCGCTTGTCATAACAGTAATTTTGAGCCATTTACTGTCACACTGGTCAAAGATATTTCAACTATGCATCAACACCAGTTTAAAAGGCTTTAAAAAAAAAGAGAACTTCTGGATTTACAAATTACGCACCCTAGTACCTCTAGGGTTAAACATAGAAACAACATCCCTGGCCACACTAATGTTTACCTTAGCTCAGATCAATATTTACCATAGCTCAGAATAGACCTATGGTTATAGGGTTACAGCTTTGCTGACATCTTGAATGGCTGGCCTGGGTCAGGTGATTTGCCTACATGACAACAGCATGCTTGGTTACGCTCTTACTGTAACTCTAGTTCAAGCATACTGTTGTGTACTGTTGTGTGTACGCCACTTTGACACCCACTGGAAACTCTTTAGCTAGTGAATTTAAATAATTGGTACTAAAAATGTGTTTTGTTTCTTTTTTGCCATTTTAATGTGGAGCTCACTCTAGTTACAGGTTGGAAATGTCCTCCACATCCACAGTAATATTTATTTTACATGTTGGATTCCTGATCCAAACGGAACCTGTGCGCTCCAAGCTTTTTATTATCAGTACAGTACACCAAGAATTACCTGTCTTCCACGGCTGATATGTTAGTTTTAGTATTCTGATTATTGTATGTATTCTTTTAATGTATAATCTACACCAGAAGTATCATATATTTATTTATCCAGGTATAGAAGAGAAAGCGGCAACTCACCATATGTCATTGCAAGCACTTATTCATGAAAGTGCAGACAGTGATAAAACTATCCTCTGCTCACCATGGGCTGGGGCGCTTCAGTGCTGTGTGCGGTGTGTACAGGTGACAGCTGTTTCGCGGCTGGATCACGATTCTACAGACCTGCCCACCTTCTATGCGCACTGAAGTAGCAGCCTCATGTGGCATCAGCTAACAGGTATGTATATGTAACAACAAGGAAAAAGTTAAAAACAATACAAAAGTTTATTTTAAAAAATTCCCATATCTATCCGACATCTATTTTCTATCTAGTTTAATACGTTTATTATACTAAACATTTTCTTTCATTTCCCGGTCAGAAGTTAACCCCTCCCTGGGTTTTATGGTGCCATTTTACATGTACTTATGTTTCTATATATACCTGTATATTACATGAATTCTCTATCCAATAAAATGAAGGATATCCATCTGAAATGCATTACTTGTACTTTTTAATTGGAATAAAAAAACAAATATCATCTGCAACTGAGGTTTACATCTCTTTGAGGGTTTACTGGAACTGCAGATCCTGACAGGTTTTTTCTTCACCACTACTGGTTGTCTCCAGTTATCGCCACCCTATGGCGTAGCGGCTTCAGTGAACACATCAGTTTACCCCATTAGGTTTCAATGTATATATCCTGTATGCTCCAGGTAAGCAGTATACAATCCCCATCCCATGACATAGATTGCTCAGTGTCTTTGGTAATGCATCAATCACCCCTGTGGTCTCTTTGTTTTTTTCACAAAGCTATTGTTACACAAGAGACTTTTGTTAGAGCGACTTCTACTCTTAACTACACTTAACTACCTCTATTGTTATAATTTAGGAATGCCCTTCTGTTAACTGAACCTGCTCATAAAAAAAAAAAAAAAAACGCAGACTGGATTTACAAATTACGCACCCTAGTACCTCTAGGGTTAAACATAGAAACAACATCCCTGGCCACACTAATGTTTACCTTAGCTCAGATCAATATTTACCATAGCTCAGAATAGACCTATGGTTATAGGGTTACAGCTTTGCTGACATCTTGAATGGCTGGCCTGGGTCAGGTGATTTGCCTACATGACAACAGCATGCTTGGTTACGCTCTTACTGTAACTCTAGTTCAAGCATACTGTTGTGTACTGTTGTGTGTACGCCACTTTGACACCCACTGGAAACTCTTTAGCTAGTGAATTTAAATAATTGGTACTAAAAATGTGTTTTGTTTCTTTTTTGCCATTTTAATGTGGAGCTCACTCTAGTTACAGGTTGGAAATGTCCTCCACATCCACAGTAATATTTATTTTACATGTTGGATTCCTGATCCAAACGGAACCTGTGCGCTCCAAGCTTTTTATTATCAGTACAGTACACCAAGAATTACCTGTCTTCCACGGCTGATATGTTAGTTTTAGTATTCTGATTATTGTATGTATTCTTTTAATGTATAATCTACACCAGAAGTATCATATATTTATTTATCCAGGTATAGAAGAGAAAGCGGCAACTCACCATATGTCATTGCAAGCACTTATTCATGAAAGTGCAGACAGTGATAAAACTATCCTCTGCTCACCATGGGCTGGGGCGCTTCAGTGCTGTGTGCGGTGTGTACAGGTGACAGCTGTTTCGCGGCTGGATCACGATTCTACAGACCTGCCCACCTTCTATGCGCACTGAAGTAGCAGCCTCATGTGGCATCAGCTAACAGGTATGTATATGTAACAACAAGGAAAAAGTTAAAAACAATACAAAAGTTTATTTTAAAAAATTCCCATATCTATCCGACATCTATTTTCTATCTAGTTTAATACGTTTATTATACTAAACATTTTCTTTCATTTCCCGGTCAGAAGTTAACCCCTCCCTGGGTTTTATGGTGCCATTTTACATGTACTTATGTTTCTATATATACCTGTATATTACATGAATTCTCTATCCAATAAAATGAAGGATATCCATCTGAAATGCATTACTTGTACTTTTTAATTGGAATAAAAAAACAAATATCATCTGCAACTGAGGTTTACATCTCTTTGAGGGTTTACTGGAACTGCAGATCCTGACAGGTTTTTTCTTCACCACTACTGGTTGTCTCCAGTTATCGCCACCCTATGGCGTAGCGGCTTCAGTGAACACATCAGTTTACCCCATTAGGTTTCAATGTATATATCCTGTATGCTCCAGGTAAGCAGTATACAATCCCCATCCCATGACATAGATTGCTCAGTGTCTTTGGTAATGCATCAATCACCCCTGTGGTCTCTTTGTTTTTTTCACAAAGCTATTGTTACACAAGAGACTTTTGTTAGAGCGACTTCTACTCTTAACTACACTTAACTACCTCTATTGTTATAATTTAGGAATGCCCTTCTGTTAACTGAACCTGCTCATAAAAAAAAAAAAAAAAACGCAGACTGGATTTACAAATTACGCACCCTAGTACCTCTAGGGTTAAACATAGAAACAACATCCCTGGCCACACTAATGTTTACCTTAGCTCAGATCAATATTTACCATAGCTCAGAATAGACCTATGGTTATAGGGTTACAGCTTTGCTGACATCTTGAATGGCTGGCCTGGGTCAGGTGATTTGCCTACATGACAACAGCATGCTTGGTTACGCTCTTACTGTAACTCTAGTTCAAGCATACTGTTGTGTACTGTTGTGTGTACGCCACTTTGACACCCACTGGAAACTCTTTAGCTAGTGAATTTAAATAATTGGTACTAAAAATGTGTTTTGTTTCTTTTTTGCCATTTTAATGTGGAGCTCACTCTAGTTACAGGTTGGAAATGTCCTCCACATCCACAGTAATATTTATTTTACATGTTGGATTCCTGATCCAAACGGAACCTGTGCGCTCCAAGCTTTTTATTATCAGTACAGTACACCAAGAATTACCTGTCTTCCACGGCTGATATGTTAGTTTTAGTATTCTGATTATTGTATGTATTCTTTTAATGTATAATCTACACCAGAAGTATCATATATTTATTTATCCAGGTATAGAAGAGAAAGCGGCAACTCACCATATGTCATTGCAAGCACTTATTCATGAAAGTGCAGACAGTGATAAAACTATCCTCTGCTCACCATGGGCTGGGGCGCTTCAGTGCTGTGTGCGGTGTGTACAGGTGACAGCTGTTTCGCGGCTGGATCACGATTCTACAGACCTGCCCACCTTCTATGCGCACTGAAGTAGCAGCCTCATGTGGCATCAGCTAACAGGTATGTATATGTAACAACAAGGAAAAAGTTAAAAACAATACAAAAGTTTATTTTAAAAAATTCCCATATCTATCCGACATCTATTTTCTATCTAGTTTAATACGTTTATTATACTAAACATTTTCTTTCATTTCCCGGTCAGAAGTTAACCCCTCCCTGGGTTTTATGGTGCCATTTTACATGTACTTATGTTTCTATATATACCTGTATATTACATGAATTCTCTATCCAATAAAATGAAGGATATCCATCTGAAATGCATTACTTGTACTTTTTAATTGGAATAAAAAAACAAATATCATCTGCAACTGAGGTTTACATCTCTTTGAGGGTTTACTGGAACTGCAGATCCTGACAGGTTTTTTCTTCACCACTACTGGTTGTCTCCAGTTATCGCCACCCTATGGCGTAGCGGCTTCAGTGAACACATCAGTTTACCCCATTAGGTTTCAATGTATATATCCTGTATGCTCCAGGTAAGCAGTATACAATCCCCATCCCATGACATAGATTGCTCAGTGTCTTTGGTAATGCATCAATCACCCCTGTGGTCTCTTTGTTTTTTTCACAAAGCTATTGTTACACAAGAGACTTTTGTTAGAGCGACTTCTACTCTTAACTACACTTAACTACCTCTATTGTTATAATTTAGGAATGCCCTTCTGTTAACTGAACCTGCTCATAAAAAAAAAAAAAAAAAACGCAGACTGGACCTTTACTTTCATTCACGTATATACATTTGATAAAGCAGTGGATGCCGGCTGTCAAGTCATTCTCCAGTGCATACTTTTCTCAGGTTTTTCAGGAAAAGCTCCAAAGAGCCTTTTAATTTTCCTAACAAGATTTAGCTCAGGGTCAGAGGTTACTATAATTCAGAAGAGTTTTATTAACCAAATCTGCTACAACCAATAAAATGGCCAATACCTCTGTATAAAATTAAGAGAGGGAGGGGTCCGTAAACCAATACATTTTAATAGAATGATGATGTTCTTTCCTGAATCACTGCAACTTAAAACCAAACTTAAGATACAATGCTACGGACAGTCCAGATCAGTGGCACACGTGAAAGGCTAGGAGATATGATATTTCATTGATAAAACACCTGTATTACTGAAGTGCAAGTACTGATTGCTGTCTGGTAGTGCCTCTTTACAGTACCGTGTTGTATAGCGTCCCATTTTGCCCTTTTCCTGTGCCAGGACTAGCTGCTCCTTTGGACACCAAGTGAGGGAGGCTCCATTTTATTTTTTTGGTACAATGTGGGTACTATACAGGACCCTGTGTACTACAGTGATGTACAGCTCCTAGCAGATACTTTTATGTGTAAGGACTTGCTTTGTGTTCGCTATTGGTTCATTTTTCTTGAATTTTTTTTTTTCATATTTTGAGTTGACATATTGGGGGCTTCAGAACCAATTACTAGTCTTTCTTTGAGTTTTGATACAATACTTTTTAACTTAAAATGGCCATCCTAAAAGCAATTACTATTGTAACATGAGGGACCACTGTATACATAAATAATATGCACCCCCCCCTCCCCCTACGCCCTTACGTCAGATAATCATATGCCTCTCCTGTGGTTGTTTCCACTATGACATTTCTCATCGCTCACATCAAATAGTGGTAAATTAAAGCTCAGGATTACTTCTTCCACGTTGTATTCCGGTTGGTATTAGTATGCTAATAATTCAGACTCAGGAACCTTTCATCTCTGTTTCATGTGAATTTGAAGTCATTTTCATTAATTCAGATATACCAATTCCATTCCTCACCGATGCAATGCCTCAAGGTGGGTACACAGAGGCAGATACTTGGAAACAGAAAAATTGAGGGTTATACAGTGTATTCCCTAAAGTATTATTTTTAGGAGAAATTAAGTAACTTTGTACTTGCTTTGCTCAACCATAACCCTTTCTTAATTAGGTGTGGATGAAAAGTCATCACACTTTTAAGGGAGTCCAGGCAAACACACAAAGATTACCTTACAAGCACTAAGATATATGTATAATTTGAATAATTTGGAACTGCATTACTGCTATAAAAATAATTAAAGGGGTACTCCAGTGGGGGGAAAAAATTGTGCTAACTTTGTGCCAAAAAGTTAAACAGATTTGTAAATTACTTCTATTTAAAAATCTTGATCCATCCAGTACTTATTAGCTGCTGTGCGCTCTAGAGGAAGTTGTGCAGTTCTTTTCTGTCTGACCACAGTGCTCTCTGTTGACACCTCTGTCCATGTCAAGAACTGTCCAGAGCAGAAGCAAATTCCGCAAACCTTTTCTGCTCTGGACAGTTCCTGACATGGACAGAGGTGTCTGCAGAGAGCACTGTGGTCAGACAATGGAAGTGGAAAGTATAAATAGTTTGTGTGGTGACCATCATTTTCCAGGACTGCCTTAAGCCTCTTAGGCATGGAGTTTGCCAGAGCTTCACAGGTTGACACTGGAGTCCTCTTCCATTCCTCGACATCATGGAGCTGGTGGATGTTAGATACCTTGCGCTCCTTCACCTTCGGTTGGAAGATCTGGAGACATTCTTGGACAGTCCTTCCCCTTTACCCCCAAAGCAATGTCCCCGCAAGGGTTAAATGACATCTGTACTGCTAAATTTCCATATTCCTGTGCCCGGCTGCAAAAATAAACAAAATAAACTTTGACACACCTTCCTGCGTTCCCGTGTTGCTACGGTAACGGCCTCACGGTCACGGGAACATCACACAGCCGTCAGGCTATCACCGGCCGTAGCGATGTCCCGCCTCCGCCGGTGATAGGCTGAGCGCCCTGTCATGTAAGGAGCTGGATGGCTTTGTGACGTTTCCGTGACCGCGAGGCCGTTAGCGTAGCTGGAAGGTGAGTCAAAGTTTATTTTGTTTATTTTTGCAGCCAGGCCGAGGAATATGGGAAATTTTGCAGTACAGATGTCCTTTAATCCTTGCGGGGACATCGTTTTTTTTGGGGGGGGAGTGAGGGGGGTGGAAGGGCAGGAAGCAGAGCAGCACCCGCGGGTCACATATGCTTAGTTCCCTAATGTGAGGACAGTGCTGTGGCTGACAAATCATTGGGGGGGGGGGGGGGGTCAAATGGGGGCGGGGTCTCATAAGATCAGTTCCCCCCACTGACAATTCATTAATTCCCTGATGTGGGGACTGTGGGGTGACAGTGGGTGGGATGAGTGTACTAATGAGCAGTGTGGGGAAAGGGAGTGCTAAAGGGGAAAGAAAGAAAAAAGCCGCCCACAAACAGGGCTGGGTGGCAACGCAAAACAAGTTGGCCAGGCTACAAGGGATGCTGGGAGCTGTAGTTAATGCTACACTACATGGACACACTTGTGCAAAGTAAGGAAAAGAAAGACAAAGAGCAAGCACGAGACCAGAGATAACAAGAAAACTCACCTGCAAGGGAAAGTAGAAACTGAACAAACACATTGGCCACTGGAGTAGCCCTTTAATATGCTCCTCTTCAGCAAACTGTTTTCAGGCTTTCTTATGCTTCATCTTTAGAAGAAGCTTTCTTCCATGGAGACCAATTTAATGCAGTGTGCGGTGCATGGTCTGAACACCGAGGCTGACCCCCTACCCCTTCAACCTCTTCAGCAATGCTGTTGGCATTCATAAGTCTATTTCCCAAATACATCCTCTTGTTACGCCGAGCGCTCCGGGTTCCCGCTCCTCCCCGGAGCGCTCGCTACACTCTCGCTCCCGCAGCGCCCCGGTCAGGTCCACTGACCGGGTGCGCTGCGATACCGCCTCCAGCCGGGATGCGATTCGCGATGCGGGTGGCGCCCGCTCGCGATGCGCACCCCGGCTCCCGTACCTGACTCGCTCTCCGTCGGTCCTGTCCCGGCGCGCGCGGCCCCGCTCCCTAGGGCGCGCGCGCGCCGGGTCTCTGCGATTTAAAGGGCCACTGCGCCGCTGATTGGCGCAGTGGTTCTAATCAGTGTGTTCACCTGTGCACTCCCTATGTATACCTCACTTCCCCTGCACTCCCTCGCCGGATCTTGTTGCCATTGTGCCAGTGAAAGCGTTCCCTTGTGTGTTCCTAGCCTGTGTTCCAGACCTCCTGCCGTTGCCCCTGACTACGATCCTTGCTGCCTGCCCCGACCTTCTGCTACGTCCGACCTTGCTTCTGTCTACTCCCTTGTACCGCGCCTATCTTCAGCAGTCAGGGAGGTTGAGCCGTTGCTAGTGGATACGACCTGGTCACTACCGCCGCAGCAAGACCATCCCGCTTTGCGGCGGGCTCTGGTGAATACCAGTAGTGACTTAGAACCGGTCCACTAGCACGGTCCACGCCAATCCCTCTCTGGCACAGAGGATCCACCTCCTGCCAGCCGGCATCGTGACAGTAGATCCGGCCATGGATCCCGCTGAAGTTCCTCTGCCAGTTGTCGCCGACCTCACCACGGTGGTCGCCCAGCAGTCACAACAGATAGCGCAACAAGGCCACCAGCTGTCTCAACTGACCGTGATGCTACAGCAGCTACTACCACAGCTTCAGCAATCATCTCCTCCGCCAGCTCCTGCACCTCCTCCGCAGCGAGTGGCCGCCTCAGGCCTACGACTATCCTTGCCGGATAAATTTGATGGGGACTCTAAGTTTTGCCGTGGCTTTCTTTCGCAATGTTCCCTGCACTTGGAGATGATGTCGGACCAGTTTCCTACTGAAAGGTCTAAGGTGGCTTTCGTAGTCAGCCTTCTGTCTGGAAAAGCTCTGTCATGGGCCACACCGCTCTGGGACCGCAATGACCCCGTCACTGCCTCTGTACACTCCTTCTTCTCGGAAATTCGAAGTGTCTTTGAGGAACCTGCCCGAGCCTCTTCTGCTGAGACTGCCCTGCTGAACCTGGTCCAGGGTAATTCTTCCGTTGGCGAGTACGCCGTGCAATTCCGTACTCTTGCTTCAGAACTTTCCTGGAATAATGAAGCCCGCTGTGGATGAAATATCTCGTGATCTTTCCACCATATGGAAAGAGACCCAAAATTCTCTCTTACAGGCTTCATCACGCATGAAGAAGTTTGCTGATAAGAAAAGAAGAGCTCCCCCCATTTTTTCTCCCGGAGACAAGGTATGGCTCTCCGCTAAATATGTCCGCTTCCGTGTTCCCAGCTACAAATTGGGACCACGCTATCTTGGTCCTTTCAAAATTTTGTGCCAGATTAATCCTGTCTCTTATAAACTTCTTCTCCCTCCTTCTCTTCGTATTCCTAATGCCTTTCACGTTTCTCTTCTTAAACCACTCATCATCAACCGTTTCTCTCCTAAACTTATCTCTCCCACTCCTGTCTCCGGTTCTTCTGACATCTTTCCCGTAAAGGAGATACTGGCCTCCAAAAAGGTCAGAGGAAAAACCTTCTTTTTGGTTGACTGGGAGGGCTGTGGTCCTGAAGAGAGATCCTGGGAACCTGAGGACAATATCCTAGATAAAAATCTGGTCCTCAGGTTCTCAGGCTCCAAGAAGAGGGGGAGACCCATGGGGGGGGGTACTGTTACGCCGAGCGCTCCGGGTTCCCGCTCCTCCCCGGAGCGCTCGCTACACTCTCGCTCCCGCAGCGCCCCGGTCAGATCCACTGACCGGGTGCGCTGCGATACCGCCTCCAGCCGGGATGCGATTCGCGATGCGGGTGGCGCCCGCTCGCGATGCGCACCCCGGCTCCCGTACCTGACTCGCTCTCCGTCAGTCCTGTCCCGGCGCGCGCGGCCCCGCTCCCTAGGGCGCGCGCGCGCCGGGTCTCTGCGATTTAAAGGGCCACTGCGCCGCTGATTGGCACAGTGGTTCTAATCAGTGTGTTCACCTGTGCACTCCCTATGTATACCTCACTTCCCCTGCACTCCCTCGCCGGATCTTGTTGCCATTGTGCCAGTGAAAGCGTTCCCTTGTGTGTTCCTAGCCTGTGTTCCAGACCTCCTGCCGTTGCCCCTGACTACGATCCTTGCTGCCTGCCCCGACCTTCTGCTACGTCCGACCTTGCTTCTGTCTACTCCCTTGTACCGCGCCTATCTTCAGCAGTCAGAGAGGTTGAGCCGTTGCTAGTGGATACGACCTGGTCACTACCGCCGCAGCAAGACCATCCCGCTTTGCGGCGGGCTCTGGTGAATACCAGTAGTGACTTAGAACCGGTCCACTAGCACGGTCCACGCCAATCCCTCTCTGGCACAGAGGATCCACCTCCTGCCAGCCGGCATCGTGACACCTCTGGATAGGACGCTCAGCACATGCTCAGCACTTCATTGGTCGACCATAGCGAGGCCTGTTCTGATTAAAACCAGTCCTGTGAAACTGCTGTGTGGTCTTGCCCACGTGCTTTATTTAGCCCACGCCATCTTTATATGTAATAAAAATTCTGATAGAGGTTTGCTATAAGCCACCAAACATAATAGAAGAGGCAGCAGATCAATTACTGAGGCAAATAAACAAGTCAGCCAATCAGAATGAGGTGATAATAATGGGGGACTTTAACCCCTTAAGGACCCAGCAATTTTTCACTGTAGGACACGGCCATTTTTTGCACATCTGACCACTGTCACTTTAAACATTAATAACTCTGGAATGCTTTTACCTTTCATTCTGATTCCGAGATTTGCTTTTTCATGACATATTCTACTTTATGTTAGTGGTAAAATTTTGTCGGTACTTGCATCATTTCTTGGTGAAAAATTCAAAAATTTGATGAAAAAATTGAACATTTTGCATTTTTTTTTTACTTTGAAGCTCTCTGCTTATAAGAAAAATGAATATTCCAAATAAATTATATATATTCACATATACAATGGGGGAGATTCATCAAAACCTGTGCAAAGGAAAAGTTCTCCAGTTGCCCATGGCAACCAATCAGATCCCTTCTTTCATTTTGCAGAGGCCTTGTTAAAAATGAAAGAAGCGATCTGATTGGTTGCCATGGACAACTGGACAACTTTTCCTTTGCACAGGTTTTGATAAATCTCCCCCAATATGTCTACTTTATGTTTACATCATAAAGTTGACATGTTTTTACTTTTGGAAGAGATCAGAGGGCTTCAAAGTTCAGCAGCAATTTTCCAATTTTTCACAAAATTTTCAAAATCAAAATTTTTCAGGGACCAGTTCTGTTTTGAAGTGGATTTGAAGGGCCTTCTTATTAGAAATACCCCATAAATGCCTCTCCTGTGGTTGTTTCCACTATGACATTTCTCATCGCTCACATCAAATAGCGGTAAATTAAAGCTCAGGATTACTTTTTCCACGTTGTATTCCGGTTGGTATTAGTATGCTAATAATTCAGACTCAGGAACCTTTCATCTCTGTTTCATGCGAATTTGAAGTCATTTTCATTAATTCAGATATACCAATTCCATTCCTCACCGATGCAATGCCTCAAGGTGGGTACACAGAGGCAGGTACTTGGAGAAAATTCAAAATCTTCATTTTTTACACTCACATGTTCTTGTATACCCAGTTATTGAATTTTTACAAGGGTTAAAAGGAGAGAAATCTTCCTAAAATGTGTAACCCAATTTCTCTCGAGTAAGAAAATACCTCATATGTGTATGTCAAGTGTTCGGCGGGCGCAGTAGAGGGCTCAAAAGGGAAGGAGCGACAGTGGGATTTTGGAGAGTGAGTTTTCTGAAATGGTTTTTGGTGGGCATGTCACATTTAGGAAGCCCCTGTGGTGCCAGAACAGCAAAGAAAAAACCCACATGGCATACTATTTTGGAAACTACACCCCTCAAGGCACGTAACAAGGGGTTCAGTGAGCCTTAACACCCCACAGGTGTTTGACGACTTTTCGTTAAAGTTGGATGTGAAAATGATTTTTTTTTTCACTAAAATGCTAGTTTTCCCTCAAATGTAAAATTTTTACAAGGGATAACAGGACAAAATGGCCCCCAAAATTTGTAACCCCATCTCTTTTGAGTATGGAAATACCCCATGTTAGGACGTAAAATGCCTTGCGGGCAAACTACAATGCTCAGAAGAGAAAGAGTGCCATTGAGCTTTTGGGAAAAAAATTTTTGGAATGGAAGTCAGGGGCCATGTGCGTTTACAAAGCCCCCCATGGTGCCAGAACAGTGGACCCCCCCACATGTGACCCTATTTTGGAAACTACACCCCCTCACAGATTTTAATAAGGGGTGCAGTGAGTATTTACACCCCACTGGCGTTTGACAGATCTATGGAACAGTGGGCTGTGCAAATGACAAATTAAATTTTTCATTTTCACGGACCACTGTTCCAAAACTCTGCCAGACCCCTGTGGGGCATAAATGCTCACTGTACCCCTTATTACATTACGTGAGGGGTGTAGTTTCCAAAATGGGGTCACATGTGGGTATTCATTTTTTTGCGTTTATGTCAGAACCGCTGTAAAATCGGCCACCCCTGTGCAAATCACCAATTTAGGCCTCAAATGTACATAGTGTGCTCTCACTCCTGAGCCTTGTTGTGCGCCCACAGAGCATTTTACGCCCACATATGGGGTATTTCTGGACTCAGGAGAAATTGCGTAACAAATTTTGGGGGTCTTTTTTTCCTTTTAACGCTTGTGAAAATAAAAAGTATGGGGCAACACCAGCATGTTAGTGTACATTTTTTCATTTTTTTTACACTAACAAGCTGGTGTAGACCCCAACCTTTCCTTTTCATAAGGGGTAAAAGGAGAAAAAGCCCCCCAAAATTTTTAGTGCAAGTTCTCCCGAGTACGGAGATACTCCATATGTGGCCCTAAACTGTTTCCTTGAAATACGACAGGGCTCCGAAGTGAGAGAGCTCCATGCGCATTTGAGGACTAAATTAGGGATTGCATAGGGGTGGACATAGGGGTATTCTACGCCAGTGATTCCCAAAAAGGGTGCCTCCAGCTGTTGCTAAATTCCCAGCATGCCTGGACAGTCAGTGGCTGTCCGGAAATGCTGGGAGTTGTTGTTTTGCAACAGCTGGAGGCTCCGTTTTGGAAACACTGCCATGCAATACGTTTTTCATTTTTATTGGGGGGGGGGGACAGTATAAGGCGGTGTATATGTAGTGTTTTACTCTTTATTATGTGTTAGTTAGTGTAGTGTAGAGTTTTTAGGGTACATTCGCACTGGTGTGTTACGGTGAGTTTCCCGCTAGGAGTTTGCGCTTCGGTGAAAAATTTGCCGCAGCCCAAACTTGAAGCAGGAAACTTACTGTAAGCCTGCGCATGTGAATGTACCCTGTACGTTCACATGGGGGAGCAAACCTCCAGCCATTTCAAAACTACAACTCCCAGCATGTACTGACAGACCGTGCATGCTGGGAGTTGTACTTTTGCAACAGCTGGAGACACACTGGTTGGAAAACCTTCAGTTAGGTTCTGTTACCTAACTCAGTATTTTCTAACCAGTGTTGCAAAACTACAACTCCCAACATGTACTAATCGCCGAAGGGCATGCTGGGAGATGTAGTTAGGCAATAGCTGGAGGTACGCAACTACAACTCCCAGCATGCCAAGACAGCTGTTTGGACATGCTGGAATTTGCAGTTTTGCAACATCTGGAGGGCTACAGTTTTAGAGAACACTGCAAGGTGATCTCCAAACTGTGGTCCTCCAGCTGTTGCAAAACTACAAATTCCAGAATCCCCTGACAGCAAACAGTTGTTTGGGCATGCTAGGAGTTGTAGTTTTGCAAGATCTGGAGGGCTACAGTTAGAGACCACTGTATCATGGTCTCAATTTGTACCCTCCAGATGTTGCTAGGCAACTCACCGGCCTCCGTCGGATCCAGCCGCACGTCATCGCCACCCGCCGATCTCCGTCGCCCGCAGCCTCCGTCGCCCGCCCAGATCGGTAAGTGGATCTTCGGCGCCGGTCGAAGTTAACCCCCCCGCCCCCTATCTGCTATTGGTGGTCGCGTCTAGACCACCAATAGCAGGGATAGGAGGGATGGCACCTGCCACCTCACTCCTATGCCTTCAGGGGGATCGTGGGTGTCTTAGACAACCGCGATCCCCTTATATTCCGGGTCACCGGGTCACTATAGACCCGTAATGACCTGGAATCGCGCAAATCGCAAGTGTGAATTCACTTGCGATTTGCCGCGATCGCCGACATGGGGGGGTCTGATGACCCCCCTGGGCGTTTGGACGGTATGCCTGCTGAATGATTTCAGCAGGCATCCCGGTCCGATCCCCGCCCGTTGCATGTTAGTGTAAATTTTAAAATTTTTTAAACTAGCAAGCTGGTGTAGACCCCAACTTTTCCTTTTCATAAGGGGTAAAAGGAGAAAAAGCCCCCCAAAATTTTGTTTAACTTTCTGGCACCATTTCATTAAAAAAAATTAAAAAAAAGTTCTCCACTGGACTACCCCTTTAACCACTTAAGGACCTAGGGCGTATGGATACTCCTTGATGTCCTGGTACTTAAGGACCCTGGGCGTATCCATACGCCCGTGGGAATTTCGGTCCCAGCCGCGCGCCGGGCGGGGACCGGACCGGGATGCCTGCTGATATCGTTCAGCAGGCATCCCGCGCAAATGCCCATGTCGGCGATCGCGGCAGATCGTTGGTGAATTCACACTAACGATCTGCCGCTGACCCGAAGATACAAGGTGATCGAGGGTGTACAATACACCCCCTATCACCCACTGTATCTATGGGGAGGTGGCGATTTTGTCACCCCCCCCCCCCCCCCCAGGAGCGCTGCTATTGGCTGGACGATCCAGCCAATAGCAGCCGGCAGGGGAGGTGTTAACTGCATCTTCTTGCAGCTCTGCCCGTTAGCTGAGTTCGGTAATCGGGCAAAGCTGCTTGAAGGTGCCAGGGACCCCCCCCCCCTGTGAGGATTGGAGCCCCCTCAGGAATGACGATTCCCCGTAGAGCAGGGACAGAAAAACCCCCAGGGAAAGGTAGGAAAGAATAGTGTAAATAGTGTAAAACAGTAAAAAGTTTAAAAAAAAATCCCCCCCCCCCTGACCCCCTAATAGGTCCCCAAGAATCTGCCTGAGATTTTTTTAGCTTGACCCGGGCCCTATTAGGGGTTCAGGGAGCTGCATTTGGCCCCCCCATTTTTTTGGGCCACAGCTTTTTATTTTTGTTCATATAACGGTGTTTGATTTCTAATCACACATTTTTATATATAGTATACACCAAGCACACACACTACATAGATCCCCGCCACCCCCCCACACACAGGCCCCCACCACCGCCCCCCGCCACCGTAGAAAAAGGCGATGGCTCGCCGGGCATTTTCGGTAGCGGAGGCATACGCTTTTCTTGCCTCCGACTCCGAATCTGTCAGTGAGGACGAGGAAGATCCAACATTCCTGTGTTCTTCATCGTCCTCCTCATCATCTAGTGAGATGCCGCCAGGCGAGGCCACGCACCCCCCATGAAAGTTTCCAGTGGCTGGCACTAGTGCAAGTGGTGATGCCGCTCGTACTAGGAGTTCGACCCCCCCAGCGATTTTACCGGAGCTCCCTTCCGGTGAACCTATCTGGAGACCCCCAGAGCGTTATCAGCCACGGATTCCGGAGTTTGTTGGCGACTCCGGAATCCGGATTGACACGGCTGGGTTCACTGAATTTGACTTTTTCAGTGACAGCCTGGTCAATCACATGGTGGAGCAGACGAATCTGTACGCCAGGCAGTTCATCGCCCACCACCCTGATTCTTTTTTAGCCAGGTCCAATGAATGGTACGCCGTCAGTGCAGCCGAAATGAGGACATTTTGGGGCCTTGTGCTGCACATGGACCTGGTCAAAAAGCCAAATGTCAGGCAGTACTGGAGCGGGGACGTCCTATACCAGACCCCGCTGTACAGTATGGCCATGGCACGGAAGCGGTTCGAGGCAATTTGGAAATGCCTGCATTATGCAAATAATGCGGCATGTCCACCCCGAAGTGATCCCACCTATGACTGGCTTTACAAAGTGAGGCTGGTCATCAATCACTTTGGGGCCAAATTTTTGGAGGCCTATGTACCACTTAGGGAGCTCTCTGTAGATGAGTCTCTCATCAGTTTTAAGGGGAGACTCATCTTCCGCCAGTATATTCCCTCGAAGCGGGCTCGATATGGCGTGAAGCTCTATAAATTTTGTGAGAGTACTTCCGTGTACACTCTCAAGTTTAGGGTGTATGAGGGACGAGATTCCCGTATTGAACCCCCAGATTGTTCCCCCACTCTGGGTGTTAGCGGGAAAATCGTTTGGGACCTTATGTACCCATTGCTGGATAAGGGTGACCACGTGTACGTGGACAACTTTTATACCAGCATCCCTCTCTTCACATCCCTTGCCGCCAGATCGACGTCCGCTTGTGGGACCGTGCGGAAGAATCAGAAAGGTCTCCCTCTAAATTTTGTTCATACACCTATGCCCAAGGCTGAGTCCCCTGCCCTAACCCATGAAAACCTGTTGCTGGTCAAGTATAAGAGGGATGTCCTTATGCTGACCACTATTCATGGTTATGGCAGCTCACCTGTCCCTGTGCGAGGTACCACAACAACGGTCCTCAAGCCCGATTGTATTCTGGACTACAATCGGTATATGGGGGGAGTTGATCTTTCTGATCAAATCCTGAAGCCATATAACGCCATGCAGAAAACATATGTATGGTACAAGAAAGTTGCAGTCTACTTGGTACAGGTTGCCATGTACAACTCTTTTGTACTGTACCAGAATGCTGGCAACACAGGGACATACCTTCAGTTCCAAGAAGAAGTCCTAAAGGTCCTGATCTTTGTTGACCGGGAAAGAGCAGGCCGGACTTCCCAAGGTACTGAAGTTATAGGTGCCAGGATCCCAGGCCAACACTTTCCAGGTGAGGTCCCCCACACTGGAAAGAAGGGACGATCCCAGAAAAAATGCATAGTGTGTAACAGGAGGGGGATTCGGAAGGACACCACCTATCAATGTGACACTTGCCCTGATCATCCGGGCCTCTGCATTAAAAACTGCTTCAGGGAGTATCACACTTCCATGCAGTACTAAATTTTCCCTTTTCATTAAAATTTTCCATAATTTTACCCCAATGTACCAAGTCCAGAGTACATTCCAAATTTGAACCCCATAAAACCCCTAAATTGCCTAAAAAACTCTCATAAAAAGAAAAAATCTGATAAGACCTCTGGGGGTATTTTTTTCTCTGGGTCATGGGTCACTGAGTCACTATCATCGGGGACTTTTTATGTTGCCTCAAATGCGCAGCGCTCTCTCCACCTGAGTGGGGTGCGCATTTGAGGCAACAGGTTAGGGACGGCCACACACATCACATTCCCAGAATGATGATTCAGAGCATAGGGTTTGGGGTGGGCATATTTTTTAGTTTTGGCTATGCTCTGGGTCATCATTCTGGGAAGATAACCTGTTTTATCCTTTTATGTCCCACTGTACCCCTTGTTAGTGTCACGATGCCGGCTGGCAGGAGGTGGATCCTCTGTGCCAGAGAGGGATTGGCGTGGATCGTGCTAGTGGACCGGTTCTAAGTCACTACTGGTTTTCACCAGAGCCCGCCGCAAAGCGGGATGGTCTTGCTGCGGCGGTAGTGACCAGGTCGTATCCACTAGCAACGGCTCAACCTCTCTGACTGCTGAAGATAGGCGCGGTACAAGGGAGTAGACAGAAGCAAGGTCGGACGTAGCAGAAGGTCGGGGCAGGCAGCAAGGATCGTAGTCAGGGGCAACGGCAGGAGGTCTGGAACACAGGCTAGGAACAAACAAGGGAACGCTTTCACTGGCACAATGGCAACAAGATCCGGCGAGGGAGTGCAGGGGAAGTGAGGTATACATAGGGAGTGCACAGGTGAACACACTGATTAGAACCACTGCGCCAATCAGCGGCGCAGTGGCCCTTTAAATCGCAGAGACCCGGCGCGCGCGCGCCCTAGGGAGCGGGGCCGCGCGCGCCGGGACAGGACCGACGGAGAGCGAGTCAGGTACGGGAGCCGGGGTGCGCATCGCGAGCGGGCGCCACCCGCATCGCGAATCGCATCCCGGCTGGAGGCGGTATCGCAGCGCACCCGGTCAGTGGATCTGACCGGGGCGCTGCGGGAGCGAGAGTGTAGCGAGCGCTCCGGGGAGGAGCGGGAACCCGGAGCGCTCGGCGTAACAGTACCCCCCCCCCTTGGGTCTCCCCCTCTTCTTGGAGCCTGAGAACCTGAGGACCAGATCCTTATCTAGGATATTGTCCTCAGGTTCCCAGGATCTCTCTTCAGGACCACAGCCCTCCCAGTCAACCAAAAAGAAGGTTTTTCCTCTGACCTTTTTGGAGGCCAGTATCTCCTTTACAGGAAAGATGTCTGAAGAACCGGAGACAGGAGTGGGAGAGATAAGTTTAGGAGAGAAACGGTTGATGATGAGTGGTTTAAGAAGAGAAACGTGAAAGGCATTAGGAATACGAAGAGAAGGAGGGAGAAGAAGTTTATAAGAGACAGGATTAATCTGGCACAAAATTTTGAAAGGACCAAGATAGCGTGGTCCCAATTTGTAGCTGGGAACACGGAAGCGGACATATTTAGCGGAGAGCCATACCTTGTCTCCGGGAGAAAAAATGGGGGGAGCTCTTCTTTTCTTATCAGCAAACTTCTTCATGCGTGATGAAGCCTGTAAGAGAGAATTTTGGGTCTCTTTCCATATGGTGGAAAGATCACGAGATATTTCATCCACAGCGGGTACACCAGAGGGCAAGGGAGTAGGGAGGGGGGGAAGAGGGTGACGGCCGTACACCACGAAAAATGGGGATTTGGAAGAAGATTCAGAAACTCTGAAGTTATACGAGAATTCGGCCCATGGTAGAAGATCTGCCCAGTCATCCTGGCGGGAGGAAACAAAATGCCGTAAATAATCACCCAGGACCTGGTTAATTCTTTCTACTTGCCCATTGGATTGAGGATGATAAGCAGAAGAAAAGTTTAATTTAATCTTGAGTTGTTTACAGAGAGCCCTCCAGAATTTAGACACGAATTGGACGCCTCTATCCGAGACGATCTGCGTGGGCAACCCGTGAAGACGAAAAATGTGTACAAAAAATTGTTTTGCCAACTGAGGCGCAGAAGGAAGACCAGGAAGAGGGATGAAATGTGCCATCTTGGAGAATCGATCAACGACCACCCAAACAACAGTGTTGCCACGGGATGAGGGTAAGTCTGTAATAAAGTCCATACCAATCAGAGACCAAGGCTGTTCGGGAACAGGCAGAGGATGAAGAAGACCAGCGGGCTTCTGGCGAGGAGTCTTATCCCGGGCACAGACAGTGCAGGCTCGAACAAAATCCACAACATCCGTCTCCAGAGTCGGCCACCAATAGAAACGAGAGATGAGTTGCACGGATTTCTTGATGCCCGCATGACCTGCGAGATGGGAGGAGTGACCCCATTTGAGGAGTCCGAGGCGTTGGCGTGGGGAGACGAAGGTCTTCCCTGGAGGAGTTTGCCTGATGGAGGCTGGAGAAGTGGAGATCAGGCAGTCAGGAGGAATGATGTGTTGCGGAGAGAGCTCTACTTCCGAGGCATCCGAGGAACGAGAGAGAGCATCGGCCCTAATGTTCTTATCGGCAGGCCGAAAGTGAATTTCAAAATTAAATCGGGCAAAGAACAGAGACCACCTGGCCTGGCGAGGATTCAGCCGTTGGGCAGACTGGAGATAGGAGAGGTTCTTGTGATCGGTGTAAATAATAACTGGAAATCTTGATCCCTCCAGCAGATGCCTCCATTCCTCAAGTGCTAATTTAATGGCTAGTAGCTCTCGATCCCCGATGGAGTAGTTCCTCTCCGCCGGAGAGAAGGTCTTAGAAAAAAAACCACAAGTAACAGCATGCCCGGAAGAATTTTTTTGTAGAAGGACCGCTCCAGCTCCTACTGAGGAGGCATCAACCTCCAATAGGAAGGGTTTAGATGGGTCAGGTCTGGAGAGCACAGGAGCTGAAGAAAAGGCAGACTTGAGCTGTTTAAAGGCGTCTTCCGCTTGAGGAGGCCATGACTTAGGATTGGCATTCTTTTTGGTTAAAGCCACGATAGGAGCCACAATGGTGTAAAAATGTGGAATAAATTGTCTGTAATAATTGGCGAACCCCAAAAAACGTTGGATAGCACGGAGTCCGGAGGGGCGTGGCCAATCTAAGACGGCAGAGAGTTTGTCTGGATCCATTTGTAGTCCCTGGCCAGAGACCAAGTATCCTAGGAAAGGAAGAGATTGACATTCAAACAGACATTTCTCCATTTTGGCATAAAGTTGATTGTCACGAAGTCTCTGAAGAACCATGCGGACATGCTGGCGGTGTTCTTCTAGGTTGGCAGAAAAAATCAGGATATCGTCCAGATACACAACAACACAGGAATATAAGAGATCACGAAAAATTTCATTAACAAAGTCTTGGAAGACGGCAGGGGCGTTGCACAGGCCAAAGGGCATGACCAGATACTCAAAGTGTCCATCTCTAGTGTTAAATGCCGTTTTCCATTCATCCCCCTCTCTGATGCGGATGAGATTATAAGCACCTCTTAAGTCCAGTTTGGTAAAGATGTGGGCACCTTGGAGGCGATCAAAGAGTTCAGAGATGAGAGGTAGAGGGTAGCGGTTCTTTACCGTGATTTTATTAAGACCGCGGTAGTCAATGCAAGGACGTAGGGAGCCATCTTTTTTGGACACAAAGAAAAATCCGGCTCCGGCAGGAGAGGAGGATTTGCGGATAAAGCCCTTTTTTAAATTTTCCTGGATGTACTCAGACATAGCAAGAGTCTCTGGGGCAGAGAGAGGATAAATTCTGCCCCGGGGTGGAGTAGTGCCCGGGAGGAGGTCAATAGGACAGTCATAAGGCCTGTGAGGAGGTAGAGTCTCAGCTTGTTTTTTGCAAAAAACATCCGCAAAGTCCATATAGGCCTTAGGGAGACCGGTTACAGGGGGAACCACAGGGTCACGGCAAGGAGTACTGGTAACCGGTTTAAGGCAGTCCTTGTAACAAGAGGGACCCCAACTCTTGATCTCCCCTGTGGACCAATCCAGGGTTGGGGAATGGTGTTGAAGCCAGGGTAGTCCAAGGAGAATTTCGGAAGTGCAATTGGAGAGGACCAAAAACTCAATTTTTTCGTGGTGAGGTCCGATGCACATTAGGAGGGGTTCCGTGCGGTAACGCACGGCACAGTCCAATCTTTCATTGTTAACGCAATTGATGTAGAGAGGTCTGGCGAGACTGGTCACTGGGATGTTGAACCTGTTGATGAGAGAGGCCAAAATAAAGTTTCCTGCAGATCCGGAGTCCAAGAAGGCCTTAGTGGAGAAGGAGAAGGTAGAGGCAGATATCCGCACAGGCACAGTAAGACGTGGAGAAGCAGAGTTGACATCAAGGACTGTTTCACCTTTGTGCGGAGTCAGCGTACGTCTTTCCAGGCGGGGAGGACGGATAGGACAATCCTTCAGGAAGTGTTCGGTACCGGCACAGTACAGGCAGAGATTCTCCATGCGGCGTCGTGTCCTCTCTTGAGGTGTCAGGCGAGACCGGTCAACTTGCATAGCCTCCACGGCGGAAGGCACAGGAACGGATTGCAGAGGACCAGAGGAGAGAGGAGCCGGGGAGAAAAAACGCCTCGTGCAGGAATTTCTCGTGCGGCCAGAACATCTTTAATGTTGCTGGATAGGCCTTTTTTAAAGGTCGCGCAGAGGGCCTCATTATTCCAGGAAAGTTCTGAAGCAAGAGTACGGAATTGCACGGCGTACTCGCCAACGGAAGAATTACCCTGGACCAGGTTCAGCAGGGCAGTCTCAGCAGAAGAGGCTCGGGCAGGTTCCTCAAAGACACTTCGAATTTCCGAGAAGAAGGAGTGTACAGAGGCAGTGACGGGGTCATTGCGGTCCCAGAGCGGTGTGGCCCATGACAGAGCTTTTCCAGACAGAAGGCTGACTACGAAAGCCACCTTAGACCTTTCAGTAGGAAACTGGTCCGACATCATCTCCAAGTGCAGGGAACATTGTGAAAGAAAGCCACGGCAAAACTTAGAGTCCCCATCAAATTTATCCGGCAAGGATAGTCGTAGGCCTGAGGCGGCCACTCGCTGCGGAGGAGGTGCAGGAGCTGGCGGAGGAGATGATTGCTGAAGCTGTGGTAGTAGCTGCTGTAGCATCACGGTCAGTTGAGACAGCTGGTGGCCTTGTTGCGCTATCTGTTGTGACTGCTGGGCGACCACCGTGGTGAGGTCGGCGACAACTGTCAGAGGAACTTCAGCGGGATCCATGGCCGGATCTACTGTCACGATGCCGGCTGGCAGGAGGTGGATCCTCTGTGCCAGAGAGGGATTGGCGTGGACCGTGCTAGTGGACCGGTTCTAAGTCACTACTGGTTTTCACCAGAGCCCGCCGCAAAGCGGGATGGTCTTGCTGCGGCGGTAGTGACCAGGTCGTATCCACTAGCAACGGCTCAACCTCTCTGACTGCTGAAGATAGGCGCGGTACAAGGGAGTAGACAGAAGCAAGGTCGGACGTAGCAGAAGGTCGGGGCAGGCAGCAAGGATCGTAGTCAGGGGCAACGGCAGGAGGTCTGGAACACAGGCTAGGAACAAACAAGGGAACGCTTTCACTGGCACAATGGCAACAAGATCCGGCGAGGGAGTGCAGGGGAAGTGAGGTATACATAGGGAGTGCACAGGTGAACACACTGATTAGAACCACTGCGCCAATCAGCGGCGCAGTGGCCCTTTAAATCGCAGAGACCCGGCGCGCGCGCGCCCTAGGGAGCGGGGCCGCGCGCGCCGGGACAGGACCGACGGAGAGCGAGTCAGGTACGGGAGCCGGGGTGCGCATCGCGAGCGGGCGCCACCCGCATCGCGAATCGCATCCCGGCTGGAGGCGGTATCGCAGCGCACCCGGTCAGTGGATCTGACCGGGGCGCTGCGGGAGCGAGAGTGTAGCGAGCGCTCCGGGGAGGAGCGGGAACCCGGAGCGCTCGGCGTAACAGTTAGTTATTAGTGTACCCCATATAATGCCCCTTGAGGGGGGGTCCCACTGTTCTGGCTCCATAGGCTGAAGCTCAAGGCCCCTGACTGCCCTCCTGTTCCTCCGTAACCAGTGTGCACCCGGAGATCCGTTTTACGGCCAGATATAAGGTATGTCCTTTTTCCAAAGAAATGTATTTACAAATTAAATTTTTTTTTGCTTTTTTGCTCTCAAAAAGCCAAATATGACTCCTTCTCTTCTGAGCATTGTAGTTCGCCCATAGTGCACTTCAGGTCAACTTATGGGGTACCTCCATACTCAGAAGAGATGGGGTTGCAAATTTTGGGGGGTATTTTCTGCTATTAACCCTGCACAAATGTGAAATTTGGGGATAAGGATAGGGGATAAGGATAGGGGATAAGATGCCTGATCCAAAGGGTAGGGGATAAGATGCCTGATCGCGATGGTCCCGCCGCTGGAAACCCCCATGATCTTGCACACAAACCCCGTTAGAATCAGTCCCTGGAGCACGTTCGCTCCGGGTCTGATTGTGACATCACGGACCCGCCCCCCGTGTGACAACACGCTCCGCTCCCTCAATGCAAGCCTATAGAAAATCTTTATTTTTTTTTTTTTTGTGTTGTCCACAGTGCTCTCTGCTGACACCTGATGCCCGTATCAGGAACTGTCCAGAGGAGGAGACAATCCCCATAGCAAACCTATGCTACTCTGGACAGTTCCTGACATGGGAGCACAGAGAGCACTGTGGACAACACAAAAAAGAAATTCAAAAAGTAAAGAATTTCCACTGTAGCATACAGCTGCTAAAAAGTACTAAAAGGATTAAGATTTTTTTAATAAAAGTCATTTACAAATCTGGCACTTTCTGTCACCATTTCAGTAAAAAAAAAAAAAAAAAAGTTTTCCATCGGAGTACCGCTTATATTTGTGCAGATCCATTTGGGTGTACAAATTACCCAGTAGGTTCCTATTGAGGCATCTGTGGTTCAGACTTGCTCTATTAATCTTACACTGTGCATTTCCCCTAGGCATAGGCCCCTTATCTTGTATCCATCCTTATCATGCTCCTTAGGCTAGGTTCACATTACGATTTAACGATCCGATTATCAGACATTAAAATCGGACAAAATCGGATTGCAAAAAATCATATACAATCGTATGTAAAAATTTCTTTGCTATCCGATTTAAAATTGTATCCAAAAATCATACAGATGAAAATTCCATCCGATTTTCAATAAAAATCTGATCCGGTTTTTAAAATGATATGTATGACAATGGCAATAAAGTTTTATATTATTTGAAGTGTATGTGTAAAGGACAATAAAGCTTTAATATTCAATGCATAAAAGGGGTGTGGCGAAAGGTTAGAGCAGTGATTCCCAACCGTGGTGCCGCGGGATTTTGTCGTGATTTTTTTTTTTTTAAATGTCCAGCCCGGCCTGCGCGCTTATGACTGACGGCGCAGGTGGGAAGGGAAGCCTGCGTGCACACTGCGTCCCCCTCTCCCTTGCGGCGCAGTGAGCCTAAAATGGTGCCCTGGGGCGGAATGAGCTGCATCTGTGCCGGACTCCCGTGCCTGCTGTGTAACTGCAAGATGCGCGGGCCGGCTTGTTTAAGGTACCGTACCCTTTCCACCCCTCTCTTTCCCCTTCTCAACCCTGTCCAAACCCCCCACCATCACCGTCACCTAGGTCCACCCTCTACCCCACCCTGTCACTCTTGTCCACCCCCCTGTCATCCATGTCCACCTTGTCCACCTCCCTGTCCATCCCTGTCCCCCCCCCCCTGTCACCAATGTTCAACCCCCGTCACCCATGTCCACCCACCCCATCACCCATGTCCACCCTTCTACACCGATCTGTCACCCTTGTACACCTCCCTACACTCCTCTATACCCCTCTGTCACCCATGTACACTCCTCTACACCCCTCTGTCACCCATGTACACTCCTCTACACCCCTCTGTCACCCATGTACACTCCTCTATACCCCTCTGACACCCATGTACACCCATCCATCACCCATGTACACTTCTCTATATCCCTCTTTCACCCATGTACACTCATCTGTCACCCATGTACACTCCTCTACACCCATCTGTTACCCATGTACACCCATCTATCACCCATGTACACTCCTCTACACCCCTCTGTCACCCATGTACACCCATCTATCACCCATGCACACTCCTCTACACCCTTCTGTCATCCATGTACACTCCTCTATACTCCTCTGTCACCCATGTACACCCATCTGTCACCCATGTACACTCCTCTACACCCCTCTGTCACCCATGTATACTCCTCTACACCCCTCAGTCACCCATGTACACTCCTCTACACCTCTATGTCACCCATGTACACTCCTCTATACCCCTCTGTCACCCATGTACACCCATCTGTCACCCATGTACACTCCTCTATACCCCTCTGTCACCCATGTAAACCCATCTGTCACCAATGTACACTCCTCTACACCCCTCTGTCACCCATGCACTGTTACGCCGAGCGCTCCGGGTCCCCGCTCCTCCCCGGAGCGCTCGCTACACTCTCCCCGCTGCAGCGCTCCGGTCAGATCCACTGACCCGGGGCGCTGCGATTCCGCTTCCAGCCGGGATGCGATTCGCGATGCGGGTAGCGCCCGCTCGCGATGCGCACCCCGGCTCCCGTACCTGACTCGCTCTCCCTCGGTCCTGTCCCGGCGCGCGCGGCCCCGCTCCCTAGGGCGCGCGCGCGCCGGGTCTTTGCGATTTAAAGGGCCACTGCGCCGCTGATTGGCGCAGTGATTCCAATTAGTGTCTTCACCTGTGCACTTCCCTATATCACCTCACTTCCCCTGCACTTCCTTGCCGGATCTTGTTGCCATTGTGCCAGTGAAAGCGTTTCCTTGTGTGTTCCTAGCCTGTGTTCCAGACCTCCTGCCGTTGCCCCTGACTACGATCCTTGCTGCCTGCCCCGACCTTCTGCTACGTCCGACCTTGCTTCTGTCTACTCCCTTGTACCGCGCCTATCTTCAGCAGCCTGAGAGGTGAGCCGTTGCTAGTGGATACGACCTGGTCACTACCGCCGCAGCAAGACCATCCCGCTTTGCGGCGGGCTCTGGTGAAAACCAGTAGTGACTTAGAACCGGTCCACTAGCACGGTCCACGCCAATCCCTCTCTGGCACAGAGGATCCACTACCTGCCAGCCGGCATCGTGACAGTAGATCCGGCCATGGATCCCGCTGAAGTTCCTCTGCCAGTTGTCGCTGACCTCACCACGGTGGTCGCCCAGCAGTCACAACAGATAGCGCAACAAGGCCAACAGCTGTCTCAACTGACCGTTATGCTACAGCAGTTACTACCACAGCTTCAGCAGTCATCTCCTCCGCCAGCTCCTGCACCTCCTCCGCAGCGAGTGGCCGCTCCTGGTCTACGCCTATCCTTGCCGGATAAATTTGATGGGGACTCTAAGTTTTGCCGTGGCTTTCTTTCCCAATGTTCCCTGCATCTGGAGATGATGTCGGACCTGTTTCCCACTGAAAGGTCTAAGGTGGCTTTCGTAGTCAGCCTTCTGTCTGGAAAAGCCCTGTCTTGGGCCACACCGCTCTGGGACCGCAATGACCCCGTCACTGCCTCCGTACACTCCTTCTTCTCGGAAATCCGAAGTGTCTTTGAGGAACCTGCCCGAGCCTCTTCTGCTGAGACTGCCCTGTTGAACCTGGTCCAGGGTAATTCTTCCGTTGGCGAGTATGCCGTACAATTCCGTACTCTTGCTTCAGAATTATCCTGGAACAATGAGGCCCTCTGCGCGACCTTTAAAAAAGGCCTATCCAGCAACATTAAAGATGTTCTGGCCGCACGAGAAATGCCTGCTAATCTTCATGAACTTATTCACCTAGCCACTCGCATTGACATGCGTTTTTCCGAAAGGCGTCAGGAGCTCCGCCAAGATATGGACTCTGTTCGCACGAGGCGTTTCTTCTCCTCGGCTCCTCTCTCCTCTGGTCCCCTGCAATCTGTTCCTGTGCCTCCCGCCGTGGAGGCTATGCAGGTCGACCGGTCTCGCCTGACACCTCAAGAGAGGACACGACGCCGCATGGAGAACCTCTGCCTGTACTGTGCTAGTACCGAACACTTCCTGAGGGATTGTCCTATCCGTCCTCCCCGCCTGGAAAGACGTACGCTGACTCCGCACAAAGGTGAGACAATCCTTGATGTCTACTCTGCTTCTCCACGTCTTACTGTGCCTGTGCGGATGTCTGCCTCTGCCTTCTCCTTCTCTACTGTGGCCTTCTTGGACTCTGGATCTGCAGGAAATTTTATTTTGGCCTCTCTCGTCAACAGGTTCAACATCCCAGTGACCAGTCTCGCCAGACCCCTTTACATCAATTGTGTAAACAATGAAAGATTGGACTGTACCATACGTTTCCGCACGGAGCCCCTTCTAATGAGCATCGGATCTCATCACGAGAGGATTGAACTTTTGGTCCTCCCCAATTGCACCTCGGAAATTCTCCTTGGACTTCCCTGGCTTCAACTTCATTCCCCAACCCTGGATTGGTCCACTGGGGAGATCAAGAGTTGGGGGCCCTCTTGTTCCAAGGACTGTCTAAAACCGGTTCCCAGTAACCCTTGCCGTGACTCTGTGGTTCCTCCAGTAACCGGTCTCCCTAAGGCCTATATGGACTTCGCGGATGTTTTCTGCAAAAAACAAGCGGAGACTCTACCTCCTCACAGGCCTTATGATTGTCCTATCGACCTCCTCCCGGGCACTACTCCACCCCGGGGCAGAATTTATCCTCTCTCTGCCCCAGAGACTCTTGCCATGTCTGAATACGTCCAGGAAAATTTAAAAAAGGGCTTTATCCGTAAATCCTCCTCTCCTGCCGGAGCCGGATTTTTCTTTGTGTCCAAAAAAGATGGCTCCCTACGTCCTTGCATTGACTACCGCGGTCTTAATAAAATCACGGTTAAGAACCGCTACCCCCTACCCCTCATCTCTGAACTCTTTGATCGCCTCCAAGGTGCCCACATCTTTACTAAATTGGACTTAAGAGGCGCCTATAACCTCATCCGCATCAGAGAGGGGGATGAGTGGAAAACAGCATTTAACACCAGAGATGGACACTTTGAGTATCTGGTCATGCCCTTTGGCCTGTGCAACGCCCCTGCTGTCTTCCAAGACTTTGTTAATGAAATTTTTCGTGATCTGTTATACTCCTGTGTTGTTGTATATCTGGATGATATCCTAATTTTTTCGGCCAATCTAGAAGAACACCGCCAGCATGTCCGTATGGTTCTTCAGAGACTTCGTGACAATCAACTCTATGCTAAAATTGAGAAATGTCTGTTTGAATGCCAATCTCTTCCTTTTCTAGGATATTTGGTCTCTGGCCAGGGACTACAAATGGATCCAGACAAACTCTCTGCCGTCTTAGATTGGCCACGCCCCTCCGGACTCCGTGCTATCCAACGCTTTTTGGGGTTCGCCAATTATTACAGGCAATTTATTCCACATTTTTCTACCCTTGTGGCTCCTATCGTGGCTTTAACCAAAAAAAATGCCGATCCCAAGTCCTGGCCTCCTCAAGCGGAAGACGCCTTTAAACGACTCAAGTCTGCCTTTTCTTCGGCTCCCGTGCTCTCCAGACCTGACCCTTCCAAACCCTTCCTACTGGAGGTTGATGCCTCCTCAGTGGGAGCTGGAGCTGTTCTTCTACAGAAAAATTCTTCCGGGCATGCCGTCACTTGTGGTTTTTTTTCTAGGACCTTCTCTCCGGCGGAGAGGAACTACTCCATCGGGGATCGAGAGCTTCTAGCCATTAAATTAGCACTTGAGGAATGGAGGCATCTGCTGGAGGGATCAAGATTTCCAGTTATTATTTACACCGACCACAAGAACCTCTCCTACCTCCAGTCTGCCCAACGGCTGAATCCTCGCCAGGCCCGGTGGTCTCTGTTCTTTGCCCGGTTTAATTTTGAGATTCACTTTCGTCCTGCCGATAAGAACATTAGGGCCGATGCTCTCTCTCGTTCCTCGGATGCCTCAGAAGTTGAACTCTCTCCGCAACACATCATTCCACCTGACTGCCTGATCTCCACTTCTCCTGCCTTCATCAGGCAAACTCCTCCAGGAAAGACCTTTGTTTCTCCATGCCAACGCCTCGGAATCCTCAAATGGGGTCACTCCTCCCATCTCGCAGGTCATGTGGGCATCAAGAAATCTCTGCAACTCATCTCCCGCTTCTATTGGTGGCCGACTCTGGAGACGGATGTTGTGGACTTTGTGCGAGCCTGCACTATCTGTGCCCGGGATAAGACTCCTCGCCAGAAGCCCGCTGGTTTTCTTCATCCCCTGCCTGTCCCCGAACAGCCTTGGTCTCTGATTGGTATGGATTTTATTACTGATTTACCCCCTTCCCGTGGCAACACTGTTATTTGGGTGGTCGTTGATCGATTCTCCAAAATGGCACATTTCATCCCTCTTCCTGGTCTTCCTTCAGCGCCTCAGTTGGCTAAACAATTTTTTGTACACATTTTTCGTCTTCACGGGTTGCCTACGCAGATCGTCTCGGATAGAGGTGTCCAATTCGTGTCTAAATTCTGGAGGGCTCTCTGTAAACAACTCAAGATTAAATTAAATTTTTCTTCTGCATATCATCCCCAGTCCAATGGACAAGTAGAAAGAATTAACCAGGTCTTGGGTGATTATTTGCGACATTTTGTTTCCTCCCGCCAGGATGACTGGGCAGATCTCCTTCCATGGGCCGAATTCTCGTATAACTTCAGAGTCTCTGAATCTTCCTCCAAATCCCCATTTTTCGTGGTGTACGGCCGTCACCCTCTTCCCCCCCTCCCTACCCCCTTGCCCTCTGGTCTACCCGCTGTGGATGAAATTTCTCGTGACCTTTCCATCATATGGAGAGAGACCCAAAATTCTCTCTTACAGGCTTCATCACGCATGAAGAAGTTCGCAGATAAGAAAAGAAGAGCTCCTCTCGTTTTTTCCCCTGGAGACAAGGTATGGCTCTCCGCTAAATATGTCCGCTTCCGTGTCCCTAGCTACAAGTTGGGTCCACGCTATCTTGGTCCTTTCAAAGTTTTGTGTCAAATTAATCCTGTCTCTTACAAACTTCTTCTTCCTCCTTCTCTTCGGATCCCTAATGCCTTTCACGTCTCTCTTCTTAAACCACTCATCCTCAACCGTTTTTCTCCCAAATCTGTTCCTCCCACTCCTGTTTCCGGCTCCTCGGACATCTTCTCTGTCAAAGAGATCTTAGCCTCTAAAAAGGTCAGAGGGAAAACTTTTTTTTTAGTGGACTGGGAGGGTTGTGGTCCTGAAGAGAGATCCTGGGAACCTGAGGACAACATCCTAGACAAAAGTCTGCTCCTCAGGTTCTCAGGCTCTAAGAAGAGGGGGAGACCCAAGGGGGGGGGTACTGTTACGCCGAGCGCTCCGGGTCCCCGCTCCTCCCCGGAGCGCTCGCTACACTCTCCCCGCTGCAGCGCTCCGGTCAGATCCACTGACCCGGGGCGCTGCGATTCCGCTTCCAGCCGGGATGCGATTCGCGATGCGGGTAGCGCCCGCTCGCGATGCGCACCCCGGCTCCCGTACCTGACTCGCTCTCCCTCGGTCCTGTCCCGGCGCGCGCGGCCCCGCTCCCTAGGGCGCGCGCGCGCCGGGTCTTTGCGATTTAAAGGGCCACTGCGCCGCTGATTGGCGCAGTGATTCCAATTAGTGTCTTCACCTGTGCACTTCCCTATATCACCTCACTTCCCCTGCACTTCCTTGCCGGATCTTGTTGCCATTGTGCCAGTGAAAGCGTTTCCTTGTGTGTTCCTAGCCTGTGTTCCAGACCTCCTGCCGTTGCCCCTGACTACGATCCTTGCTGCCTGCCCCGACCTTCTGCTACGTCCGACCTTGCTTCTGTCTACTCCCTTGTACCGCGCCTATCTTCAGCAGCCTGAGAGGTGAGCCGTTGCTAGTGGATACGACCTGGTCACTACCGCCGCAGCAAGACCATCCCGCTTTGCGGCGGGCTCTGGTGAAAACCAGTAGTGACTTAGAACCGGTCCACTAGCACGGTCCACGCCAATCCCTCTCTGGCACAGAGGATCCACTACCTGCCAGCCGGCATCGTGACATGCACACTCCTCTACACCCCTCTGCCACCCATGTACACCCCTCTGTCACACATGAACACTCCTCTACACCCCTCTGTCACCCATGTACACTATTCTACACCCTTCTGTCACCCATGTACACTCCTCTACACCCCTCTGTCACCCATATACACTCCTCTACACCCCTCTGTCACCAATATACACTCCTCTACACCCCTCTGTCACCCATGTACACTCCTCTACACCCCTCTGCCACCCATGTACACCCCTCTGTCACCCATGTACACTGCTCCATGTACACTCCTTTACACCCCTCTGTCACCAATGTACACTCCTCTACACCCCTCTGCCACCCATGTACACCCCTCTGTCACCCATGTACACTCTTCTACACCCCTCTGTCACCCATGTACACTCCTCTACACCCCGGTCACCCATGTACACTCCTCTACACCCCTCTGTCATCCATGTACACTCCTCTACACCCCTCTATCACCCATGTACACTCCTCTACACCCCTCTGTAACCCATGTACACTCCTCTACACCCCTCTGTCACCCATGTACACTCCTCTACACCCCTCTGTCACCCATGTACACTCCCCTACACCCCTCTGTCACCCATGTATACTCCTCTACACCCCTCTTTCACCCATGTAACAGGTTTAACGGTGAAGAATTTTGTGCGAAAGAAATTGTGATGATGGCCCGGGCCAGATGGAGAAGAGAAGAAGGCAACGACGCAAATTAGAGAAGACGTCATTTGTGAGTTGCTGTATAAAGTTGCTGTATAAATCAGCACTTTAAACTACATACCCACTGCTAAATAGATATAGTGCATTTCTACACCCCTCTGTCACCCATGTACACTCCTCTACACCCCTCTGTCACCAATGTACACTCCTCTACACCCCTCTGCCCCCCATGTACACTCCTCTACACTCCTCTACACCCCTCTGCCACCCATGTACACTCCTCTACACCCCTCTGTCACCCATGTACACTCCTATACACCCTTCTGTCACCCATGTACACTCCTCTACACCCCTCTGTCACCCATGTACACTCCTCTACACTCCTCTGTAACCCATGTACACTCCTCTGTCACCCATGTACACTCCTCTACACCCCTCTGTCACCCGTGTACACTCCCCTACACCCCTCTGTCACCCATGTACACTCCTCTACACCCATCTGTCACCCATGTGACAGGTTTAACGGTGAAGAATTTTGTGTGAAAGAAATCGTGATGATGGCCCGGGCCAGATGGAGAAGAGAAGGCAACAACGCAAATTAGAGAAGACGTCATTTGTGAGTCGCTGTATAAAGCAGCACTTTAAACTATATACCCACTGCTAAATAGATATAGTGCATTGCGTTTTTTTACCGTTTTTTCCTTTTATCTTTTTTTTTTTGCTCGTCAACCTCAGTAGGGGTGCCCCGCGGAAAAAAAAATTCCCGATGTGTGCCCCGACCCGAAAAAGGTTGGGAAACACTGGGTTAAAGAGTGGAGAAAGAGATAGGAGCTACTTCTGATTCAGTGAGAAAACTCTTGTGTGTTAATTAGCTAATTAAGCATGATTACCACATTACTTGCGAGATTGAGGATGCTGCAATGGAGGAGGAGGAGGCAGAAGAGACTACATATGAAGTCTCAGCAGCGACATTATTGGGTACATCCAGTAAACCTTGTTCCTAAGAAGCATGGGGCTTTTCACAACCTGTATAACCAGCTTTGCAGATATCCGGAGAAGTTTCAAAACTATTTTTGAATGTCTGCTGAAAGTTTTGAAAAACTACTGCAGCTAGTTGGAGCTGACATTCATTGTCTGGATACTAGATTTCGAAGATGTATGTCTGCAAGGGAAAGACTAGCTGTAACCCTAAGGTAAGATATCACCCTATAGTGGAGATATATATCAAGACTTGTATAGAAGAAGAGTGGTGCAGTGGCCCATAGCATTCAATCTGATTGCTCATTACAAAAAAAAAAAGAAGACTTTGATAAATACAACAATCTGTGTTGTTGCTATGGGCAAACGTACCACTATTCCTATATGCATGTTTTTCTTTATAAAACTTTATTTATTTATTTATTTTTTTAGGGGTGGGTGGTTGGTTTATGAACAACAAATGAGAAAATCTTTGTACCCATTCTTTCTACACAGATACGTTGCAACTGGGGAAAGTTTTAGCTCCCTGCATTACCAGTTTCGTCTTGGCAAGTCGACTATTTGCTGCATCGTCAAGGAGACGCGTCAGATTACATGGGAAAAGCTGCAGCCACATTATATACCACATCCCACCTGTGACCAGTGGTTGTCAATAGCTGCAAAATTGAGGGGGCAAACTTCCCAAATTGCGTAGGAGCAGTGGATGGGAAACATATTCGCAACAGGAAGCCTGCCCACAGTGGACCAAGTTTTTATAATTATAAAACATTTTTCTTTGTAATATTGATGGCAAATCTAATGCTCAGTATCAGTTTGTGGCAATTGACATTGGGGCATATGGCCATACAAATGATTCCAAAATCTTCAATGAGTCCAGTATGGGGTATGGGGAAACGGTTGTACCAAGGGAGTTTTAATATACCTGCTCCTCAAGTACTCCCAGGAACAGAGGGACCACCGGTGCCTTTTGTGTTGGTGGGAGATTAAGCCTTTCTCATGTGCCAAAATTTAATAAAACCATATGGCTCACGAAGACTGAACCCTACAAGGAAAATCTTCAATTACAGGCTTACCAGGGCACAACATTTTGTGGAGTGTGCATTTGGTATAAGGACAGCAAAATGGCGCATTATCAACACAACCATTCAACTGGCTCCAGAGAACATTGACAACATTGTGAAAGCATGTGTTGTCTTGCACAATCTTGTGGCAAATTTGAAACCAATCACTGACCCAAATGATATTGAATTACAGTTGGACATTTTAGAAAATGTTTCAGCCCGATCGACCAGAGAGGTCTTAAATATACGTGACCAATATACTCAGTACTTTGTAAGCCCACAAGGCAAAGTTCCATGGCAGGACAACCTCTAGGTAGGTACATTGTTAAACTATAGTAACTCAACTTAGGTCCACTGTTAAAACTATGTAAAACAGTATAGAGGGAGAGTGGTGCAGTTGCACATGTCAACCAATGAGATTGCATATTTAATATCACCAGGCTCTATAAAACTTAGAGAAGCACCCTGATAGTTTGCTATGGGCAATTTCAACACTCATCCTCTGCTTATTTTTTTTATTTTTTTTCCTTTTTTGTTTCAAAAGGGTATATACAGGGGTTGCCAAAATAAAAATAAAAATTCCTTATAAAACAGCTGCCCATCTGTCTACAGGTTGTGTGTTCAAAAATGGCTACATTCCCTTCAATGGAACTCTTCCACCCAACCAGGAGACAGATGGGGAGCTGGTTGTGAGTAGCTCTGGTTTAAAATTCCAGGGAAAAAACTCCAATCTGCAGCAGATCTGTAGCAAAAATATGTGCATGTGAACTTAATGCTTCATTATGTTCACACATGCATATTTTTTTCTACAGATCTGCTACAGATGTACTGCTGCAGATTTGGCTGCCCATGGGCAGAGAAATCTGCTGGCTCAAATCTGCTTCAGATCTGCAGATTAGAGAAAGCACATTTTTCTTGTATAGAAGTACCATATATACCGGCGTATAAGACAACTTTTGAGCCCTAGAAAATATTTTCTAGAGTGGGGGGTTGTCTTATACGCCGGGTATGGCGGGCGCTGCAATGCCGGGACGCCCGAATTATCAAAAGAGAGAGCATATGCCCCCCCTGCTCTGTACCTTGTATGCCCCTTGTACCGCTATCCTCCCGGCCGATGCACAATATCCTCCCGGCCGCTCGCATTTCGCTCCTGCGCATGTGCGAGATTTCATGCGGCGGGTGTGGATACACGGGATCCTCGCGGCCGCTCGCATCTCGCTCATGTGCGACGTATCTAAGTGCGGCGCATATGCGCATGTGCGAAATCTGTCAGGAATTTGCATATATGCATATGCAAATCCTGACAGGTGCCGCAGATGTGCATATGTGAATATGAAACATAACAAAAACATGTTCAGGGTATAGGTGGCACATGTTTAGGGTCTGGGAGGCAGGAGGGTGGACAAGGAAGGTGGTGGGATGCAGGGATGGTGGTGGTACCATGGGATGGCGGTGGTACCTATGGATGGTGGTGGGATGCAGGGATGGCAGTGGTACCCAGGGATGGTGGTGGGATTCAGGGATGGCAGAGGTACCCAGGGATGGTGGTGGGATTCAGGGATGGCAGAGGTACCCAGGGATGGTGGTGGGATGCAGGGATGTACAGCTCTTGGAGACAGGGAGGGCTGGGCAGGCAGGGAGAGCTGACCAATCCAAGCAGGCTTTGTATACAACAACCAGCCCAACCAATCAGGGCAAGTGATGTACAGTACAGTACCTTCCCAGTGATTGGCTGTTTGTTGTATACAAAGCCTGCTTGGATTGGTCAGCTCTCCCTGCCTGCCCAGCCCTCCCTGTCTCCAAGAGCAGTACATCCTTGCATCTCACCACCATCCCTGAATCCCACCACCATCCCTGGGTACCACATGCAGTACAACACCAGCATCTGTACCTGTTCATACAGTCTTAGTACATAAAGTGCAGTATAAAAATGTCCAACAGTTAAAACCCCATCATGGCTGCACCAGCAAGAAGAAAGAAATATGAAGCCAGTTTCAAACTCAAAGTTATAAACTTTGCCATGGAACATAATAACTGCGCTGCTGCAAGATGATATGGAGTGACCGAAAAGATGGTTCGGGACTGGAAAGCAAATGAAAAAGCATTAAAGAGTATGCCAAGGGGTAAGTGTGCATTAAGAAGAGGCACCCCACATTGGCCTGAACTCGAAAAACACGTAGCAGACATGGTAAATGAGCATCGCCAAAATGGTTATGTAGTGACAAGAAATAAAATATGTTTGTTTGCACTTCAGTGGGCCAAATCTAACCCAGATCAGAGCAACAGCTTTAAGGCCACTGCATCCTGGTGCAGTAGATTGATGGCAAGACATAATATGGTACTGAGACAAAAGACAAAAATTGCCCAAAAATTACCTGCAGATCTTGAAAGCAAAGTAAATAGCTTCCATCGATACATCATACAACAGCGCAATAAACATGGCTATGTGTTAAGTAGTATTGGAAATATGGATGAAACTCCAATGAATTTTGATATGGTTGGAAGTAAAACTGTCCATCAAAAAGGTGAAAAAACTGTTTTAATTAAAACAACAAGACATGAGAAGTCCAGTTTTACAGTGGTACTGGGATGCACAGCTGATGGTGCCAAACTGAGACCAATGATAATTATTAAACGCAAAACAATGCCAAAACTCAAGTTCCCTGTTAGTTGTTTTGTACATGTGAATGAAAAAGGATGGATGGATGAAGAAGGGGAAAAGCTATGGCTCGATAATGTATGGAGCAGGCGACCAGGTGGACTTATTCAAAAACGTAGTCTACTGGTGTGGGATATGTTCAGGGCTCATTAAACCCCCAGCACTAAGCAAAGGCTTGCAAGACTAAACACAGATGCAGCAGTTATTCCTAGAGGATTGACATCGTTGGTACAGCCACTGGATGTGTGCCTAAACAAGCCATTTAAAGATCGCATTCGAGAACAGTGGAATGAATGGATGGTTAGTGGCGAAAAGTCATTCACAAAAGGAGGAAACATGCGTGCTCCACAGTTGGATGTTTTGTGCCAGTTTGTCATAAAAGCCTGGAATGATATTGATGCAGAAACAGTAATCAAGTCTTTCAAAAAGTGTGGCATATCAAATTCATTAGATGGTATGGAGGACGACTACTTGTGGCAAGATGAAGATGAAGCCGAAGCTGAGACCACACCATCTGATACTGAATTTGATCCATATGATGACTGCCTTACAAATGTATCACAAGATGTCATTGATGTACTCATGATGTCAGATGAAGAACAAGAGGATTTTGAAGGATTTTAAAAGGAATCTGTCATGCCAGCAGTTATGATGGGCGTTGCTAACTCCCAGGGACTTGCTCTCTCTATTGTTCGTTATCTTCCTCCTATCACTATCAGTTCCAGTTTGGTTGACAGGATGGCAGCTCCCATGGGTTTATTGTATTTCCCTTCCTTTCAGCTTAAGAGTAAATTAGGAAAAGTTTAATTTAATTCACTTGCACTGTTTTATTTTTACATGTTTGATGACAAAGAGCAGGTCATATTTATTTGAATTAAAATTACCATATTGAAATCAGATCGAATGCTTTTTAAATTTTTCTTTGGTGTGTGTTGAAAAAGGGGTAGTCTTATATGGCGAGTATATCCCAAACTCTATATTTTATGTGTAAAAGTTGGGGGTCGTCTTATACGCCGGCATATACGGTATATGTAAAATGAAGTCAATGTATTGCGCTAATTATTATTATTTTTTTTTTTACTGAGTGCATCTGCCTATCCCACATACAACAATGAAGAAATAGTCTCCTGAAATCTTTAAATAAATATGTTTTTTGTAATTATATGTTTTTTCGATTGTATTTTTTGTAACACCAAAGGTTGAATACAAATTTTTTACTAAAGTGCAAAAACCTTTACAAGAAGGTAAACATTACCCAAAAGTGGGTATTGACAGAATATATTTTCCAAAATTACAATTTAGAAGTAAACATGTTGATATAAAATTCAAGTTTTACAAACATTACCCATAAAGGGTGAAAAACCCATTGTATAAAATATGACAATTTTTACATTTTAAATGTTACGAAATGCAGGTTTGTACATATTTGGTTTAAATTTGAGGTTTAAAGTTTTCTATTTCTTTTTTTTGTTGTTGTTTTTTTTTTTACAAAAACTTTGGGGAAAAAAAACAGAAATATGTTTTTTGAAATATGTTTTGTTTTTAGATTGTATTTTTTCTCTACCAAAAAACAAAACACCAAAGGTTGAATTAAAAAATGTTTTCTATAGTGCAAAAACCTTTTCAAGAAGGTAAACATTACCCAAAGATGGGTATTAAGAATACGTTATCAAAAATTACATTTGAGAAGTAACCATATTAATATAGTAACATAGTTCATAACATAGTTCATAAGGTTGAAAAAAGGCCAGAGTCCATCAAGTTCAACCTATAACCCTAATAAGTCCCTATTGAGTTGAGTTGATCCAGAGGAAGGGAAAAAACCCTCATACTAGAGGTAAAAATTCCTTCCCGACTCCAAATATGGCACGTCAGAATAAATCCCTGGATCAACCTTCTGTCCGTATAAATCTAGTATATATAACCAGTAATGTTATTACTCTCCAAAAATACATCCAGACCCTTTTTGAACTCTATTACAGAGTTCACCATGACCACCTCCTCAGGCAGAGAGTTCCACAGTCTCACTGCTCTTACAGTAAAGAACCCCTGTGTGTGCTGGTGTAGAAACCTTCTTTCCTCTAGACGTAGAGGATGCCCCCTTGTTATTGATACAGTCCTGGGTATAAATAGATCATGGGAGAGATCTCTGTACTGTCCCCTGATATATTTATACATAGTTATTAAGTCTCTCCTAAGCCTTCTTTTTTCTAAACTAAATAACCCTAATTCTGATCATCTTTCTGGGTACTGTAGTCCTCCCATTCCCCATATTACCCTGGTTGCCTGTCTTTGAACCCTCTCCAGCTCCACTATATCTTTCTTTTACACTGGAGCCCATTACTGTACACAGTATTCCATGTGTGGTCTGACTAGTGATTTGTACAGCGGTAGAATTATTTCCTTGTCGTGGGCATCTATGCCCCTATTGATGCACCCCATGATTTTATTAGCCTTGGCAGCAGCTGCCTGACACTGGTCACTACAGCTAAATTTACTGTTAACTAAGACTCCTAAGTCCTTTTCCATGTCAGTCGTCCCAAGTGTTCTCCCATTTAATACATAATCCCAGCACGGATTTTTCTTCCCCATGTGCATTACCTTACATGTATCAGTGTTGAACCTCATTTGCCACTTCCGAGCCCAAACCTCCAACCTTCCAGATCCATTTGTAACAGTGCACTGTCCTCTATAGTGTTTACCGCTTTACAGAGTTTAGTGTCATCTGTAAAGATTGCTACTTTACTATTCAACCTCTCTGCAAGGTCATTAATGAATATATTAAATAGGGCAGGACCCAAGACGGACCCCTGTGGTACCCCACTAGTAACAGTCACCCAATCAGAATAAGTACGATTAATAACCACACTCTGTTTCCTATCATTGAGCCAGTTACTTAACCACTTGCACACATTCTCCCCCAGCCCAAACCTTCTCATTTTATGCACCAACCTTTTATGTGGAACCATATCAAATGCTTTGGAAAAATCCAGATATACAACATCCAGCTATTGCCCCTGGTCCAGTCTGGAGCTCACCTCCTCACAAAAGCTGATCAGGTTAGTATGACTGGACCGATCCCTCATAAAGCCATGCTGATACAGGGTCATACATTTATTTTTATCAAGATATTCCAAAATAGCATCTCTTAGGAAACCCTCAAACAATTTACATACAACCGAGGTTAAACTAACAGGTCTATAATTCCCAGGGTCACCTTTTGACCCCTTCTTAAATATTGGCACCACATTTGCCATGCGCCAGTCCTGGGAAACAGTCCCTGTCACTAAAGAGTCTGAATATTAAAAATAGGGGTCTGTCTATTACATTACTTAATTACTTTAGAACACGGGGGTGAATGCCATCTGGACCTGGTGATTTTTCTATTTTGATTTTTTGTAGGCGCCACTGTACTTCTTCCTGGGTTAGACAGGTGACCTGTACTGGGGAGTTTACCTTATCACACTGTATTTCACCTGCCATTTCATTTTCCTCAGTGAATACAGTGGAGAAGAATTTGTTTAATATATTTGCTTTTTCCTGATCCTCATTTATAATTTCTTCCTCATCTTTTTTTAAAGGGCCAACACTTTCATTTTTGACCTTTTTGCTATTTATATAGTTAAAGAACATTTTGGGGTTAGTTTTACTCTCTTTGGCAATGAGTCTTTCTGTCTCTATTTTTGTGGCTTTTATCTGTTTTTTTTTACATATTTTACATTGTTCTCTATAGCTTTTTAATGCTTCTTCACTGCTGTCCTGTTTTAGTAATTTAAATGCTTTATTTTTGTCATTTATTAACCCTTAACATTTTTATTCATCCATATTGGATTTCTTTTATTTCTGACCCTTTTATTCCCATAAGGTAAATACATCTTACAGTGAAAATTTAAGATATGTTTTAAAAGTCTCCCACTTAGTGTCAGTATTGTTCTTTTTGATAACATTATCCCATTTTATATTGTTAAGGGCTTCTCTGAGTTAATCGAACTTTGCCTTATTAAAGTTCATTGTTTTTGTGGCCCCTCGAGAGATTCCCTTATTGAAGAACAAGTTATAATGTATATTATATGCACTATTTCCTAGGTGTCCATCTACTTGCACATTAAGTACTCTGTCAGGTATGTTGGTTAATATTAAGTCTAGTAGGGTGCCCCCTCTGGTAGGGCCCTGCACCATTTGGGACAGATAATTGTCTTTAGTTATAGTCAGAAACCTGTTTCCTTTATGAGATTCACAGGTCTCAGTCTCCCAGTTTATATCAGGATAGTTAAAGTCCCCCATTATTTTCACATCATTTTGATTTGCTGCCTTGTTTATTTGCCTCAATAATTGATCTTCTGGCTCTTCCATTATGTTTGGTGGCTTATAGCAAACCCCTATCAGAATTTTTTTATTTTTATCTCCATATATTTCTACCCATAATGACTCCACATTATCTTTTCCCTCCCAAATATCCTCCAGCAATGCTGCCTTCAAATTGGACTTTACATAAAGACAAACTCCTCCCCCTTTCCATTTTGTCCGATCCTTCCTGAATAGACTATAACCCTGAATGTTGACCGCCCAGTCACAGCTATTGTCCAACCAAGTCTCTGTTATACCGACTATGTCATAATCCTCCTCAGAAATTTTAAACTCCAGTTTGTCAGTTTTATTGGACAGACTTCTGGCATTAGTCAACATGCACTTCAATGGTGGTGTATGTTTTTTTTTTCCTATGATGCCTATCCCTATTAACTATTCTAACCCCTCCCTCCGCTCCACCCCCAGGTACATTATTAAGTCCCCCCCTCTATCTACACTATCTTCCCCCTCTATGTTGTAGGTTCCCTCCCCCCAGTCCCTAGTTTAAACACTCCTCCACCCTTCTAGCCATCTTCTCCCCAAGCACAGCTGCACCCTCCCCATTGAGGTGCATCCCGGTAACCGACAGCGAAGTCGGCCCAGTTCTCCATGAACCCAAACCCCTCCTTCCTACACCAGCTTCTGAGCCACTTGTTTACCTCCCTGATCTCCTGCTGCCTCTCTGGTGTGGCTTGGGGTACAGGTAATATTTCAGAAAATACTACCTTGCCTTAAGCTTGCAGCCTAAGTCCCTGAAATCATTTTTAAGGACACTCCACCTACCTCTTACTTTGTCATTGGTGCCAAAAATTAAAGTTTTACAAACATTACACATACAATATGTCAACTTTATGTTGGCATCCTAAAGATGACATGTTTTTACTTTTGGTAGACATCAGAGGGCTTCAAAGTCCAGCAGCAATTTTCCACAAAATTTTCAAAATCTAAATTTTTTAGGGACCAGTTCAGTTTTGAAGTGGATTTGAAGGGTCTTCATAATAGAAATACCCCACAAATGACAGACACCATTATAAAAACTGCACCACTCAAAGTATACAAAATGATATCCAGAATGTTTGTTAACCCTTTAGGTGTTACACAGGAATAGCAGCAAAGTGAAGGAGAAAATTCAAAATCAGAATTTTTTACACTAACATGTTCTTGTAGACCCAGTTTTTGCATTTTTACAAGGGGTAAACGGAGAAAATACCCACCAAAATGTGTAACCCAATTTCTCTTGAGTAAGGAAATACCTCATATGTGGATGTAAAATGTTTTGTGGGTGCACTAGAGGGCTCAAATTCAATGGGGTTTTGGAGAGTGAATTTTGCTGAAATGGTTTTTAGGGGGCATGTCGCATTTAGGAAGCACCTATGGTTCCATAACAGCAAAAAAAAAAAAAACATGGCACGTAACAAGTGGTACAGTAAGCCTTAACACCCCACAGGTGTTTGACGACTTTTCAATAAAGTCGGATGTGTAAATAAAAAATTACAAAATTCACTAAAATGCATTTTTCCCCCAAATTTACCATTTTTGCAAGAGGTATTAGAAGAAAATGCCCCCCAAAATTTGTAACCCCACTTCTTCTGAGTATGGAAATACCCCATGTGAGGATGTAAAGTGCTCTACGGACGAACTACAATATTCAGAAGAAAAGGAGCGCCATTGGGCTTTTGGAAAGAGAATTTGTTTGGAATGGAAGTTGGGGGCCATGTGCATTTGCAAAGCCCCCGTGCTATCAGAACAATGGACCCCCCCACATGTGACCCCATTTTGGAAACTTCACCCCTCACAGAATGTAATAAGGGATGCAGTGAACATTTACACCCCACTGGCGTTTGACAGACTTTTGGAACAGTGGGTTGTGCAAATGAAAAATTTAATTTTTTTTATTTTCACGGTCCATTGTTCCAAAAATCTGTGAGACGCCTGTGGGGTGCAAATGCTCACTGCACCCCTTATTACATTCTGTGAGGGGTGTAGTATCCAAAATGGGGTCACATGTGGGGTATTTCCACCGTTCTGGCACCACGGGGGGTTTTGTAAACGCACATGGCCTTCAATTCCAGTACATTTTTTAATTTGTTTTTAAATTTTCTAATTCAGTTTTTTGGTTTTGAAGGGGTACTCCGGCGCTAAGACATCTTCCTTTGGATAGGGGATAAGATGCATGATCGCGGGGGTCCCGCCGCTGGGGACCCCCGTGATCTTGCACGCAGAGCCCCAGTTACAATCAGTCCCGGAGCATGTTCACTCCGGGTCTGATTACTGGCGATCATGGGGGCCGGAGCATTGTGACGTCACGGCCCCACCCCCGTGTGACGTCACGCTCCGCCCCCTCAATGCAAGCCTATGGGAGGGGGCGTGACAGGGAAACACATCATCATGTAGCAATTTCTGATATCCAGTGGCCTACATGATGATGTGTTTCCCTCTTTATGCACTGAAGCTGGCATGTTCCCTTAGTTTTTCCAGCAAAATGGTGCACCACCACATTATGGGTGTCAGGTCCGAGCATTTCTAGATGAACAGTTTCCTGGAAAGTGGATTGGTCGTCAAGGTCCAGTTGAATGGCCCCCAAGGTCTCCCGATCTGACCCCCTTAGACTTTTATCTTTGGGGTCATCTGAAGGCAAATGTCTATGCTGTGAAGATACGAGATGTGCAGCACCTGAAACTACGGATACTGGAAGCCTGTGCTAGCATTTCTCCTGCGGTGTTGCTATCAGTGTGTGAAGAGTGGGAGAAGAGGGTTGCATTGACAATCCAACACAATGGGCAGCACATTGAACACATTTTATAAGTGGAAATATTAGTGTATGAAAAGTTTGGCCATACATATACCCAGGTTTAATACATAATACCTCTCGGCAATAGATCAAGAAAAAATATATATGTTGTCCCTACCAGGGACTGAGGTGCCTTCTAAAATGTAACTTTTAATAATGTAGTTTAAAAATACCGATCCACAAACAAAAAATAATAATAAATCTTCAAGAAGTGATATTATCACACTGTTGCGACTATTGAGACCAATGACACGGTAGGTATAGCACCAGTGGTTAGGTACACACCATGCTATAATTATGTAATCCTAGATGTGATGTTGACACTATCATATATAGTAATCAAACAATATTTATCAATATATTTTCCCTTCTCCCAACGCGTTTCCATGTAGGGGTTAGAGTATATAGTTATCCCCCACACTTCTTCAGGGGATTAGGTCTATGGTTAAGGCAAACTCTGGAGTCAATTATCACGCTAATATGTCACTGTATATGTCTCTTTAAATGGGCAGATTTATCAACCAATGACACCCAGAGGATAACCACCATGAAGCAAACTGCGTCAATAGAGCTCCGGCTCTATGATTAGCTATCGCGTCCAGAGACCAGGCAGGGCGTTTCTCACCATCCCGGTTAGTGCCTATAATGATAAAAAATCATGGACATCTCCCTTAATAACCAGTAGATAACTTACCCCTCTTTGCTGTTTTTCGTGCATTAGCAAGTGGGTACTTACTGTCTACTGGATCAAATGAAATGAGAGAGCCGGGCACAGAAAAAATAATATGCCCTTATTTAGAATCTCATTCAAGCAGAGTGTGTGGAGCATATACAAAGTAGCCGCATAATAACTAACAAGAGGTAAGTAATAAAATGTTGTCTGAATTACTTACATACAGCTGTTCAAGACAAAGTGCGCATGAATCGCTGCTGTGGCAGAGAGTACCGGAGCGGTGTCCGGGCTGTCTGCGTGTCAGGTGAACACGCCGGCGTCTCCATCAAGCCGAGGTGCACCCTATTTATGACATTGGAGGCCCGTCCCCATGACGCCGCTCAAGGGGGCGTGGTCCCCGCTCAAGTCCCGACATCGGGATAGATCGGGTTTGGCAGTATTCAGACGTCGGATGCACTATTGGCTAAGTTGTAAACATATAAATAAACAAACACTGACTTAGGCTAAAGACATGGAACAGGTATTAACTTATAAATAAGATAACTATGCCCAGTATCGGGTCCGTTGTGCCTCCATCTGCACAATGTTGCAGGCATCTTTATTAATCCAATCCTGAATGTCAGTATGCCTGCTCTAAATTGTGACTTTCTCTCTGCATAACACATTGGTTATCAGTATATCTACACGCAGTTAGTAATCACATAATAAACCGCCATAAACCAGATTTTTAGTCCTGTGTTGATCAGGTAAGTAATAAATACAATCCTGACCATGATCCAAGTTTTTTTCATCCTACCCATATTTTGAATGGTGCATTAGAATATTTCATAGAAGTCGGTACTGGAGGACATAGTGATGTCTAAAGTTGCAATATCGATACATCATTTCCAGATCATTGGCAAAGATGGGTAGAAGCAAAAAAATAAGGATAGTGTATATAGTAATAATACATATTAGCAAGTAAGTCTATTAGGTGGACGGGGGGAAAAAAAGTCAGAATACTTCCTATAACACTCAATGTCCCATTCATATAGATAGTAAAGAACCCCATTATCAATAAATCCATATTGTTCATAGGTCCCATAAGGTGAACGGAAATGTGTATGGGACAACATATGTTACCTAGGCATTTATAGAGATATATGATATTGGAACTATAGTATGGAGGGGAGAGGGATTTTTATTAATATAAATATATATATATATATATATATAGGGGTAGAGGGGAGAATGGTAGAAAAAATCTTTTTAGAAAAAAAAAAAAATTTTGGGGGGGGGGGATATGAGACCCACAGAATGATTGTTGGACTGGATATCCCTATTTGAAAAAAGGGGAGGGGGATTAGGATGGACCTAGGGAGACCTGTTCTAGCCCTGTTGGATCCTGGTATAGATCACCTCAACCTAAGCGGCATGGACGCCCTAAAAAGGGCGGTACCGAATGTCAGGAACCTCCTGTTGCACCCTAGATCTCCCTAGCTATATGGGTGGCACCTAAATCCTTAAGATCCACTGGGATCTCCCCTAGCTACCTCAAATCAGCCACCCTTAGGTAGGTCCTGTCCGTGGATCTCTTCCCAATACCTCTAAATGAAACAGGAAAACGATAGTTGTTCATTAAGGCCCCTTGGGGCCATAGTTTGTAATTTGTAGATCCATCTACATTCTCGTTGCAGAATCGATCTATCCCAATCTCCGCCCCTTTGTAGTGGCTTAACCAAATCAATACCAATGAATTTTATATGAGATATATCACTATTGTGCATGGTATTTATATGCACTGCGACTGGGGTATTTCTGGCATTTCGAACATCCCCTACGTGCTCCAGTACTCTTCGACGAAATTCGCGTATCGTTTTGCCAATGTATCTCTTGCCACATTGGCACACAGCTAAATAAATGACCCCTCTAGAACTACAATTGATAAAATGCTTGATATAGATATTATTACCTGATTCTGTATCCTCAAAAGATTTTGTTTTGGATATATGAGAACAGGCACGACAGTGGCCGCACTGAAAACAGCCCTTTGTGCTCCCTACCCCCAACCATGTTTTTGGAATATCAATTTGAAGATGACTGTGGACGAGTTTGTCGCCCACACTTGGTCCTTTACGATATGTAATTAATGGTCTCGGGCCTACCACTTCTCTCAAATCTGGGTCCATTCTCAATATGTCCCAGTGCCGATGGATGATATTGTTCACCTCCTGGGACATATTGTCGAATGTCCCTATTATTCGTGTATATTTTATAAGTGGTCAGAAACTTGTAAATAACTCATGAAATAATAAAGTTACGTTAAAACCAAGCACATCATTGTTTTTCTTGTGAAATTCACAATAAGTTTGATGTGTCACATTTCCTATTGAAAAAACAAAAGTTGGATTCAAAATGGCCGACTTCAAAATGGCCGCCATGGTCACCACCCATCTTGAAAAGTTTCCCCCCCCCCCCCCTCGCATATACTAATGTGCCACAAACAGGAAGTTAATATCACCAACCGTTCCCATTTTATTAAGGTTTATCCATATAAATGGCCCACCCTGTATATTATTTTTATAATTAAATGGCCCCTTTCTACATTTTTTATATTGCCGGCTAGATTTTTAGTTCTCTGCTCACCCACAAACATTGATCCCTGTTTAAAAATGAATAAACATTTTGTCCTGAAAATATAAATGTTGTTAAATACAATTTTTTTGCATCACTACTGTATCTTTTTTTTTTTTTAATGGTACCCTACGAAATTTAACAAAAAAAGGTATCTCCACTACTTTTTTGGATCACTAAAAAGTCCAAAAAAGTCCAAAAGTCCAAAAAAGTCCAAAAAAAGAATAAAAACTGCCTTCAAAAACGGTAAAGTTAAAACTCACATGGCGTTTTCTTGGCGTGTTTTCAATCCCATAGACTTCAATGGGAGGAAAACGCCAAGATTTTCCCGAAAAAAGCACCATACTCTGAATTTGAGGACATTTTTGAAAACCAGCCTCTGAGGCCAAAAGAGTTGAAAAACGCCCAAAGGATTTAAAAAAAAATGTCAAAATGAAAAAAGCCAAGTGGATCTTGCATTTTGCAGTTCACTATTGACTTGCAGCTAACATCTGGCCGCTGCGTTTTTTCACACAAAAAAAGCTGTGTGGCAAAATGGGTTTTTTTAGCGGCATTTTTGCATGAAAAACCTCAGTGGAATTCTAGCCTTATAATTGCTGCCCCAGACACCACACATTTTGCAAATGCACAAACCTACACATGAAAAAAAACAACTTTACATGAGATATGCATTGGTAGAGCACAGTGCATAAAAATACCACAAATGCTCAAAAATACATATAAATCAAAAATTGCAATATTGTCCAGTCATTATGTACATAATCATGTAGTGTACTCATTTTCTGTAGGTCAGGGTAGGGCTCTTAAATCTTTTCTGTCAGGGATATCCCAATATGGCAACCTGTCTCCTCAGATAGCACCTGTGTGTGTGTGTGTGTGTGTGTGAAAGGCTATGCCATGCCTTATATATAGCAGTGTATTCTGGGAAGAAGAAGAATCTAGTGGTTTCTAGCACTTTCCAGAGTCTACTGCGCATACGTAAAAAAAATCATGTGCGATTAATGTGATAGAATCGCACAAACGATTTCATGTGATTTACATAGACCTCAATAATAAAAGAAAATCGGACACGATTTTGATCCAATTTTGAATCTGGACAAAAAATTGTAGTCAACCACGATTTTACATCCGATCTTAAATCGCGCAAAATTGAATGTGGATCAAAACTGATGCATTTGTTATCTATCATTAATGCATGGAAGTCAATGGATACGACTTGGCATGCAGATTTGTACGATTTCAAAGTAAAAAATCGTGAGAATAAGTAGGATGGTAAAATCGTGATGGGAATGCACCCTTAGCGTTAAGCGATAGTCTTTAAACACCCTTTCCCCTCCAATCACCACAAACCCAGTAGCTCCGATTTTTCACAATCCTGATTCCTCTTGGTGTGGTGCCCTCTTCCTTCTCTTTTTGGATAAAAAAAAAGTGGTTTCTTCACATATATGACTTTACTGACAGCTTAGGGGTCAAGTCTCTAAATTATTTGACGAGTTACATGGCCTTCGGGATACAGAGCATTTTGTTGTATTTAAATTATCCCTTTTTCTGACCGTTTTTTAAATAATAATATAGACATTACATGCAGGAACCAATTTAGAATATGTTTTTGTGCATTTACTCTATTTTTGGTACCATATGACATATGCATTCGTGATAAGGTTTGTTCCTTAACAGAATACTAATATTAATTTCTGTAAAATAAAACCTGAGCTGTGATTGTTTGTTTTTTTGCCACACAGATCGATTCATCAGGCTCTTAGTCTTTATTGGTTTACTGCTTTAAATGCACCTCCCTCTGGAATATATATATAAAAACGATATTTAAAGGAAAACTGTCAGTAAACTCCCCCCACACTAACCAGAGATACTGGCTGGTAGTGCGGGGGACGCTGATCAATATGCTGCCTGCCATGCCCGGATCTGCTCTACCGTTCGCCCGTCATCTTCATTCTTCTGGATATGCAAATGATCTGCCAACTGGCACGGGCAGAGTTATAAGGCTGCTTCTGATATTAAGACTCAACCTTTGTAGGTCCCTACTCTCATGAGGAAATTGATACTGTCCTGCCACAAGAGATATCAACTAAATATGAATAAAAACAAAATAGTAAATCTCAGTAACAAAAATAATGGCTCACACATGAACTTGAGTCCTATCTTTTAATGAAACTATTGGCTACTGTAAAACATGGTGGAGGTTTTATGGCATTTTTAAAATGTAACTGCTTTCAGGCTCCAACAGCAAGATGTCTGTTTAAATTGCCCCCCTGGATCCTGGGTTTTCGAACATTCCCTGGGATGGGCGCCAACTTAGTCCTTCATGGGCGGAGCCTCTGGGGGTTGCTGTGGTTACTCCCGCTGCGGCTGGCTGCTGCTGAGGAGGTGACATGCTGCCTATGCTGAAAACTCCTGCTGGTAGCTGGTGGTGCCAGGGACGGAGTGGCTGTGGTCCCTTTCTGCTTCAAATAGTGTCTGTCTGTGGACCCTCTCTCTTGCCATCATTCTCAGGTTGCCTGCTGCTGCCCTCCCTACACCCAGCGGTGCCTCACTGAAGTTCTCTTTTGGATGATTGAGGAGCGTTATCTGGACTGTCAGTTGCCTTGCCTTCTGTGAGTGCCTTGAGGAAGACCTCTGTGATTGCTGGGACTTGTGGTGCCTTGCCCAGTTGCTGAGGACTGCTATATATACCTTTAGGGGAGACCGTTGTTCCTGGGACTGTAACATTAGTGTCTTTCTACCTGCTCTCAGTGTGCCCTTCTAGCCATGGGTGGCCCCGTGGTAGTCACAGAAATAAGAAATCTAAACTGAATGCTGAGGCCTCTCGGACGACCTCTGATGAGGATGCTTCCTCTGATGATTGGTCTTCCCGTTCTGTGGCCCGGGATCCTGGTGCTCAGACCCCGCTTGCTACTAAAGTATCTGTGCAGACGGCAAAAGCACTGAGCCAATTCCCTAGACCACCGGACCGACCTAGGGGTGACTCTCCTGATTCACCTCTGTCATTATTTGATGGTTCTCAGAGTCCTCCGCAGTGATTGTTCCCTGAAAGACCTGTCTATGATGCTGCTGCTCTGAACCATCGGTTCTCCAAACTTTTGACTGCCTTTACATCCTGTCAATCCATAATGGTGAATAAAGTAGATGAACTGCGGCAGGAATTTGTTATTCTGTGACATGAGACCCAGAAGATACTCTCCATCCTTTGCCGGACAGAGTTGATTCACTACAGCGTCAGATGATTGGAGTTCTGAGCCGTATGGATATGGAGAACCGCCTGTGGCACAACAACATCCGTCTGGTGGGCCTTCCTGAAAAGGTGGAAGGGAATGATCATGTGCTGTTCTTGGAAAAGTGGCTGAAGGAGATTCTTCCAGTGGACACCTTCTCTCCTTATTTCTCAGTTGAACGGGTTCATAGAGTCCTAGCTAGACCCCCTCCTCCTGGGGGTCCCCCATGTCTCTTTCTGGCCAAACTCCTACACTTCAAGGACAGAGATGCTATTTTACGTGCAGTGTGAATTATGGGAGAGGTAATTTGTGAGGGGAGCAAAGTATCCTTCTATCCTGACTTTTCTGTGGAGTTACGCAAGCAGTGGGTGCAGTTCACTGAGGTCCGGTCGAAGTTGCGTGCCAAGGGCTACCGCTACTCAATGCTTTATCCTTCTTGCCTGAGAGTGGTGGATGGAACATCCACTAAGTTCTTCACCTCCCCGACTGAGGCTCTTCATTGGGTGGATGTGGCCCCTCCTTTCAGACCTCTGTATTGAACTGTCATGGACTGTCCTGCTCTCGGCTGTTCTCCCCTATTGCGCTTTAGGTAGTGGTGGGGAAGATAGCATTCCTTAGGGTCTCTATAGGTTCCAGATGGGATGATAGGTGACTGGTATAGGATGAATGAGGAGCTACTGGCCCCTATACTCCTTAAACTGTTTCACTCGATAGCTGTCACAGATTCCCTCCCAGACTCTATGACGGAGGTGTTGATTGTTGTGCTTCCCAAGCCTGGAAAGGACCCGTTGCTGCCTGATTCTTATAGACCTATTTTTAAATGTTGATATTAAGATCTTGGCTGGTGTGTTGGCTACTCGCCTATATGGGGGTCATTAACGCTATCATTCATCCTGACGAAACTGGGTGTATGCCGGGTAGGGCTACTGATGTTAATGTGAAGCGCCTGCAGCTTAACACCGCAGCAGTGGGGGAGGGCTTTCCTACTGGAGTGGTGATTAGTTTGGTCCCCGATTCTGTGCCTGGGTTCGCTTCTTATACGATAGCCCCAGGGCTCGTATTCACACTAACTTGGATGTTTCATATGTTTGTATGTTTCATATTTTTGTTTTGCCCATTCTGCAGCACCTGAAACTACAGATACTGGAAGCCTGTGCTAGCATTTCTTCTGCGGTGTTGCTATCAGTGTGTGAAGAGTGGGAGAAGAGGGTTGCATTGACAATCCAACACAATGGGCAGCACATTGAACACATTATATAAGTGGTCAGAAACTTATAAATAACTCATGAAAGAATAAAGTTACATTAAAACCAAGAACATCATTGTTTTTCTTGTGAAATTCCCAATAAGTTTGATGTGTCACATGACCCTCTTCCTATTGAAAAAACAAAAGTTGGATTCAAAATGTTCAACTTCAAAATTGCCGCCATGGTCACCACCCATCTTGAAAAGTTTCCCCCCTCACATATACTAATGTGCCACAAACAGGAAGTTAATATCACCAACCATTCCCATTTTATTAAGGTGTATCCATATAAATGGCCCACCCTGTATTATCAACCTACTTGACAGGTTTAGTTCGACTTCAGGCTTGCGGGTCAACTGGGCTAAGTCCTCTCTAATGGCACTCTTGCCTGGAGTCTCTGCCTGGAGTCTCCCTCCCCTCCTCTCTTCCACCAGGGGTGCAAGTGGTCCCTCGTTTTAGATACCTTGGGGTGGAGGTTACTGGGTTCCCGGTGGAATATCTGTCCCTGAACTTGGAGCTGCTCTTTTGCTCCACTCCCGTGATCTCTCTCCCCTCCCCCCCCCCTAGGAAATATGAGGGAGATTTATCATCGTTGCTTTGGTAAGCAAGTTCTGTAGGTATTTTTTTTTCTTGCTTTTGGTTTTGCTTATGTGTGACATATTTACAAAACACATTTAGCTTACATAAGCAAAAAAATAAAATAAAAATAAATCCCTTTTGGTACCTCACCTCTGAGGCGTTGGGTACCAGGGTAATAATTGGGGGTTAGCGCTAGCTGTTTTGGGGGCTAACGCTAGGCCCCGGCTTAGTAATTGCCTTCGTCTATAAAACGACTTCCCCTACTAAGCCTGTAAAGGAAATTAAAAAAACAACAACACTTTTTGAAAACTTTTATTTAAAAAAAAACTCCCCCACAAGCCCTCGTTAGCCATTTTATTAATATTTAACAAAAAGAAAAACACTGGTCATCGACATAATCCACCAAATCCAAAGAAGTCCTCTGCATACACAGATCTGAAATGAGAAGAAAAAAAAACACGGAAATTGGTTTAAACCAGCGTTTCCAAACAAGGGGCCTCTAGATGTTGCTAAACTACAAACCCCTTCATTTGTAATTTGGCAACAGCAAGCCTCCAGTTTAGCAAGAGCTGGAGTCTTGCTGCTTCTAAACTACAACTACCATGAAGGAAGTTGTAGTGTAGGAACAGCTGGAGGCACCCTGTAGCTAAACTACTACTCTGTAGCTAAACTACTACTGTAATGGGAGTTGTAGTTTTGCAACACCTGGAGGCACCCACCAGCTCATTCCCACCAACTCATCTCCCCCCCTCCTGCTCATCTCCCCCCACAGCTCATCCCCCCTTCCAGCTCATCCCCCCTTCCAGCTCATATCCCCCCCAGCTCATCTCCCCCCTCCTCCAGCTCATCTCCCCCCCACCAGCTCATCTCCCCCCCACCCTCCAGCTCATTCCCCCACACCCTCCAGCTCATCTCCCTCCTGCCCGGTAATCTCCCGCAACCCCCTCGCTTATCTTTCCTCCACCGCTTATCTTTCTTCCGCCGCTTATCTTTCCTCCGCCGCTGGTCAGCTTCATCTTGCCGCCTGTACATCTCCCACCCCACCGCTTGCTGTTACAGGGAGTTGTAGTTGCAGCGGTGAGTGGGCAGGTGGTAGATGCAGGCCGGCCGGCTCCCCAATCTTCAGCTGAGGCATGCAGTTCAAGCACAATTTGGATCCCTGACATTTACTCCTGTGTTTTTTGATGTGGAGCTTCTCCTGGGCACCATGAATCTTTCTAAACCCCTTACTCAGTCCTATGCTCTCCTCCAGTCGGTAGGACCTAGCCCATTCTCAGAAGCCTTTCATACATGGGTACCGGATTTTTCTGAGTACAAGTGGAAAGAGGTTGAAGGCTCTTACTATTCCTCCGTAGTTAGTAGTAGAGATATGTTGATTCAGTCTAGATATGTCTATACATTGTATTATACCCCTGCTAAGCTGAAGCGTATTGGTGTTTCTCCGTCTGACTTATGTTTTCGTTGTTCTTCAGAAGTTGGTATCTTTTTGCACGCTGTCTGGGAGTGCCCTGTTATAGCCTCTTTCTGGGGGAGGTGATGAAGTTTCTGATCTCTAGTACACATAAACGCCTACTGATCCGCTTCCTGCTGTTCTGTGCACGTAAAGACCTGGAAGGATACCTCCCCTCCCCCTCTGTCTCGATGGCTAAATATGGTTAACAAATATGTCCCATTGTACAAGGCATTGTATGTGAGTCGTAAGTGCCCTAAGAAATTTGACAAGGTGTGGACCCCTTGGCATTTACTTGATGTGACGACTGACCTTCCAACTAGATTTGCCCACTAGGTTTTCTATAGCATGCTGCTGTTCTCTTCGGGAAAAGGCCGGGGGTTGTGTGTGTGTGTGTGTGTCTATTGGTGTTGGGCTTCTCCGGTTGGGTCCCAGCTGTGCCCTTCCTTCCTGCTGTTGAATGTTTTTGCATACCTTGCATCTTTGCTATTGTGATGGAGTTGGTCTGTGGATCTACGGAGGCGGTTGTTTTATGTTTCACCTTGTTGGTGATGTTTGTTAATTAAACTGCAAAACTAAAGAGTTAAACAGGTATCCTACTGCCAGAGCATGATTGCAGTTATGCTTTGGGGGTTTGGATACTTATTTTAATTGTCTTTGTTCAATCGGTTAGTTCTTACTATAATTGTCTTTTACATTTGCGTGGTAACAGTTTTGGTAAAGGCCTGCCCCACCACTGACTGTGCCTCGGTATACATAGGTACAACAGCCTAGCAGAACTGTGAATGTATATTTGGTTGTGACTCATGTTTATAATAATGTCAGAGAAGAAATCACACTATGTTGTGTTTCATTTACAATAAAGATTAAATGTTTTTCCAGGACACACTGACTTGTATGTGCATTTTCTATTATTTTAATAACTGGTCTCAGCTGCTGTTAACAAACAACAGAAACACATAGATGTAATTTCCATCTCACTGATATATTTAAACAAAACAATGACTGGTGATATATCATGGAGTTCCAGCACTGGCGGCAGCACAACACAGAACCAACAAGAAAAAAAAACTGATATGAAAAACCTTGAAAGTCAGCAGCAGCTGAGAACAAGAAAGGAAATACTAAATCACCACTGGGGGACAAGCAAGCAATGTCCAAGACAGTTACATGAAAACTCACAAAGGACAGGGGTTTCAGAGTCATTCTACAACAGCATTACACTTCCATGTCTATCCTTCAAGGTGAGGTTTTGTATAGATATAATGGCTACTACAGATTACGCTGTAATCAGATTATGTAGTAAAATACAGAGTCCTCTCCACTGACATCATTGCAATATTAGTTTACTACTTTAACTAAAATATTCTGCATTTCCCCAACATATTTTTTGTTTGGACCCCAAGCATAGCATATGTTTGGAAAATAGACATAATGAAGTAGCAATTAGACTATGTTCTGCCCATGAAAGGCAACGGACCAGTTGCCAGGGTTGGGTCACGTGTAGTATTTTGCTGCATATTTTCTGCAGCTGATTTTGCTTCTGATTGAACCTACTCTAACAAGTATAGCCCAACATGGGACAGAAGACGAGAAGTGAATTTAGACTGAGAGGCAACTTTGGGAGCTGGCTTCTGAGAAAGGGGTGGCATAAGGATCAGTTTGTGTGAGAAATAGAGTGGTCTTCTGGTGTGATCTTAGGTATTTATTTAGGGGTCTGGTCTGAGGTCTACATTACTTTAGATGTCTATTGTCTGTATTTAACCCCTTAAGGGCTCAGGGTTTTTCCATTTTTGCATTTTCGTTTTTTCCTCCTTACCCTTTAAATTTTGCACCTAAAATTCCATATTATGGCTTATTTTTTGCGCCACCAATTGCAGTGACATTAGTCATTTTACCAAAAAATCCAAGGCGAAAGGGAAAAATTTTTTATTGTGCGGCAAAATTTAAGAAAAAATGCAATTTTGTAAATTTTAGGGGCTTCCATTTCTATACAGTGCATTTTTCGGTAGAAATTACATCTTTTCTTTATTCTGTAGGTCCATACGATTAAAAGGATACCCTACTTATATAGGTTTGATTTTGTCGTACTTCTGGAAAAAATCATAACTACATGTATGAAAATTAATATGTTTAAAATTGTCATCTTTTGACCTCTATAACTTTTTTATTTTTCCACGTACGGGGTGGTATGAGAGCTCATTTTTTTGTGCCGTGATCTGAAGTTTTTAGCGGTACCATTTTTGTATTGATCTGACTGTTTTTGGACTTTGGAATCCTTTTGGGCGTACGCCATTGACCGTGCGGTTTAATTAACAATATATTTTTATAGTTTCGACATTTTCGCACGCGGCGATACCGCATATGCTTATTTTTATTTACACTTTTTTTTTATGAGAAAAGGGGGGTGAGTCTTACTTTCATTAGGGAAGGGGTTAAATGATCTTTATTAATTTTTTTTCCACACTTTTTTTTTGCAGTGTTATAGCCCCCTCTTATGGCTATAATACTGCACACACTGATCTTCTAGACAGATCACTGCCATGCATTAACATGGCAATGATCAGTGTTATCGGTGGTCGATTGCTCAAGCCTTGAATTCAGGCTTGGAGCAATCAATCGGCGATCAGATGCGCCGGAGGCAGGTAAGGCTCACTCTGCTCACGTTCTAGCTGATCGGGACATCGCGATTTCACCGCGATGGTCTTAATCAGCCTGACTGAGCTGTCAGGAGTGTATTTTTATTACTTATGACGTGGCAATCAACTGTGAACGCTGCGTTTAAAGGGTTAATAGTGCGTGGCACAACGATCGGTGCCACACGTTATTTAGCCCAGGGTCCCGGCTTTCATTAGCCACCGGGACCAACCCGCTATGATGCGGGGTCACGACATGACCCCGCGTTATAGATCAGGAACGGGGCGCAGGGCGTACAGGTATGCCCTGCATCCTTAAGAGGTTAAGGCTCAGAGTTCAAATGCGTATTCATTTCTGGGTCTGAGTTTATTTAGATGTCTGGATGGTGGTTGAACTATTTTAGGAATCTGGTCTTTGAATTTTTAGTGGTCTTGTCCACAGAGATTTCAGAGCTCTGATTGGACCACTTAAGGTCATCACTAAGCCACTTCTGTAATGCCTTGGCTGTGTGCCTAGGATCATTGACTTGTTGGAAGATGAAGTTTTCGCTTAGCCTGAGGTCCAGAGCACTTTGGATTAGGTGTTCATTAAAGGGGTTATCCGAGGACAAAAATAAATAAATAAATAAAAAGGACTCCACATGGTCTCTCTGGCTGAACCCCATCCGCCCCCCACCCTACACACACACTTAGATAGGTAATTAGATATATGTAATAGAGGACAACATTATATAATGTATCAGTTATTGTATAGATTCACTAGTCTTTAACCCAATTTGTGCAAATAACAAAAACAAACTACTAAGTAGACTTATCTCCAGTCCATACAGTCATTGGCACAGCAAATCAGCACTGCAAACACATCCGAATGGCCATTCTCAGCAATAACCCCAGTGGGGAGTTGATTGGGGTGCCGTGCAGGACAGTGCCGTGCCACAATTTTAGCACATTCTACAGGTTCATATGTTTATACCTGCAGGAAACAGTTCTAAGGGATTAATCTAGACAAGTATACTGTTTTTATATAAAAAGAAATTGTAACAATACTACAGAAGCCCATAAAAACCCTGCTTCATCCCTCCGTGTTCCCCTCCACAAATATAGACAATTTATTATTTTCTGATCATGCTGTGGAATCCTAATGTGATAAATCAACATTTAAACCAGAGTGAAAGCTAACACGGAGAGACGTGTCAGCAGAGAGCACTGTGGTAGTGGTCAGACTGGAAAGAACTATACAACTTCCTGTGGAGCATACAGCAGCTGATAAGTAGTAGAAAGATTTTTAAATAGAAGAAATTTACAAATCTGTTTAACTTTCTGCGACCAGTTTATTTGAAAACATTCTTTTTCATTCTCTGAAGTAGCCCTTTAACTTTACAGTGTGTGATTAAGGGTTTACACAGAGCCAGTATACTCAACCATCTCTAGAAACAGTGAGCAAGCATCTTTTATTTTTGTTTCCACAATGAAATATGTCTAGTCCATAGATAAATCACCAAAAGGTAGCAGTTAATTAAAGAGTACCTCTGATGAACTTGTTAAATTTTATAATCCTCTCATCCTCCCAGTTCACTTTCCCCATCATGATAAACCACTCCCTGCCTTTATTCTTTTGTTATTTTTTAGTCTTCTACCTTGATATTTCTCTGTATTTTCTGCTCAGTCTTAGTCAGATTTACAGACTGGGAAGGAGCGTTCCCCAGCAGGTGTGATATCATAGGAAGCAATAGAGGGGAGAACTTCCTCCTCACTCTGCTACACACAGCCTAGAGCAGTTCAGTGTGAGAGGAGCTATGATTGGCTAAGGCTGCACACACCTCCCTCAGCACTCCAGATTGCATTTCCTGATTTTGGACTTCTGCCAGGCCAGCAGGAGTCAAAAGTCTGTGCAAGAGATAGGGGGAAATGTGCTTTGGACAAGTAGGAAAACACCTAGTGGCAGCTTTTTTAAACACAAATAAAATATAGAAAACTTAATTTTTTTTAAACAAAGTAAATTAGAAAGATTTTTTTTTAGATAAAGGACAGTGCCCATTTAACTTCCCATTAGTTTACTGCATGACTTTCCCTTTAAAGGGAATGTGTCATCAGAATATGAACTACAGTTTGGTTTAAATCAAGTTTTTATGATTTACTTAATAGAGGATAAGATGTCTGATCATGGGTGTCCAAGCCGCCAGACCCCCATGATTAGACATCTTATTCCCTATCCTTTGGACAAATCCTTATATTCAGAACGCTGGCTTTGGGCGGCTGTGACAATGCCTCAGACCCCCAACATTGTCCCTTCCAGTCATGTAATACAATTAGACTCCCCAACACTGTCCCTTATAGTCAAGTGACTATGCCTGCCAGACCCCGAACTTTGTTTCTTCTTGTAATGTAATAATGCCTGTGAGACCCCCCAAATTATCCCTTACAGTCACGTGATATCTGTCAGACCCCCAACATTGTCCATTCAAGTTATGTAATACATGTCAGATCCCCATCATTGTTTCTTCTAGTCATTTAACAATGCCTGTCAGCCCCCCCAACATTATCCCTGCTAGTCATGTGACAATGCCTTTCAGACCCCACAATATTGTCCCTTCCAGTCATGTGACAATGCCTGTCAACATATACTTGGAGAAGTGTTATTATGCCTTTTTATAGCTTTAAAATCTTTGTTTTTATGACATCATTGATAGTGTATGCATGGTTGTTGTAGCGGCAGCAGACATGTAGATGTGATTGTGGCTGCTTTCTGTATTTCTGACTTGCTGCTTGAGGAGAGCTGCGGGTTCATACCTTAGACAGCATTGCCAGGGAAATTGCCCTCACAGGATCACTGGCATACAGCTCCCAAAAACTGCTGTTTACACTTAGTACAGAGGCCTCTACATAGCCCAGGAGGAGCTGGTTTGGCATTATTTGGCATCATGTCTAAACTTTTATAATGCAAAAATAGATAAACAGAAAAGTTTCTGGGACAATGTGTGTTTTTTATGTGATCACGATTAATACTATCATCCTATTTGCCCACATGTTCGTGTGCTTCTGCTCATTTTTAACATAAAATACATAATAATATAGTAATAAAGAGCAATAACAGAACACCATTTCTAAGATGGACAAAGGTTTATTACAAAAGAAGAATTATCCATGGAAGTAAAGAGAAGTGGGTTAGAGATATTGGTGCAAATAAAATAAAGGAGAATTCTGCCCGGAAGGAAATTCATTTTGCAGGGTACACAGAGTAACACAATTTTTTTAGGTTGTTAGGTTAGGGAACATGTATGAAGGGGTTTTTTCTGGGTTAGAAAGGTTAGTGTGGCTGGGTTGTAATAATATCTAGACTCCTTTTTTTAGTGACTGAATATACTGCCAATATAGTCTAAAAATGGTCCTTCTATAAGCAGGCCACCCGTTATCTGAACAAAGACCAATTTTTGAGCAGATTTTAGTGAAAATCCTTTTGATAAGACCTTAATCGTTTGGAAGTATATCTGCACTGTGCTGCATCACCAAACTGGACGTCTCCTGAGGAAGCCATTTTTCAAAACGTGTAAGTAGGGGTAGGTGGTGCTGTGCTCCAGATGGCATACACGTTAGTTGGTGTGATCTGTATGCTTAAGCGTCTGCTCTTTGGTCTTTTCTTCTCTCATGCTTATGCGCTTTTTCTGGGCAACTTATATGTGGTATTATCCCTATACTGCTATGGTTCATGTAACTACAGATTTTTCTCTCTCATATACTGTATCATCTTTTTTTGAATGCCATTTTGTATGTACTTCTGCTGCCAGCATCTCTCTTTTTCTAAGTTTTGTATTCCTAGTGCTTTTTTTTCCCTAATTTTTATTTGTATTTTGTATGCTTTAATTAGTATGTCGAACAATAAAGTATTCATATTATCTCTAATGGTGACTGGTGTATAATATTTGATGAATATGTATAAAAGAGAAAATTGCAGTACAAGCACTCACCAGGTTAGATGAAAAACACGTTTTATTTCAGATTCCACACATAGTGCACATGGCGCGGGTAGAAGAAAGAAGTCACCGGAGCACTGTGGAGCTCTCGGGTCCCAAAGGTCCCGTTCGCGGTCAATCCACTTGGTCAGGCCCACAACTAGTGCACACGGATCAGGTTAAATAACCTATGACACTGTGGCATTGATCAGCTGATGTGTTGGAAAGTTGCTAGTGCTAAGCAACATGACGCTCTCTGACCATGCTGTCATCCCGGCAACCAAGTTGCCTTGAGATATGTACTAATGTATAAGGCTGGCTACACTGAGGAAAAAGAGGAGGAGAAGACCGGCACATCAATGGGTACGCAGGTCTCCTGAACATATGCTAATTTTTTTTAGCATTTCTAGAAGCTAAGCTAATTTAGTCTCAAATAAACCCGTTCTTGAAGTACATAAAAATGTACAGACGTTATGTGGATGACATATTTGTCATATAGACTGGGGATCACTTACCTTTTTAAATACTGAAAATGAGGCTTTCACCTCAGCCTTTGATGACTCTGAAATAACATTTCTGTATGTGGTATTCACTTTGAAAGGAGACTCCATCCAGACACAAGGTTACTGAAAACCCTCTTCACCACCTCTATATTTGCATTTTGATTCTTACCATCCTAAACACACAAAAGAAGTGCTGCCGTACAGCCAGTTCGGTTACCAACGACCAGGTGAGATTGATAACATCATTCCACAGACAAACACCACAAGTCAGGGATATACTGTCTAAATACTGGAAAGTCCTATCAATGGATCCTGTTCTCAGGTTATATCTACCCAACACACCATCCATTACCTTTCATCGGGCCCCTAATTTGAGAGCAAATTGGTACGCAGCAGCCAGGCATCTTTGGAGCAAACAAACCCAGGTGGGGATGCAAACCCTGTGGTAAATGTGTTGCCTGTCCCAACATGTGCATGGATGATACCTTCTCGAACAGTGATGGTACACATATATTTAAGATCACTCACACAATTTCTTGTACTACTACAGGTGTTGTTTACCTTGCAACATATCCATGTGGCCTGATCTACGTAGGACTAACTACAAGAGAACTCAAAAGGAGGATCAGAGAGCATGTGCTGGGGCTCTTGGCTGCCAAAGAAGAACATGATCTGAATGTACTCACCACAATCCCTTGTCACTTCAAAGAACATCACAATTCTGATCCAACAGGATTCAAGGTGAGAGGGATTGATTGTGTATTCACCGGGATCCGTGCTGGGGATTGGAAAATCCATCTGGCCCAAATGGAAACACGCTGAATTTACAGATTGAAAACCATATATCCTCGTGGTCTTAACGACCATGCTAGTTTCGTACCTTTTTTATAAGTCAGCACCCATTTCTTTTGGTTTAAGTAGTATACGTCCTGATCCTGGGTTTTATGGGTTCAATTCTGAACCCACAGTTTTTAGGTATTTTTTAGCAGTGTTTCTTCATTTCTTATCTATTCTTTATTCTGTGGTCCTTGCAATTTAGTTGTTTTTTTCACTCTTTTTTTTTACGCAGTACCAAGCATCTCGTACTATCATGGACCTCTCCATTTGGAATTTTGGAATACTGTTTTTTATTCATCTTTTAACAAAATTTCTCTCCCTCCAATGAATATGCTCCTTGTCTAGGATACTTTCTCCATTTTTTATAGTCTTTTTTTTATAGGTATTTGCCATGCCATTTTAATATTTGGCACCATATTCCCTTTGCACTTTATATACATTATTATCAATATCACAGATATATATTTTTTTACTACTATTTATACTTTTTTTTTTTTTTATATTTCCCCAATATGGTTTTAATTCCCCCCTCACATGCACTTTATTCACTCTTTATGCCAATTAGTGTTATTTATTATTAGTATTTCACATACCAATCTTATGTATCTATTTTATAGCCCATGCACATTCATCTATATTGGTATACACAATTTTTACAAATTCACTATAGACATGCTTGTAGTGGTATTTATACCACCTATCCACATTATGTATTCATTTCATTATCTCATGCACATTCATCTACACTAGTATACACACCTTTTCACATATTCATTACAGACACACTTGTTGCGTTATTTACACTACACACCGTTACCATTGTATGTAATTTTATTGTATAAACAATATTATATTTTTCTTTTTTTCACAGCCTTACAATCTTGGTAATGGGTCACTCTATCTTCGGTGGTGGTAAGTGTCTTACACATTGTTCTGCGTTTACACTGTTAACTTCTGTTCTCTTGTCACTGGCACTGTGGTTTTCTCTATCTTGCCTATGTCTTCTCTTTGCGCATGCGCCGCTTGGTTTCGCTCCATGGCAACCTCTCCCTTACACTACGCATCACAGGAGCGATTCATTTAGCCGGCCTTACCTCCGCAACAGACACGGAGATCATGACCAGTGCGCATGAGCGAAAGTCTGTGACGTCCGCTCATGTGACTATTACTTAGGTAATAGACTAGGAGGGATAGCCATGACATGCTATGATTGGTCCTTTTACTGTATAAATACCGTCCTCCATGCCCATTAGACATGCCCCCTGACGAAGCAGTGTGCGAAAACGTACGTTCGGGGTGGAGGTAAGAGGTATCCAGACTAGGTGCATGTCCATTGTCTTTTGCTTTTCATGCTATATGTTTTATTTATACCTGTGCATTTGTACCATGTTTTCCATGCATTTATGAAGTTCCCCATGTGGCTAATTGTTTCTCATACCTGGCTGACTTAATATTCTACCATCTATAAGTTATACTTGATCTGCACACTTCCCCTGGACATACAGTTCCTCTCGTCCTCCCAACTTTTTTCCTGTGCCACCATCTTGCCATCCTCTACATGTTTTTTACGTGTTTTTATATGTCATGTTGTTTCAATAAAGTTATACCCGTTTTTCTAAAATTATACTTTGGTCTCTGATAATTTGGTGTTTAGTACAGCCAGTTCCTAAGATTAAAAAAGATCAACAGTGATCATGAAAGTTTCCTAGAACAAGCTGACCATTTAAAACAACATTTACTAAGAAAAGGCTATCCTGAGAAAAGTCTAAGACAGGGGAGAGATCCCGGTTAGAACTCTAACTAAACGAAAGAAATTAAATACCCATAGATTTACATTATCTTTCCAGTACAGTATCATGTCAGATGCCATCAGAAAAGCAGTCTATTATCATTGGTATATTAATTCAGGGATGTGGAAATCCTATAGCCCGACACCCGGGGCAAGTAGTTTCGGGCGCCGGGCAGGTGAATTGTTTATAGATTTAGCCCTGTATCGGGCTAGCAGGTAGAGACAGACTTCCCCCTTATTTTTCTTTAATGTCGGTGTGAGGTGCAGGAGCGGATGGAAGGCTGCACCTCACACCAGCTCTCAGAGTGTATGGAGGGGGCGGCGGCGGCCTCCAGCTGACTGCAGAGTCCTCTTATCTCCCCTCCCGGAGGATGGACGGAGCTCAGAGACACAGCAGGGTGACAGCTCCATCCCCCGCACTCAGCTCTATCCCTCCCCCTGCCCCTGCTCTTTCTTCACAGGACCTAATCCACCACGGGGCGGTTGCTAGTTTGCACGGGGAAAACACAGAGCAGGGGAGGGTGAGGGGGAGGACGGAAATCTCCCCTCACACCAGCCAGGACTACAGCTCTGATGTCCACTCATGGCGGCTCAGGTGAGGAGACCGAGAATGCAGACGGCGGCAGGAAGGGTGGTTGTATATGTATGGTGTGATGTGTATGTGTGATGTGTGTATGTAATGTATGATGGGGGGGGGCAGCGGCAGGTGTATGTATGATGTGTGCATATGTATGGTGTATATCAGTGTTTCCCAACCAGGGTGCCTCCAGCTGTTGCAAAACTACAACTCCCAGCTGGGAGTTGTAGTTTTGCAACAGCTGGAGGCACCCTGGTTGGGAAACACTGGTGGATATGTATGGTGTGAGTGTATGTGTGTATGATGTCTATGTGTGATGTGTATGTAATGTATGATGTGTGTATAATGTCTATGTGTGATGTGTATGTAATGTATGATGTGTGTATAATGTCTAAGTGTGATGTGTGATGTGTATGTAATGTATGATGTGGGGGGGGGGGGGGCAGCGGCAGGTGTATGTATGATGTGTGCATATGTATGGTGTATATGTATGGTGCGAGTGTATGTGTGTATGATGTCTATGTGTGATGTGTATGTAATGTATGATGTGTGTATAATGTCTGTGTGTGATGTGTATGTAATGTATGATGTGTGTATAATGTCTATGTGTGATGTGTATGTAATGTATGATGTGTGTATAATGTCTAAGTGTGATGTGTGATGTGTATGTAATGTATGATGTGGGGGGGCAGCGGCAGGTGTATGTATGATGTGTGCATATGTATGGTGTATATGTATGGTGTATATGTATGAGTGTATGTGTGTATGTAATGTATGATGTGGTGGGGCAGTGGCGGGGGTGTGTGTATGTATGATATGGGGGCAGTGGCTGGTGCATGTATGTGTATGCATGAATGTTTTGTATAGGAGCGGACTGTCACGTCGGGCATTGGGGCAGTTGTGCCATCTAATTTTATTTATTTTTAGTGGCACCCGCACTAAATTGCACCCTCAGAATCCTGCCCCTTCATACTCACCCGCCAACCAAGAGCCCCACGGATGCACACAAACGCGCCCAAACCAAAACTACAACTCCCAGCATGTTGGACCATATAACCAAAACTGTATAACTATAAACTGCAACATGCTGGGAGTTGTAGTTTAGGTTCGGGTCAGCTGCAGAGCCATAGGCTGCATCAGGGCATGCTGGGTGTTGTAGTTACTAACTGCAATTCCCAGTATTCCTTGACACATCCTATGGCTCTGCAGCTGACACAAACCAAAACTACAACTCCCAGCATGTTACACAATAACCTTAACTATATAGTGCAACATGCTGCAACACCCACACAACCATAGGCTGCATCAGGGCATGCTGGGAGTTGTAGTTATCTAGTAACTAAATGCAACTTCCAGCATTTTCTGACACAAAATGCAGCACACAAACTGGAGAAGCAGAACCCCCCCCCCCCAGTAACACATAAGTCCCTATTGAGACTGAAAAATAGTGATTAAAATATTTTTTAAAAGTGCGTATACATGTGAATAAGCCCCTTTCCTAATAAAAGTTTCCAATTTTCTTTAACCCCTTAAGGACTCAGCCCATTTTGGCCTTAAGGACTCAGACAATTTAATTTTTACGTTTTCATTTTTTCCTCCTCGCCTTCTAAAAATTATAACTCTTTTATATTTTCATCCACAGACTAGTATGAGGGCTTGTTTTTTGCGCGACCAGTTGTCCTTTGTAATGACATCACTCATTATATCATAAAATGTATGGCGCAACCAAAAAACACTTTTTGTGGGGAAATTAAAACGAAAAACGCAATTTTGCTAATTTTGGAAGGTTTCGTTTTCATGCCGTACAATTTATGGTAAAAATTACATGTGTTCTTTATTCTGAGGGTCAATACGATTAAAATGATACCCATTATTATATACTTTTATATTATTGTTGCGCTTAAAAAAAATCACAAACTTTTTAACCAAATTAGTACGTTTATAATCCCTTTATTTTGATGACCTATAACTTTTTTATTTTTCCGTATAAGCAGCGGTATGGGGGCTCATTTTTTGCGCCATGATCTGTACTTTTTTTGATACCACATTTGCATATAAAAAACTTTTAATACATTTTTTATAATTTTTTTTTAATAAAATGTATTAAAAAAGTAGGAATTTTGGACTTTTTTTTATTTTTTTCGTTCACGCCGTTAACCGTACGGGATCATTAACATTTTATTTTAATAGTTCGGAACTTTACGCACGCGGCGATACCAAATATGTCTATAAAATTTTTTTTTACGCTTTTTGGGGGTAAAATAGGAAAAAACTGACGTTTTACTTTTTTATTGGGGGAGGGGATTTTTCACTTTTTTTTTACTTTTACATTTTTTTTTACACTTGAATAGTCCCCATAGGGGACTATTCATAGCAATACCATGATTGCTAATACTGATCTGTTCTATGTATAGGACATAGAACAGATCAGTATTATCGGTCATCTCCTGCTCTGGTCTGCTCGATCACAGACCAGAGCAGGAGATGCCGGGAGCCGCACGGAGGAAGGAGAGGGGACCTCCGTGCGGCGTTATGAATGATCGGATCCCCGCAGCAGCGCTGCGGGCGATCCGATCGTTCATTTAAATCGCGAACTGCCGCAGATGCCGGGATCTGTATTGATCCCGGCACCTGAGGGGTTAATGGCGGACGCCCGCGAGATCGCGGGCGTCAGCCATTGCCGGCGGGTCCCTGGCTGCGATCAGCAGCCGGGATCAGCCGCGCATGACACGGGCATCGCTCCGATGCCCGCGGTTATGCTTAGGACGTAAATGTACGTCCTAGTGCGTTAAATACCACCGCACCAGGACGTACATTTACGTCCTGCGTCCTTAAGGGGTTAAATAAAAATAATGTACAAAAATAAACATAAGTGAACATAAATATGATGTTAATTAAACCATGCGGTGAATGGTGTAAATGTAAAAAATAGTCCAGAATTGTTCATTTTTGGTCACTTCATATGAGAAATGTTTTATAAGGTGATCAAAAAGTTACATCTAGACTTTTCTGTGGTTGCCTCGGGTGTAAGAGGAGCTACAGCTCTCCCACCTCTAATACCCTGGCATGCTGCGATCACCTATTAAACCATTAGATCACCGCTGTCAGCAGTGTCTAAAGGGATCTTATATCCATCCCTGGTGGTCTAGTGGGGGGGATCAGACTTTTGGTTGAAATTATTTCATCAACCAGGACAAGTGAATTTTCTTGAGGGACAAGTAGATTGTGTTCCGCTTTAGTCCCTTGGACAAGTAGTTTTTTTTTTAATTTCCACACCCCTGATTATAGAGAAAGACTCGCTACTACAGGAGGTGGCTGTAAAGGCAAGTTTTGTTTTGGAAGATGTACATATTGCAAACAGTTGCAGCAAGGACAAAACTTCCAGATAGGTAGTGAAGTCCATGTTACTGATTTTATCACCTGATGGACTCCTTATGGTGTGTACTGTGTTAGATGTCCCTGTGAAAATTTTTATGTGGGCTCCACTATACGCCCTATGTTCATAAGGTTCCGCGAACATTTGAGACTTTCCCGAATGGGTATTGGAGTTTCGAGATTAGCAAAACGTCTGCAAGAAATGAATAAGGGTTGTCCCGATCATTTAACCTTTTTTCGGCCTAGAGTGTTTAAAACAAACAACCCTGGGACAACCTTACTGTGCAGAGAAGCAAGACAGATAACTAAATTAGAAGCCACTGGTCCTCTTGGTTTCAACAAGCGCAATTAATTTAATGCTTTCCTATAAATTACATTTTGAAATCTTCTGTATATTTACCTGTTCTCACTGTTTTTGGTTTTGTTCAAGGATTACCAGTGTTTCTTCCCCTGTGCTCTCCTCCTTGTCTTCTGCTATTTCCCATTAACACTCTTTTTCCTCACCGTAGCCAGCCTTATACATTAGTACACATCTCAAGGCAACTTTGTTGCAGAGATGACAGCCTTGTCAAGGAGCATCATGTTGCTTATCAATTTTCAAACACATCAGCTGATCGATGCCACGGCGTCATAGGTTATTTAACCGGATCCGTGTGCACCAGTTATGGGTGTGACCAATGGGATTGTCAGGACCCACGAGCTTCGCAGAGCTCTGGTGACTTTTCTTTCTTCTATCCTCGTCATGTGCACTGTGTGTGGAATCTGAAATAAAGCGTGTTTTGCATCTAACCTGGTGAGTGCTTGTACTACAATTTTCTCTTTTTTACATATTTACGGATTCTTTTTTTGTCCAAGTAAGAGCACCCGTGATATCACGCTGCCACACACTCCTCTCTCGTGCATCACTCTCCAAAATGTTAATGGAAGAACAGTGCTGAGACTGCTATTCTCTCTTGTTCTTAGATAAAATTTGGTGAAGTATCCCCAAACTGGAGCAAGGAACATCAAGGGAGAGATCCTGCCAGCATCATGCCACATCATTAGAGCTAAAAGAGCAGAAGGAGCATTTCCATTTAACTCGACAATTAACGCATTGCATATTATGATGCAGCAAGCTTTACCTTGACATTTATGACATCACAAAGTAAAACATTAATATATCAGAACAGATCTATTAACGTCTGTAAAGCTTTCCAGTTAAGTTCTGATTGGAACCGGTCTATGAGTTATAAGTCATTATAAACCCTTGACAATCATTCATTAAAAAAATCACTTTCAGTAAATCCAACAGACATTGTAATTTATACACATTACATGCAAATCCTTTGAAGTCTCAGTATCGCACTGCTGACTAGAAGTGGTGCTAAGGGAAACCAATTATTTTCCGAATAAAAAGCAGTCTGTCTATCCAAGTGATACCAGTGGGGGGCTAGAAAGTGATCAGGACTTGGTTTCAATCAGAATGTGGCACATGCATTATATTTTTATTGATTACATCTAGATATTGAAGCATGTTCTTTTTTTATAATCTGCTTCTGTTTGCTAATTGTATATGTATATATATACACATTATTACGTGGGTGGCAATACTATCTATACTTCTGCTCTATTAACTGCATTGAGATATATGTTTTACTGCAGCTACATGGATCATTGGAAACAACAGTCCGGAGCTGACTCAATGACTTTTATGGGAGAACGTTCAAGGCATTTATTTAGGGGAGACTGTTCGGCAGGTCTGTTGGAGCTGTATACTACAGCCTTTGGAAGACTGTTCAAGGCATGCTCTATAACCAGTGAACAGGTTACAGTGCAAGTAGAACGGGAGCTGTGAGCACCACCTATTGTCAATGGTGGGTCCTGTGTTATCTACAGTAGTTTTAGTGTCACCTTTTATTGTAATCCTACCTTTGATAATAGTGAAAAGACAGCAGAAAATGTTTTCTCTACAAAACATAGTTACCTAGTACAGTTGTCCAAAATATATATCTATCAAGATCAAAGTTGTGTTAAGACAGAGATCAGGACATGCTGTGCAGCGTGACTGGGCTACGTCAGAACGGCAACAGGTTGAGGCAAGTGACTACTTTTATTTTTTTACTACCCCTGCCTGAGCACATTTCAATGTAAAAAGGATTCGTGGGCCAAACCCTTTAAAACAATAAACTTAAGTGAAGATGACCGATCTAGATGTTTTTAAAATAATCACAAGCAAGTTATTAATCATACTATAAACCTGTAGAGCAGTTTTATAGTAGTACAGCAGGAAAACATTGGTTACCAATTGGTAGTGGCTGCACACAACACTGCTGTTACTTGATGATGTTAATATAAAGTGTTCCTGACTCTTCTCTGATGTTATTGTACCAGTCAGACAGGCTGTGTAATTCATGTCAGCAGGGGATCATAATTCACAGCAGTACAGCTATTCAGTGGAAGAAAGAAGGCATTTCTATCTCAGGACGTTAAAGCGATTGCTAATTGATAAAGGATTACAATTTTAATAGCATGCAAGATCATTTAAGGACTCCCCAATTTTATTTAAAGCTGCAGACAGTGAAAAGTCATTTATTACAGCAATATATTTACTACAGGACAGTGCCAGTTTTATGTTTATCCCTGTCAGAATCCTAGAAGTCTTTTCCTCAGTTATGGGGTTAAATTTTAAAGGCGATGAGCCATCAGAAAATAACTTATTGTTTAAAACAAGTTTTTATGTTAAACATATTTTTTTTAAAGAATTTAGGTAATTTTTTTTTTTTTTTTTATATAACTTTGCATTTTACTATATGATATAACTAGAAGAGTACCAGGTGATTCCAGGTCTTCCTATGTAAACCTTGTGGGAGAGGAAAAGCAACAAACTATTGTGACCTCATATCTGTTCCTCATCCCCCGTCCTCAGAGCTGGTGGAGTAAGGTGGGGCTGAGCTGTGATAAAAAGATAATGGTTAAAGGACTTGTGGGAGTATTGGGCAGAAATTGTGTTTTTGTCCCTTAGCCAAAACAAAAAAAAATCTGGAAATATAAAGAGAGTGGCTTGCAGGAGGGGCATGGCTTGTGGAAAAGGTGTGGTTTGGAAAGCTGGACCGACACACTGCAGAGGAGATTCCGAGCAGAGCTTGTGGAGTTAGGTACCCATATACTCGCATGGGCATAACTTTAGAAAAAAAAAAAAAAACCCTTGCAAATGAGGTTGCGTTAGGGCTAATTTAACTATCCTATATTTTAGTTGACATATAAGTAATATATGTACCAAGTTTAATCAAAATATATTCAGCTAATTGGAAGTGATGCTGGAACATACAAACACACCCATACACACTTATATATATATATATATATTTATTTAGATAATCCTGAAATCGTGCAGTTTTCGTTCGGACCACTAAGCTGAGACTGCCTGTTCTGTCTACGATAAGGAGGAGGCCGCTGGAAAGTAAACTGTACAGCATTACAGTAAAAGGTGACACCAGCAGATAGAGAAGAGAGAAATGGAGATGCTTATTGTGGCTATGTTCATGGGTCTTGCCGTAAAGCTTATCACCAATAATCATTTGTGCAGCCAGATCCTCCTGGAGGCTCTGTAAATGGATGCCTATTACAGAGATGAGGACTTACTTCCCCAAGCCTGTTGACTCGTGTAAGAGAGCCTACTGAAGCTAAAAATGAATGTGAAGGTACTGGTCTATCTGATCAGTATGGCTGTCAGGTAGAACTGAGAGAGGAAACAGAGAGAGAAGGACCTTCTTGGTGATAAGTAGCGGAACAGGAAACCCAACACAGTCGACCATGGGACGTAACAGACAGCTACTTACTTTCAGGGAAACTAATGCAAGAGATGCCTGAAACAGCTTAGTTGACCAGAGAAAAAAAAGTTGGAAGCACAGGTGGTATAGTGCATACATAAGGATGTATGAAAGACATACAAACAAATCTAGTGAAAACAGCAAATAGGAACAATTTATTTACTGAATACATTCAGATGTTATCAGGGACAAACCTGGAGCAACCAGAGAAGTATAAAAAGCACAAAAAGATTTTATCTTTATGGTAATATTCTTAATAAAAAAATATATAGGCTGGAGTATTTTTTCATACCTAAAATAGGCTCAATACAAATCAATATGTGAAAGCACAACAGGGCTATTATTGCAATATATGAGAGAAGTCTAAAAATAACAATGTTTCCATCACAAGTTTGTTCTACATTCATGATAAAATATTTGTCATGCACATTTTGGAGGTCACAGTCTGGACACAAGGTCCATGTGAAGCATAAAACACTATATATTACACTATCCTCCATCTGCAGGGCTCCCATAAATACCCCATTATCTCCCACCTACAAAAATAGTGTGGTTGACAATTTCACATTTTGTACACTTTCCCTGCTACACCACAGGCTTTTACAGCAAATGTTGTCCAAGAATTAGTAGAGAAAGGGTCCAGCACTCAGGTATAAAGTTAAAACAAATCCAATTTTATTGAAACTTCTTTAAATTGTCTGGTGGACTTTGCACAAAATAGTTAAAACCCTTTGTTTGTGTGCTAAGTCCACTGGACATTTTAAAGAAGTTTCCAGAAAACTGGATATGTTTTAACGTTATCCCTGAGTGCTGGACTCTCTCCAATCGGGAGTTTCCTTTCTCTACTGATGACTACCACAAAGCGGCTCTGTGTTCCCAGTCCCATGCACCTCGGATAAAATATCCATGAAAACTGACATCAAGAGTGATGAGCTGTAACCAACCTGCTTTTTTCTAGTCCAAGAATTAGCATTATGAAGATATCTACTTTTCCCAAATAAATCCTACAATCATGTATTACCATTAGGGTATATTCACATGTACATTGCAGGAGATGGAATTCATTATAACTCTAAGATCTCCTAGTTATATCTAACGTTTGAGACCGCAATTGTTCTAAACTTTTAACATGTCTGTGCTACATGTCAAAAGCTTATTTAAATGACACAAATTGTTTAAGCATTTTTATAAAACATGTAGTAAAGTTATAGATCACTTACTGCCCGTGCCTTATTTTAGCGCTTTGAATGGTCCCGCAGAGCCTCCTCAATCCCCCATTATGCTCTCCTGGCTGGATGGCTCTCCCGTCCTAAACATGGCACCCTATGTAGGAGCATGTGACCATAACGCCACTAAGTCTACCCCATAGGAACGCACCCCATAGAAGAATCTAAAGGAGGCGCAGTGAAGAAGGTTGAGAGATGTTGTATGGCAACATGCTCTTCCATAAAAAAAGGCACCACCAAACGGCTTGGACAACAAATTGGGGGAAAGACAGGGTGGAGCCTCCTTGTTACTGCATCGGCAGTAAGTTATCTATCGTTAAATTTACTACAAGTTTAATGTGGTCAATGTCAAAAATTCTGTTTCTTGAAAAGTTTGGTGACAACCAATATGCTGTAATGAAAGATTCACAGGGGCTCCTGAATTGTAAATATACAGTTTCTTTATGGAATAAGGGGAAGTAACACTAGATAAAAACATAGATGAACTATTCATAAATCCAGACAATCAAACCTATTGGAGTTATAATGGAGGACATATTGACTCTTTAAAAAAAAAAAAAAACTAGACTGACATGGACGACATTTACTGGGAAATTATTGATTTCACAGGTGAAATTTTCCCAACTCATCTCCTAAGCTCTGGATACAGCAGATTTTCAGGTCTCTTAAGTCAACCATGGTGGGGTAATGAAAAAAATTATTTGCGCTGCCTCTTGCTTCTGGATGGGAGCAGTTCAGATGATCCTTCAGTGGAGAACATTTTCCTCTTCTTTCCTCTGCCTCCTGACCGATCACTGCAGACACAGAATTAAGACATTTAACAGGTTAATACAGATACATATTTATACATGGTATGCCACATCCTGTTTTTTTATTCTACCAATTACTGTTTATTCCACAGGCCCTATGAATACTAACACAAAATCTATATGGTTTCTTTAGTCAAAGAATTCCCTAATGAAATGTCATTACTATAATTCTACACATTAGAATTATTCTACTTGAACAGTAGAGTCACTGTATGTATGCCTTTTTTATCTCTTACATTCTATATTTTACTCCAGAGTGGCACTCACTATTCTGCTGCCAAAATCACAGATTACAAGATAATAAACGATTGTCTAGTTCATAGATTGTGTAAACATACACAAGATACAAACTATACACCAGATTTTTAACAGAGGCTTAGGCTATTTGAAAATGTGGTGCATCTTTAGACTGTCTTATTATTTTGGTCAATATCTCATAACAACATTTTTCTCCTGGCAGCTATTGGTGGTTTCTCATCCAGCATTTACTAGAGCTGGGCTAGAGGAGCAAGAACATAATGCTAAGAAGGAAAACATCCAAGTCCAGCATTGTTCTGGTTCCTACAGCAGTTGGCTACACGCGAAATCCATAGTCTGGGTATTAATTTCAGAATGAAACTTCCTTACACAGACAACACATGAATGCTGTACTCCTGGCTCCAGACAGAGCACATGGATTATATTAGAGAGGGAGGGAATGGTGCCTAACATGTCCAGCCCCAGAGCTCAGCACAGCACTATTCCTCACAAACAACATATTTCAATATTGCGTCATACCAATGCTTCATCTCAATTTATACTGATTCTACGAGCAGAGACCAATTTATGAGCGTGAGAACCTGAAATGTCAGGGGAATGTTATGTTGTATGTATGCACAAAAACTATCTGAATTAATATTTCTGAGGATCCCAAAATCCAGCGTCAAGGAAAATTGGAAATACCCCAAATAAAAATTTGCACCCCCCAAAATGCCCTCAAAACCTTGACTTAATCCTTACATGTGGACACTATGCCCACAGTGCATCTTGGATAACAGAATTCTACAGGGCTTATGAGCATACGATCAAATGGTCCCTTGGTCAAAAGACTGGATGGATGGACTCTTCTTTCTCATTATGTTATACTGATTGGAAAAGTATAAGTTCTATGCCGTGTTATTCTTTATATTAAAATGATAAACCACAGCAGAACCCCACTATATATCATGCAGGCTGCCTGATGCCAGTGGTCTGCTTGCCAGAAACCATATCACAAATATAAATAAAGCCTAAAGCATTTTATTATTTTTTCAAACTTTCCAAGAGTATGTATTTAAAGGGGTTATCCAGCGTCCACTGTAGCTGCCTCTCGGCTCCATCTGGTTCCCCAATCTTCTGGCTTTCAAAGGCTGACGAGTGCTTGGTGTAGGACTATTCGAGACGGGATACCACTGCGGCTAGTGATGGTCTGAGGGGGCAGGCCATGCACTTATTGCTTGTCTCAGAAGTAGGATGAAGACCAGGGGACCAGATGAAGACAAACGGAAGCTGCAGTTTACCAGGGCTAGGTAAGAATAGAGTTTTTTTTTCTATTTCTTTTCCCCAGCAATATATACATTTTAGCAAAATGCTGGATAACTCTTTTAACTAGTTATTTAGATGAAAGCATGTTGGCTAAAATAACATGTTTTTTCCCTCTAAGTACTTTTATTACCTGTCAAAGAAGAATCTCACTGTGTTCTGTAATAGAAGACTAATGAAAACCACAGCAGGGCCAGCTTCTGTGGTTCTAGGAATTGGATGCACAAAGATAATCTGTTCCCCTTTAAATGGTAATCTGCATGGTCATGTATGGGAAATGAGGGCACATCAGGAATACACCAGACACTGTGAATGTAGAACAGAACCCCAACCCCAAGAAATAGATAAATTGTTATGCTAAGCAGGTGGTATATGAACATGATATGACTCCATTATGACAGCTCACAGAGAGATGTTTGTGGAATTTATACTCCTGGGTATGGTTTCCTGACTTTAATTTGCTTCTAAAGACTGCTGCCCTCCTGCTTTATGGCTTAGTTTGCCACTAACTGGGTATATACACTTAAAAAAATAAAAATAAACATTTATTGCCTCAATATGAAAAAAAAGATTAAGACGTTTAAGAAATAAGTTTAAGAAACTTTGCAAATAGTTGTAACAACTAAATAAAATGCTATAGTTTTATGTCTACAGCCCCTATATTTAGGTGTCTCCATGGTTACAGATTATAATAAAATATTACGTGCAGTGTTATCCTGTAGTACAGTGTGATTTTCAGCACGTGTCACTGCCACAGAAGCCTATGACATTATACGTTCAGGATGGGGTAACGTTTTAAAGTTCAACCTACCCTGATTCCGCCTTCCCAAAGCAAATCACAAAGTGCAGAGCCCCAATAAATACTACTACATTTAAACAGATCTTTTATTTAGCAGCGAGGAGAGCAGCCTAAAAGTTGTCTTACTTGGAGAAGCTCCAGGGCGCTAGTAATTTTGAGCTGAATCCCATTACTTGTTAGCACTGTCATTACAGACGGAGTCATTAGTCAGAGATGAGTCCAATTAACTAATTGTACAAGCAACGTTCTCTCCACCAAGAGCAAACTACAAGTCTGGAAGCAAATGTTAAAGTAGAAATGAGAAAAAAATTGATTCTGCTCCAACTAAAAAGTAAAAAATTATACCAAAAAATCTTAAAAGTAATGCGTGCATTCCCAAAATGTGTTCATAGTATTCACAAAGACAATAACAACTGAAGAGTCAAGGAAGAATCTGCCAAGTAAGATTATGTTGAGCCAAGGCAGTATTCAGTAAGCTATTTAAGCCTACAAAATTGCTACCAAAAAGAACAACTCGGTACTTCCTGTGAAATTCATGATTTTATTACATATTGCAAATTTCAATACAAGACACGGATGAGAAAATCCCTTAAACCCATACAAAATATATAGCTCCATTCCTCCTAAAATGTGTCACACCCCCTCCCATAGGCTTGCATTGAATGTGAATTGAATGTCACACGCCGCCTGCCCCGTGGGCGCCGGTAATCAGACCCGGAGCGAACATGCTCCGAAGACTGATTATAAACGGGGTGTGGCGTGCAAGATCACGGGGGTCCCCAGTGGCGGGACCACCGCGATCAGGCATCTTATCCCCTATCGTCGGAGTACCCCTTTAACATCTCTATCCAATCCAGAATAGGAGGAATGTAGGGGATGCCTATTTTCATGAACAACTGTTCAATGTTTATCAGAAGGAACAAACAAAAATGCTGCTAAATGATGGCAGGCCATAACTTAATCTTTAACATTTTAATTTCACACTTACTGGTTAAAGGATACTGATACAAGGGCATGCTATGCTTCTATTCCCATTATGATGCAGATCAGCCACAATGCTATATACTGATGACCAACCACACACACGCCTTCAATTTATGAAGAGGGAGTAGATGTCTAGTATTTAAATTGCACACAGATAAGGCAATATTACCAGGTGCCAGTAACATGATAGCGTGTAGTGCACCATGTTGGCTTACAACCTATTAGTGAAACCTATACTATTTGATCAGGCAGGCTGCCCAGCATCTTATATGTGCACCCCACAATGCACTGACACGCCAAGCTCCCCCAGTATCACAAGGCCAGACCATATCACAAACTATATATATATATATATATATATATATATATATATATATATACACTCATATGATAAACATGAGGTATTAGTTGATATTTTGGCCAAAACACACAAGCTCGCAACCCACATCAAGGGTCCTCTGTCACATAGGCATAAAGAAAGTAGCAAACCTCTCCAAAAAGTCACAAACCTAAGCTAGGTCAGACCTGGCTTACAAAGCTGACTTTGAACGGCACTTTAAGAAAAAAATTTTTAGGGTCCATTCACATATACAGCATCTGCTGCATATTTTTGCTTTACATTTTGTGCAGCTTATTTTAATGTCCATTGAAGTTAATGGAGAGCAAAATCAGCTGCAGATCCTGTACATGTGAACGTACACTCAAAGTATAACCTTTTGTGCAGAAAAGTCGCAGAGGAGAGGAGGAAACATACATAATGGTGTTCTGAAGTGATTTATAGTTTTTTGCTTATGTGTACCAAATTGATCAATAATTGCCAATAGTATGATAAACGTATAATAATAAGTAAAAGCAAAGCAAAAATAATGGATTAAAAACTCACTTTCCAAAGACCACAATGATAAATCTCCCCCATTTTATGAAAGTTCCTTGTGGGTTTAAGGATTTCACAGCTTGCTTTGATGTAATATATACAAGGAATGTCAGACAATCATACGGAATTGTAAAAATCATGGTCTACGCAATATTAAGGTGCAGAGGTTAAGGATGAGCTGTCACTACTGATGAATCACCTACTGCACACTCGGACTGACCTCTTTAGTTTAGAATGAGTGGTATGATACCTGGTTCATTATGTGCAGTGTCACATCAGTGAGCCATTAATGACGGTCACTAGAGGTGAGTACCCCCTCCCACTGCTTTGTGTGGGAGGGAAAGGCCACTTGTTAGTCACTGCTGCCAGTCTGAAATCTAAGTGCCTTGGGAATCAATGCGGCAGTTGCCGGTACCTGGCATACAGTCACTGAATATTGGCTTCACAATAGTCAGGAAATAAAGGACAGAACATTAAAACCGGAGGCTGTTTAGTTGGAGATCACACTCCTGCAAACAAACCCCCACTACAGTGACTGCTTACTGATCGTGTCAGCTCCTCACATAAAGCGAGATACACAGCACAAGATGCATTCACATGAGGAGTCACACAGTGAACACACACCCACTGGCAACTTTATTAGGTACACCTGTTCAATTGCTTGTTTACACAAATAATTAGCTAATCATATGACAGCAAATTAAGACACGTATATGTGGTCAAGACAACTTGCCAAAGTTCAAACCAAGCATCAGAATAGAGAAGAAAGGTGGATCTTCTAAGGATTTAGGTGACTTTGAACATGGCATGGTTGTTGGCACCAGACAGGCTGGTGTGAGTATTGCAGGACCAGCTGATCTACTGGGGTAGTGATGGCGAACCTTTTTGAGCCCGAGTGCCCAAACCCTAATGGACGCCAACTTTTTTCCCCTCAAAGTGTCAGCACAGCAATTAAATCAGAATATTGAGGTTTAAGTTTAGAAAAAAACAACTTATGTAGGCAGTATAGTTCCCCCACATAAGGTTGCAGTTCCCCCACATTAGGTTGGCAGTATAGTTCCCCCACATTAGGTTGGCAGCATGTTCTCCCACATTAGGTTGTAGTTCCCCCACATTAGGCAGTATAGTTCCCCCACATTAGGTTGCAGTTCCCCCACATTAGGTAGTCAGTATAGTTCACCCACATTAGGTTGTATTCCCCTCCCCCACATTAGGTAGGCAGTATAGTTCCCCCACAGACATACGGCCTTCAGCAAGATACAGTGTATGGCTGAGGGCTGTATGTCTGTGTACTGCCTCACAGTGCTCCGTCCACCGCTCCTCCGGTCAGGGGTCACGACCTACTGCTATGGCCTATAGGCCATAGCAGTAGGTCCCGGGATCGGAGGAGCGGTGGTCAGAGCATTGAAGCTGAAGTGTAGCTGGTAACTTACCATGTCGGCCAGCGTGCGTCCTCCTCCTCGATGCTCCTCCGTCTGCCACCTCCCGGCCGCCCCTGCGCTTTTTAAAGTTAACACGGGGCCGCAGAAAGGTAACCGGGACATCCTTGTGTCCCGAAAAGATCTTTCGGGACACAGAGATGTCCTGGTTTTCCCCACCTGGCGAACTATGGCCGCGTGCCCACAGAGAAGGCTCGGCATGCCACCTGTGGCACATGTGCCATAGGTTCGCCATCACTGTACTGTCTCATCTAAGCATCTTTTAAGAATTTCTTTAAAATGTTTCATTATGTGCTGCTTCTGAGACATTCTTATCTAGCTGCTTCAAATTCCCACACATGTTTTGTTTAAGTGATGTTCAGGCTGTGTTCATATGTCGCAGTGGTATTGCACAACTATTGTATTGCAGCATTTTTTATGTAATTACTCAGTATTGAGATGGTACTGCAAAGAAAATGCAACGAGTGAACTCAGTCTTGGGTACAGCAGTTATGGGTGTGAATAGTGAAATTGAACCAAATGGTCAAATATAACCAAAAAGGAAGAATTCGGGAAGGGTTTTTTTTTTTCTCTCCACAACACTAACTGTGAACTACCTGTATGGGACACTACTGCTAGTGAGGCACCTGATAGTATGGGTCTTTAATGGGCAAAACTCTTTACATGGTACACATGTCTATGTTATTAGGATCAGGATAGCTAAACAAATTTTGCAGCATATATTCAGGTGCTCCAAATTAAAAATCTGCACCATAGGTCAATGATCGCATTAATTAATAAATAACTAATACATTTTAACAAATTTTGAATCACTTGGTTGCTATCGCAATACCCTACCATTGTGAAAACCCATTGTGTAAACATATCCTTGGGCTGCTTTCACTGTAGCGGATCTTACGTCTGTATTACATCTGTTTTTTTGAGGACTATATGGAGCTAAAATGAATCTACAGTATAGGGCTATTCATATGGGAGTATCAAATATGCAACATTTATTTAAAAAATGTAGCATGCACTACTTCCATTTTTACTTCCATTTATGATCAGATATTAAAATATGGTTGCAGCTGTTGCATATTTTGTCAGTATTGGAACAATTTTAAAAGTATAATTTCTACATCCCATCAGTATTTACTTAGAGAAATACAGATACAATACTGCTACATTTCTATTTGTAATATGTCCGTATTTCATATCTGTATTACAGGTATTTACCAATATGTTTATGTAAACATAGGTCTTGTACTCACTTTTTCCTAATAGACTAGACATCTGTCAGCCAGCATTGTCACCCTATTTTTCTTCTTATATTTTCAAGACAATTAGTATATAGTTTAGAAAAATGGTATAAACACATATTAGTAGCATTTACAAAGAACGCTAAAATGATGAAAATAACCATCAAAACCTGTACAAAATCCTCTAACTTAAAAAAAAAATCATAGACAAGTGAAGACAAACACTGGAAAAACGTCCAGGCAGTCACGAATGGTTTACCACGCTGCTATCAATCCTTTCTCCTGTGTCCACATTGCTGGGTGCTTCATTAATAAAACTGCTTTATTTCTCCAGGATTAATTTTTTATTTTTATTTTTTAAAGATACAGTAAGCTTGAGTTGATCTGGAGCGAAAGACTCTGTATGAGAACGTGATCCTAGAACCTCATAAACAGTTGACAGTCTGAAATCTAGTATCATAGAAAGTATATAAAACAGATCAGTAGATGTTGTTGGTCTAGGATGGCACTGATCCTGTGTGTCACTTTTACTGCATTCAGAAACCGGATGTGGAAGGCTTAAAGGGGTAGTCCAGCGGTGAAAAACGTATCCCCTATCCTAAGGATAGGGGATAAGTTTCAGATCGCGGGGGGTCCGACGGCCATCACGCCCCCTCCCATAGACTTGCATTGAGGGTGCGTGGCCGTGACGTCACGAGCCTCCGCTCCGCATCGCCAGTCATCCGGCACGGAGCGAAGTTCGCTCCATGCATTGGATGTCTATGGTGCCGCAGACGAGATAAGATTGGATAGGGGATAAGATGTCGGGGGGGGGGGGGGGGGAGTACCCCTTTAAAATTCTCTGCACTTCATTAATAGTGGCCACAGCTAATTGGCAATTTGTGGTAAAGCAGTCTATTGCGAGCTGCTTAGAATTTGACACAATTACCGATGAAGTACAGATGATATACGCTACCATATGCAGTAACTACAATGTGTAGGATCACCCTCATTGGGTATCCAACTCACAGACTACTGTCAGGCACATACTAGGTGTTGCTAGGTGGCTGTCTCTCGAAGACAGAAGAAGAGGTTGCAAGAATCTGGAACATGCAACCTGCACTTTTCTCTAGTAAAAAGCCACCTAGCAATAGCATGCATTCTACCATCTCAAATGACAATATAAAAATGACACAAAGACTCTAAAAGTCAAAAGTATATACATTAACTAGCAGATTTATAACATTCATATATTTGCTATAATTACCTGAACTATAGCAGATATATGTGATTACTGGGAAAATGTTATTGGTATGCATATTTTGCTGGATTATACACATGTAAGTAGGGAATAAAATATGCATGTAAATTTTCTTTATATATATACATAAAGATTGTCATTTGACCAATCTGAGACAGAGTTCATTCACCAGCAGGTCTTTACTTCCAAAGAAAATTTTTACAAGACTAGTTGTCTATTCCCATCACTTTTAAGTGCTGTACCTTTCAAGTGACAGATTTTGTCAAGCTCTCCTTTCTACACAACTAAAACATATGTTATCCTTCTATTTAATGGAAACATATGCTCAATGCACATGTGTGTGATAAAAGGGAAAACCAAAAAATAACAAGTCTGCAGCAGACACTCAAATGGGATCTAAACCTTATTTGTTCAGTTATAGAATAAGAGTGCAGTCAGCAGTGTAAAGAATGGAGGACTCACTCTGGTTACTCTGGCTGCTGCGCTTTAACCTGTTCAGGACCCAGGGAGTACGGGTACGTCCTGACACCCTGGTACTTAAGGACCCAGGACGTACCTGTATGCCCGTGGGAATTTCGGTCCCCTCCGCGCGCCGGGCGGGGACCGGACTGGGGTGACTGCTGATATCGATCAGCAGGCACCCCGCGCAAATGCCCAGGGGGGGTCATCGGACCCCCCCATGTCGGCGATCGTATCAAATCGATGGTGAATTCACACCGGCGATTTGGGCAATTCTGGGTCATACGGGTCTATGGTGACCCGGAAAATAAGGGGGATCGGGGTTGTCCAAGACACTCACAATCCCCCTGAAGGGATAGGAGTGAGGTGGCAGGGGTGCCACCCCTCCTATCCCTGCTATTGGTCGTCTAGATGCGATGACCAATAGCAGAACGGGGGCGGGGGGGGGGGGGGTTAACTTTCGGTTTCCCCATTCTGCCCACCCACAATAGGTGGGGCAGAACGGGGAAACCGACAGAGGACCGGTGCCGAAGGTCACTCATCTGCGGAGGCTGCAGACATCGATCGGCTGCGGTGATCGGCGATGTCATGCGGCTGGCTTCCTGGATCCTACGGATGCCGGTGAGTTGCCTAGCAACATCTGGATGGCTACAGTTAGAGATCACTATACAGTGGTCTCTAAACTGTAGCCCTCCAGATGTTGCAAAACTACAACTCCCAGCATGCCCAGACAGCTGTTTGGGCATGCTGGGATTTGTAGTTTTGCAACATCTGGAGGGCCACAGTTTGGAGATTACTGTGCAGTGGTCTCTAAACTGTAGCCCTCCAGATGTTGCAAAACTGCAAATCCCAGCATGCCCAAACAGTAAACAGCTGTCTCGGCAAGTTGGGACTTGTAGTTGCGTACCTCCAGCTGTTGCATAACTACATCTCCCAGCATGTCCTTCGGCGATCAGTACATGCTGGGAGTTGTAGTTTTGCAACAGCTGGAGGCACACTGGTTGGAAAATACTGAGTTAGGTAACAGAACCTAACTGAAGGTTTTCCAACCAGTGTGCCTCCAGCTGTTGCAAAAGTACAACTCCCAGCATGCACGGTCTGTCAGTACATGCTGGGAGTTGTAGTTTTGAAACAGCTGGAGGTTTGCCCCCCCCCCTGCCCCAATGTGAATGTACAGGGTACATTCACACGGGCAGGTTTACAGTAAGTTTCCTGCTTGAAGTTTGAGCTGCGGAAAATCTTTTGCTGCAGCGCAAACTCCTAGCGGGAAACTCACCGTAACCCGCCAGTGCGAATGTGCCCTAAAAACACTACACTACACTAACACATAATAAAGGGTAAAACACTACATATACACCCCCTTACACTGTCCCCCCCCCCCAATAAAAATGAAAAACGTATTGTACAGCAGTGTTTCCAAAACTGAGCCTCAAGCTGTTGCAAAACAACAACTCCCAGCATTTTCAGACAGCCACTGACTGTTCAGGCATGCTGGGAGTCTAGCAACAGCTGGAGGCACCCTGTTTGGGAATCACTGGCGTAGAATACCCCTATGTCCACCCCTATGCAATCCCTAATTTAGTCCTCAAATGCACCTGGCGTTCTCTCATTTCCGAGCCCTGTTGTATTTCAAGGAAACAGTTTAGGGCCACATATGGAGTATTTCCGTACTCGGGAGAAATTGCACTACAAATTTTGGGGGGCTTTTTTCTCCTTTTACCCCTTATGAAAAGGAAAAGTTGGGGGCTACACCAGCCTGTTAGTGTAAAAAAAAAAATATTTTTACACTAACATACTGGTGTTGCCCCATACTTTTTATTTTCACACGCGTTAAAAAGGAAAAAAAAGACCCCCAAAATTTGTAACACAATTTCTCCTGAGTCCGGAAATACCCCTTGCTACTTTCCTTGAGGGGTGTAGTTTCCAAAATAGTATGCCATGTGTTTTTTTTTTTTTTTTGCTGTTCTGGCAGCATAGGGGCTTCCTAAATGGGACATACCGCCCAAAAACCATTTCAGCAAAATTCGCTTTCCAAAAGTCAAATGTGACTTCTGTTCTGAGCATTCTTTGCTGCGATCGCCGATAAGGGTGGACCTCAGGACCCCCCTGGGCGATATGCCGGGATGCCTGCTGAATGATAGCAGCAGGCATCCCGGTCCGATCCTTGCCCGGCGAGCAGCAGGGCCGGAAGTACCCATACGCCCTGAGTCCTTAAGGACTCTGAAATGTGGGCGTATGGATCCACCCTGCGTCCTTAAAGGGTTAAAGGGGTACTCTGGTGGAAAAAAAATTTTTAAATCAACTGGTGCCAGAAAGTTAAAAAGATTTATAAATTACTTCTATTAAAAATTCTTTACCCTTCCAGTACTTTTTAGCAGCTGTATGCTAGAGGAAACTCTTTCCTTTTTGAATTTCTTTTTTGTCTTGTCCACAGTGCTCTCTGCTGACACCTCTGTCCGTATCAGGAACTGTCTAGAGCAGCATAGGTTTGCTATGGGGATTTTCTCCTGCTCTGGACAGTTCCCGATATGGGCATCAGGTGTCAGCATAGAGCACTGTGGACAAGACAAAAAATGTATTCAAAAAGAAAAGAATTTTCTTTGTAGCATACAGCTGCTAAAAAGTACTGGAAGGGTAAAGATTTTTTTTACAGAAGTAATTTACAAATCTGTTTAACTTTCTGGCACCAGTTGATTAAAAAAAATGTTTACCCCTTTATTCATAGAATAAGCGCTAATGGCGTGAAACGCCTTAGAGACTATTATCCTGTATTTCTGAACCTCTGTATGCAACCTTCAATAAATCTGGAATAGTTTTTTTCTACACATCTGTGGGTCCGAGCGCAGGTGTAAGCATTAGAACGGGTGAGCTGTTACCTGCTCCTACTATATGAAAAGTGGATCAAAGGACTTTAGATCCTATTACTATAAATAATGGGGGTCCTGTTACAGACTTGTTTAAAAGGGGTACTCCACTGGAACATTTTTTTTTTAATCAACTGGTGCCAAAACGTTATACTGTTTTGTAAATTACTTATATTAAAAAATCTTAACCCTTCAGCTACTGTACTACAGAGGAAGCTTTTTTTTCTTTCTTTTCTGTCTGACCACAGCGCTCTCTGCTGACACATCTGTCCATGTCAGGAATTGTACAGAGCAGGATAGGTTTGCTATAGGGATTTGCTCCTGACATGGACAGAGGTGTCAGCAGAGAGCGCTGTGGTCAGACAGCAAAGAAATTCAATAAGAAAAAAACTTCCTGTGGAGCATACAGCAACTGATGAGTAAGATTTTTAAATTTAAGTAATTTACAAATAGGTTTAACTTTCTGGCACCAGGTGATTTAAAAAAATGTTTTCCAGCGGAGTACTCCTTCAAGGCCCAGGAGTCTAAAGAGCCCAAAATACTTATTAAAAAAGAAAGCTACAGGTTATTTTCACCCACTTGAATACAGTTTTGGTGCAGACATCACTGTCACCTTGGTAATTGGCTAATTTGAGCACTTATGCTTGGAGGGAACATTTCATATAATCACAAGAAGACGTATTAGAGATTCTGGAGGAATTAGGATGGTAATGATGGTAAAAAGTGCCCATGTTTATTATAGGTGGTAATTAAAGGTCTCTGAATCATCCGCATATTGTTTAGCACAATACCCGAGCTGTACCCGCTGTCACTTTAGAATGAGGAGCAAAAGCCCCGATGCGAGCAGCATTCACCATACTACTCTTAGCAGTCACGAATTGTTCTAGCAGTGATGTGCTTAATAAAGGTACACATGCTGCTCTGCATACTGTGACATTCAGCAGTCAGTTCTGTAAGTGAACTCCATGCAGCAACCATGACACCAGCAGCATATACATATTTTTATTTTTTTAAATGCCCTTTACCCCATGTAGCTAAACCTGTACATTAAAGGGGTACTCCGGTGGAAAACTTTTTTTTTTTTTTTTAAATCAACTGGTGGCAGAAAGTTAAACAGATTTGTAAATTCCTTCTATTAAAAAATCTTAATCCTTCCAGTACTTATTTGCTGCTGAATACTACAGAGGAAATTCTTTTCTTTTTGGAACACAGTGCTCTCTGCTGACATCACAAGCTTAGTGCTCTCTGCTGACATTTCTGTCTGTTTTAAGAACTGTCCAGAGTAGGAGAAAATCCCCATAGCAAACATATGCTGCTCTGGACAGTTCCTAAAATGGACAGAGGTGTCAGCAGAGAGCATTGTGGTCATGATGTCAGCAGAGAGCTCTGTGTTCCAAAAAGATAAGAATTTCCACTTCGTAATTTTTGAAGCGGAATTTGTGAATGGAAAACTTGCTTTTAAATTTCCGCCTGAAGTTTGGCGTTGCTCATTCTTTAGGCAGATCTACGGCGCTGGCCGTACTCGGAATCTCAGATGGCATTTTGGAGATTCCGCAGTGTGAACCTAGCCTTAAGGTAGAGTCACACGTGTCATATTTTTCTGTGTATTTACTGCAACTGAATTTGCTACTCATTATTTTCAATGGGTAGGAAAATATGCAGTAGCAAATGCACAGTAAAATACGCCATGTGTGACTCTACCCTTAAGGAAAAAAGTATTGTGAACTACATTTTACTGGAAATTACATTCTATATTTTACAGGATGTTGAAAGATTATCTGCAGAAGATACAGATTAAAGGGTTATCTAGGAAAAAACTTTTTTTTTATACATCAACTGGTTCCAGAAAGTTAAACAGATTTGTAAATTACTTGAATAATATCCTTTCAGTACTTATGAGCTGCTGAAGTTGAGTTGTACTTTTCTGTCCAAGTGCTCTTTAATGACACGTGTCTCGGGAACTGTCCAGGGTAGAAGCAAATCCCCATAGCAAACCTATTCTAGTCTGTGCAGTTCCCGAGACAAGCAAGGAGTTGTCAGCAGAGAGCACTGTTGCCAGACAGAAAAGAACAAATCAACTTCAGCAGCTGATAATTATTGAAAGGATTAAGATTTTTTAATAGAAGTAATTTACAAATCTGTTTAACTTTCTGGAGCCAGTTGATGTAAAAAAAATGTTTTTTCCTGGAATACCCCTTTAACTTTATCTTTTATTACAATGAAAATGCTGGATTAGGTTTTTTTTTTTGTTTTGTTTTTTTACATTATGTGAGCCTCTTCTCAAGCTACAAGTCTGTATTCATCTCTACATGAAAAATCTAGAATGAGCGGGGTCACTGACTACAGGCACATGAGAGGTCCAATCCTGGAGGCACTCCATGTAGATATAAAAACATTGTCCTACTGCCTGAAGTGCGATCTAGCTGCAAGGAGTCAATGGATGTCAGTATGTTTGATAAGAACAATAAACATTATGGTCCGTATCTGGCTCAGTAAATAGAAGGACTACCAGACTGTTGATATGGGGGGGAGGGGGGGGGTCTCAAGCTGTAATCTGTCTAGAACCTGGCAGAAAGTGTTTAATTTCCTTGCAGAGCCCCAACAGGGTTTAAGTGTTACTGTTGTTAGAAAATACTTTTTTTTTTCCCCAATTTATCACCGCCTTTAAAAAAATTATTATTTTCTTAATATACTTTTTTCGATATAAAAAAAAACATGTGTTTGCTAAAGATGGGGGGGGGGGGGGAACTAGCCACTAGAGGTATAGGTCTCTTTCATTTTGTCATCAAACCCTGGTCATCTAGTCTGTGGGGGGGACGGGACATTGGTCAGACATTTGTAGAGATTGGTCAGACATTTGGAGTGATGCAGACATTTGGAGTGATGCAGACATTGGTCAGACATTTGGAGAGATGCAGACATTGGTCAGACATTTGGAGTGATGCAGACATTTGTCAGACATTTGTAGTGATGCAGACATTGGTCAGACATTTGGAGTGATGCAGACATTGGTCAGACATTTGGAGTGATGCAGACATTGGTCAGACATTTGGAGTGATGCAGACATTGGTCAGACATTTGGAGTGATGCAAACATTGGTCAGACATTTGGAGTGATGCAGACATTGGTCAGACATTTGGAGTGATGCAGACATTGGTCAGACATTTGGAGTGATGCAGACATTGGTCAGACATTTGGAGAGATGCAGACATTGGTCAGACATTTGGAGTGATGCAGACATTGGTCAGACATTTGGAGTGATGCAGACATTGGTCAGACATTTGGAGTGATGCAGACATTGGTCAGACATTTGGAGTGATGCAGACATTGGTCAGACATTTGGAGTGATGCAGACATTGGTCAGACATTTGGAGAGATGCAGACATTGGTCAGACATTTGGAGAGATGCAGACATTGGTCAGACATTTGGAGAGATGCAGACATTTGTCAGACATTTGGAGTGATGCAGACATTGGTCAGACATTTGGAGTGATGCAGACATTGGTCAGACATTTGGAGTGATGCAGACATTGGTCAGACATTTGGAGTGATGCAGACATTGGTCAGACATTTGGAGTGATGCAGACATTGGTCAGACATTTGGAGTGATGCAGACATTGGTCAGACATTTGGAGTGATGCAGACATTGGTCAGACATTTGGAGTGATGCAGACATTGGTCAGACATTTGGAGTGATGCAGACATTGGTCAGACATTTGGAGAGATGCAGACATTGGTCAGACATTTGGAGTGATGCAGACATTGGTCAGACATTTGGAGTGATGCAGACATTGGTCAGACATTTGGAGTGATGCAGACATTGGTCAGACATTTGGAGTGATGCAGACATTGGTCAGACATTTGGAGTGATGCAGACATTGGTCAGACATTTGGAGTGATGCAGACATTGGTCAGACATTTGGAGTGATGCAGACATTGGTCAGACATTTGGAGTGATGCAGACATTGGTCAGACATTTGGAGTGATGCAGACATTGGTCAGACATTTGGAGTGATGCAGACATTGGTCAGACATTTGGAGAGATGCAGACATTGGTCAGACATTTATATGTTTCTCTACATGCACAAAATTAATGGATGTATTGTGGACTTGCACCCTACACTATAGGCATACTGTAGACTGTGGGTATGCACCAGTGCAGTGACAAGAGAGAGGGAGAGAAAAGAGTAAGTTTATGGCTATGTTCACACACCAGAATTTCTTCATGGAATTCCGCATAAATTTATAGCCAATACACTTGGGATTTAGCTGTCCCATTTACACAGCAGAATACATTAAAGTAAATGGCAACAAAAAACGTGGTCTCCAATGGCAGGAAATGCTCAACCCCAAATGCAATTGTGCATTTATACTGGGGGAGCAGATCCTGCCCTTGTAGTTCGTTGCTAGGGGCGATCCCCAGCATAAAAATGCATACAATGGAGGATGCCTGCAGTGGACTACAAGTGCCACAATAGAATCCTACACGCAGGCTTCATGTCGGCCTAATGCTGCTGTAATTGCCCACTGGCCCCTGGTTTTTGCTTATCACGCACAGGTAGGTTAGCGTTAGGTCCCGTGCCATTTGAGAAACCTTGGCGTTGGTGTGCGGGCTCTGGTGAGTCCTTCATATAAGGATACACTGGCGAATGTCTCAATTCGGGATAGCCAATGTCATTGTATACATCTACCACAGTAGTGCACCTAAATTTCTGTATTGCATTATAGTAAATGGGCAATACATTTCTGCAGAATTTACTGAAGAATTTTCCTGCAGAATTCCATACAGAAATTCTGTCGTATGAACATAGCCTTAAAGGAGCCCCGCAGCCATAGAATACTTATTCCCCATCCGCAGGATAGGGGATAAAGATCTGATCACGGGGGGTCCGACCGCTGGGACCCCCGCAATCTCTCGGCTCTGCGCTGCTAATGCTCGTGTTTTCGACCTCATTAAGAGGTCGACAGACACGCCCCCTCCATTCAGCTCTATGGGAGAGGCCGAGGTGTATGAACACTGCATCTCCGCCTCTCCCATGGAGGCATGCTGTAGTTGACCTGCCTCCTGCATGGGAGAGCCAAGGCAGAGTCGGGGCCCAGTACAGGAGATCGCTGGGGGTCCCAGCGGTCGGACCCCCCGCAATCAGACACTTATCCCCTATCCTGCGGATAGGGTATGAGTGTTCTATGGCTGCAGTACACCTTTTACAGAACACCCACAGCCACCAGCAAAACTACAGGACAGTTAGTACCCCTTAAGAGAAAAAGATAAGGTATTTCACATATAAAATATCAATGTGCATAATTGATTTAAGAGCAAATTACTACACCAGCTTGAGCATTTTTAGGGATTATACAACTAATGACAGTAACGTTTTAAGTAGTAGGGTTAAGTGGGTATTCCGAATAAATTACTAAAACACTGGATAACAATTATGATAGACCCTTTCAAAGTGAACACAAATACAGCATCAGATTGACTATATCATGGAAGAATTTTGAGAAACACGAATTTTTATTGAGTGCAATGTGGTTAAACACATAGGTGGAGATTTATCATCCTGATCTATTCTCTGCAGTAGTTTAGATATTAACATTTTCAGAGGTTTGGTCTAGTGTGCGACAAATTTATCAAAAGTCACACTGTTTCATAAATTTGGTGCACGAACTTCCCATCACCTATTAGATTGCATTACTGGCTGGGTCGACATGGTCTCAGGTTTCAGCTTAGTTTGCGTTGATGCGACTTCTTAGGAAAAGTCACAGTTGATAAATTAACTTAAAGAGTACCTGTCAACAAATACAACTTTTAATATAGTATTCCTTATGTAATTAGCAGACACTTTAACATTCACTGGCTTTTCTCATCGGGTGTCAGAAGTGAGACCGGTATGATAAATCCCTCAGCCCCTGTACTACCACCCCCATCATGGAACAGAGTCTGTTCCATGATGGGGGTAGTAGTACAAACACTAATGTAACCTCCCCAGCCACCGGCAGACTCCTGCAGTGGCGAATTACTACTCCCATCATGGAAACAAGCATGTTCCATGATGGGAGTAGTAGTAGTCCCTCAGCACTGCAGGAGTCTGCTGATGTTACCTCTTCTGAGCAAGCAAATCTGTAAGCCAGGGTTGAACTGGAGTAAATATATGGCATTTTTTGATGGTGTGCGACTTTTTGCGACAGATGCACATTATAAATCTCTCCATTTTCAAAACTTGCTTACATAAGCCAAACAAAAAAAACTTGCTCTTCTCGCTCTGCAGGCATAAAGTCGCACAAAAAAACTGTGTAGTCGCACAGGAGACATTTGAGAGACAATTATAAGCAAGAAAAAGGGAGTAAATCCTTTTATAAATGTCCCCCAATATCCTTAAATGCTTTCCAGGTGATTTTCTATGGCCCACTAGCAGATCTTCAAACAGAGCTGCATTCCAAGTAGCCACTACTTTTAGATCTCCTCAGATGTTGCAGTTATACTTGGTGTACTGGATATGTTTTAACAACAGTTTCATGTTTTCGTGTGTTTCTTTTATGTGTACACCATAGCCAACAGGTATTAAAGATGGACATTGCTATTGCTTAAGAAACCAAGGGTTTACACTGAACACTGATCAATAATAAACTGATGCCATTTTTTGGAGGGCCATACTCACAACCCAAACATGTGAACAACTCTTCTACAGAAAACAAGCCTGTGCAAACAGTTTTGTTGAATTATCATCGCAGCTTCGAAAGACAGAGATTGTTGTTCATTTTGACAGCAATCACCATTCTTGCTGTTTTGAACCCAGTTTTTCTGCTTCTACTTATGAAAAGTCCCTCACCAGATCATTTCATTCACAGTTATTACAAACGGTTCACCAGACATGCATGGTTCAATATGCGGATCAGTGTCACTATCAGTGCTCAGCTGGTGAATTGCAGGAACTTCATCTGTTTTGTCTAAGGCTGCTTTCACACTATAAAATTGATCCATTTTAAAGATCCGTTTGATGTTCCGTTATGAAAACCCTGAAAATTGGCCATTTAATGTCCGTTAGAAAATCCCATACGTCCGTTAGAAAATCCCTTTATAGTCTATGGGATTTTTACATTATCCGTTTTAATCCGTTATAGTCCGTTATGAATAACAGACGTTATTTTGTGACGGAAGATAGTAACGGGAGAAATAATGCATGCACTATTTCTTCCGTTCATTCTCCCGTCACAAAATAACGTCCGTTATTAATAACGGACTATAACGGATTAAAACGGATAATGTAAAACTCCCATAGACTATAAAGGGATGTTCTAACGGACGTATGGGATTTTCTAACGGCCGTTAAATGGCCAATTTTCAGGGTTTTCATAACGGAACATCAAACGGATCTTTAAAACGGATCAATGTTATAGTGTGAAAGCAGCCTTAGCTCCATTTTTCCTGGTGGCTCGGGGATCGGAACACTGCAGTTATGTTGCACTGGTCACATGGCTGAATTTAAACAACAACAAAAAACATGGTCTCAAATGGCTGGAGGTGCTCAACCCCAAATGCGGTTGTGCATTTATACTGGGGGAGCAGATCCTGCCCATGTAGTCCATTGCTAGGGGTGATCCCCAGCATATAAATGCATACAATGGAGGAAACCTACAGCGGACTACAAGTGCCACAATAGAATTCTACACCAGATAGATGGTGTGGATGTGTAACAATTAGAATCATACAATACAGGAATTTAGATGCACTACTGTGGTAGATGTATACAATGACATTGGCTATCCCTCAACACTGATGTTAAAATTGAGACATTCGCCAGTGTATCCTTATATGAAGGACATACCAGAGCCTGCACACCAACGCCAAGGTTTCTCAAATGGCACGGGACCTAGCGCTAAACCTACCTGTGCGTGATAAGCAAAACAGGGGCCAGTGGGCAATTACGGCAGCATTAGGCCGACTCACAGAGTCCTCCCAGGTACCCTCCATTGTATGCATTTTTATGCTGGGGATCGCTCCTAGCAACGGACTACAAGGGCAGGATCTGCTCCCCCAGTATAAATGCACAACCGCATTTGGGGTTGAGCACCTCCAGCCATTTGAGACCACGTTTTTTGTTGTTGTTTAAATTTTATACTTGGAGGTGTGTAAACTCCATATGTAATGCGCCTTGAACATTTTCCAGGCAGCATTAAGGTAGCACCTGTGAGGCCATGCACCTATATTAGCCAACTTAGGTGGGGCTTGCAGTTTGCCTCCCCCCTCCCATTGTATGTGTGCTTAGCCATGCTGGAGGGTACCTGGGAGGACTCTGTGAATCGACCTAATGTGGCCGTAATTTCCCACTGGCCCCTGTTTTGCTTATCACACACAGGTAGGTTTAGCGCTAGGTCCCGTGCCATTTGAGAAACCTTGGCGTTGGTGTTCGGGCTCTGGTATGTCCTTCATATAAGGATATACTGGCGAATGTCTCAATTCTAACATCAGTGTTGAGGGATAGCCAATGTCACTTTATACATCTACCACAGTAGTGCACCTAAATTCCTGTATTGTATGGTCTCATGGCTGAAGGCAAAATTGGGTAATTAATTGCTTATTTTATGCAAAAAAAGACCTCAGTCGGACAAAACTAACAGTCCTTTAGGTTGTCCTTCTGGTCTCGCCATATCATCAGGACAGTAAACAGAACTGCCTTCTAGGTACCTCTGATCCAAGTTCTAAGGTCGACATGACATATTGCACAACAAATGTGAGGAGCTCTGGCCTTGTCTTGATCAACAATCTTACAAATAAAGTACAGTTCATATGCTTTCTTAACAAGTCCAATCATTGAGCTTTTTTGATGCTTAAGAGTATACTTGTATACAAATGTAGCAGAAGTATCATGACTGTTGCAACATTGGCGAGTCCTAAGTCTGGATTATAACTGGCTTACCTTTAACATAAGGTACATTAGGCAATGCTATAACTTGAACTGATATCAACATAATGGGCCTCTACTTCCTAAGAGTGGAGAGTAGTTTTCCTTGTATTTTTTCCCCCCCAACAGGTATTTTTCCATGTTATTTACTAAAATTGCACTTTTTCCTACATTTTGCTTTTTTACACAAGCTCTGAGCTGGTAGGTTTTCCAGAGCTCAAATCCACCATATTTTATGTGGGAAATGTCGGGGACACGTTTCTTTTTGGTGATATGTCCCTTTCCCAGTGGCCACGCCCTCTTTTCTGGGTTTAAGAGAAAAGTGAAGAGTAAGTATGTAAGGACTTTTTCCCACAAATTCTGGCGCACTATACAAAAACTACATAATCTACTCAGAAAAGATTTAGTACATTAGGCAATATGTACAATCTGTGTATGCATGCTGCTAGTATAACCTTTCCAGATAGCATCTGTCAGCCTAGGCGATGCCCAAGCTGTATCAGTTCCACAAAAGTTAGGAAACCTGCCAGGTCTGAGCTACAAAAGTAATTGTATAACGTGAGCAAAATATTTATACTTAAAATATGACAATTTTCTTTTTGTTGCAAAAACTGGTTATTTTCGTGATCTATAAAAAATAAACTATATAAATCTATATGATATAAACAGAAGGGTCTAAGAAGCAAATTCTTTCTTGCCCAGTGAAATCAATAGACTATTTAATGCACAGATAAGTCAGGTCCTTCAGGGTGAGAGACACTTTGTAGCCACACTCAACTATAAGAAAAGGGTTGTCAGACTTAAACATTTGGCAAAGGTATAGTGTTAGAATAAAAAAGAATCACTAGTTTTATTTTTGCCACATCCAGTGCCATGACTGGTCCTTCCTATCATCTTTGTTTAAAAACTTCTGTGGTGATGTCCCCATATACCTATGTCACTGCAGTACTGCAAGCACCGTCTTTGCTCTTGTAAAAAAAAAAATGGAAATGAGCGCAGACGGGTGCAAACGGATGTGAAAGGATTGTAAAAAAAAAAATCCCATTGACATTGTAATCCGTTTCAATTGGCAACAGCAGAACCTTAACGGGGAAAAAGAAACGGGGACAGACGGCCGTGTGAATGAACCTCTAGTCGTGAATTACAGAAACAGCAAAGCTTGCGGCCCTATTCTGTTTACACAACTCATATTTAAGTTAATAGGAGACATGAAAACTATGGAAAACAGTCTGATCAAATAACTACTTTGGATTCCCGACTACCTACGTGGCACAACCAGGTCAGAGTGCCCTCGATCTCAAGATCGGTGCAGGTCCTGGAAGTAACGCCTGCATCTATTGGATATTTATGGCTTATTCTGTGGCTAGTCCCCAATTTTCAGAATGGAAATACACCTTCAAGTCTAAATATGGTTAAAAAAAAGGAAAAATTTCTAAGCTAAAGTTTAATGGTACAATATGTATGCTGCTTTATACACAATGCATCATAGATTTAGGTTTTTGTTTTTTTTCTTTGCGTTTTGTAAACACAGTTAATAAAAGATTTCATACAGGCTTGGACCAAGGTAGAAACTAAAAAAAAAAGTTTAATCATCCCCCAGTGTGTTGCTGCTGTTCCCACTGGAACTGCTGCAGTGTTGCTGTGTACTTTGCGCACATGACACTGCAGCTAATCATTGGTTTAAGCAATCCCTTTGTGCATGCATTGCAGGTAACTAACTACAGGATTTTATACTGGTCTCCTGATCCATAAAATATTATTGTGCTGAAAGGTACCCTTCAATATACTTTAAGGAAAGATATATTCGGTGCCATTATGAATCATCTGTTTTGTACAAAAAGACCAGAATGGCATTAATAAGATAGCAAGATTGTAAATCCACATAGTACATAGCACTAGCAGACAATTTTATTTGGCCTTAGCTTTACCTTGATTTCATGCAGTCATTATGGGGGAGATTTATCAAAACTTGTCCAGAGGAAAAGTTTCTGAGTTCCCCATAGCAACCAATCAGATCGCTTCTTTCATTTTTGACAAGGCCTCTAAACATTTTTTTTTAAATCAACTGATGCCAAAAATTCAAACCAATTTGTAAATTAATTCTATTGAAAATCTTAATCCTTCCAGTACTTAGCTGCTGTATGCTCTAAAGGAAGTTGTATAGTTCTTCTCTGTCTGACCACAGTGCTCTCTGCTGACACCTCTGTCCATGTCAGGAACTGTCCAGAGCAGGAACAAATCCCCATAGAAAACCTCTCCTGCTCTGGACAGTTTCTTACATGGACATAGGTGTTTAGACAGAAAATAAGTACACAACTTCCTCTGTTGCATACAGCAGCTGATAAGTAATGGAAGGATTAAGATTTTTATACAGAAGTAATTAAAAAATGTGTTAAACTTTTTGGCACCAGTTGATTAGAAAAAAATAGCTTTTCACCGGAGTAGCCCTTTAAAGGACATCTGTACTGCATGAATTTTACATATTCCTGTGCCCGGGCTGCAAAAATAAACAAAATAAACTTTCACTCACCTTCCAAGGTTCCCCTGTTGCTCTGGTACCAGCCTCACGGTTCTCCGCTGCGGTCCTCTTGCTGCTTCCTGGGGACGGTAACGTCACAGAGCCGTCAGCATATCACCGGGCGCAGCGATGTCCCGCCTCGGATGGTGATAGGCTAAGCGCACTGTCATGTAAGGAGCCAGCCAGAGCTCTTTACATGACAGTGCACTCAGCCTATCCCCGGCCGAGGCGGGACATCACTGAGGTCTCTTAGAGCCAACGGAGGTTCTGTGACCCGGTCTATCAGTGTCGTCCAAGTAGGAGCAGTCAGTCTTGTACTTTGCGGTGAGTGCAGGATATTTCTCTCTGCTTGTTGTCATGCTATTCTGAAGTCTGTACTTGTACTTCCTAGGACCCCAGCAGGACTAAGATTGCTGATTGGCGTCTCCACCTACCAAAGCATGTTCCTGGAGAGTGCTGAAACTCTGGCTAGGGGATTTGGTACTGCCTCCTGTTTACCTCTTTCTGCATGTACAGTATTAGGTAGGGTAAAAGCTGCCAATGACAGCTAAGTGTCTACACTGTACCTCAAAAACTCTATTGTTTGTACTGCATGAATTTTACATATTCCTGTGCCCGGGCTGCAAAAATAAACAAAATAAACTTTCACTCACCTTCCTAGGTTCCCCTGTTGCTCTGGTACCAGCCTCACGGTTCTCCGCTGCGGTCCTCTTGCTGCTTCCTGGGGACGGTAACGTCACAGAGCCGTCAGCATATCACCGGGCGCAGCGATGTCCCGCCTCGGATGGTGATAGGCTAAGCGCACTGTCATGTAAGGAGCCAGCCAGAGCTCTTTACATGACAGTGCACTCAGCCTATCCCCTATTCAACACTTTGCATGAAATTTTCCACATAATGTGCATTGTGGATAATAAGAGGCCTGTGGGTGAAGTATAGTGGAGAATGCCTCCTTATATATCACTGCATATATATCTCAATGTTCCTGCCCTCCTGCTCCTGCCACACGTAACTTATGTTTCTAAAATCTAACAAGAGCAAATGCTTTTATTTCACATGTTCAATTATTGACCTTTTGCTGACAATAAAAAGGTGGCTGTGTTGGTAAGAAGTACACTGGCTTGTGTTCTGTTGAGGATTGAGGGGGAGGGGTGGGATGAAAATTGGGCTGAAAAACATTAGCTTTGTACACTCTCATTTCTTTACTATTTTGATTTTTACACAGCTTTTTGCATGGAAAAAACATACGTTACTGAAAACAAGTAAACTGGCTGCCCCGGACACCCAGATGAACTCCCCTAAAATATGATGTTTATGTCTCTGTTAATTTATTAAAGGGGTATTCCGGACTTAGACATCTTATCCCTTATCCAAAGGATAGGTGATAAGATGTCTGATCCACGCCACGCTCCTACCATTCATGTCTGTGGGAGGGAGAGTGACGGCCATCAGAATGCCAGGAGCTGCACAGAGATGGCAGGACCCCTGTGATCTTGGTGTGGCTCCTGGCATTCTGCTGACTGTCACGCTCCCTTCCATAGACATCAATGGAAGGGGGGTGGCGTCACGTCTTCGTCTCGGGAGCAGTGCCGAGATCACCTGTTGGATAAGATGTCTAATGCTGGAATACCCCTTTAAGTTTTTGATCAATGAACTTACGTAAAGTTCAGGCCAATGAGTATAAATGTGAGACACGGGGAGATTTACTATTATTGTCTATTCTCCGCAGTACTTTAGACGAGAAAAATCTCTGAGCATGGGCCTATTGTCCATGCAATTTATCAAATGTTGCACAGCGTTTTAGTAAATTTAACGAATGGACATTATTACGGTATATTATATTCACCGCAGCACTTTAGAAACGAGAAAAGTTACATAGAAGTCTCGTAGCCTGAGACAATTAGACGAGAAATGTCTTATAAAAGTCTCAGAGCCTTAGACAAATATATCAAAAGTCCAGTAATTTATTCAAAAAGACTTGTCGCCACACAGAAGGTATATGCTAAAGAGAACACCTTGTATGTTTTCTGTGAGGTGGTTACACTTGCTTTCCTTCTTAGATTCCGATATTTGTTCAATAAATTTAAGAAAATATAACAAAAATTACCAAAAAATAAATAAAAAAAATAGGGATCAATGGGATTATATTGTATTAAAGGAGATATGCAGCACTGATACGAAAAAAAAAAAACTATCTGATGGATCTTGTAAAGACCTATCCAGCATGACGTCTTTGGTTAAAATCAGTTCAGCCGTTTTCCTGTTATTCCCTCCCAAAAATCCCTCTGTTTGCATGCATGGAGGGAGAAGCAGAGTCATAAAAGACTACATTTCCCAAGATCCTCCTCTCCTACTTCCTATAAGGCTCCTTTCACACTATATCTTGCTCCGTTTGAAAGACCCGTTACAATGTCCAGTTAAGAAAACCCTTAAAAACGTCCGTTAAAAAATCCCATTCAAGTCTGTGGGATTTTTTGATTATCCGTTATCACCCGTTATAGCCTGTCATATACCATGGCAAAATATGTATCCATGTTACAGGGTGATTGTTGTCATTTGTGATATATGTCCTGTAAAATGTCAATTTGTATGTACATCTTGTAAATTTAATTACCCTTACCTGAGTTTAGCATTTCAACAATAATTAATTCTCTTTGATCAGGGCACCATGGAGCCTACATGTCTATCCAGCCTGGGTATAGGTGTGACTAATCCTAGCAGAAGGTTAATTAACACAGCTGCTCTATGACAGGAAAGGTAACACCATTTTAGCCAGCAAGGCACCAGCCTGGGTGTCAATAGATGAAAGAGATGTATGAAATTGACCCAATTGGAAAATCCTATAATTTTCAATATTAAATATGGGGTTCAGGGAAGTGCGTCCCTGGCCCTATTATATATGGTTGGATTCTCCATCATATTACCTTTAAAATGAGTCCTCACATGACCCTTGTGTATTGATCCCTGCCCGAACTGTATGCAGTGGGTAAATCATACACAATAAAAGGGTCATATCAGGTACCCCTAGAAAGAGGAGTGCCTGGCCCATGATAGAAGATAGAGGACATTTCCTATTCTTTGGGCATAGAGGTATCACAACTATCAATCTCTCCTCCTTGTCCCACCCAGGGGCTGAACATAGAGGGATCACATGTCCATAGAAGGGTATAAAGCTACAGACCTGGGGGGACTAGGGTGCGCTTGCATGGGGGACAAGATCTAATTTTGGATGCCAGACGCCATTTCCTACCAGACCCCCATGGGATAGAACTCTGTAACTTTCTGTAAGTAAGGATTCTATATTTTTCCCACTTATTTTATTTTCTGTGTGGTGAAACTTTGTCTTGTTAACATCTATTTTTACATGTACTGTGAATATTTTTCTTTCATAATAAATCATTCATTTATTAAGTACCGCCTTATGTCTGGTAAAACGGACGTACACTGGTCCCTCAACATACGATGGTAATTCGTTCCAAATGAGCCATCGTTTGTCGAATCCATCGTATGTTGAGGGATTTGTGCAATGTAAAGTATAGGAAGCTGTACTCACCTGTCCCCGCCGCTCGAGATGGTGTCCCCGCCGCTCCCGATGGTGATCCCGGGCCTCCGCTGGGCTCTCCTGGTCTTCTCCGGTCCTCCGCTGTCTTCTCCGGTCCTCTTCTGTCTTCCGCAAGGCCTTACTGGGCCTGCGTAGCGACGTCATTACGCCGCTGTGTACGCCATTCCTATTGGATGGCGTGCGCAGCAGCGTATTGACGTCATCGGAGAGGGCCGAGAAGACACCGGAAGACCAGCGCTGGACCCGGAGGGCACCCCGGAGCATCGTGGAGGGGTAAGTAATACTTACCGCACCACACGGGGAACATTAAGCTGCTATCCGGCAGCAGCTTAAGCATTTGGCGCTGCCGGATAGCACTTAATGCGATGGCCCCGACATAAAAAAGCATTGTATGTTGATGCTGACATCGACATGCGATGGCCTCCGAGTACATTGTCCTTGAAGAGATTGAAGTTATAGTCTTAAATTTACTTACCTGTTCGGCTACATTATAGATTTGGATTCATCTTTTTCCTGTTTTTATATACTACTGGGGATAGTAGAATATATTTGGGAATTGTAGCATATCCAGATTGGATTGATAGCTTCCTGTCGGCTTGAAATTGACAGGTGGTGGCAGCGATACCTTTTAATTTGGGTGGTTTAAGAGGGATTTTTTTATCATTATTTTCGGTCTAGTGTAGACAAATAGTGATTTTATAGATAACCCTTCCACCCGCACGTCTCGGTTCGTGACATAGCCCCTTATGAATAACAGATGTTACATGCACTAATTTTTCTCCCGTCACAAATAACGTCCATTATTCATAACGGGTGATAAGGGATCAAAAATTCCCATAGACTTGAATGGGATTTTTTAACGTCCGTTTTTAAGGGTTTTCTTAACGGATCTTTAAAATGAAGCAACATATAGTGTGAAAGGAGCCTAAGCTTCTGCCCTTCCCCCTGCTCTCCATTATTGAGGAAATGATAATAAAGTATAGCCCTACTCCCTCCATATGCATATCCCCTCCCATCCTTATGAGGTCCCTCTCCCCACCCTCCCCTAGTCCAAAAGAAATGTAAGCTGCAGCTGTGTGCTGTGCTATATCATATTACAGCAGTGTTTTCAAACTGTGTGCGTCCAGCAGTGGCAAAACTACAACTTCCAGCATGCCTGGACAGCCAAGGGCTCTATTACTTGTTATACTACCATAAAGAACACCGGACATTGGCTGTCCAGACATGCTGGAAGTTGTATTTTTGCCACTGCTGGGGGGACACAGTTTGGAAAACACTATTACATATTATACTGCCATAAAGAACACCGGACATTGGCTGTCCAGGCATGCTGGGAGTTGTAGTTTTTCCACGGCTTGACATACACGGTTTGGAAACCACTGCCGTAAAATGTTGAGTGCAGGCGCAGAAGCCTGTAGCTATATCATGGCAGTACCAGTGTTGTTTATTGTAGTGAACATATAATAGTGTTTTCCAAACTGTGTCTCCAGCAGTGGCAAAACTACAACTCACAGCATGCCTGGACAGCCTTTGGCTGTCCGGACATGCTGGGAATTGTAGTTTTGCAACAGCTGGAGGCATCCTGTTGGGAAACATTGGTGTTATCTGAAATCCACTTGCTGTCCCATCAGAAGCTCAAACTATTTTTCTGCCTCCCTCGACTGCTTTACACTGCAGCTCTTCTCCATCACATCATAGTTAGGCCCTTTCACACTGTTTGTTTGTTTTTTAGCCTTTGAAGGTCGTTAGCAAGACTAAAGCACAACGGGCAACAACGGGTCCTGACGGATCCGATTGACTATAATGGGGTCCATCAGGCGCATTATTTTTGGCGCCGAATAACGGAAGAAAAAGACGGCTATTACAGTAATTTTTCTCCCGCTATTCTCCTAACAGGTGTCACACTGCTGTGTTATAACAGCAGTGTGAAAGTAGCCTTAGACAATGGAGCAAAGCTACACGCACAAACCGTAACTTTCACACTGCCATTATGACACAGAAGTGTGACGCCTGTAAGGAGAATAGCGGAGAAAGATTACTGCGATAGCCATCTTTTTTTCCCGCTATTCGCCATCAAAAAGAATGGCGCCCAAAGGACTCCATTATAGTCAATCGGATTCGTCAGGACCCATTGTGCTCCAGTCTTGCTAACGGCCTGCAAAGGCTAAAAACAAACAAACAAGGGGAGCCTGACGGCCATTAGGCTCTGAGCACGATGGCGAAAACTAGTGTGAAAACTAGGAAAACTAACTAATGTGATGGAGGAGTTGCAGTGTAAAGCAGTCGAGGGAGGCAGAACAATAGTTTGAGCTTCTCATGGGACAGCAAGTGGATTTCAGACTACACCAGTGTTTCCCAAAGGTTGTCCAGGCATGCTGGGAGTTGTAGTTTTGCCACTGCTGGAGACAAAGTTTGGAAAACACTATGATGGAGATGTATCATTGGTGTCTTTCGAAAGTGAGTTTTGAAGTCTTATTTTTTTTTTTTGCTTTGCGTACAGATTTACCATACTATACCAGGGGATTGATACATTTGGCGTACAAAAGCAAAAAAAAAAAAAAAAACCAATAAATCACTTCAGAACAGCACTTTTGTCTACTCTAAAGTCACAGTAAAGAATACATTTGCAATATATATCTGTGTGTGTGTGTGTGATGTGTTTGTTTTTTTTCCCCTCCATTTTTAGTCTAATTTATTTCACAGTTATTTATTTTTTCCTTTCCCATTTTTTTTCCCCACCAGACAAAGGCTGTCTGGGAACGATGGGGTTTTAGATTCGCAACACCTGGAGGCTCCCTGTTTGGGGAGGACACCCATAAAGCAGTGTCTTCCCAAACAGCAACAGCCTGACGTTACCAGGGTGGGCGAGGACCATTGTTACTGGCCCTTCCCAGCGTAAATAATGCCAGCCTGTTACTGCATAGGCCCAGGAGCCTATGGCTGTCCGGGCATGCTGGGAGTTGTAGTTTTGCCACCACTGGGGACACAAAGTTATGAGACCACTGTACAAGCAATGCTCAGCCTATCAGGGCTGACTGAATAATGACCTAATGAATACGGTATTTATAAGGGGGCGGATTGTCTAGCTGGAAGAGGAGAGTGAGGGGAGGGGGAATTGAGAGCAATAGTAACATTTCGAGCCTAAGATGGCTGCCTAATGCAGCTCTATGGGCTCCAAAGTAATGCTAGCTTAACCAACTACTAAGCTTCCTGTATACAGCTAAGGTAGGAATTACAGATGAACAGTGAAGAAAATGCAAGTATATGGGAAAGTTACATAACTTTTGTTTTTGCTGTATGTGAAAAGCAATTGTTGTGCGCTGCATATCTCCTTTAATTTATTAGATTACCCTTAAGATTCAAGCTAAAATGTCATTTAAAATGTACAACAGAACTGTGTGGCATTGCACATCCTAAAAAATTGATAAAAGGCTTCCTACTAACAATTTAGATTGGATTTCCGCCAGGTCTGACATTTCTGCGTATTTTCCGTTGAGACTTTTTTGAGACTTTCCAATAAAAGTCTCAGCTGATAAATTCCTCACTACTGAATTTTAAGCTCTATTGTAGACCACTACTGTTTACTATTTCTGTGGAGAAGGGCTCTAAAGCAAAAGAAGTATAAAAGTCTCAACTAAAAAGACTGAGACTTTCTGAGAAACAAATATAGACCATCTAAACTGGTCCAAAAAGTTTGATAAATGTCCCCCACAGACTTGACTTTACACAAGGGCTTACTAATATAAGTCTTAATCTGGATACAGACTCCTGCTTATACACTTCACGGACCACCCATTAAATGGAATTGGGAGAAAAAAAATGACAAAATAATAACATACATGCACACCTGTCATTTCTGGCATTTTTTTCTGTGGTGAAACCCCAAAATTGCTTGCATAAATAAAAATAATAGAGCATGCTGCAATATTAAAAAACTTCCACTGAGCCTAAAAATGTAAGGAAAAAAAGGCCTATTGACTCCTAGTTAACATCTTGCTGCAGCATTTTTGGGTCACAATGGCTTTTTGCTTGTGATTTATGCTAGGTCTAATCCTCTCTGCTGAGGTGATATATAGCAAGGGGGCACATCATACAAACACTTTGCTGCAATTTCCTGCCATTTTACTTGTGCCAAGGCCTAATACGTGACAACATACAATTGTGACTGAACAATAGATGCGCCGTCATTGAACGCAGGCTGAGCACAGCCTGGCTGCAGTGAGCGAAAACTTATTCCTGAGCAGACAATGAGTTGGCAAACAGTGCGGACTGCTCAGCAACAGACAATGAGCAAACATAATGTTTAACCAAAGAATTAGACTGGAAGTCATAAAGCGAACATTGACCAAGGCACAACTGTTCGGTCTCCTAGCAACAGCAAGACAAACTCATCTCATCTTTTATATTTTTAGCCTATAGATTTCCCAAGTTATCAGAAGGAAAGTGAACTGGCATAGGCTGAAACGTCCTGCTAAAAAAAATAGCTAAATATCAAATCATCAATTATCCCCTGAAGCCAAAATATTGTTATAAACTGTGTTCTCTATACAGTGCCAAAGTCAATATAAAGATTCTAAAGCCAATATGAACTATTTCAGGGAGACGGAGGATTGGGTAACACATCAACATGGGTTCACTCAATGGTCTAGTACATAACAGTAACAACAAGATCAACTCACACATTCTTTTCCAACCAATTTTATTGCTTCAGTTCATCTAACATAAAACATGAATAATCGGTATCTTTATGATTGCTGTGTGTAGCCTGATCCTGCCGTCATGTATTTTTCCCTTGTTATTTACGAAACCGGCAGTAGATGAGGAGGCAGAGAAAGCTAAGTAACACATTAATGGAAGATCAGACTACATGCATTGTTAAGGGAAGACACATTTTTTCATCCAAATACTGGGCAACGTTTTGTCATTAAAGGAAGATATACATGTAGATCCTCCTATGTAGTATATATCTGCTACATTGTCCATGTGGAATACATTACATTGGAGAGATCACTAATGAATGTTGAGTACGCCTTAATGGTCACAAATCATCCATCAGAACAGGCAAAACGGAGTTCCTTATCCCTAAACACTTTCTAGAGACAGGCCACAATATAAGTAAAGAAAAAAACGTGCAAGTGCAGCTCACAATTATTGTATAGCACTAACCGAGGTCAAAACAGGGCATGCAACTATACCTCAGTTCAAGAAAAATGGGAAATAAAAACAGAAAATTTGCCCGGACCTTCCAGGATAGTGTAAATAATTAAATATATATATATATAATGTATATTGTATATTAATATATAAAAATATATAAAATAGATTTCTGGGTCGTGCTTCAATGATAATTCGATTGTTTTATTAAAATATTATAATATACAATACGTTACTCCTCACAGGGCCCATATGAGAAGAACACATAAAATGTAAAATGTAAGCAATCTTACAATATAAATATTGATAGATCAATCACTGGTATATAAATAAGCTTAGTATATGCATACAATTCCTATATTCTATGTAGCTGAATTCCACAATAGGGTGCTATTAGAAATAAAGATTGTGTCCTTTTGGACAAAACAGTTTGTATCAAATTGTATACTATGTTACCGGTCCTGTATGTAATAGTTGTGGCAGCTCAAGAAGCTCACGCTGGAGGCAGGTACAGTTGTTCCCGTGCCTAGATGGATAATGGCACAAAAAAGCTCCAGGTGGTTTAGCCTAGCAAAAGTCCTGATGGCAGGTGGTGGTGGTTGTCACGGGCTGGAGGCGCTGGCAAGCGCTGATGGTTTCGGATGACCGGGAAACCACGGCGCTGGCAGGCGCTTTAGGATGTTGTTTTCCTCACCGCTGGACTTAGATGCTGGCAGGATGTAACCAGACACCGCAAACTAAATACATGGAGCTTGCCTCGTGTTATCGGCGTGTGACATTAGCAGAGCTGGAATTGTATTATCAGGACCGGACACATACAGGACTGAATCGGCTTCTGCACGAAAGTCCACAAGATGTAATCAGCTTCCTCCGTAAGTAGTGAGCACAGTTCATATGTAGCGTTAATACCAGTGATAGTACAAACAAGACTAGAGACGTTTCAGGGTTCTCTAATGCGACCCTTTCCTCAGTAGTCAAGACTCAGTGGAGCCCCCTCTCTCCTTTTACCTTGATATTATACAGACTTTGGGGTTAGAGTTTATTTATAAATGTTGTGTTGTGGGATTTTTTGGTATTCTGTATAAAATGAAAAATAAACATTTAAGAAAAAAATATATCCTGATATAAAATTTGAGACTTAGACCTGTGAATCTCATAAAAGGAAACAGGGTTCTGACTAAAGCTAAAGACAATTATCTGTCCCAAATGGTATAGGGCCCGACCAGAGGGGGAACCCTACTAGACTTAATATTAATGTAAAAAACAAATAAAAGACGCAAAAATAGAGACAGACTCATTGCCAAAGAGAGTAAAACTAACCCCAAAATGTTCTTTAACCCCTTAAGGACGCAGGGTTTTTCAGTTTTTGCATTTTCGTTTTTTCCTCCTTACCTTTTAAAAATCATAACCCTTTCAATTTTCTCCCTAAAAATCCATATTATGGTTTATTTTTGTTTCACCAATTCTTCTTTGCAGTGACATTAGTCATTTTACCCAAAATTCCACAGTGAAACGGAAAAAAAATCATTGTTGCGACAAAATCGAAGAAAAAAACGCCATTATGTAAATTTTTGAGGCTTCTGTTTCTACGCAGTGCATATTTCGGTAAAAGTGACATCTTATAATTATTCTGTAGGTCCATACGGTTAAAATGATACCCTACTTATATAGGTTTAATTTTGTCATACTTCTGGAAAAAATCATAAATACATGCAGGAAAATGTATACGTTTGAAAATGTCCTCTTCTGACCCCTATTACTTTTTTGTTTTTCCACGTACAGGGCGCAGTGATCTGAAGTTTTTATTGGTACCATTTTTGTTTTGATTGGACTTTTTGATCAATTTTTATTCATTTTTTTAATGGTATAATAAAGTGACCAAAAATAAGCTTTTTTGGACTTTTTAATTTTTTTACGTGTACGCCATTGACCGTGAGATTTAACCCCTTAAGGACCAGGCCCATTTTGGCCTTAAGGCCCAGATCAATTTTATTTTTGCATTTTTGTTTTTTCCTCCTCGCCTTCTAAAAATCATAACTCTCTTTTATTTCCATCCACAGACCCATATGAGGGCTTGTTTTTTGCGTCACCAATTGTACTTTGTAATTACATCACTTATTTTACCATAAAATGTACGGCGCAACCAAACAAATATTATATGTTTGAAATTGCCCTATTTTGACCACCTATAGCTTTCTCATTTTTCCGTATATGGGGCGGTATGAGGGCTCATTTTTTACGCCATGATCTGTAGATTTTATCAGTATCACTTTTGCTTAGGTTTTACTTTTTATTTTTTATTAATTTTTTTGGGAATAAAATGTGACAAAAAAGCAGCAATTTTGGACTTTTTAAAAATTTTTTTACGTTTACGCCGTTCACCGTATGGGATAATTAACAATATATTTTAATAGTTCACACATTTACGCACGCGGCAATACCAAATATGTGTATTAATTATTTTTTACGCTTTTTTGGGGGTAAAAAGGGAAAAACTGACGTTTTACTATTTTATTGGGGGAGGGGATTTTTCAAATTTTTTAAACTTTTTTATTTTGCATTTTTTTTAAACTTTTTATGTCCCCATAGGGGACTATTCATTGCAATCCTTTGTATAGGACATAGCACTGCTCAGTATTATCGTCATCTTCTGCTCTGGTCTGCTCGTTCTCAGACCAGAGCAGAAGACCCCGGGAGGCGGCCAGAGCCAGGTGAGGGGACCTCCGGCCGCCATGCTGGATGATCGGATCGCCGTGGCAGCGCTGCAGGAGATCCGATCATCCGTGCACAGTACTGCACTGCTGCAGATGCCGTGATCTGTATTGATTATGGCATCGGAGGGATTAATGGCGGACATCCGCGCGATCACGAATATCCGCCATTCCTGGCGGGTCCCTGGCTGCTGAGAGCAGCCGGGACCTGCCGGGCATGACGCGAGCACCACTCCGGTGCTCGCGATCATGTCGGCGCGTAAATGTACGTCATGGTACCACGTCACCATGATGTACATTTATGTCCATTGTCGTTAAGGGGTTAATTAACAATATTTTTTTATAGTTTGGACATTTACGCACGCGGCGATACCACATGTTTATTTTTATTTACACGGTTTTATTTTTTAATGGGAAAAGGGGGGTGATTCAAACTTTTATTAGGGAAGGGGTTAAATGATCTTTATTAACACTTTTTTTTTACAATGTTATAGTCCCCATAAGGGCCTATAAAATTACCTACACTGATCTTTTACACAGATCACTGGCATGTATTAACATACATGTGATCAGTGTTATCGGTGCTTGACTGCTAATGCCTGGATCTCGGGCACAGAGCAGTCATTCGCCGATCGGACACCGAGGGGGCAGGTAGGGTCCCTCCCGGTGTCCTGTAAGCTGTTCGGGATGCCGTGATTTCCCGAACAGCCCGACTGAGTAGCCGGGATAGTTTCACTTTCGCTTCAGACGCGGCAGTCAGCTTTGATCGCCGCGTCTGAAGGGTCAATACAGGACATCACCGCGATCGGTGATGTCCTGTATTAGCCGCGGGTCCCGGCCATTGATGGCCTGCCGGGACCGCCGCGATATGACAATGTGACCCCGCAGCATATCGCGGGAGCCAGCGCAGGACGTAAATATACGTCCTTCGTCGTTAAGGAGTTAACTACATAAATAGTAAAAAGGTTAAAAATGAAAGCTTTGGCCCTTTAACCCCTTAAGGACCGGAGGTTTTTCCGTTTTTGCATTTTCGTTTTTTGCTCCTTGCCTTTAAAAAATCATAACTCTTTCAAATTTACACCTAAAAATCCATATGATGGCTTATTTTTTGCGCCACCAATTCTACTTTGTAATGACGTCAGTCATTTTGCCCAAAAATCTATGGTGGAGCGGGAAAAAAAATCATTGTGCGACAAAATTGAAAAAAAAACGCTGTTTTGTAACTTTTGGGGGCTTCCGTTTCTACGTAGTAAATTTTTCAGTAAAAATGACACCTGATATGTATTCTGTAGGTCCATACGATTAAAATGATCCCCTACTTATATAGGTTTGATTTTGTCGGACTTCTGGAAAAAATCATAACTACATGCAGGAAAATTAATACGTTTAAAATTGTCATCTTCTTACCCCTATAACTTTTTTATTTTTCCGTGTATGGGGCGGTATGAGGGCTCATTTTTTGCGCCGTGATCTGAAGTTTTTAACGGTACCATTTTTGCATTGATAGGACTTATTGATCACTTTTTATTCATTTTTAAATGATATAAAAAGTGACCAAAAATGCACTATTTTGGACTTTGGAATTTTTTTGCGCGCACGCCATTGACCGAGCGGTTTAATTAATGATATATTTTTAAAATTCGGACATTTCCGAACGCGGTGATACCCCATATGTTTATTTTTATTTTTATTTACACTGTGTTTTTTTTTTTATTGGAAAAGGGGGGTGATTCAAACTTTTAATAGGGGAGGAGTTAAATGATCTTTATTCACTTTTTTTTTTTCACTTTTTTTTTGCAGTGTTATAGGTCCCATAGGGACCTATAACACTGCACACACTGATCTTCTATGTTGATCACTGGTTTCTCATAAGAAACCAGTGATCAACGATTCTGCCGCATGACTGCTCATGCCTGGATCTCAGGCACTGAGCAGTCATTCGGCGATCGGACAGCGAGGAGGCAGGTAGGGGCCCTCCCGCTGTCCTGTCAGCTGTTCGGGATGCCGCGATTAGCCGCGGCTATCCCGAACAGCCCGACTGAGCTAGTCGGGAACTTTCACTTTCACTTTTAGCCGCGCGGCTCAGCTCTGAGCGCGCGGCTAAAGGGTTAATAGCGCGCGGCGCCGCGATCGGCGCTACGCGCTATTAGAGGCGGGTCCAGGCTTCACTATGACGCCGGGCCCGCCATGATATGACGCGGGGTTACTGTGTAACCCCGCGTTATATCAGAAGAGCAGGACCAAGGACATACCGGTACGTCCTTGGTCCTTAAGGGGTTAAAAAACGATAAAGAAGAAATTATAAACGGTGATCAGGAAAAGACAAATATATTAAACAAATTCTTCTCCACTGTATCCACCAAGGAAAATGAAATGCCAGGTGAAATACAGCGAGATAAGGTAAACTCCCCAGTACAGGTCACCTGTCTAACCCAGGAAGAAGTAGAGTGCCGCTTACAAAAAATCAAAATAGACAAATCGCCAGGTCCAGATGGCATTCACCTCCGTGTTCTAAAGGAATTAAGTAATGTAATAGACAGACCCCTATTTTTAATATTCAGGGACTCTTTAGTAACAGGGACTGCTCCCCAGGACTTGCGCATGGAAAATGTGGTGCCAATATTTAAAAAGCGGTCAAAAGGTAACCCCAGGAATTATAGGCCTGTTAGTTTAACCTTCGTTTTATGTAAATTGTTTGAGAGTTTTCTATGGGATTTCTATTTTGGAGTATCTTGACAAAATAAATGTATGACCCTATATCAGCATGGCATACTAAAAACTATATACACCAACAAAAAGAACCAATAGTGTAACATTTTTAGTTTATTAAACATTTATCAAAAAAGTACAAGACAGATTTAAAAAAAAAAAAAGATGTTAAAACTAAGGCACTGATATAACAATACAGAAAAGTGGAGATGGTGGGACAAGCGCATACACATGGAATGCAGGGGAAAGAGAAATACAGGAGAAAGTCCAGCGGGCACATTTCTCAAGGAAGTCACTGGTAAACAAAAACAGTATTATAGTAGCCAACATAGAGAAATATGCCACAGTGTACAAAAAACACACAAACTCCATAGGACCTCCTGTCATGTGTGCTGCCAACCTAACAGCTCCAACCCCAACGTACGTTTCACTTGTGCTTCGTCAAGGGGCGCCTCAACTTTCGTCATATCAGTGCCTTAGTTTTAACATCTTTTATTTTATTTTATTTTTTAAATGTCTGTCTTGTACTTTTTTGATATACGGTATGTTTAATAAACTGAACATTTTACACTATTGGTTCTTTTTGTTGATGTATATCTTTGAAGTAAACCAACTTTTAGTATATTTATCATTGATTGCTATCTGTTGGAGGTATAATACTAATAACTATGTATAAATATATAAGGGACCTTACAGAGATCTCTCCCATGATCAATTTGTACCCAGGACTGTATCTATAACATGGGGAAATCCTCTACGTTTAGAGGAAAGAAGGTTTCTACACCAGCACAGACAGGGGTTCTTTACTGTAAGAGCAGTGAGACTGTGGAATTATCTGCCTGAGGAGGTGGTGATGGTTAACTCGGTAAAATAATTTAAAAGTGGTCTGTATGCATTTTGGAGAATAACATTACAGGTTATGGATTCTAGATCTATAGGGACAGGAGGCTTATCCAGGGATCTATTCAGATTGACATTTTTGGAGTCTGGAAGGAATTTTTACCTCTAGTATGAGTTTTTTTTTGTTTTGTTTTTTACCTTCCTCTGGATCAACTCAATAGGGACTCATTAGGGTTATAGGTTGAACTTGATGGACTCTGGTCTTTTTTCAACCTTTTGAACTATGTTACTATATGGGTCTGAGCTGCTCTAATTATCATGATGTGATACACTTGTTGTTTAACCAATCACTTTCTATGTATGTATATTTACACTGCTCCAAAAATAAAGGGAACACTAAGAGAACACATCCTAGATCTGAATGAATGAACTCATCATATGAAATACTTTCGTCTTTACATAGTTGAATGTGCTGACAACAAAATCACACAACAATTATCAATGGAAATTAAATTTATCAACCCATGGAAGTCTGGATATGGAGTCACGCTCAAAATCAAAGTGGAAAACCACACTACAGGCTGATCCAACTTTGATGAAATGTCCTTATAACAAGTCAACATTAGGCTCAGTAGTGTGTGTGGCCTCCACTTGCCCATATGACCTACCTACTACACCTGAGCATGGTCCTGATGAGGTGGAGGATGGTCTCCTGAGGGATGTCCTCCCAGACCTGGACTAACGCGAGACATGATGTCCCAGATGTGCTCAATCAAATTCAAGTCTGGGAAACGGATGGGCCAGTCCATAGCATCAATGCCTTCCTCTTGCAGGAACTGCTGACACACTCCAGCCACATGAGGTCTAGCATTGTCTTGCATTAGGAGGAACCCAGGGCCAACTGCACCAGCATATGGTCTCACAAGGGGTCTGAGGACCTCATCTCTGTACCTAATGGCAGTCAGGCTAACTCTGGCAAGAACATGGAGGGCTGTGCAGCCCCCAAAGAAATGCCACCCCTCACCATTACTGACTCACCGCCAAACCGGTCATGTTGGAGGATGTTGCAGGCAGCAGAACATTCTCCAAGGTGTCTTCAGACTCTGTCATGTCTGTCACATGCTCAGTGTGAACCTGCTTTCATCTGTGAAGAGCACAGGGCGCTAGTGGTGAATTTGCCAATCTTGGTGTCCTTTGGCAAATGCCAAATGTCCTGCACGGTGTTGTGGTCACCACCTTCAGAACCACTCCTTTATTTTGGGGTGTCTTGCTAATTGCCTATAATTTCTACCTGTTGTCTGTTCCATTTGCACAACAGCATGTGAAATTGATTGTCAATCAGTGTTGCTTCCTGAGTGGACAGTGTGATTTCACAGAAGTGTGATTGACTTGGAGTTACATTGTGTTGTTTAAGTGTTCCCTTTATTTTTTTTGAGCAGTGTAAGTAAGTCTCATTGTAATGTTTTGTATGCTTTATGAAGGCACTGTATGCTGAAACATTGCACTGTTCACTGCTTGGTGCAATAAAATTTCAGCCCTAATTTGAAAGTTTGGATCCCTGTAGTTGTGCTGTGATTTTGCTTCTTTGGAGCTAATAAGGTTATTATTAAGTACTACAACAACACTAAGGAAAAGATATAAGATTATTATCTCTAGTATGAAATGGTAGTTGGCAGAAGAAAACCGTAACATTTGTAGAAATCAACATTCTACAAGTATAAAAAGTAGTGCAAAAAATATCATTTCTGTTGTCCTTATATAAGGCTATACAACTTCTCATTGATGCTGAACATAAAACATGTAAAAGGAAGTCAAATAAAATCTGTGTGTTAAGGACTACAAATACCAATCTGAAAACGCAATTGCAATAAAGATTGCAAGCATCATGAAAAGAGATGAGCAAACTTTTGAAAAGTTTGGTTTGCATTGAGCTAGTTATCCACGAACAACTAATGAAATAAGCCTCATAACTTGTGCATAACACTGCATAAGAGCTCTAAAGCCCCGTATAATACTGCTAGGAATATATTTTTTGTAGTTTTGAAGTGTTTTTAAGGCTCAGTTAATGTCAAAGTTATGGCAACATGTGGCAACATGGGGTAACCCATGGTAACTAACAGCTTGTTTAAAAAAAAACATTGCACTAGTGTATTTTTTATGTTTTTTAACACTAAAGTGAAGTTACATAAAGTAACCCTGGTTACTGGCAGATGCCTGCAGAGTTAAAATGCACACTGAGGTATCGTAATGGCTTTTTGAAAAAAAGATTACTTTTTTAGATACGCAAGTCATACCTAGCAATGTTTGAAAGTTCTACGAGCTCATCTTAATTCATGAAAATAACTTTAAAAAAAAAACAAAAAAAACATATGAGCTGTTACTAGCCATGGGCTTAGGCTCTCATCTGCACTGAGGTTTCTTTTATTAACAAAAGCTATGTGTCACTGCCAAATCCGCTGTGTATCGGGCAACTGCTCTGAGCACATTTCTGGTTGCCCTTACTGAATAACTTTGTTATATCAGTTCGGACATCTATAAAACTAATCTCTACAAATAAGTACATTTTTATTCTTACTGTAAAATCTTTTTCTTTTTCAGGATCCATTGGGGGACGCAGAGACCGTGGGTATATGCTGCTGCTGAGTTCTTTGACTGTCTTTTTCAGTATGAAATACTGAAAATTTTCGAACGAAAGCAATTGCAAAACCTATTGGTTTTGCATGCTTTTCAACATATCAAAAGTTTTTATATCTGACAGTGCCTATTTAAGCCCTTTTTTGCAATTCTGACCACTGTCACTTTATGCATTAATAACTCTGAGATGCTTTTACCTGATTATTCTGATTCCGAGACAGTTTTTTCGTGACATATTCTATTTTATGTTGGTGGTAAATTTTTTGTCGATACTTGCATAATTTCTTTGTGAAAAATTCCCAAATTTTATGAAAAAATTTAAAATTTAGCATTTTTCTAACTTGAAACTCTCTGCATGTAAGGACAATGGATATTCCAAATAAATTTTATATTGATTCACAAATACAATATGTCTACTTTGTGTTGACATCATAAAGTTGACATGTTTTTACTTTTTGAAGACATTAGAGGGCTTCAAAGTATAGCAGCAATTTTCAAAATTTTCACTAAAATTTCAAAATCTGAATTTTTTAGGGACCAGTTAAGTTTGAAGTGGATTTGAGGTGCCTTTCTGTGAGAAATGCCCCATAAATGACCCCATTATAGAAACTATACCCCCTCAAAGGTTTCAAAAACACATTCAGAAAGTTTGTTAACCCTTTAGGTGCTTCACAAGAATAGCAGCAAAGTGGAGGAGAAAAATCTAAATCTGCATTTTTTACACTAACATGTTCTTGTAGCCCCATTTTTTTCATTTTTAAAAGTGGTATTAGGTGAAAAAAACAGGATACAAAAATACAGCGATCGGCAGCTACCGTATATGGACACAGATATTCCCTATTTTTGCTCTATTAACAGCAGCAGGTTCTCTAATGCGGTCCCACTTCAAATATGCCATCCTCCCGTGCTACAACCTCTTATAGCAGTGATATAATTCCTTCGGAGAGGGAAAAGAAACGGAGGGAGCACTCACTGTTAGGGAGAATTGTAAGTGGAAGCTTTATTCAGTAGACGGTGCGGTGCACAAACTTCATTCAGCGGGATGCCGCGGACCCTCGGACACACGGGTTAACAGCTGCTTTTGCACTGATGGGCCCCCAAAATTTGTAGCCCAATTTCTCTTGAGTATGGAAATGCCTCATATGTTGACAAAGTGCTCTGTGGGCTCACAACATGACTCAAGAGGGAAAGAGCAACTGTGGAATTTTTTAAAACAAATTTTGCTGTCATGGTTTTTGGGGGCCATGTTGCATTTAGGAAGCCCCCATGGTGCCAGAACAGCAAAAAAAAAAAAAACAACACATGGCATACTATTTTGGAAACTAAACCCCTCAAGGAACATAACAAGTGGTATAGTGAGCTTTAACACCTCGCAGGTGTTTGATGATTTTGCATTGAAGTTGGACGTGAAAATGGAAAATTTGAATTTTAACACTATAATGATGGTGTTACCCCAAATTTTTCATTTTCCCAAAGGGTAATAGGAGAAAATGGACCCCAAAATTTAAAGCCCAATTTCTCCCATTTAAGAAAACGCCCCATGTGTGGACGTTAAGTGCTCTGCTGGCGCACTACAGGTCTCAGAACAGAAGGAGTGGCATTAGTCTTTTTGAGTGTGAATTTTGCCGAAATGTTTTTTGGGGGTATGTTGCATTTAGAAAGTCCCCAGGGTGTCAGAACAGCAAAAAAAAAAAAAAAAAAAAAAAAAAAACACATCATCAACTGTGGAATTTTTTTAAACAAATTTTGCTGTCATGGTTTTTGGGGGCCATGTTGCATTTAGGAAGCCCCCATGGTGCCAGAACAGCAAAAAAAATAAAAAAAAAATAAAAAACACATAGCATACTATTTTGGAAACTAAACCCCTCAAGGAACATAACAAGGGGTATAGTGAACCTTAACACCTCACAGGTGTTTGATGACTTTGCGTTGAAGTTGGACGTGAAAATGTGATTTTTAACACTAAAATTATGATGTTACCCCAAATTTTGGGGTAATAGGAGTAAATGGATCCCAAAATTTGAAGCCCAATTTCTTCAGATTAAGAAAATTAAGATGTCTGATCGTGGGGGGCCCGCTGCTGAGACCCCCCGCGATCTCCCTGCAGCACCCGCGTTCTATGCGGGTCCTGAATCTCCGGTTTCGGAAACCTCCGGGTTTCCGGGACTCGGGACCGTGACGTCACGCCACGCCCCCTCCATTCATGTTTATGGGAGGGGGCATAGACATGAATACCATTTTGGAAACTAGACGCCTCCAGGAACGTAACAAGGGTTACAGTGAGTACTTACACCTCACAGGTTTTTTGAACAGTGGGCCGTAAAAGTGAACATTTTTATTTTTAATACTAAATTGCAGGCATTAACCAACATTTTTTTAGTTTCACAAGTAGTAAGAAAAAAAAAAAGCTCCACAAAATTTGTAGCCCAATTTCTCCAGATAAGGATATACCCCATATATGGCAGTAAAGCACTATGCGGTGCAAAACAGGGCTTAGGAGTGAGACGGCACCAATGAGATTTGAGGCCTAAAGTGGTTGAGGTTCTGACGTAAAATGGTTGAGGTTCTGACGTAAAATCTAAAAAAAAAAAAAAGAATTACTTCTATTAAAAAATCTTAATCCTTTCAGTACTTATGAGCTTCTGAAGTTAAGGTTGTTCTTTTCTGTCTAAGTGCTCTCTGATGACACCTGTCTTGGGAAATGCCCAGTTTAGAAGAGGTTTGCTGTGGGGATTTGCTTCTAAACTGGGCATTTCCCGAGACAGGTCTCATCAGAGAGGACTTAGACAGAAAAGAACAACCTTAACTTCAGAAGCTCATAAGGACTGAAAGGATTAAGATTTTTTAATAGAAGTAATTTAAAAATCTGTTTAACTTTCTGGAGCCAGTTGATATATATATATATAAGTTTTTTCCTGGAATACCCCTTTAAAACTGCAGGAATGTCCCTGTGTTGCCAGCCTACTGGGACAGTACAAAAGAGTTGTACATGGCAACCTCTACCATGTAGACCGCAAATTTTTGTACCATACACGTGTTTTCCGCATGGCATCATATGGCTTGAGGACTTGATCAGAAAGATCAACTCCCCCCATATACAGATTGTGGTCCAGAATACAATCGGGCTTGATGACCAGTCCCGCGGTACCTCGCACAGGGACAGGGGTGCTGCCGTTCCCATGAATTGTGGTGAGCATAAGGACATCCCTCTTATACCTGACCAGCAACAGGTTTTCATGGGAAAAGGCACGGGACTCACCCGGGGGATAGGAGCGTGTAGGGATGGGGCAGAAGGCCTCTTTAATTCTTCAGGACTGTCCCACAAGCGACCGTGGATCTGGCGGCGAGGGATGTGAAGAGAGGGATACTAGTATAAAAGTTATCCACGTAAAGGTGGTAACCTTTATCTAGGAATGGGTGCAAAAGGCCCCAAACGATTTTCCCGGTAACACCCAGAGTGGGGGGTTCAAAACAAGAATCACGTCCCTCATACACTATAAACTTGCAAGTGTACCCTGAGGTGCTCTCGCAAAGTTTATACATCTTCACGCCATACCGTACTCGCTTGGTAGGGATGTATTGCCGGAAGCCGAGTCTCCCCTTAAAGCTGATGAGAGACTCATCAATAGCGACCTTCCGCCATGGGACATAGAATGCATTATCAGCATAATGCAAACATTTCCGAATGGCCTCGAACCGGGGACGTGTCATGGCCATACCGTAAAACAGGGTCTGGTAAAGGACGTCCCCACTCCAGTATTGCCGGACACAGTTTTATTTTTATTTTTTTAACTAGACCCATATGCAGCACGAGGCCCCAAAAGGTCCTCATTTTGGCTGCATTGACGGTGTACCATCCATTGGGTCTAGCTAAAAATGAGCCCGGGTTTGCGGCGATAAACTGTTGGGCTTACAGGTTCGTCTGGTCAACCATCAGATTGACAAAGTCGTCAATGAAAAAAAACGTAAATAGTCCATTTCAGTGAACCCGACAATGTCAAGAGACAAGAGTCGCCAACAAACTCAGGAATCACAGGCTCTTGGTCCGCTGGCTGAGTCAAGACAAATTCGCCGGTATGGGGCACCAGTGAACTTGGCTGGGGGGCTTGACTAGTATTAGCGCAAGGGGGACTCATACTAGCATGGGGCACAAGGTCAGGAGCAGAGGAGGTTTGTGGCCTCGCTTGGTGGCGTCTCCGCAGCTTCCGCTCATCATCAGAAGCCATCATCAGACGCCTGAACCCCCCCCCCCCCCAAAAAAGGCTGATCAGTGATAAATCACTGACAGCAGAGGGGCAGGTCACACAGTACAGGCCTGCTACTGGTGGCACGGACCGCCTATAGGTGCAAAAAAAAAAAAAAGGCCGCTTTAACCCGAAAAAGCGCATGCACCACAAAAAACGCTGATCAGTGCTACGGGACTGATCAGCGGCGGGTGGGTTTTAGCTAACGGTGGTGAACCGCTCTTTTATAGCTAAGAGGATCCGGCTACACGTTTAGCAAAAAGAAAAAAAAGGTCTGCGCCCCGCCCAAAAAAAAAATGCTGGGGGCAGACCGCAGCGACCCTGTAGGGCCGGGGTCATGCAGCTAAAGGTGCTGCGGACACCTACAGAAAAAAAGGTCTGTGCTAAAAAAAAAAGCTGGGGGCAGACCGCAGCGACCCTGTAGGGCCGGGGTCACGCAGCTAAAGGTTCTACGTACCCAGGGACACCTACAGACGGTACGCCAAAAAAAATTCTTTTTTTTTTAACCCCTAACTGTCCCTACCTAATCTACTGCTTTCCCTGAAAGGGGCCACAGAAAGGGGCAAGGGGGCACTTTTTCAAACTTTTTTGTGTATGAAGGGGGAGATGGCAGCACAGGGCTCTGTCCTGCACACCAGATCTCTGTAAAATGGTGGGCAGAACGGAGCAGTGTGCTCCTGTACCCACCTCCCCCCTCCCCATACTGCAGTGATTGGTGCGGTCACTGTGACCACGCAATCACTGCTGTACTGGGGGGTGGCAACAGTGCCGCCCCTCAGTACTGTATGGATGATGATTGTTGGTGTATATTACACCACCGATTATCATCATTATCCGGGTCAACGGGTCACACGTGACCCAGATGACCCGAAACAGCAGCATACCGCCGGTCAGTATTTACCGGCGATCTGCAGCGATCGCCGATATGGGGGATCCTCAGGATCCCCCTCGGCACACTGCTGGGATGCCGGCGGGGAACGGAATCGCAGCAAATCACTGGTCTGAATTATGCCGGGATGTCGGCTGAGCGTCTGGTGAGCGGCAGGGGCCGGAAGAACGCAGGGCGTACCCATACGCCCTGAGTCCTTAAGGACTCGGAAATGGGTGCGTATGGATATGCCCTGCGCCATTAAGGGGTTAAAGTTGAATATGTAACGTGTTTCAAGGGCAAGCTGTCCTCTTCCTCAGACATGTGTATGCAGTAGAGGTAAGTCCGTTTAAATACATCACAGGAAATGACATCACTTACATGAACACCTGATGCAGTTTTAAAAATACATCTTACACATTAGGGAAATGTGAAAGAATTCCAGAAAACCAAATACAAAGAATGTGCATGCAATATACAAAACAAGAAGAAATAATAAATAAATAAATATTTTAAAATTTTTTCTTTTTTTTCCCTTCCCTTTCTCCATTTTCTTTCTTTCTTTCTTTCTCCTTCTTTCCAATTTCCCTTTAAAATCAATTTTTTTTAAACCTTCAAAAAATGTTTTGCAAAAAATTTAAAACATTTTTTTTAAAATAAAAATGTACTCAAAAAGGACTCCCGATTAATCAACCGTTGGTAACGGTCTGGATGCTCAAAAGGTATAGATTCCAAAATGCAAAATTTGATAGAGTTTCAATCGCTACCATGTTCAGAGGCGACGTGGCGCGAAATACTATGCAATTGGAAAGGTAAACTTCCGAGATGGCAGAACGGATCCAGCGCGAAATGGTCGCTTTCAAAGCAGGAAGTCCCTTACGACGACCCTCCATAAGCACAAAGAAAGAGTCACACTGGCGGAAGGAGGATGTGACCAAAATGTAAATCCAAACAGCCGTACCACATCAAGACCATGAAGCAAACGTTCCCTGGGATGGGACGGTGATGGACAATAAGACGGAAGGACGATATCCTCGTTAAGGTGAAAGGCGGAGACCACCTTAGGGAAAAACTATGGGACCGGACAGAAAACAACCTTGTCCTTTTGTAAAATCAGGTAGAAAAAACAGCAGGAGAGAGCCGCCAGCTACAAAACTCTCCTAATGGAAGTGACCGCAATGAGGAAGGCCACCTTCCAGGAAAGGATACAAAGAGAAACGTCCCGGAGAGGTTCGAAGGGAGTACCCTGCAAGGCACTGAGAACCAGATTCAGATCACATGGTGGAGTAGGGGATCTGTGAGGTGGGGCCGCATGAGCAACACCCTGCAGAAAAGTCTGGATGTGAGGATCGGACGCCAGGTGAAAGAGAATGGAAAGCGCCAACATCTTGCCATTAAGGGAACTGAGAGCCAAGCGTTATTCCAGCCCAGACTGTAAAAAGGAAACAAGTCGTGGGAGGGAGAACACAACTGGGGAGAAGGAGCAAGATTCACACCATCGAAAGTAGGACCGCCAAGTACGGTGATAGATCTATACAGAGGAAGGCTTGCGTGCCTTGATCATTGTGCTGTCGCTGGGGAGAGAACCCCCTGGCCCTCAGAACTGTGGTCTATACCACCACGCTGTCAAATGCAGCAACAGTAAATTGGGGTGGCATAGGGAAACCTGAGAGAACAGGTCGGGAAGAACCGGGAGGCGCAGCGGTACGTCATCCACCTGTCGAAATACATCGGCATACCACACTCACCTTGGCCAGTCCGGAGGCACAACAATGGCGGGGACGCCCTCCGCGTTGAGCTTCCTCAGGACCCTGGGAAGAAGAGGAAGAGGGAAGAGATAGGGAAGGACAAAGTGCGACCACGAATCACTAGGGCGTCTACGGCTAGGGCCAGAGGATCTCGGGACTTCGCGACAAAGTGAGGAACTTTCTGGTTGTGGCGGGACGCAAAGAGGCCCAGGTCCGGAGTGCCCAAGAGGTTTCAGATCTCTGTTAAGACCTCTGGATGAAGAGACCACTCGCTGGGGTTGGCCAAGGAGCGACTGGGAAAGTCCGCCTCCCAATTTTGTGAATGTGAATCGCCGAGATGGGGGGAACCTTGAGCTCCACCCAGAGAAGGATCCTGGATACCTCGGCCATTGCTGCAGGACTGAGTGTGCCACCCTGGCAATTGGCATATACCACAGCCGTGGACTTGTCAGACTGGACACGAACAGGATGGTCAAGGAGAATGGGCTCTCAATAAAGGAGGCAAAGATAAATCGCCCGAAGTTCCACGATGTTGATGGGGAGGAGAGCTTTCTGGGAGGACCAAAGGCCATGGACCGTCCAATCCCTGAAGACCCCCCCCCCAATCGCTGAGACTGGCATCCGTCGTGATGACCTGCCAGTGGAGGGGCAGAAAGGATCGTCCCTGTCGAAGAGGGGACCGAAGCCACCACAGGAGGGACTGGCAAGTCCTGGGAGGATGAATGATCCTGCAATGGACTTCTGGTGGAGAAGTCCATTTCACAATGAGATCCTGGGCAAAGGGAAACTGTGTCTGAACTTTCTTAGTCCCCTGAAAGCATTTGTCTGGATGCTTAAATGCTGTTTCCAGTAAGGAGTCAAATTTAGCATGAGAGCTGAATACCTTAGGCGAGCGACGGGAACGTTGAAAGGAAACTTCTGGAGCTGGGTCCGAAGTTCCAGGGTCCTCTAGGTGAAAAGTGTCCCTGATGGCTGAAACCAAATTGTCTACCATGTCGGACACACTGGTTCGGTCCTCTGAATCAGAAGCAGAACTTGACGCCTCATCTTCCAGTTCACCAGGAGAGTGGGAGCGAGTGGAGGCAGCCTTAGACGAAGGTGAAAAATACCTGGGTACGCACACCTGGAGACCTAGGACTGCAACCAGGAGAGCGGCCTTTAGAGCAGGGGCACTTCCGGGGGGCCAGGGAGGAGGAACAAGACATCTGAGGAGAGCGCCCGTCCCGAGCTCCGGATTCTGGAGATGAGCCAGAGGAGAACACCTTAGGGCGAACGAGCCTCTCTGGAGGGCTGGCGTAAGGAAGACCTCTCAAATGCAGTCACCACGGAAAGGGAAACCCGTGCCAGGTCGGAAACAGACAGAGGGAAAAAACCCATTCCAGGGGGGGGATTAGCAGAGCCCACAGATTCTGGCAGAACTTCCTGGGAAGAAACACCAGAAGGGCCGGAGCGCGCAGTGGTGAAGGCAGGACAGGTTGGTTCAGCAGAACCACAAGGCATTTTTGTTTTGCAGCTCACACAAGTGTAATAAGTGACCAAGGCCGCAGAGACCTGTCTGATTGGGGGGGGGGGGGGGGGTTCTGGGTTCGGACATTGTGTAAGCAAAAAAAAAAAAAAAAAGACAGCAAAAGGGAAATGGAGCCGTCTCACCGGAATCTGTGCATCCTTGCATCCTACCACCCCAATGAATGCACTGTATGCTTTGACCTGAGGAAGACACTCTGTGTGCTGAAATACGTCATCCATTGTGTCAAATAAATTCTTATTGTCCTGTGCTGGCTCGAGTCTCCCCTTTTGTGACCTCCTTTGTGCAGCGCCTCTAAGACCGTGTCTTTTCCCATTATCCTTAAATTAGAAGATAATGCATGAGTAGATTTAATTTGGAGTCAGACCTGATTTCACATCTAATGAAGTTGGCATTGCTGAAAATGATACAGGATTTTCCACCTTGATAACCCCTTCCCTCTTTGGCGATTTTTCATTTTTGCACTTTAGTTTTTTCCTCCTCACCTTCTAAAAATCATAGCACTTTCAATTGCCCACCTAAAAATCCATATGGGGGCTTGTTCTTTGCACCAACAATTTTACTTAGTAATACCATTAATAATTTCACAAAAAAATCTATGACGAAACCAGAATTTTTTTTTTTTTTTTTTTGCCCCACAAATAAAAGTCATTTTGTAAGTTTTAGCGGCTTCCGTTTCTACGCAGTGCATTTTTCGGTAAAAATAGCACATGATATTTATTCTGTGGGTCCATAAAGTCGCAAGGATACCCAATTTATATAGATTAGATTTTATTTTACTACAAAAAAAAATTATAACTACTTGCACCAAAATTAATACGTTGAAAAATGTCTTATGACCCCTATAACTTTTTTATTTTTCTGTATAAGGGGCGGTATGAGGGCTCATTTATTGTGCTGTGATCTGAAGATTTTATCTGTACTATTTTTGTTTTGATCTGACGTTTTGATCACTTTTTATAAATTTTTTTATGGTATAAAAAGTGACCAAAAATACGCTATTTTGGACTTTGGAATATTTTTTGACCATGCGGTTTAATTAACAATATATTTTTATAGTTCAGACATTTACGCACGCAGCGATACCACTTTTTTTTTATGGGAAAAGGGGGGTTATTCAACCTTTTATAAGAGAAGGGGTTAAATCACATTTATTAACACTTTATTTTCACTTTTATTTTTTTTGCAATGTTATAGCCCCCATAGGGGACTATAACATTGCACACATAGAGCTGGGCGGTATGACCAAAAATGTGTATCACGGTATTTTTGTAAATGATGGCGGTTCCACGGTATTTACCCCCCCCCCCCATCATCATCATGTGATGGGGGGGGAGCGTCAACCCCCCCTCCTCCCACCGGTTTATCAGCCCAGCGCTGCGCTGTCCCCCACATCGGGGGGACTAATCATATGTGACCTGAGAGCACTGCTTCTCTCCCCCCCTGCCAAATAATTATCAGCTGCTGCGCTGTACTGTACTCTGTATTCCTGTGCCCGGGCTGCAAATATTAAAAAACAAACTTTAACTCATCTTCTTCCTATGTTCCCCCGTTGCTCCAGAACCAGCCTCACGGTCCCCCCGCTGCTCATGCTGCTTCCTGGGGATGGGAACGTCACAGAGCAGTCAGCCTATCACCGGCTGCAGCCCTGTCAGCTGCCTATCACCGGCCGGCTTCTTACATGACAGTGCGCTCAGCCTATCACCTGCAGAACAGCGCCCACGGGTGACACATGATTAGTTGCCCGATGCGGGGACAGCAAGCTGCGGCTGATAAATCATTAATTCGAGGGGGGGAGGGAGGGGCCCAACCGGTATTGCGGTATGGGAAAAATTCATATCGTGGAGAAGAACAATGTCGGTATTCGGTATGAACCGGTATACCGCCCAGCACTATGCACATACTGATTTTCTACACTGATCACTTCTATGCAATAGCATGGCATTGATCTGTGTTATCGCTGCTCAATTGCTCCTGCCTTGATCTCAGGCACAGAGCAGTAATTCGGCGATAGGACCGCAAGGAGGCAGATTGGGATCCTCCTCGACCCCTGCAATCTGTTTGGGACGCCGCGGTCCCGAACAGCACCACTGAGCTAACCGGCAAAGTTTACTTTTTGTTTTAGACGCGGCGATCAAGTTTGATTGCCATGTCTAAACGGTTAATGCCTGATATCCGCTCGATCGGCGATGTCCGGCATTAGCCGTGGGTCTCGGTTGCTTATAGCAACCGGGACCCACCGGGTATTATGTGCACTCACCTGCAGAGCGCTCGTCATACCTCGGGAGCCACAGATGGACATTAATGAACGTCCATTTGCGGCAAGGGGATAAAGACCTTCTCAGTACAAGTAAGCTATTTTCTGCCAAAATTAACAGTTTATATGCTACATATTTAGAGAGAGGTTATCAGAGTATATTCATATATGCATATGGGCCGAGATTTATCAAACCTTGAGAGAGAAAAAAATAGAGTGATTTTCCCACAGCAACCAATCACAGCTCAGCTTTCACTTTACCAGAGCTTGTTACCTGAGCTGTGATTGGTTGCTGTGGGAAAATCACTCCAGTTTTTCTCTCAAACAGTTTGATAAATCTGGGCCAGGGTGTATACTGTATAAATCATGAATGTGTTTATACTTTTCTGGAAATTAATCTTCAGAGCCAGGGATGGAACTAATATTAATACAGTGGTCCCTCAAGTTACAATATTAATTGGTTCCAGCACAACGATAATATGTTTAGACCATTCTATGTGGAGATCATAACCCTTTGAAAACCTGGTAATTGGTTGTGAAGCCACCAAAATATCATCCAAAAATAGGATGAAGTGAGGATTAAAGAAAAATAAGTAGATAACTAATACAGAGAAAGAAAGTCCTCACAAATAAAAGTAAGAAAGAGCTGCTGGAAGCTGTAAATCACTGTCTATGTAGAGTAAAGGAGCTTCTTCAGAGTTCTGTACAGTACACGCAATGTCCTAAAAAAGTAAAATGAAGCCACCCTTACTTGGTGTCCAAAGGAGCAGATAACCGTTGCACAGATAAAGAGTAGTACAGAACATGTAGTACCACCCTGTACTACCAGACAGCCAGTCAATGCATGAACTTCAGTAATATAGGGGTTTTACCAGTGAATGCCCATTCTGATTAGTCGGTTCTTCCAGCCATTGACATGTTTCACAGATCTGGACTGTCCATAGCATTGTATGTTGAGTCTGGTTTCAAGTTACAATGGTCCAGAAAGGACCATTGTATGTTGAAACTATTGTATGTTGAGGCAATTAAAAAGTGAGTGATCACTGTACCCTTCCCAGGATCTGAGCCATTGATAACTTACTGTCAGGAATACAAAATAAATAATAACTTTCTACTACACTTAGGCCAGGGATCTCCAAAGTTTGGTGAAACAATTACCTGCATGCCCAAACAGCAGCAAACAATGCATGCTGGGAGACATAGTTTACCCTCCAATGAAATGATTACAATTTGTAGATCACTGGCTTAGACTATTGGAAGTGCACCAATACTTTGTTGCCTTGAACCTTCAGTGAGGTGAGAAGAAGATTTTGAGCTCTTAATACTATGAGTTCATGAGAACACAGTGCAAAGCTATTTCTCATTCTCTCCATTTCAGGGGCAGAACTGCAACTGGGCTATTTGCCAACACTACTCACACACTGACATGCTTTACCTTACTTCTCTGGCCAATGACAGGAGAACACCCACTTTTAATCCAGGTTCCTCTCTGCCATGGTGTATGGCTTTGGCAGAAGGGAGAGATCTTGCACATATACAGTGCTAGAATAAAGTGCCCTGGACTGAACAGGCTGGCGCTATGCTGAGGAATGTTTTACAATACACTACTATAGGCGGTATGTAGGGAAAGGAGGGGGTTATAGTGCCACAAGTGGCAGCCCGCTAGGAAGGCAGAATGGGGAAAACTGATATTAAAAGGTAGCGTCAGAGCAGTTACAAAGTTCAAGGGATGAGGCAAAAGGCAGTTCCAATACATAGGTAGGATCAGCGGACAGACAGGCGGAGAGGCAAGCTTCAGGGGCCATAGCAGTGCAGGATGCAATTCAAAATGGAACTTGCTAAGGTCAGGAACAGCAGGGAGTTCCTGGCTGAGCTTGGAGGAGGATCCATAAGGGAATGCACACTTGCTCTATAAAACTTAGCCAGTGCTAACGTTCGCCCCCTAGTGGACAGAGCGGAAACTGCAGCAAGAGACACACTAGAGCAGGAAGACCAAGAAATACAGCAGAGACATGGCACCAAGAATGTTGTCCGACGCTGGTAAAAACCAGGACACTTGGTAGGCTGGTGGTTGTCTAAATTTTAATACATTAAAATGGTACTTCAGGGAAATAAAATTATCCCCTATTCCATGATCAGTTTCTGATCGCAGGGCGTCCCCGAAGTACCCTTTTATGTACAACTCTTTAAAATCAAAAATATGCTCTGCTACACAGGTTTTCAGATTTATTGCTGTGCAGCCAACATATATTAGGCTACATATCATATGTTTTATGATCACAAGGTCTGTGTCACAAATGAAATGAAAGAACTGGCTTCATGCAGTTCACCATTCTGTATACCAGTTTTGTGCCAGTATGACAGCCCTTCTTCCACAGTCTCTAAAATTTTAGAATCTCTTTTTAAAAACCACAGTTTTGCCTTTCCTTGCAACACACAAAACAGCTTCAATGATATAATTCTATCTTGACTTGTTATAGGTATTTCAATATAATGCTTTTAATTAGATTAAAATTGCTGCTATATGTACTACAGAGAATTGAATATGTAGCCACTCTTTTGTATAACAAAAAGTATGGATTCTTGCCTTGTATTCCTGAAAAACTTAGATGCCCTCTTCAATATCTATTTTTTTGTACCTATTATGTGTTATGTTTTATTCACATAATCCCCATTAAACATATCTGAACAGCCGTTGATAGTCATCAGTATGTCCTCTTAAAGGGAGATAACTGCATTAGGCTGGAGACAAAAGTCTCCAGAAAAACCAAATGTTCTTTCTGTACGCTTTTCAGTTCACACTAATGAGTAGGAAAGGTGAATGTATCTGATGTAGGACTGGCCAACTGCTGAGCCCACAATATATAGAAGAGTCTTAACCATTCAGAAATAAAGTACAAAGCAAAAAAGGTAATAGTTCATATCAATTCCTGTCACAATCCATGTTTTTAATAACCCATATATGTATTTATGATCAAAGAACTGGTTTTCTTATCTCAAGCACCGGGATTGTAAGAGCTTAATTTACGGATCTTTCATTCTCACGTTGGTGAAAGTCTGCATGTGAAGTTGCTGGTCATGCTTTTCATCTATGAGACTCCTATAGGTGATGTGACTTAAGACAAGGTGGCACTGTCTGTTAAATAAGGGAATGGGTCCAGATGGTACCCATCCCAGGGAGCCCTCTAGGATTTTTGATATGTTGTATTCCATCACATCTGCATACATGCCTTTAATTACTGTATCTGGGTCATGTGATTACTTGACCCATAGTTTTGATGTGTCCAAGAAAGTAGTCAGTCGTGGGTAAGCTGATTTCCTATGAACTACAGGATGACATCATCACCTATCAGATCCCTCCTGACAGCTCCTTAACCTCTCCCAGCTCTATGTATATACTACTGCTGCTGCTGTCTCTATGAGATCAGGATATATGGTAGTTATACAGCTCCCCTGCAGCGGTGTTCATACACATTACATTTGTTTGCTGCAATGTTAAATTATGATTATGGGTCAAATCACATTCACCTCATGTCAGTATTGCTCTAAAAAACACACAGACACTCAATAATAAAATGCATTAACACTGCATATAATAAACAGTATATTTGAGTACTCGCTCATGTGTACTATTGTTCATTTTATACTTCAATATTATTTGCCTATGTATTCCTTTCCTTCTTAGTTGTTTAGACTGCTGGAGTCTAGCCAGGTGATTGGGTTAATCTAATTAGTTTACCTGCAGTGATGAGACTCCACCCCATCTCCCTTTGCCAAGCCAGAGGCTTTAAGAAATAATTGTAGGCAGCATTAGGAAATCATTATTTCAACAAAGCCATTTATACAGTTGCCCATAAAGAGCTGATCAATTATTGTGGTTTGGACTTCATTCCTGGACAGTTGAGTGGATTTGCAGTTGGCTAAAGACTAGATATCAGGGTTGTTGTTAATGGTGTGTACTCTGAGGAGATAGCTATTCTTGTCCCCACAATGCAGAGCCAGAGTAAGAGGAGAGGACAGAGGGATCTTGGCCCAGTCATCCAAGATGGCAAAAGTGTGCCTTCTCCACAGCATGGCCACGCTCTATAGTCCTCCCCCATATAGTGGTGTAGTTGAAGTGGGATTTACAGACTTATGGAGGCATCGCAATAAAGTGGATCGGCAGTTTTGTTGTTATTTGGCATGGCTGTATGAATGGGGAAAGCAATGGTGAATGGAATTGTCTGTATATGTTTAGACTGGTTTTGGAGTGCATTTACCTTCTTTTTAGCCTAATGTAAATCATTTAAATGTGTAAATCCTTCTACTGTTGTATGTTAAAATATGAAAAACTAGTAATTGGTTCTAAAGCCCCCAAGATTTAATCCTAAAAAAAAAAAAAAAAATTTTTATGTAGATTAAATACTGGCAGATATCTAATAAGGCAAGTCCTTATATGCCAAAGTGAGAAATAGCCGCCATCAGTTCAAAAACAAATCCTTTATACATAGGTAGATTAGTAGTATTTCTCTACAGTACAGTGCAGCACACACAACAAGCAGAAATAAAAAATGGAGCCACCCTCACCTGGATCAAAGGATCAGCTCATCCTGGCACAAGTAAAGGGCAATATAGGACATGTAGTACTGCACAGTAGAGAAATACTACTAGTCTACCAATCAGTGCATGGACTTCAGTAATATGGGTGTTTTACCGGTAAAATACCTGCTCTGATTGGTTGGATCTTTCAGACGTTCATATGTGCTGCAGATCTGGACTGTCTGTGGCATTTAATGTGGAGTGGGGTTTCTAGTTACAAAGGTCCAGAAAAAAACATTGTATAATAATAATATTGTAACTTTAGGGACATCTGTATTGCTTTCTAGCAACACGTCCAACCCTTTTTGCCTACAAAACTAATGACATTACACATGGGACTCTTATACCCGCTAGAGTTTATATATTATATCCTCTTACATGGCAGTTTATACAGAAGATTATACAGCCTATTCTTCATCACGCTTCTAATACATATTGTAAATAATATTTTTATGATAGTATTAACATGAGAGTGCTGAGGATCATCATTCCTTCTGAAGGCATATAGCTCATCTACCTATTTAATACTGAAGTGCACCTCATAATTTCTCTATTTTAACAATGCCAAAGATTTGGTGTGGATGTGAGGACTGGGTTTGGCGTACACTTACTTAACTTGTTGTTGGCCTAATGCAAATAGTGTATTTAAAGGGGTTATCCAGGAAAAAACTTTTTTTTTTGTATCAACTGGCTCCAGAAAGTTAAACAGATCTGCAAATTACTTCTATTAAAAAATCTTAATCCTTTCAGTACTTATGAGCTTCTGAAGTTAAGGTTGTTCTTTTCTGTCTAAGTGGTCTCTGATGACACCTGTCTCGGGAACCACTCAGTTTAGAAGCAAATCCCCATAGCAAACCTCTTCTAAACTGGGCGTTTCCCGAGACACGTGTCACCAGAGATCACTTAGACAGAAAAGAACAATCTTAACTTCAGAGGCTCATAAGTACTGAAAGGATTAAAAAAAAATTAATAGAAGTAATTTACAAATCTGTTTAACTTTCTGGAGCCAGTTGATATATAAAAAAAAGTTTTTTCCTGGAATACCCCTTTAACTGTCAAAAGCTGATTAACCCTTTGAAGGTTCATCCATGCTATGTGTACAGTGGGTGATCACCACAATGTACTGACTCTTTTGTAACCATATGCACGCATTGTTCTGAAAACACTACTACTTTGGAGCAGACTTTTTGTGCTCTTATGTACTCATCAGTTTGTATTGATTGTAAGCTGCTGACATCTAATATTATTTTCCCCACTTGAGGTTTTCTGAATATAGATGTTTTGATGTTTGATACAGTTTACTAATTGTGCGATAAAACTAAATAAAAGCTCAGTGAAACCCATTTAAAAAGAAAACAGGGGTAATAAGAAAAGATGTAATAGTCATTACAATAAAACCTTTAGGTGTTTAGTTCATCTTAAGAAGGCACATCTGATTCTAGCCGTTCTGATGTGGAGAAATGATCCAGAACAGACAAAGATCTTCTCATGTCCAAAACAACGGTTCAGAGGAGGCAGGAGGTGCAGAAGACAGAAGATATAAAACATGGAAAAGAAATGACTAAATTGAATGATTTATTGGGCAGAGTAATGAATAAGTGATCCTGTCCTACTCCTGTCTGTTTATGAAACAAATGGAAATGATCAAAGAATTGAAACTACGCTCTAATATGCACATTATTTTCCAAGCATTACCTAACACATTTGCATGTTTATTGACAATGAAAAGCTTGTGCAAGCTGAATTTATGGTTTATGAGAATGATAAGGTACTATGAAAAGAATTTATAATAAAAAAATGTTCTGATCTGATCTGGCGGCTGATGGAAATCTTATACACATGTAACTCATTTCATTACCCTTTACAGTCAAGAAAAGATTCAGACAAGTTTCTTGCTGGAAAAAGATTTTAAAGCATTGCATGATGGGACTATCATAGGCTTCATATTTTGAGGTCAAGAGAAACTTATGTAAACGCCACTTTTCGACAATTCATGAGCTCATAAATTACAATACAGTAAAATCTTCCTTAGCGGACACCTCCCAATAGCGGACAGTTTTTAATTCCTAGGCAGAGTCCCATAAGACTTAAAGGGGTATTCCAGACAAAAACTTTTTTTTATATATCAACTGGCTCCGGAAAGTTAAACAGATTTGTAAATTAAAAAATCTTAATCCTTACAATAGTTATTAGCTTCTGAAGTTTTCTGTCTAACTGCTCAATGATGATGTCACGTCCCGGGAGCTGTGCATGATGGGAAAATATCCCCATAGGAGCTGGACAGCTCACGGGAGGTGAGTAATCAGAGAGCAGTTAGACAGAAAACAGCAACTTAACTTCAGAAGCTAATAACTATTGGAAGGATTAAGATTTTTTAGTAGAATTAATTTACAAATCTGTTTAACTTTCCAGAGCCAGTTGATATATATGTATATATAAAAAAGTTTTTGCCTGGAATACCCCTTTAAGACTTATTTTGCACCCTCCGAATAGGGGACAAAACACTCCCAATAGGGGACAATCAGGCTTAAGTGCCGGCCCTACCTTGTACACAAGGGGGGGGGGGGGGGATACAGTCAATACCCCAAGTAAGGGGCCCAGGCTGCAGTAGCCCCAGCACAGAAGTAGAAGACAGCTGTTTAAACAGTGGTCTCCTGCTTCTGTACGTCTGCAGGCCACATCATTCACCACCCTGATCCCTCCGTGCCACTTTATTTCCCTTGTGCCTAATCAATCCCCCCCCTTTATTACCCCCTGTGCCACATCATTTCCCACAGGGGGTGGTAAAGAGGGGAGGGATGAATTTGCACTGAGGGTAATAAAGGGGGAATTAAATGGCACAGGGGGATCAAGGGGAAATGATGTAGCACAGGGAGTAAGGGGGATGATTTGGCACAAGGAACAGGGGCAATAAAGTGGCACAGGGTATAAAGGGGGATGAAATGGTACAGGGGAGTGATAAGGGGTAATAAGGGGTGGCACTAGGAGATTCTTCTGTAATATCACTTGTATCATGTTTTACAGGTAATTGCACCCTGGAGTGAGTACAGTACAGTATATGGTTATTTAAAAAGATGTTTGAGCCTTTTTTCCCCAATTGGGGACATCTCTTAATAGCGGACACTTTTTTATTTCCCATGAGTTTCCCCTATTGGGAGATTCTACTGTATTATAGTTTGTATAGATGATGGTGTAGTATATGTACTAGATGGGGAGTTATATGTTTGGAAAGTTTACACTATTGTAGACTATTTAAAATATACTGCAAACTTAGGAGAGATCCTATCTTCTTGTTTAGGGTGTCAATGAATAATATACTGGGAAAATGTGTCCGACATTCCTTCCCCTCCCTAACAGTGACTATAACTACCTCCGAAATGGTGGTGTCAGAGAGTTGCTCTGTATATCTTTCTTTCTAGAATTCACAGTGGAGCATGAATGGTGCATCAATCTCCACACATCTTTATGAGGCTCTCCTCAAGGAGAAACGTTACCGCTTTGGTATCACTACCATTTTATTGTCTCATGCATTATTTCTCTTTTGTCTCAGTGCCTGGTTTGATATTTTGTTTTACAACCTTTAGTAAAATGCATTCTCGCTTATCTGAAGGAAAACACAGAAGTGCTTGAGGAGCTTCACAACTTTCATTAGCTCCTAAAATTTGCTTGCTGTGGAGTATTATTTACTTCGATAAATATAGTGCCTATACGGAGTACCAAGGAAAGTTTTACTAATGGCACTTAGCGCACCAGGGTGTAGATTTATGCTCTGCATCCTGTACGATCTATGAAGTGAGTTCTGCTCTTTTCATAGACTGCAAGTCCAGGGGACCCAACACTAATGTCGGACATTAGCAATCACGTTGATGGCTGCCATTAACCCTTCAGAAGCAATGATCAATGCTGATTGTTCTGAAACTACAGTATCTGCAGGGCTGTCCAAGACTCAACAGATCACCTGCAGTGCGATTGTGGGGTCCAATGAGTCAAGATGACAGCGAAAGGTCTCCTAGGCTGCTCTGGGAATCTGCTTGTATGGTCTGACAGACTTTAAAAGTGGATCGCTGATATCACTAAACCATGCTATGCCAATGTATAGCACTGACCAGTATTTACAATCAGATTGTTATTTGGTATTGACGTGTGTGAAATTGTCCAAACTATTTAAATATAATGTTAAAGGGGTACTCCAGTGGAAAATATTTTTTTTAAAATCAACTGGTGCCAGAAAGTTAAAAAGATTTGGGAATTACTTCTATTTAAAAACCTTAATTCTTTCAGCACTTATCAGCTGCTGTATGCTCCACAGGAAGTTGTATTTCTTTCTGGAATTCATTCCAATCTGACAACAGTGCTCTCTGCTGACACCTCTGTCCATGTCAGGAACTGTCCAGAGTATAAGCAAATTCCCATAGCAAACCTCTCCTGCTCTGGACAGTTCCTGATACGGACAGAGGTGTCAGCAGAGAGCATGGTGGACAGACTGAAAAGAACTCCAGAAAAAAATACAACTTCCTGTGGAGCACACAGCAGCTGATAAGTACTGGAGGATTACGATTTTTAAATAGAAACTCTAAGACACCAATTGATTTAAAAAAAAGTTTTTTTGCACTGGAGTACCCCTTTAATGATCCTGTAGGTGAATGACGTAAATGAAAAAAGAAAAAATAGGAAAGTCCAAACTTGCAGATTTTTGGTCACATCGCAGAAAAACACTGAATAAAAAGTGATCAAAAAGTATCATAAATGCAAAAGCTATACCAATAAAAACTACAGATCATGGCACAAAACACAAACACAGTGCGGTGAGAAGTTTACAACAATTGGTGCGATTTTACACAAATGGAAGAAACACAAAATAACTGGAAATCTCTCTTGGTTGGGAAACTATCTATGTAAGATCTTACCTCATGGAGTTTTAATGAGAATTGCAAGGAATCAGCCTAAGGCTACACGGGAGAATCTCACGGTAGCTAAAGACCAGCAGGGATGTGGAAATCCTATCGCCCGATGCCCGGGACATGTAGTTCCAGGCGCTGGGCAGGTGAATTTTTCATATATTTAGCCCTGTATCGGGCAAGCAGGGACAGACCGACTTCCCCCTTATTTTTCTTTAATGCCGGTGTGAGGCGCTGGAGCCGATGCAAGTCTGTACCTCACACAGGCGCTCACGTTGTATGGAGGGGACGGCGGCCCCCCACTGATTTCAGTAGCCGGGGGCCGCTGATCAGAGCCCCCGCCGGCGTTTCTGCCTGTCTACGTGATTGTCGCTGGGAGCAGATTTGCAGATGTGCCCTGCGCAGGCATGCACAAGTCTGCTCTTAGCCCCTGAGGTGCCGGCTGGCAGGTCTTTATTGTTTGTGAAAAGAGAGTTCATGCGGCCTAGGGGCAAGCGGCTGAGCGCCGCCCCCGACACTGTTGCACCGTGACTACAGTGCTGATGTCCACTCGTGGCCATGTATGACTAGGGGGGGGGGGTGTATCAGAGGCGGGTGTATGTATGATGTGTGCATATGTATGGTGTATGTGTCATGTGTATATATGATGTGTGTATGATGTCTGTATGTGTCATGTGTGTGTAATGTATGATGTAGGGGGCAGCGGCAGGTGTATGTATGGTGTGAGTGTATGTGTGATGTGTATATATGATATGTGTATGGTGTATGTGTGATGTGTGTATGTAATGTATGATGTGGGGGGCAGCGGTAGGCATGTATGTATGATGTGTCTATGTATTATGTATGTAATGTATGATATAGGGGGCAGTGGCCGGTGTATGTTTTGTACTATGTATGTTTTGTACAGGGGCGGACTGACACGTCGGGCACTAGAGCAGTGCCCAAGCCAGTTGTGCTATCTAATTTTTTTTATTTATTTTTAGTGGCTTCTGGCCACCTGCACTAAATTGCACCACCAGAATCCCACCCTCTTCATACTCACCCGCCGACCAAGAGTCCCACGGATGGACGCAAACACGCCCGAACCAAAACTACAACTTCCAGCATGTTGCACCATAACCTAAACTGTAGAACTATAAAGTGTAACATACTGGAAGTTGTAGTTTTGGTTCGGGTCAGCTGCAAAGCCATAGGCTGCATCAGGGCATGCTAGGTGTTGTAGTTACTAACTGCAATTCCCAGTATTCCTTGACACAGCCTATGGCTCTGCAGCTGACACGAATCAAAACTACAACTTCCAGCATGTTACACAATAACCTTAACTGTCCTACTATACAGTGCAACATGCTGCAACACCCACAGAACCATAGGCTGTATCAGGGCATGTTGGGTGTTGTAGTTACCGTGTTTCCCCGAAAATAAACCCTACCCCGAAATAAGCCCTAGCAGGCAATATAAGCCCTACCCCGAAAATAAGACCTAGTCCAGGGGTAATCTGCTGGCGGAGCGCGGTCCAGATCCGGACCGCGGCCGCCAGTAATGCCCGCAGACCCCCCCCGGCCGCCATAGTAATGCCCGCAGACCCGACACCGCGCCCGGCCACCACAGTGCGGTAATGCCCGCAGATTCCACATCTCCCAGGCCACCCCAGTAATGCCCGCAGACCCCACAGCCCCCCCCCCCCCCCGCCTGCTTTGGCTGGTCCCGTGGCAAGTTAGCTTACAGTAATTCAGCCGGGGCAGGGACGCTGATGTTCTTAAACGTGCATACGCGCCGACGTCATGGACGTGTCCCTGCCCCCGGCTGCTAAGCAACAGGAGAAGATCTCGCCGCAGGGTACCGTACGGTGAGAAAGTGAAATGAGTACCGGTACCCAAGTTTATTATGGCAGAGGGGTGGGGAGCACTGTAGGGCAGTGTTTCCCAACCAGTGTGCCTCCAGCTGTTGCAAAACTACAACTCCCAGCATGCCCGGACAGCCAAAGGCTGTCCGGGCATGCTGGGAGTTGTAGTTTTGCAACAGCTGGAGGACATTGGTTGGGAAATACTGCTGTAGGGTACGGTAGGAGTGTGGAGGACAACAGGGGAAGGGGAGGATGGGGGGCTGAAGGAGTATGGGGGGCTGCAGGAGTGTGCAGCCCCCCCATCCTTCACACTCCTGCAGCCCCCCATCCTCCACACTCCAGCAGCCCCCCATTCTCCACACTCCTGCAGCCCCCCATCCTCCACACTCCTGCAGCCCCCCATCCTCCACACTCCTGCAGCCCCCCCAATCCTCCACACTCCTGCAGCCCCCCCAATCCTCCACACTCCTGCGGCCCCCCATCCTCCACACTCCTGCAGCCCCCATCTTCACTCTCCTGCAGCCCCCCATCCTTCACACTCCTGCAGCCCCCCATCCTTTACACTACTGCAGCCCCCCCATCCTTCACACTCCTGCAGCCCCCCATCCTCCACACTGCTGCAGTCCCCCATACCGTAAATAAATAAGCCCTACCATGAAAATAAGCCCTAGTGTTTTTTTTGTGACTAAAATGGCATAGTGAACCCCAGGCCACGCCTATCCGACTGTCAGTGACTGCAAAGAAAAGTGTTTTTGTGGTAATTACAACTGGAATAAAGAAGGTAAAAGTAATGCTGGATTCATAGTCTACACACATAGTTTATATGCCCCAAACTCACGACAGTTGCGCTTTCAGCTAAAAACTCTTTCTGACACAGCAAATGGGCTTGTTACAATACATCAGTAGAACATTCAGCCTGTAGCACAAAACATAAGATTACACACAGATTTATTACAATGACTCTATAACTCTATGGCAGACTGTCTGGATAAGCCAAGTTTGCTTTTAAAGGGGTTTTCTGTCTGTAAACAAAAATATTTTCCTTCATTGATAGAAAGATACGGAGCAATGATTAAATAGGCACTGTTAGATTCAAAAACGTTTTATACCTTGTGCATCCTGCCAAAACATTAATTTTTCTAATATACTTCATAAAATATGTAATTTACTTTTTATAGCAATTATGGCTAATAAAAACACCCCATACCATCCAGAACACAATCCTGTCTGCCTGCAGCATCATCTTTATCAAAGCTGAAGAACAGGCATTCACAAAGTCCAGTAAGTGAGGGTGGGTCTAGCAGTCCCCGATGCACTCTCCTGTCTTATCAGACTGCAGCAAGCAATAAAGGGAGAAGGTTATATAGAGTAGCCTGTAGTGATTGGATGAAAAGACCCCGCACTCAGGTAGGAAGATGAGTCATGCAGAGTGAGGACATGCCCCCTCCAAAGCACAGAATGACAAACCAAGTGAGCAACAGATAAAAGGTATTTGTGAGAAATATAGGTGCTAGACACATAAAAGACTAAATTTACATGATCAGGATTAAGCTTCTTTCACACTGCTGTTCGGACACGGCAGTGTGACGTCTGTCATGGAAGCCGGGAAGAATAGCGGGAGGAAAAATACATTATGCAATCTTTTTTCCTCCCGCTACTCCCGTCGAAAAACAACGGTGCCCGACAGAACCCATAATAGTAAATGGGATCTGTCGGGACCCATTGTGCCCCATAACAAAGAATGTCTGTTAAGGCACACAAAAAAAAAAAAAAAAAAGTGCCTGAAGGACTTTCTCCGAAGGGGAGTTGTGCCTGGGCGTTGCATTTCAGTGTGAAACGGGCCTTAGGCACTTGTTAACACAACCTTATTGTGGTATTTGACAGTTACACTTTAATCTTTACTTCAACAGCACAGGATAATACCTTTATTTAAGTGTACTTTAGCTTATCACACTAGTGACCTACTGATCCTGCTAGGTAAGATGATACAGCAGCAGGAGAACTTCCTTGCAAATGAGTCAGTAAGAGCTTTAAATGGCTGTACAGTCTATAATACCCAGACAGCAGCAGCAGACAGATATAAATGTTCGCGCCTGCAATGAAATGAGCTGAGTTTGTTATCTCCAGTGAAATCCAATAATATCCCGGATTTCTGCTGTTATTGTTCTATCACTATGTTCTTTCAACATGACCCGAGGAGATCTATTTTATGAATTAGTCACTCCGTGTCTCAAAAATATAGAAACAAAATAAAGATATATAAGCCCAACAGGATCAAATACAGATTTTAGTCTACAGGTTCTTCGCCTTTGTTACCAACAGTTTCAGTACCTAAATAGATCTAATAACATGGAAGAAATGTTTCAATAGATCCTTCGTAATGAAAAAAAAAAAAGTATTATTTTTGATTCTACAGTTCCTACATAAATATGTGTATCTCGATAGTAACATGCAACAAAAATAGTACAGTCTGACCCTGAAACAATTCTCCCTTCTACTTCTGGCTAGCCTATCAATCTATGTTATCATAAAATAAAGAACAAATGAAAGGCAACATTACTAAAGGACCAGAGTACCCTGGATTTGAGTGTAGTCTGTTACCATGGAGACATAAAGTCCTGTATTGAAGCTGTAGAAACAAAATGATAGGTCATAAGGGATCAGAATTAACCCCTTAAAGGGGTACTCCGGTGAAAACCTTTTTTCTTTTAAATCAACTGGTGGCAGAAAGTTAAACATATTTGTTAATTACTTCTATTAAAAAATCTTAATCCTTCTGGTACTTCTTAGCTGCTGAATACTACAGAGGAAATTATTTTCTTTTTGCAATGCTCTCTGATGACATCACGAGCACAGTTCTCTCTGCTGACGTTATTATAATAATAATAAATCTTTATTTATTGTTGTCCTTAGTGGGATTTGAACCCAAGTCCCCAGCACTGCAAGGCAGCAGTGCTAACCACTGAGCCACCATGCTGCCCTTAGCATACATCTGCTATGCACGGTTGCTAAAATGGACAGAGATGTCAGCAGAGAGCATTGTGGTCGTGATGTCATCAGTGTTCCAAAAATAAAGGAATTTCCCCTGTAGCATTCAGCAGCTAATAAGTACTGGAAGGATTAAGATTTTTTAATAGAAGCAATTTACAAATATGTTTAAATTTCTGCCACCAGTTGATTTAAAAGAAAAAAGGTTTTCAACGGAGTACCCCTTTAAAGGGGTACTCCGCCCCTAGATATCTTATCCCCTATCCAATAAGATGTCTGATCGCGGGGTCCCACTACTGGGGACCCCTGCGATGTCTCCTGCAGCCCCCCCAAGCTAAGTTGGCTCCGTGGCTGATGACTCACGATACAGGGGCCGGCGGTTCGTGATGTCATGGCCCCACCCCTTTTGAGGTCTTGCCCCGGCCACTTAATGCAAGTCTATGGGAGGGGTACTTGCATTGAGGGGATGGGGCGTGACATCACAAGGGGGAGGGGCTGTAACGTCATGAACCGCTGGCCCCTGTATTGTGAGTCATCAGTCACGGAGAAAACTTAGCTCAGTACAGCTGATGACTCAGGGGGCTGCAGGAGAGATAGCCAGGATCCCACTGCTGGGGACCCCTGCAATCTCTCCTGCAGCCCTGAGTCCTTAGATTTTTCCTCATTACCTTCTAAAAATAATAATGCTTTACATTTTCCACCTACAGACCCATATGAGGGCTTTTTTTTTTAAACCAATTTTACTTTGTAACGACATCAATCATTTCACCACAAAATCTACCGCGAAACCAGAAAAAAATATTTTTGGGGCAAAGTTGATACAAACCCCGCCATTTTGTTACTTTTGGGGGCTTCCGATTCTACACAATGCCCTTTTTGGTAAAAATTACACCTTATCTTTATTCTGTAGGTCCATACGGTCGCAAGGATACCTAATTGATATAGGTTTTATTTTATATAACTACTTTAAAAAAAAACTTATAACTACATGCACCAAAATTAGTATGTTTAAAATTGTCATCTTCTGACCACTATAACTTTTTTATTTTTCCGCATATGGGGATGTATGAGGGCTCCTTTTTTGTGCTTTTTAATCACTTTTTATTAGTTTTTTTAGGGTATACAAAATTACCAAAAATACGCAATTTTGGCCTTTTTTTTACGTATACGCCATTGACCGTGTGGTTTAATTAACATTATGCAAAAGACATGGAGAATGAATACTTCTGCACTCCCCTATAAAATTATTCAATCTTTATTTCATGTCCTCGTAAAAACAGAAAAACAGCTGACCAGTGCGGGGAGGGGGTGAAGGAAACACGCTGCAGCCGAGGCTGAGCAGGTGAAGCTACAAGCCTGTTTTGCGGGTAAATCCGCTTCCTGGTGCCTCACCTCGTGTGTGAACGGTACACCTATACATATCTATGACGAATGTGAGGACAAGAGAAACTCATCCGGAGTTCACACAGCAAGAAGAGCCAAAAAAAAACAGAGGCCCGCCTGAAGAAAGATCAGGTGGGGCAGAAAAAAAAAAGCGAACGCAGAGAAAAGTGACATGGAACATGAAGAAATAAGAAGAATTGTCAGACACGGTTCAGAATGAGGATTGCATCAAATTACTATCCAAGGGCTTATATTTCTGTATACCCAGTAAATTCGACCCAGTAGCTTTTGAAGTTGACCTCTTCAAAGGAGCGCGATGGATGTATTTGTTTAAATACTTTGAAACAAGCAGCAAAAAAGAAAAAGATTTGGCCACCAATAAGGAGAGAGAAATACCAGCTGCCATTGGACCATTAGGTTTCTCCGCTCCCAATAGTTTTTCAGCGCAAGATCAGGAGTGCCTTATGGACCAGGTCAGCATGGAGAACATCGATAAAAGTATTGAAGACGACACCCTCCACCTCACCACTTTTTCAGGAGGCACACCTTCCACATTTTCACTACAAATCCAACCTGGCAGTAGCCTTGATATTTTTACAGCATAAGTAATTAAAGATGTCAAGTCCCTTGTATTTTCTTCTGCCTCCAGAAACCTCTCTGACAAAGATATCAGAGCCATGAAATGGCTGAAATCTAGGAAAGACCTAGTTATCAAGAAGGCAGACAAGGGAGGGAGCGTGGTCCTGATGTCCAAATAATACTATGCTACAGAGGCCAAGCCGCAACTAACAAACACTGAAGTGTTTCAAGAAGTAGAAAACAGAAGATCGCACTCACCACTGCAGCTCCTTTATTTAGACATGCACAGCAGGTACAGACGATCTAGACGCTGAAGTGTACTCTCCTTTAACTGCTGACCCTACTAATCGGATGATCTTCAAACTCAGGAATTTTCTACGTAAAAGCATAGAACAGGGCTTGATAAACAAAAAGAAAGCCTAAAAGCTGATACCCAACTGTGTAAGTAAACCACAGTGGTATTTCTTGCCCCAAATTCAAGTTTAGAGTCCCCACCTGGAAGAACAATAGTAGCTGGCATAGGAGCACCCTTGGAACACCTCTCCAAGTACCTCGACCACTTCTCCTGAACATCCCATCACATCTGAAAGATTTTGAAGACTTTCCACTGGGAAAAATCTTTTCACTTGGCTACAATTGACACGAAAAACCTATATACCCGGATCCCCCAAAAGATGGGCATCGAGGTAATAGGCAAATTTCTCCTGGCTGCTGAAAAAAGTCCAGAATATTTGGAACTTGTAAAAGAAGGTCTTAATCTTGTACTGACTAACAATTTATTTTTATGGCGAATGGTAAACACAAGAAATGGGTACGGCGATGGGCACACAAGTGGCGTACACATTCACTAATCTCTTCCTAGCCTCCTGGGAACAAAAAGTAATCTACAGTTCTCGTAATCTGTTCCTGAAGCAGCTGAAATTGTATACTAGATTTGTAGACTATGTTTTCATTGCCTGGGATGGCAATAAAGAAGAATTTGATGCCTTCCGCAAATATCTCAATGAAGAGAACAAAATGAATATGTTTTTCACAAGCAACTTCTCTGCAAATAAAATTGAGTTCCTTGATGTTAAGATCCATGTTAAAGATGATTTTCTTACCGCCACAGGATTTTGCAAAAGCAAAAAACTAATTCCTATCTCCACTACAATAGTTACTATCCACAACATACCAAAAACTCACTTCCATACAGCCAATTTAAAAAAAAAATCAATAATAAAGAGGAGGGCATTGAAAAACAAGCATCAGAATTAATGAACAAATTTCTGGCCGGAGGCTATCCCAAGAACCTGCTGACAGAAGCTCTTGAAAAGGTACTGAGTATCTCTCGTAAAGATCTGGTATACAAAACACAAAAAAAAACTAAAAGCAAGCGCCCAGAATGAAGAAATAAGGTAAGTGTTCTGCTTTAAATTCAACCTATTAATGGACATGATCAAGAAGGCCCTTCACCAAAACTGGCACATAATTGAGAGAGATCCCATCCTACAAAGGTAGCAACCAAAAAACCCACTGTCACCTTCAGGAGAAGTGACACCATAAAAAACATCCTTGTTTCCTTTTCCAGTAAAAATGCACCAGAGAATTGGCTCACCTACTATGAACTGAAAGGAAATTTCAAATGTAGCACCTGTATACACTGTGCCCAAATGTTTAAATGAGCCTTTATCAGACTGGGGGGTTATGAGATCTACATAAAGGACTTTATATGCTGCCATCCGAATGGGTGATATACACCATCTGAAATAAACCCGCAGCATTTCTATAAACTTCCCATCTCCCTTACTCTATATGTAATCCAGGACTCACATTGCATTATTGTTTTTAACCATTTTTGCTTTTTTCCAGCATTTTTAATTGATAACTTTCAAGCACAGGTACACACTACTTTGCTCCACACACAGGAGTGTGACGTAATTTGCAACATCTATGTATAGACTAGGTGAGGCCCAAGGAAGCGGATTTACCCGCGAAACAGGCTTGTAGCTTCACCTTCTTAGCTTTGGCTGCAGCGTGTTTCCTTCACCTCCTCCCCGCACCGGTCAGCTGTTTTTCTGTTTTTACAAGGACATGAAATAAAGATTGAATAATTTTACAGGTGAGTGCAGAAGTATTCATTCTCCACATCTTTTGCCTTTTGGACATTGTTATTTTCACTTCTATAGACCCCTGTCTTACCTGATTACTACTACCCCATTCAGAGACTTGTGCCTCACCTACATGTTGGGAGTAGTAGTGCGGTCTCTTCTGCTCCTCTAGTGCCTATGTAATTAACTTTATATTTTTATAGTTTGCACATTTACGCATGCGGCAATACCACATGTTTGTTTATTTTTGTTTACATTTTTTTTTCAATGGGAAAAGGGGGGGGGGGGGTGATTCAAACTGTTATTAGCGAAGGGGTTAAACCACATTTATTAACTTTTTTTTTTTTTTACACCATTTTTTGTTCTCATAGGGGACTATTACATGCAATCTTCTGATTGTATACACTGATCAATGCTTTGACATAGCATAGATCGGTGTTATTGGCGCTCTGATGTTCCAGCCTGATGCGCAGGCATGGAGTAGCAGATTGCCGGTCGGACGGAGATGGAGGCAGTTAGGGACCCCTCCCCCATCCTTTCAGCTGTTTGGTCGTGGTGATCAACTTTGATCAGCGCATCTAAGGGGTTAATGCTGGACATCACTGGAAGTGGAAGAGAGGTGGTTGTGGTAAATATAAAGCAAGCACACTAAGCGATTGTTGAGCTACAGATTGTGTGTCTGTATACAAGAGTGTGAAATATACGAGTATAAAAATGAAGGGACTTAAAATTAAGGGTATACTGTAAGAAGTATTGTGAGCATTTTGAGTGCATTTCTGTGTCCCCCCCCCCCCCCTCTCTTTCTCCATCTGGGAGGATTACAGGTGGAGAGAGGGTGGAGTAACTAAATAATTAGAAGCTGATAAATTGCAGCTGTTTGCAGCCAGCTAGCCATTTGGATTCACTTCCAGGCAATGGAAGAGAGGTGGTTGTGGTAAATATAAAGCAAGTACACTAAGCGATTGTTGAGCTAGCGACTGTGTGTCTGTATACAAGAGTGTGAAGTATACAAGTGAGTAAGTATAAAAGTGAGGGGACTTTAAGGGACTTTAAATCCAGGAAGTTTAAATTGAAATATTTTTTTATTTTTTTTATTTTCTGTAAATTTTTGCTATCCCCAAATCTAGTATGGCCTCCATGTTGGAAAAGGCAGTCCAGTGTGCATCTTGCACAATGTATGCAATCCTTGAACAGCAGTTTGAGGGTGCATATTGTTGTGCGAGATGTGTGCGAGTTGTTCATTTGGAAGCCCAGATCCTGGATGTAGAGGAGCAACTGGCAACACTGAGATGCATTGACAACCCGAAAAGGAGTCTCCTGCTCACTGAGCAAGTACTCTCTGGGGTAGAGGTGGGGGAGGATAGTGGGACGGAGGTGCAGGACAGTCAGGCAGTTAGCTGGGTTACAGTTAGAAAACGGGGTAGAGGGAAAAGTGTCAGGGAGGCAAGTCCTGAACTGGTACACCCCAACAAGTTTGCCCGGTTGGCAGATGAGGGGGATGCCATTTCAGAGTTAGCGGCACTGCAGCAGGACTCTGCCTCTGACTGCCAGGGGTGTGTCTGCTCCAGTAAGGGGGAGGGAGGAGTGCAGGGCAGGACAGACAAGTACTGGTAATGGGGGGGGGGGGGGGGACTCAATTATTAGGGGGACAGACAGGGCGATCTGTCATAAAGACCGGGACCACCGAACAGTGTGTTGTCTTCCTGGCACTCGAGTTCGGCACATCGCGGATCGGGATGACAGGTTGCTGGGTGGGGCTGGAGAAGACCCAGCAGTCATGGTAGATATTGGCACCAATGACAAAGTAAGAGGTAGGTGGAGTGTCCTTAAAAATGATTTCAGAGACTTAGGCTGCAAGCTTAAGGCAAGGACCTCCAAGGTAGTATTTTCTGAAATATTACCTGTACCACGAGCCACACCAGAGAGGCAGCGGGAGATTAGGGAGGTAAACAAGTGGCTCAGAAGCTGGTGTAGGAAGGAGGGGTTTGGGTTCATGGAGAACTTGGTCGACTTCGCTGTCTGTTACCGGCTCTACCGTAGGGACGGGCTGCACCTCAATGGGGAGGGTGCTGCTGTGCTTGGGGAGAAGATGGCTAGAAGGGTGGAGGAGTGTTTAAACTAGGGACTGGGGGGGGAGGGAACCTACAACATAGAGGGGGAAGATAGTGTAGATAGAGGGGGGGGGGACACTTAATAATGTACCTGGGGTGGAGCGGAGGGAGGGGTTAGAATAGTTAATAGGGATAGGCATCATAGGAAAAAAAAAACATACACCATTGAAGTGCATGTTGACTAATGCCAGAAGTCTGTCCAATAAAACTGACGAACTGGAGTTGAAAATTTCTGAGGAGGATTATGACATAGTAGGTATAACAGAGACTTGGTTGGACGATAGCTGTGACTGGGCAGTCAACATACAGGGTTATAGTCTATTCAGGAAGGATCGGACAAAACAGAAAGGGGGAGGAGTCTGTCTTTATGTAAAGTCCAATTTGAAGGCCGCACTGCGGGAGAATTTACGGGAGGGAAACGATAACGTGGAGTCATTATGGGTAGAAATATATGGAGGAAAAAAAATAAAAATTCTGATAGCGGTTTGCTATAAGCCACCAAACATAATGGAAGAGCCAGAAAATCAATTATTGAGGCAAATAAACAAGGCAGCAAATCAAAATGATGTGATAATAATGGCGGACTTTAACTATCCTGATATAAACTGGGAGACTGAGACCTGTGAATCTCATAAAGGAAACAGGTTTCTGACTATAGTTGAAGACAATTATCTGTCCCAAATGGTACAGGGCCCGACCAGAGGGGACGCCCTACTGGCCTTAATATTAACCAACAGACCTGACAGAGTAATTAATATGGAAGTAGATGAACACCTAGGAAATAGTGATCATAATATAATACATTATAACTTGTTCTTCAATAAGGGAATCTCTCGAGGGGCCACAAAAACAATGAACTTTAGGAAGGTAAAGTTTGATCAACTCCGAGAAGCCCGTAACAATATAAAATAGGATAATGTCCTCAAAAAGAACAATATTGACACTAAATGGGAGACTTTTAAAAATACCTTACATATTCACTGTAAGATGTATATACCTTATGGGAATAAAAGGGTCAGAAATAAAAGAAAACCAATATGGATGAAAGGGGGCAATAAATGACAATAATAAAGCATTTAAATTACTAAAAAAGAACAGCAGTGAAGAAGCATTAAAAAGCTATAGAGAAAAATGTAAAATATGTAAAAAACTGATAAAAGCCGCAAAAATAGAGACAGAAAGACTCATTGCCAAAGAGAGTAAAACTAACCCCAAAATGTTCTTTAACTATATAAATAGCAAAAAGGTAAAAAATGAAAGTGTAGGCCCTTTAAAAAATGAGGAAGAAATTATAAACGAGGATCAGGAAAAAGCAAATATATTAAACAAATTCTTCTCCACTGTATTCACTGAGGAAAATGAAATGCCAGGTGAAATACAGTGTGATAAGGTAAACTCCTCAGTACAGGTCACCTGTCTAACCCAGGAAGAAGTACAGTGTCGCCTACAAAAAATCTAAATAGACAGGACTGGCGCATGGCAAATGTGGTGCCAATATTTAAGAAGGGGTCAAAAGGTGACCCCGGGAATTATAGACCTGTTCGTTTAACCTCGGTTGTATGTAAATTGTTTGAGGGTTTCCTAAGAGATGCTATTTTGGAATATCTTGATAAAAATAAATGTATGACCCCGTATCAGCATGGATTTATGAGGGATCGGTCCAGTCAAATTAACCTGATCAGCTTTTAAGAGGAAGTGAGCTCCAGACTGGACCAGGGGCAATCGCTGGATGTCGTATATCTGGATTTTTCCAAAGCATTTGATACGGTTCCACATAAAAGGTTGGTGCATAAAATGAGAAGGTTTGGGCTGGGGGAGAATGTGTGCAAGTGGGTAAGTAACTGGCTCAATGATAGGAAACAGAGGGTGGTTATTAATGGTACTTATTCTGATTGGGTGACTGTTACTAGTGGGGTACCACAGGGGTCCGTCTTGGGTCCTGTCCTATTTAATATATTTATTAATGACCTTGTAGAGGGGTTGAATAGTAAAGTAGCAATCTTTGCAGATGACACTAAACTCTGTATAGGGTAAACACATTAGAAGACAGTGAACTGTTTCAAATGGATCTGGATAGGTTGGAGGTCTGGGCTGGGAAGTGGCAGATGAGGTTCAACACTGATAAATGTAAGGTAATGCACATGGGGAAGAAAAATCCGGACTGGGATTATGCGTTAAATGGAAGAACACTTGGGACGACTGATGTGGAAAAGGACTTGGGAGTCTTGGTTAACAGTAAATTTAGCTGTAGTGACCAGTGTCGGGCAGCTGCTGCCAAGGCAAATAAAATCATGGGATGCATCAATAGGGGCATAGATGCCCACGACAAGGAAATAATTCTACCGCTGTACAAATCACTAGTCAGACCACACATAGAATACTGTGTGCAGTACTGGACACCAGTGTACAAGAAAGATATAGTGGAGCTGGAGAGGGTTCAAAGACGGGCAACCAGAGTAATACGGGGAATGGGAGGACTACAGTACCCAGAAAGATTATCAGAATTAGGGTTATTTAGTTTAGAAAAAAGAAGGCTTATGGGAGACCTAATAACTATGTATAAATATATCGGGGGACAGTACAGAGATCTCTCCCATGATCTATTTATAGCCAGGACTGTATCAATAACAAGGGGGCATCCTCTACGTCTAGAGGAAAGAAGGTTTCTACACCAGCACAGACGGGGGTTCTTTACTGTAAGAGCAGTGAGACTGTGGAATTCTCTCCCGGAGGAGGTGGTCATAGTTAACTCTGTACTAGAGTTCAAAAAGGGGCTGGATGCATTTTTGGAGAGAAATAACATTGCTGGTTATGTATACTAGATTTATAGGGACAGAAGGTTGATCCAGGGATTTATTCTGACTGCCATATTTGGAGTCAGGAAGGAATTTTTACCTCTAGTATGAGGGTTTTTTGCCTTCCTCTGGATCAACTCAATAGGGACTTATTAGGGTTATAGGTTGAACTTGATGGACTCTGGTCTTTTTTCAACCTTATGAACTATGTTAGGTGATGTCCGGCATTAGACACAGGTTCTGGCGGCTGATAGCCGCAGGGATCACCCGGCTATGATGCAGGGTCAGCCCGTGACCCCGCATCATAGCAGGGGAGCGGGACCAGGGCGTACAGGTACGTCCTTGGTCCTTAAGGTGTTAAAGATTCCCTAAGTAACTTCTTTAGCTTTTCAGGGTATTTAAAGGGGTATTCCGTGTTTTATTTTTATTTGACTACACTACAGTGGCTGTAAAGTTAGTGTAGTTCATGATATAGTGAGGGTAATATTTGAAACTCTTCACGTTAAAAATGTGGTGTTTTGCGTCTAAGTTTTGGTGTGAAAAAGGCTCCATATGTTCTATTAACACACAATAGCACATATGGAGCTGATGAAGAAGGTGGTGTGCCTGTGCAATCAGTGCAGGAGCACTGCTGTGACTGACCAACTGCTGCAATGGCTAAAACTGGAGATTACTCCAATCTCAACATTCAACCCCTAAATGCCACAGTCAATAGTGCCATCTAGGTGCTAGACAGAGGTTGTGGGTTCCCTCTGTCACCTCATACACACCCCACATACAAAATGAAAAGACATCATGGATTGCTATAGCAGCCGGGGCCTAACAAAAGTCAGCAGACCTTAAATAGCCTTTTGCCAATGGCACAGCCTAAGAGAATGCTTGACAGGCAATGCTTTGGTTTACGGAGGAGTATAACAAAGCATTGTATCATTCATAAGAAGATTGCATTGAGTTCACATAAAAAAAAAAACATAAAAAGAAATTAAAACAAAAAAATATAAACACATGGTTGTATAGGAGCCGAAGACACAAAACTACATTGCAAAAGTAAAAACATAATAGAAGAAATAATAGAGATACAGTACTACCACAATTGTAACAACCTATATAATAAGGTTAAAGGGGTACTCTGGAGGGAATTTTTTTTTTTTCAAATTAACTGGTGCCAGAAAGGTATAAAGATTTGTAAATTACTTCCACTCAAAAAAATGTAAACCTTCCAGTACTTATTAGCTGCTGTATACTCCAGAGGAAGTTGTGTAGTTCTTTACAGTTTAACCACAGTGGTCTCTGGTGACACCTGTCAGAGTCAGGAACTGTCCGGAGCAGGAGCAAATTGCCCGTAATGAACCTCCCTTGCTCTGGACAGTTCCTGACACGGACAGAGGTGTCAGCAGAGAGCACTATGGTCAGACTGGAAAGAACTACACAACTTTTTCCGGTGCATACAGCAGCTGAATGAATAAAAATTTGAAATAGAAATCACATCAATCAAATTTTATTTTTTGTCCCTTCAAGAGTACCCCAATTTTTCCAATGTAAATAACAATTAAAGGACTTGTTCAAATCTGAAAATCTTCCTTCAGTTGTGTTTATGGACTGTAGCCATTGTGCTCAGTCTACTTGTAACCATGTCTGATCTGCTGGAAAATGTTTCTTCTATGGGACAGAATTAAGAGTACTGGAGTAAAGCAGTTTTGTGTCAGGTCGACAGACCCAGGATGGAACTCGCTGTCTCATTGACATTATGTCTATTATTGAGCAGGGTCGTACGCAGTCTCTGCTTCTAGCAATAGATGCGGAGAAGGAGTTCGACCGAGTTCACTTGGGTTATCTAGAAGAGGTACTGGAGAGATTTGGATTAAGGGGAACCTTTAAAAATGAAGTTATTACTTTATATAGTACCCCGTCATTACGGGTCTACACTGGTGGATCCCTGTCTGAGAAAATCTGTATCTCCAATGGAACAAGACAAGGTTGTCCCTTATCTCCGCAAATTTTTGCTCTCTGTATGGAACCTTTAGCGGAATTAATACGCCTGTCTAAAAACATCTCAGGAGTTCAGATTGGGTCGGGGGACTACCGTGTGGGCCTTTATGCTGACAATGCCATTCTGTCCGTAACCTCCCCAGATAAATCATTAGAGGCGGTAGAGGAGGTACTTGCTACATTCAGTAAAATGAGCTATTATACGGTTAACTCAAGTAAATCTTTGGTTTTACCATATAATATCCCAGAAGAAGTACAGAAGTCCCTTCAAAAGAGAGTTCCATATACTTGGGTAAAGGAATATATTAGCTACTTGGGCATAAACATGACGTTTCCTATTTCAAATTTGGCATCCTTTAATATAGCTACTATAACCAAAATTCTTAGACAAGATATAAATAAGATTTCTAAAATAAAAATTCCCTGATCTAGTCGCATTAGTCAAAATGTTATTTCTACCTAAGATTTTATATTTATTTCGAAATTTACCTATATATTTTCCTAGGAATCTAATCTCTCAAGTCCAAAGCCTGTTGATGCAATACATTTGGAAAGGCAAGAGAGCGAGGGTGGCTTCTAGAGTCATGTGTACCCCATACTTAAATTGCTACTATTGGGCATCCATTTTGGAACAAACGCAATTTTGGTGGAGCGGGGAGATAAGAAAGCAATGGGTAGAGATAGAAACGGTAGTTAGTCCCGAGAACACTCTCCGTGACCTACTGTGGAAGACATACTTAACTAAAACGAAACCTTTAAATCTACTTCCCACTGTAGACGCTGCACTGCACGCCTGGTCCTCTCTGAATGTTCCCCGAGTCGTATCCTCCCTCCCCCTTGGCTCGCTACCACTCAGTGTCATTCAGTCTCAAATAGAAGATTCCAATCTCACACAATGGATGAAACACGGAATTAACAGTTACGCTGACATCTCAGATACACGGGGGATTCTTGCTTTCGCTGATATAGCAGTTAAATTTAATTTATCAAATACAGACTTCTATAAATACCTACAGGTTAGGCACTTTATTTCCTCTATAACCAGTGGAGTTTTTTTGGGTTCACCAAGAGTTTGTACCTTTTATTCAGAAGTGCCTATGAAGAAAGTGATTGCTATTATATATAGGAAGTTGGTTTCTAAACCCATTGTTCTTGCATCCCATACGAAATGGGAACTTGAACTGAATAAAAAATTTACTAATGAACAATGGGAATTCGTATATCATAGCGTACTTAAAGTGTCCCATTGTGCCTCGCATTTTGAGGTACACCGGAAGCTGCTGTATCGATGGTATTTGACCGCATAGAATGTCACGTCAGTTTCCGGGGTGCCGAGATGTATGTTGGCGCTGTAAGAAAGCGAGGGGCAGTTTCCTTCACATTTGGTGGGAATGCGAACGGATTGTTCTACTGTGGAATGAGGTTTATAACTTTCTGTCTCAGGTATTGGGTTACTCCCCCCCCATGGAGCCCAGAGACTGTTTATGGGGTTGGAAACGACCCTGGACCATGATAGGACTGCTATGATTCATTTCCTAACAGTGGCCAATCTGGGTATTGCGGCCAGGTGGAAATCGGAAGATCTCCCCAACCTGCATTGCTTGATAAATTTAACACACCTAAACTGTACACTGGAACATTTAATAGCCGTATCTACTTTTAAATTAGCTAATTTTTTCCCATTGGTCGAAATGGCTCAAGTTTAAACCTTTAAATCAATCTTAGGGTAATAGGTGTAAAGGAGCAGTTCCATTATTTCTTTCCCCTGCTTTATCAGAGACAGAATGCCAGTTATTAGATTATAGTTTAGTAATTATAGAAGACTATCTCCCTTTTTTCTTATTTCTCAGTTTTTTCTCCTTTTCTTTTCTTTCTTTCCATCCCTTTTTCTGGTGGCCGACCTGATTTTCGTATACTAATAATAGATTGCATAAAGTTCGGATGCCATATTTGTTTGGATTTTGTGAATGATGTACTGTTGAAACTATAATAAAAAGAATATAACTAAAAAAATAAAATAAAAAAAGAGTACTGGAGTAAAGCAGACGAAATGTGGTTACATGGGGTATACGTTTGGTCCACTCAAGAGAATGAACACAGCGTATTATACATTTAAATATATTATTATACATTTTGCCAGTATTTTTATATGTTTGCAATAATGACGAATAGACCCTCTCCACATGGTGTTCTGTTCCTACAGTATGTTTACAGCGTATGTTGGGCTGGCGTTATGTCACGGATCATTTATAGACACTATCACTAGAGCCTCCTGAGGCAGAAATACAATAATTCCCTCCGTTTGCTTCTCCTAAGTTACTGGCACATGTTTTGCATTAGAATGATCATCAGGCGTTTGTTCGTATGTGGTAATTTTTCATATATGTGGTAACTGTCTCTATATATGAATTTATTTCATAAGCACAGAACCCCCCCCCCCCCCCCGCACTTCGTTTTGGGAGTGGGCAACCTATCCCACTGCAGCGTTTACAGTGGGATACCTTGCAGCCTTACGCATGATTTAATCGTCAGGAGTCCTCTTGACTTTATAAACTGTAACAGAAAGCCAAAACGTGATATAAACTAGAACAAAGGGGATTAAAAGTCACAGCACTGCTTGGTGCAAGGACTGTAACTGAGCCCCGAATAGCCTGTCGGCCTAGTTATGCAGTCATAATTCCTCCCACCCTTGTTTATAGATTATATCTTGTATATTATAGTTTTCCTATTTTATGTTCTCTTTGATCTTACCCATTGGATTAATGAGACAAATGATCAGGGGCATGTTCTGGCACCTTATGTGCTTACTGCAGAGGATAACATGTCCTCCAGCACATTTGACATGCCTGCCTGCAATACAGTCACAACTTTATAGATATAAAGGTAGCAGTGAGATGTGACACGGGTGTCAATATAAAATAAGACAACCTGGAACATATTCTCTTCATTCTGTATTCCTAACTGTCACTCAAAGTCTCAGAAATAATCATAAAGGGAATTAAAACACAATTGTCAGAAATGTAACAACACTTCTTAGTGCCTATATATTCCTGCACATTGTACATTATTCTGCTGTCTATTGTCCATGCCACAGTCATGGCACATATTTCCCTCCCTTCAAATGTAAATTAGGCTCCTCCATCTTTAAGATTTTTGCCCACATAAGCATCTCCACCTATGCTTAGTCATGTTTCAACTAAGCAATTCTAAAAGAAAGATGATAATTAGAAGTAGGGATGCACGATATATCACAAAAGCAATCGAATCGCGATTTTTGCAATATACCGAGGACTTTCTCGGACTGGCTTCAAGCATTAGCCATTCTGGCGAGCGTTGTTGGGGAAAAGGACCCGTCTAGTTGCTCGGCTCTCTTTTGCTACCTGGACTCCATTGGGGAGGTGTATCGGGTTTACGGGGGTACCTCTTGGTTGCAGTATGACGAGCAGTTCCGTCAGCGGAAGCCCGTTCGCCTGGCGTTGCGGTGGGACCACAAGGACATTAGCCTCTGGATGAGGCTCATGTCCGGGCTTTGGGGGTGGGGGGGGGAGTGAGCAACAGTCCTTTCGGGACGGAGCTAGCGGTTCTGGGATGGGGCGGCTGGCGGATGCAGGTAAGGGCTGCTGTTGGCAGTTCAAAGACAGTCAGTGCAAGTTTGGGAGTGAGTGCAAGTTCAAGCACGAATGCTCCGGCTGTGAGGGAGCGCACAACCTGTCCCATTGTTTCAAGTGGGGCAAAGGGAGAGGTCTGGGGAGACTGAGCAGAAGAGGGGCGATGCCAGTGAGGCTGGCAGAGATGCTGCCCTTCCTCGCGCGGTACCCAGATAGGGGGGAGGTGGCGTTGTTGGTGGGCGGGTTTGACAGGAGTTTTCAGATTTCATGCGAGGTGCGGGGGTCTGGCGTGGTTGGTTGTAATTTGGCCTCGGCACACCCTGTGGTGCGGGCCAAGTTGCTTAAGGAGGTGGACTTCGACCGGATGGCGGGCCCTTTCCAGACTTTGCCACTTTGCCATTGCCAGAGTTGCGCCTCTCCCTGTTGGGTTTGGTCCCGAAGGAGCCCAATAAGTTTAGGCTCATCCACCACCTCTCTCTCTCCCTGAGGAGGTGTCAATGAATGACGGGATTGATCTGGCTTTGTGTGCGGTCTCTTATACCTCCTTTGACGCATCTGTTTCTTGGGGGCGCCGGCTGGGGCGCGGTGCGCTGATGGCGAAGACCAACATTGAGTCAGCCTTTCGCCTGTTGCCGATGCACCCCGAGTTTTCACCTGTTGGGTTGTGTTTGGGAGGGCGGTTTCTTTGTTGATATGTGTTTGCCCATGGGGTGCTCCATTTCGTGTTCCTATTTTGAGACGTTCAGCACCTTTCTGTCGTTGGTTCTGCATTACCTAGATGATTTCTTGTTCTTGGGCCCGGCGGGGTCGGCTTTGTGTGGGGTGTTGCTGCAGATGATGGAGTCGGTGGCGGCATGGTTCGGTGCCACTGGCCCCGGACATGACGGAGGGGCCGACTACGGTGATTAATTTCTTGGGGATCACCGTGGCACTGTCCTGGTGGAGTGTAGGTTGCCGGACAACAAGCTGTTGTAATTGCAGGTGGCGGTGGGGTCGGCGGTGAGGGCGCGTAAGGTGCAGCTGAGGGACGTTCAGTCCTTGTTGGGCCGCTTGAATTTCGCGTGCCACATTATGACGATGGGGCAGGTGTTCTGCCGGAGGTTGGGGGGGTGCGGAGGCCAAGGATAGTTCCTTTTTGTCCAAGTTTCAATTTGTGCAGGTTTTTCGCAGTTGCCTGGGAGTGTTGGGTTGTATCTCGGGGGAGTATAGTTCGCACTCTTTTCACATCGGGGCTGCCACGGAGGTGTCCCGGTGGGGACTGGGACCGGAGGTTATTAGGGAGGTAGGAGTATATATTAATTTTTTTTTCGTTATGGGGAGTGTTGTTGCTGATTATATGTAATTGTGTCTTACAGATCAGGGGCCCTGTTTGGTGTGGATAGCGGGGCATTCATATGTGCGCAGGGGTGGAGTGAGGGCTGTGGTTCGGCCAAATGGATGGCAGCTGGGTTTTTATAGGGCGGTGGCTCAGGTTCGTTGGCTGGGTCGGGGGGGGCTGCTGTGGTCGGAACTGCTACCGTTCATGCAGTTGTATGTGGAGGTGGATCGAGCTCCTGATGTCTTGGTCATCCATGTCGTTGCTCCGGGACATTAAGCTGGACCTGCTGCGGCTTTGGTCTTCCTTTCCAGGGATCCTGATCGTGTGGTCGGATATGGTGGCGCGGGTGAAGTGGAGGCAGGCACGGTCAGTGTGCAAGGTGAGCAGGGCCAGAGCTCGGGTCAATAAGGCTGTGGGAAAATTTGTGGCCAAGAATGGGGGTTCGTGGTCCACCACGTGGATTTGGAGGGGCCGTCCACTGAATTTCTGGGGTGGGACGGAGTACACCTGAATGACATCAGGATGGATCTGTGGTGGAGGCCAGGTCATAATGGCCGGGGGGGGGGGGGGGGTAGCCAGCTACTTATGGGGGTGCCTAGCGGAAGGGACAGAGTGGTCTCCGAAGATGGTGCCCTTGGGTCAGGTGATGGTCGACCAAGGGCAAAGTAGGAGAGAGTGCCTGGATGAGATGTGAAGGTTATTTATATTGGTATGGGAGGGTATGTTAACCCTGATTAACGTGTTATATTTTGTTTTTTATTTTGTTACATTATTTATGAAGAGAGTTTAAGATGTTATATATTTGTTACTTGTTTGATAATAAAATTGTTGGTCCGCTGTGGCCTTTGCACCATACAAAAGTCTGTGTTTATTGGGGGGTGGTGATAGAAGTAGGGGATGGGGTGCAAGGGTAGCGTACCTCTACACTCCCCTAGTCATGTGCATGCAACATAATAAATTGTGTGAATGTTTAAAAGAATGCACAATGGTAAAAAAAAATAAAAATAAAAATAAAATAAAAATAAAAACAAGGTCAGCAAGGAAAATGTAAGTCGGCACTGCTATGCAAAAACGCGGTGGTGTTAAATTCGTCACAGCTGCACACCCACTATTCAGAATAACTGCTTTTCCGCGGTGCTCAATCCCAGAAATAAGTGTCCAATATATATATTAAAAAAAAGATGATGGCAATCACGGTATTGCGGTTTCTTTTACTTTATTTTCAGTCGGGTCAGAGTACAGGTTGGCCAACCTGTACTCTGAGCCAACTAAAAATAAAGTAAAAGAAACTGCAATACCATGAGTGCCATCATCTTTCTTTGAATATGTAAGAAAAAAAAAAAAAAACAACTAATGTTTTACATCCTACGCTACATAGGGAATGGGGTATACTAGTGCATTTTTTTTTGCAAAAAATCTGGGCACACTAAGCCACGCCCCCCTTCCATGTGCCCCCTTAGTGTTTTAGTTCATCACCATTTCTAAGGTCTCTGTTACCATCAGTGAATGGTAACATTCTTGTTTATATTTAGTCTAAAAATCCAATCTCTATCATGCCTCACAACTAAACCATGCAGCTCTGTATGCGGCACGATATCTGGAAGGGTTTTAGCCTCTAAACAAAAATGCCCCATTCACAGTAAGTACAGAACTTTAAAATGATGAAAAACAAAGGGGAACATAATCAAAAGTGCCTGCATTAAATTAACTGATGTAAAATGTGCAAAGAAATAAATGCCTAACATGACTTGCACTACATTTGCAATCTTTGGAAATCAGGCAAAGACTACCCCAGAGGATGTGAGATATTTTAAGCTGCTGAATTTATTTCCATGAATAGGACTACCTACTTCAAAGAGAAAAGTAATTACTAGAAAAGTAATTTTCATTCCTGAAAGTATTCTGATTGGAGTAGGAGCTAGTCTGCAGATGCTAAAAGGCATGTTCGTACTTACAGGGCAGAACTGGATGCTTTCGGCATTGTGGCCTCTTCTATGTCCCGTAGAATGTCAGAACTTGAGCTGAAGGAATTAAGAAAAGGAAAGGAAAATAATTAAGATTTGTTCATCGTCATCTCAATAAGTGTCACTTACATGTATAGGACCACAAGGCAGACTGTTCCTTGTTAGTATGCTCAGTCTGGGCTATTGCAAAGGAGTAACATTCCCAAATAGTTTCATACTGCATAATTGCCATTCGCCATAATAATTTATTTGGGTCCAGAGTTGGCATTTTGAGGGGCCATTTACAGACTGCAATCTTGCTCCATATTACAGGTATTGTTCTTATACGCATGCCCTACTTTAAAAGGAATCAAAAAGGTTTTTTTTATGTTAAGAGTTACAGACACTGTTGGATAGCTATTAGGGTATGTAAACTGTACCTTTCCTGGAGCAGATGGGTGCAGCTAAACTTAAAGGGGTTTTCTAGGAAAAAAAATTCTGACTATTCTACAGGGGCTGTAAAGTTTGTGTAGTTCATAATATAGTTTCTGTACCTGTTTTTAATGGATGGTCTAGCAATTCTTATGTGATTTTGCCCAAATGATTATTTTTAGCAGCGTACAAAATAAGTGTCGTCTCAGGTTTTCCCAGGCTGCAGTGCGGCCCGAGACATTACATCACTAGTCCGGTGTTGAAAGGGAGCCTGTCTGCTTCAATGGGTGGATGGACCCAATGGGAGGATGGACCGCTGGGTGGGTGGGAGGAGACTATTCTCCACATGGTTGCAGGGAATTGTCCCAGGGTGGGGTGGCTGATGTGTGGGAGAAAAGTGAACTCCTACTTACAAACAAGTGATCCTGGGACTTATAGTTGAAGGGAGGGAACTTCAACAGAAAATAGCAATTTCACAATTTTTATGGGGAACTCATTTAGCCCCAAGACAAGCACGGACCCTTCCTAAGCATGTCTATCACTGGCTGGCAGGTAAGTACTAAAATCACCTTATGGTGGATAACACCTTTAAAAAAGAAACACTTTCTGAGCCAAGTGTCAAGGAGGCAGTGTTGAGTTGCTTAAGTGTGACAGCCTGGCACACTTACTCACTTGTTCTTATCTCCCAGCTCCCCATTGATTGTTTGCAGAATCCTGTATGCTGGGAGGTACAGGTAGCTGGTCCTAAAGAATGCTTTACTTACGTGTCCACATTTAAATAAAAACTGCCCCCTACAAGTCTCATTTGGCAGCAATATTGTAAGCAGAAATTACACATGGGTAAGCATTGGTATAATCGCATTGGCTATGTAGATGTCTTTTTCCTCCCCTCATTTACAGTGAACTACTATAGTGTGAATCTTTACTGTGCCAAGACTACACAGTAACAATACACTAAGTCCCTCAGAGAAAATACAGTTTGCTAAAAACATAGAGGACAGTGTGTAGAAAGAAAAGCCCTATAAAATGGGAAGACGTGCGCTCAAGAAATGGGGCATCTTGCAAATACAAATCTAAGTGATGAATACATGGCAGAATCAGGATGTGTGGAATTCTAGAAATAAAGGCATGCAGGATAAGAGCCAGAAAGCTTTCCGTGCATCATTGCCAGCTCAATTTTACATCCACATGAGTTTCTCCTGACAGGACTATATTTCATGGATTTCCAGAAAATGCAACTCACGCATTTCAGTAATAAATTAAAACATAGGACATTCAAGGCATATTTTATGAGTTTTCAAAAAGATAAAACAAACAAAAGCCAGGAGAAGGAGCTGCTGCGGAGATCTCCAAATCTTGATATCGATAGACTGGACTTCATCTTCAGGCTTAAAGGGGTATTCCAGGAAATAATTTATTTTTATATATCAACTGGCTCCAGAAAGTTAAACAGATCTGTTAATTACTTCTATTAAAAAATCTTAATCCTTCTAATAATTATCAGCTGCTGAAGTTGAGTTGTTCTTTTCTGTCTGACAACAGTGCTCTCTGCTGACATCTCTGTCTGTCTCGGGAACTGCACAGAGCAGAATAGGTTTGCTGTGGGGATTTGCTTCTACTCTGGACAGTTCCCGAGACAGGTGTCATCAGAGAGCAATTAGACAGAAAATAACAACTCAACTTCAGCAGATCATAAGTACTGAAATAATTAAGATTTTTTTTAATAGAAGTAATTTACAAATCTGTAAAAATTTCTGGAGCCAGTTGAGATATATATATATATATCTCATTAGGGATGTCCCTATACCGATACCGGTATCGGGGCCGATACTAGCCATGGTATCGGGGACATTAATAAGAGTCCCCGATACCATGTCCGATACCTGGTGCCCTTTCTCCCGTCCTCCGATCCGCATCATAGTGTTCCATGGAGGAGCATGTGACACACACGTCACTCCGCCTCCTCCCCTGAGTCCAGCGTAACGCTACGGAGGAAGCAGAGTGACTTATATGTCACATGCTCCTCCATAGGACGACACGATGCAGACCGGAGGACGGGGCAGCAGAGCAGCAGTACCAGCCCCCGACCCGAGGAGGTGAGCTGCCTGAGAGGAGGGGGCTGCTACTAATGTCTAAACGGGGGGGGGGGGGGGGGCCCTGCTGCTGTCTAAGCGGGGGGCCCTGCTGCTGTCTAAACGGGGGGGAGGCCCTGCTGCTGTCTAAGCTGGGGGCCCTTCTGCTGTCTAAGCTGGGGGCCCTTCTGCTATGTAAACGGGAGGGGCCCTGCTGCTGTCTAAACGGGGGGGGGGGGGCTGCTGCTGTCTAAAGGGGGGCCCTGATGCTGTCTAGGGGGGGGCCCTGATGCTGTCTAAAGGGGGGGCCCTGATGCTGTCTAAAGGGGGGGCCCCTGATGCTGTCTAAAGGGGGGGGCCTGATGCTGTCTAAAGGGGGGGGGGGCTGCTGCTAATAGGGGGGGCTGCTGCTGTCTAAAGGGGAGGGCTGCTGTCTAAAGGGGGGGCTGCTGTCTAAAGGGAGGGCCCTGATGCTGTCAAAAGGGGGGGGGGGCCGGGGGGGGGGGGGGCCTGATGCTGTCTAAAGGGGGGGAGCCTGATGCTGTCTAAAGGGGGGGGGGCTGCTGCTGTCTAAAGGGGGTGGCCCTGATGCTGTCTAAAGGGGGGCCCTGATGCTGTCTAAAAGGGGGGCCCTGATGCGGTCAAAAGTGGGGGGCTGCTGCTGTCTAAAGGGGGTGGCCCTGATGCTGTCTAATAGGGGGGCCCTGCTGCTGTCTAATAGGGGGGGGGCTGCTGCTGTCTAATAGGGGGGGCTGCTGCTGTCTAATAGGGGGGCTGCTACTGTCTAAAGGGGGGGCCTGCTACTGTCTAATGAGGGGGGGCCTGCTACTGTCTAAAGGGGGGGGCCCTGCTGCTGTCTAAAGGGGGGGCCCTGCTGCTGTCTAAACGGGGGGGGGGGCTGCTGCTGTCTAAACAGGGGGGGGGCCTGCTGCTGTCTAAATGGAGGGGGCTCTGCTGCTGTCTAAACGGGGGGGGGGGGGGGGGCTGCTGCTGTCTAAACGGAGGGGGGGGGCTGCTGCTGTCTAAACGGAGGGGGGGGCCTGCTGCTGTCTAAAGGGGGGCCCTGCTGCTGTCTAAAGGGGGGGCTGCTGCTGTCTAAAGGGGGGAGGGGCTGATGCTGTTTAAATGGGGGCCCACTGTCTAAAGGGGGGCTGCTGTCTACAGGGGGGGGCTGCTATTAATGACTGCCAGGTGGCTGCTGCTAATGTCTGCAAGGGGAGACTACCTCCTATTAAAGGCAATCTTACAGCAGAGTCACCTGCACTAACTTGAATTTATATGTAGATAGTGCAGGTAACCCGGTTTCTACCACTGCTCACCATGTGTACATCGGTCTCACCGCCAATGCAAATTCCCTGTTCTGTCCAATGGAGAAGAGAGAAATCTTGGCTCATACTACAGCAACCGGGTCACCCTGTGGTCAGATTCCCTTTAAAATATAAGTACTCGTACTTGGTATGGGCGAGTACTAGAATTAAAGTATCGGTACTCGTACTCGGTCTTAAGAAAATAGTATCGGGACATCCCTAATATGTATATAAAAGTTTTTTCCTGGATAACCCCTTTAATCTACATTCAGGAACTAAGATCAGTATCTACTCAGTATACTTTGCTTATCTTACACCTTTCTTTTGTTGGACTATATATTTCAGTCACATGCACAGCTGTCTGTACATTCTTCAAAGGCCTGTACACTTAGCTAGAATCTTAAAATGAAATATTTACTTCTGCATTGCACTGAGGTTGAAATAATGTAGATGATCCCTAAGTTAGATTAATGCTACATGATCACAATATCTATTACAGTACTTCACAGTAGAGTAGACCTTGTACAGCCACTGAACCAGTGGATACTGCAAGAGAGAGATAAGTGTAAGAAACTAGCAGAATTCTCTATGATGAAAGAGGGCAAATTCTATTACAAACTTTCATAGAAACTGTGTGCAGTATACCATGTCAGTAACTACTATGCAGGCAGCTTCTGATCATTTTTTAGTATTTATATAAACTAGGGGTGTAAGAAAAAAAATTGATTCAGTCAAGTATCGCAATATTTCATTAGACGATACAAAGCGATTCAAAATATTTTCATATCGATCTTTTCAAGGATGTGGAATTCCTATCTCCCGACGACCGGACTGGATTGAAAGAAGCTGGATGATCATTTCCACAAACTGTCAGTGATCTAGGCCATTCTGACCAAGCTGTTAGCAGGTGTAGATGTGTAATATCCCAGCACAGGATATACTCCTGTACAGTACTTAGGCCCTGTCAGGTTGAGTCCCTCATTGTCCTAGAGGCTCTCCTGTAGCGTCTCCCCCTTAGTAGTAAGTCTAATGTTATGTATAGTGTTGTAAATATAGTGCATAATGTTATGTATAGGTATATAAAGTATAAAAGAACCTTTAAGGACCTTTGGAGGTATCAACGGTTATGTTCATATGATGTGTTATGTTACCTAGAGAGCACCAGTTGACCGCCTGACCTGCAGCTTGACCTATGGGCTTCTTGCTCAGCCCCCCTTTATAAGAGTGGGAGCCATTACAATCTCTCTCTTACACCATCACTCCTGTTGAGGACAGCAAAGCACATACATCACAGATCCTGTGTTCAGTACACCTGGAGGCCATAAAGCCTGTACACCAGCCACATTGTCAGTAAGTAAACTCATCTATGTCTACCAAAGTCAAGTCACTAGTCAAGTCATTTATAGTCAGAGTATGAAGTCTGACCCAAAAGAATTGCAAGTTCCAGCAAGCTGCAAGGCCCTTTCCGTGTTACTAGTTGACTCTCTGGGATTCTGGCCCAACTGTCTCACCTCAGTAAAGCTACCGTTAACCCTTACCTGGTCTTGGACTATTATTGCCCTGCCTAACCTTGGGATAGCGGTGCTACCATTCGGGCGGAAAAAAACACTCTGGAGTCACGAACATTAGGGTCTCAGGTCAAATTTATTTGCGGCAAATCTATATTAAAAATGGCTATTTCTGGACTACAGAGAGCCTCAATAGGAGTATAGAACAGTTTGCTTTGTTCTAACACGCATATGGAGTGTGAGAAATGAACGGAGCAGCATGTGAGAAATGTGACAGCTGGAGAGAGATGCTCGGGCACCGTATGGTACAGGGGAATTATTAAAACTTGGGGGAGGGGGGGCGGTGTGCATGCACAGAAAAGGGCAAATTATATGTGAGGGGCACAGGACAGGGGGCATTATATGTGAGGGGCACAGGAAAGGGGGGCATTATATGTGAGGGGCACAGGACAGGGGGGCATTATATGTAAGGGGCACAGGACAGGGGGTATTATATGTGAGGGGCACAGGACAGGGGGCATTATATGTGAGGGATACATGACAGGGGGTATTATATATGAGGGGCAGAGGACATGGGGCTTTATATGTGTGGGGCAGAGGACATGGGGCGTTATTTGTGAGGGGCACATGTCAGGGGGCATTATATGTGAGGGGCACATGACAGGGTCCCCCCTGTCATGTGCCCCTATAATGCACCTATAATGCCCCTCTGACATTTGCCCCTTACTTATAATGCCCACCTGTCCTGTGCCCCTCACATATAATGCTCCATGTCCAGTGCCCCTCACATATAATGCTCCCTGAGGGGGCCGGACATGGGGCATTATATGTGAGGGGAACATATATATATATACTTTGATAAAAAGGCCCACCAGGCCCATGATGCTCTTAATCCAGCCCGGAAGGAGCCACATGTTACATGACAGCACAATGACAGAGCCTAGAGGTGGCATCAGTATAAGGAGACCATATAGTGGCTGAATGATGGCCTGGAGTTTGTGGCAGCATGGGGAGACCATATAGTGTCCGAATGGCACAGCCTGGAGTTGGCTGAAGCATGAGGAGACCATATAGTGTCTGAATGGCACAGCCTGGAGGTGGCTGATGCATGAGGAGACCATATAATGGCTGAATGGCACAGCCTGGAGGTGGCTGATGCATGAGAAGAGACCATATAGTGTCTGAATGGCACAGCCCGAAGGTGGCTGAGGCATGAAGAGACAATAAAGTGTCTGAATGAGACAGCCTGGAGGTGGCAGCAGCAGCATCAGGAGTCCTGAAGTGACCCTAATGCAGGGGAATTTCTGAAATTGGGGACCAGCACCTTATAGGGTTTCTTCACTCCCCAGCGTCCGGAACATTGAGTTCCTTAACGCTGTGTGCGGGCTTCCATGTTCATGCCCACCCCTCAATGAAAGTCTATGGGAAGGGGGCGCGACGGCCATCACGCCCCATCCCATAGACTTGCATTGAGGGGGCGGGATGTGACATCACATGACAGGGTTTGAGGTCATAACGACTGCTAGCTGACACCAGGAGCTATGACCTCTCACTGCGACCCCGGCTTGGCAAACACCCCTTAACTGCTGTGACCTTCTGCCTGTGCCTGATGAATTTAGGTCTCTGCAACTCCTCTGTGCACGTACTGGCACTACTCTTCCTGACATACTTATTGCGTATATGAGGGGAGTACAATACGCTTCACTACGCTTAAAACAGTATTTGTCTAGAACAGCAGCAGGTGTGTACTATTGGTTGTCCATTCCCAGTATCTAGACCCTAGAGAGTTTAACAGGTACAAAATAGTACACTACTTAGCTGTAGGTATGTGGTATGCACTTATGAGGGCAGAAAAATGCCAGAAAATAGCTGCCGAATATATAGGGCTGTGACATCACAGGGGTGACTGGCTGCTTATAGGCTGCATCCTGCATGTGATTCAGGGTCATCCCGCCTACCTGCCTTCCCGCCTTGCCTTCCCAGAATTCCTTGCCCCATATACTGACATGTGGATGCCCTGGAGCCTGGATCGCAGTAAATGGAGCTTAATAGAATCGCAGCGATATTCGCATTCGATGCAAATCTAATTTTTCATTACATTCGTAACAAATTCGGATTCGTCATCTTCGATTTGCTCATCTCTAGCCTCCATGTCCAACAGGGTAGTAGAGCCTCCTTTCAATTATTGTAATTTTTTCCCCAATAAACCTATCCTTTCACTCTCAAATTGTAATCATTTACAGATATCAATATTGCATTCACACATATAAAGTTTAATTCAATTACAACAACTTCCACTTGTTGCATTATCTTCAGTGTATATTCAGATCTCTGAGTATTCAGTGACAGTATACATATCCCCATATATACCTTTATGAATTGCTTGGCACACAATCAAATGTTCACAAATATAAAGGATATGCAAATGACCATCAAGTGTCCAGAGGGCAGAGAGCATTTAAAAGGTAGAGATTTGTGTTTATTTGGTTGCCTTTTGATGTTTTGTTTTTAGTAAATGTTACTTTCTTTAACAGTGATATATGTTTGCATTTACCATGTATAAAATGTAACCTGAGAATTTACTGTGATATGCCATTTTGATGCCTCTACTTATTCTTTTAGTCTTCACAATGTTTTCTGCATGCATTATTGCCAGTGACACTACTAAAGCTGGCCTTGAACAATTGACTTTTCTTGCAGAATTTGTTGATTTAAGCAGATCTAGTTGAGGACTAGTTATATGTCACCCTGATCAATCTTGCTGTCTGCTGCTAGCGATAGAGTGTGGCAAGAATGAATTACAGTGCATGCTTATGCTTCAGTTGTACACATATGTTGTACAACATTGTTGTACACATTGACTATATGCCTCATAGCATGTTCTGTTAATTTTCATTCTGGGAACTGCGCTTTTTGAAGCAGGTTCTGTACATTCATCTAAAAATCTTTTGAGCTTAGCAAAGCTGTTCAGTGGTTTCTGTCCATAATTCACACCGTGTTTTTGCAATACAGTTCCCGTATACGTTTTCAATGTGAAAACCGAACAGAACCGTATTGAAAACCGTATGCATTGACTCTCCATTGAAAACAGTATGCCAAACAATGCATCCGGCTGCATCGGTTTTGAGTCTTGTACAGTTTTGTCTGTTTTATTCCAGTACCCAAAACCGTAGCCTACCATGGTTTTTGGTCAAGGTGAAAAACCCTATTAAAGCGTATACTTTTTTTTTTTTTAAACATGGGAGTCAATGGGAGTCCATTTAACATGGGAGTATGTGCGTATGGTTCTCTCCGGTTTGCTCCATACGTTTTATGACTTTGCACAGTTTTATTTTCCTGGAATTTCAATTAAACAAGTGAAACTTTATTCATAATGGAGTGAAAAGTTAAAAACGTATAAGTTTTTTCTTAAAAAATTGATGCAACCGGACATCATTTTTCAAACCGCATACTTTTTTTTTTTTTTTACCGTATACGGGTTAAAATTTGTACACATGTTTTGATACAGTTTACTCTGGTTTTGAGAAATCCGTTTTTCATCAAAAACCTGATATGGGAACTTTATTGCAAAAATGTGGTGTGAATGCAGCCTAAGCTTGATGATTGATTTTAACCCCTTCCCGCAGAATGTCATATATAAACGCCGGGTTGTGCAGTGCGTTCGCGCATCCCGGCGTTTATAAATGACATTCAGTTAACCCGGCGATGCGCAGCATCGCACGGGTTAACTGGCAGAAGTCCCGCTGTTTCCAGCAGGGGACAACTTCTGCTTCACCCCCAGGACCATCAATTGATGGTCCTGGTCAGCGATCACTGTGATTGGTCCCTGTGGACCAATCACAGTGATCTGGGGTGAAAGTTCAGATCCCCCGCACTGCCCGCCCCTGGAAGTCGGGCAGAACGGGGGACGATGACTGCGGGGGCTCGCGGGGACCTGCGGCATTCGGGGGGAACACGAGGGGACCGGCGGACTTACCTGATCCAGCGGCGGGACCGAGGAGCAGCGCGGGACCGGCCACGTGGACGAGCAGCGACGGGTAAGTATGTGGTCCTCAGAGGCAGCAGTGAAGATCTTCACTGCTGCTTCTAGGAGTCTGAAAACTACAACTCCCAGCATGCCTAGACAGCCTTTGGCTGTCTGGGCATGCTGGGAGTTGTAGTTTTGCAACATCTGGAGGGCCTCAGTTTGGAGACCATTGTATAATGGTCTCCAATCTGTGCTCTTCCAGCTGTTGCAAAACTACAACTCCCAGCATGCACTGACTGTCCAGGCATGCTGGGAGTTTTAGTTCAGCAACATCTGGCCCTTCAGATGTTGCCGTACTACAACTCCCAGCATGCCCTTCAGCTGTCTGGGCATGCTGGGAGTTGTAGTTTTGCAACAGCTGGAGACACACTGGTTGGGAAACATTGTTTCTAACTCAGTGTTTCCTAACCTGTGTGCCTCCAGCTGTTGCAAAACTATAACTCCCAGCATGCACTAAAAGACCATGCATGCTGGGAGTTGTAGTTTTGCAACATCTGGAGGGCCCCAGTTTGGAGACCATTGTATAATGGTCTCCAATCTGTGCTCTTCCAGCTGTTGCAAAACTACAACTCCCAGTATGCACTGACTGTCCAGGCATGCTGGGAGTTTTAGTTCAGCAACATCTGGCCCTTCAGATGTTGCCGTACTACAACTCCCAGCATGCCCTTCAGCTGTCTGGGCATGCTGGGAGTTGTAGTTTTGCAACAGCTGGAGACACACTGGTTGGGAAACATTGTTTCTAACTCAGTGTTTCCTAACCTGTGTGCCTCCAGCTGTTGCAAAACTATGACTCCCAGCATGCACTAACAGACAATGCATGCTGGGAGTTGTGGTTTTGCAACAGCTGATGCAAGCCCCCGCCCCGCCACCCCCGTGAATGTACAGGGTACATTCACATGGGCGAGGCTTTTACAGTGGGTTTCTCGCATCTTGAGATGCAGCAAATTTTGCACTGGGAAACTCGCTGTAATCCCCCGCCCATGTGACTGTACCCTAAAAACACTACACTACACTACCACAAAATAAAATAAAAAGTTAAAAACACTACATATACACATACCCTTACACAGCCCCCCTCCCCCAATAAGAACGTCCGGTACACCACTGTTTCCAAAGCAGAGCCTCCAGCTGTTGAAAAACAACAACTCCCAGTATTGTCGGACAGCCGTTGACTGTCCAGGCATGCTGGGAGTTTTGCAACAGCTGGAGGCACCCTGTTTGGGAATCACTGGCGTAGAATACCCCTATGTCCACCCCTATGCAAATCCCTAATTTAGGCCTCAAATGCACATGGCGCTCTCACTTTGGAGCCCTGTCGTATTTCAGGGCAACAGTTTAGGGCGACATATGGGGTATCGCCGTACTCGGGAGAAATTGCGTTACAAGGTTTGGGGGGCTTTTTCTTCTTTAACCCTTCATGAAAAGGAAATGTTGGGGTCTACACCAGAATGTTAGTGTAAATTTTTTTTATTTTTTACACTAACATGCTGATGTTGCCCTATACTTTACATTTTCACAAGAGGTAAAAGGGAAAAAAGCCCCCCAAAATTTGTAACGCAATTTCTCCCGACTACAGAGATACCCCATATGTGAGGGCAAAGTGCTCTGGGGGCGCACAACAAGGCCCAGAAGGGAGAGCGCACCATGTACATTTGAGGTGATTTGCACAGGGGTGGCTGATTGTTACAGCGGTTTTGACAAACGCAAAAAAAACAAAACCCCACATGTGACCCCATTTCGGAAACGACACCCCTCACGGAATGTAATGAGGGGTGCAGTGAGAATTTACCCCCCACAGGTGTCTGACGGATCTTTGGAACAGTGGTCCATGAAAATGAAAACTTGTACAGCCCACTGTTCCAAAGATCTGTCAGACACCAGTGGGGGGCAAATGCTCACTGTACCCCTTGTTACGTTCCTCAAGGGGTCTAGTTTCCAAAATGGTATGCCATGTGTGTTTTTTTTTGCTGTTCTGGCACCTTAGGGGCTTCCTAAATGCGACATGCTCCCCGAGCAAAATTTGCTCTCAAAAAGCCAAATATGACTCCTTCTCTTCTGAGCATTGTAGTTCGCCCATAGTGCACTTCAGGTCAACTTATGGGGTACCTCCATACTCAGAAGAGATGGGGTTACAAATTTTGGGGAGTATTTTCTGCTATTAACCCTTGCAAAAAGGTGAAATTAGGGGGGAAACACACATTTTAGTGGAAATTTATTTTTATTTTTTTTACATATGCAAAAGTCATGAAACACCTGTGGGGTAATAAGGCTCACTTTATTCCTTATTACATTCCTCAAGGGGTCTAGTTTCCCAAATGGTATGCCATGTGGGTATTTTTTGCTGTTCTGGCACCATAGGGGCTTCCTAAATGCGACATGCCCCCCGAGCAAAATTTGCTCTCAAAAAGCCAAATATGACTCCTTCTCTTCTGAGCATTGTAGTTCACCCATAGTGCACTTCAGGTCAACTTATGGGGTACCTCCATACTCAGAAGAGAAGGGGTTACAAATATTGGGGGGTATTTCCTGCTATTAACCCTTGGAAAAATGTGAAATTTGGGGGGAAACACACATTTTAGTGAAAAAAAAAAATTTTTTTTTACATATGCAAAAGTCGTGAAACACCTGTGGGGTATTAAGGCTCACTTTATTCCTTGTTACGTACCTCAAGGGGTCTAGTTTCCAAAATGGTATGCCATGTGAGGGTTTTTTGCTGTTCTGGCACCATAAGGGCTTCCTAAATGCAACATGCCGCCAAAAACCATTTCAGAAAAATGTACTCTCCAAAATCCCCTTATCGCTCTTTCCCTTCTGAGCCCTCTACTGCGCCCGCCGAACACTTTACATAGACATATGAGGTATGTGCTTAGTCGAGAGAAATTGGGCTACAAATATAAGTATACATTTTCTCCTTTTACCCCTTGTAAAAATTTAAAAATTGGGTCTACAAGAACATGCGAGTGTAAAAAATGAAGATTGTGAATTTTCTCCTTCACTTTGCTTCTATTCCTGTGAAACACATAAAGGGTTAAAATGATGACTGAATGTCATTTTGAATACTTTGGGGGGTGCAGTTTTTATAATGGGGTCTTTTGTGGGGTATTTCTAATAAGAAGACCCTTCAAATCCACTTCAAACCTGAACTGGTCCCTGAAAAATAGTGAGTTTGAAAATTTTGTGAAAAATTGGAAAATTGCTGCTGAACTTTGAAGCCCTCTGGTGTCTTCCAAAAGTAAAAACTCGTCACTTTTATGATGCAAACATAAAGTAGACATATTGTATATGTGAATAAAAAATTTTTTTATTTGTAATATACATTTTCCTTACAAGCAGAGAGCTTCAAAGTTAGAAAAATGCTAAATTTTCAAATTTTTCATCAAATTTTAGGATTTTTCACAAGGAAAGGATGCAAGTTACCACAAAAATTTACCACCATGTTAAAGTAGAATATGTCACGAAAAAACAATCTCGGAATCAGAATGATAACTAAAAGCATCCCAGAGTTATTAATGTTTAAAGTGACAGTGGTCAGATGTGCAAAAAACGCTCTGGTCCTTAAGGCCAAAATGGGCTTGGTCCTGAAGGGGTTAACAACCACCAGCAGATTAATGTGCAATATAATTTAAGGCATGTACACAGTGATGCCACCAGGAGAATAGAGAGCACAACACTGGAGTATAATACAGGATGGAAGTCAGGATCAAGACAGCATGCAGCAAGTGATGTAATGCACATACGTATGTGAAGTTGTGTCCAGGCCAAAGGAAACATTATTTGTTTACTGCACTTTAAATATGTTTAGTGGTAATGTGACATGTTCCTTGTAGGAAATGCTTGCTCATTTATGTTGTGTTCATGTGCCCTTCATTTGCTTTGCAAAACTTTGCATATTGGCCCTCATTTACTATTGCAAAACCGACATGTTTTGTCGGGTTGTGCGCCAGAATCTGTCGCATTGCGCCAGAAATTCTGTCTGCGCCAGAATTGAAAAAACCTGACTAACTCTCCATTTTGCTAAGAAAACACGAAAAAAGGGGCGTGACTGCCGGGAAAGGGGGCGTGGTCTCAGAAAAGGGGTGTGTTCCCGACATTTTCACAAAAAACAACATATTTACTAAGGTTTCCACATAAAATGTGGTGGATTTGAGCTGAGGAAACCAGACAGATCAGAACATGTGTAAAAAAAGCAAAGTGTAGGGAAAGTGGAAAATGTAGGGAAACCTTAGTAAATACCGTGGAAAATAAATTGTAGGGAATTAAAACCCACAAAGAAACCTACACTCCACTCTTATTAAATGAGGGCTATTATGTGCTATTTATTTATTGTGCATCCTATCTGCTGATTGCCACCTTTGAGCAACAAGGTGGTGTGGAAATACCATCACTGTTCTCTATGCTGCTGACAAAGAGGGGCAAAGTGGCTTGAGTGGAAAGCCCTGTAGTTTAGGAAGATGGACAGCACTTGTTATTGAGGGAATAGAGCTGCACCTATAAAATATGCAGGTGCCCATGTGACTGGGAAGTGTAGTGCATACAATGCCTGCAGAACACTGAGCTGCTGAGTGGTAGAATACTGCTTCTTTACTGACCTGACAAGAAAGAGATCTGCTGAAAGTAGCTAGAAATAAAGCTGCTTACAGTTGCTGCAGCAAAGTGAGGTGGGCTGCAAGTGTGGTGGGCTTGATGATGCAGAGAGGTTCTCCACTACACAACCAAGTCCCCTTTAGCCCATCACATTCAGTATATGAGGCGACCACGGGCCTAAACAGACCCCTGAAGCGGGTGGCATGTGGCGCCCAGCTTGTCTGGGCGCCACATGCCACCCGCTTCAGGGGTCTGTTTAGGCCCGTGGTCGCCTCATATACTGAATGTGATGGGCTAAAGGGGACTTGGTTGTGTAGTGGAAAACCTCCCTGCATCATCAAGGTTATTGTGGTCAGGATGTGCATCCTGAGGATAGCAGAAGCAGGAAAGGCAGCAACAGCTGTAGTTACCAAGTTATTGTGCTCATTACTAAAGCCAAGACACCAGTACTTCTGCACTTTATAAAAACCATGTCTTTATGTGAAAATGATCAGGTGTGTGCTGTATACACATCAAACCACCAAGCTTTCTATGAACCTAAAGACTTATTGTTGTGTAGGGTTGGTTACCAGACTGGCCCTCCTCTTTCCATACCCTAAGCCAGTAGTTCCCATCCAGGGTGCCTCCAGCTGGAGGCACCCTGGTTGGAAAATACTGCCCTAAGGCTGGGTTCACACTACGTTTTTGCCATACTGTTTTCAATCCGTTTTTCTAGAGAAAACCGTATGGCAAAAAAACGGATGGAACAGTATTGAAAAAAGTAAACCGTATGCGTTTTTAAACAGTATACTGTTTTTAAAAGTGTATACAGTTCCGTCAGTTTTTATTGAAAAAAAACAAATACGTTTTTGAAAATTTTGTCCATTTTAATGGGAGGGGTCTTGGGTGGGGACTTTTGGATTCAAATGCGTCCATGTTAAAAAAAACGTATGCGGTTGCAGTACGGTTTTTAAACCGGAGTCAAAACCGTGGTTGACCACGATTTTGTCTCCGGTTTAAAAACTGTATTGCAACCGCATACGTTTTTTTGAACATGGACGTCAATGGGAAACGCACATGTATACGGTTCCATATGGGAAAAACGTATACATTTTTACTTTGCACATGCGCATTTGAATCCTAAAGTCCCCACCCAAGACCCCTCCCATTAAAAATGGACAACATTTTCAAAAACGTATGTTTTTTTTTTCAATAAAAACTAACGGAACTGTATGCACTTTTAAAAACAGTATACTGTTTAAAAACGCATACGGTTTACTTTTTTCCATACTTTTCCATCCGTTTTTTTTTGCCATACGGTTTTCTTTAGAAAAACGGATTGAAAACAGTATGGCAAAAACGTAGTGTGAACCCAGCCTAAGCTGCCATTTCTTACACCTTTACCAGCAGAATAATGAATAAACTCTAAAGTATGATACAGAATGTTGTGGCTGAGAAAAGCTGGGCAGGCACCAATGCAGGTAGGCAGGGGTTAATTAGCTGATGTGTGGAGTGGGAAGGCACAGAGAGTGGAAAGACTCCTGGGGGTGCTAATCATAAGTCCAAAAATATTGTATACAACAAATAGTAGAAAACAGGAGATTGAACTCACCCATTGGAGGTAAAAACAATGGGGGAGATTTATCAAAACCTGTGCAGAGGGAAAACTTGCCCAGTTGCCCATAGCAACCAATCAGATTGCTTCTTTAATTTTTCACAGGCCTTCATAAAAATGAAAGCAGCAAGCTGATTGGTTGCTATGGGCAACTGGGCGAGTTTTCCTCTGCACAGGTTTTGATAAATCTCCCCCAATATCTTTATTGGATGCTTGTTAAAACATGCTGATGTGGGGGTAGAGAGATGTGGTCAGCGTTAGCTGACTGACTGGCCGAGGCGAGGCAGCGCTCCTTTCACGGTTCAGCCCGCTTTCTCAAGCCTCTACCCCCACCTCAGCATGTTTTAACAAGCATCCAATAAAGATATCGTTTTTACCTCCGATGGATGAGTGCAATATCCTGTTTTCTACTATTTGTTGTATATAATACAGAATGTGACTCAGGATCACTACATTATAACTATTGATGAGTGGCAGTGGCCATATTCGCATTTGCGGTATTTCGCGAATATATTGATTATTTGTTCTATGTTCCCGAAATTCGCATATTCGCTATGTTAATTCCCTTTCTTTTCCATGCGAAAAATCGCATGGAAAATTTGCATAGAAATTTGTTTGTGAAAAAAAAACAAAAAAAAAACAGAATATTTGTCATTACGAATATATAGCACTATATTCTAAATATTCGCAAAATCGTTAAGTGACGATATTCGCGATAAAAATTAGAATTACAAATATTCGTGCTCAACACTAACTATAACTAATGTATTTACAACGTGATTATTTGTATTTATTAAAGGAAAACTGTCAGCTTGCTTCCCCCCCCCCCCCCCCCCCCCCCGCACTAATTAGTGGTACTGGCTGATCTTCGTTTTTCCCTATATGCTAATGAAGTGCTAACTGGCACAGGTGGTGTTAACTGGCACTCTGACGTCACCGCTGGCTGCAGCGCTGCCCAGCTCATTAATATTCCTCCCCTCCCTCTGCCTCCCCTCCCCGCTCTGTAATGAAGAAGGAGAGGTGGAGGAAGGGTAGGAATATTGATGGGCTGGGAGGTGCTGCCGCCGGCGGTGATGTCAGAGTGCCAGTTACCCCGCCTGTGCTAGTTAGCACTTCATTAGCATATAGGGAAAAGCGAAGATATCGGCAGAACGGCGGGGCGGATCCGGGCACAATAAGCATCAAACTGATCAGCGTCCCCCGCACTACCAGCCAATACCGATGGTTATTGCGGGGGGAGCAAGATGACAGTTTTCTTTAAATATATAAATATACAGAAGTGGACACGTTATTAAATTACAGCTCTGAACATGACAAAACCTCTAAATATATATGCTCCTAATTGGTGTTCATAAACCTTTCATATGTGTTTGAAGTTCCACTAGAAATTACTGCAGATTCAGCTGCTTTATGCTCCACAGGTTCTTTTCTTATTGAATTTCCTTTCTGCCTGACCGCAGTGCTCTCTGCTGACACCTCTTTCCATTTTAGGAACTGTCCAGAGCAGGATAGGTATTCTATGGGGATTTGCCCCTACTCTGGACAGTTCCTAAAATGGACAGAGGTGTCAGCAGAGAGCACTGCGGTCAGACAGAAAGGAAATTCAAAAAGAAAAGAACTTCCTGTGGATCATAACAGCAGCTGATAAGTACTGGAAGGATTAAGATTTTTTAATAGAAGTAATGTACTTCTTCCAGTGGAGTACCCCTTTAAGCACAGCGTGCAGCACTATTTTGTCTAGTGAAAAGCCATACACCGCGACAAATCCAACGGACCCCAGTAAAATCTTTAAAGTCAATTGGGTACAGTCCATGTCCAACATGAAAGACATATGGCACTGCCACCATTTTCATTATTCTCCTTTGATGGAAGAGCAGCGTAATGGAGAGAACAATGTAAATGTGAAGTGTGCTGTGTGTATCAAAGGTCTTCAGGTTCAGGGCAGTCAGCTTCTATTTACAGTGTTTTCTCTTCATGTTCTTGCTCATTTGTCATCTTATTAGTGTGTGCAGTAATATTATAATTAGACTTTAAATTATTTGATATAAGCGAGAATCCTTCAGCTTCTAACTAATAGAGATTTAGTTCTAATTTACTGCTTAGATTAAGATTTAGTTAATTAAGGGGCTTTGTTTGCATTACATTAACACGGAAGGAAACCTGAGGAGTCTGGGGAGTGTTTTCTAGAATCTCAAGAGCTGTTGCCACACTTTTGCTACTGGCATATTTTGCACTATTATACACTTATTATAAAAACCAGCATTTCTTAATAAAATTTCCCTGCGTGTCCCTTTAAATAGGTTTATTTCACTGTTCATGAGGACAGCTGGCACTAAATCTCATCTGTGTCTTTAGTGATGATGGACAAGATACGGCGTTAGTATTCGATCTATACATGCTATTATCACCACAGAACACAAAAAATCTGGGCTTTTTAGGCCCTTGCTCCAATGGTGTTCTTATGTTGCCGTCATGTACACTGGCAGAAGCCAATTTATCACTTCTCTCTCTGTAATTATAGTAAGGTGAGCTTGCCCACATTGCTGTCACAAATTGAAATATCTGAAGGAAACTGCATGTCCTCTGTATTCATAGCACAGACAACACCGCATTTCCTGAATATTAAAACCAAACCAAGGTTTATCTGATCTTTTGCATGGTTGAGAAATTGATCTGTTATAATGTATAGTACTGGTTTATAACTAAAGGACAGGTCTACCTCCAAACATTATTTTACAGTTCATGCATTGAATCAATTTACGTACAAACTTTACATATTTTAAATACTTTACTTATCCTGAACTGATTTTTAGTTACCTCCTGTATTATATCCCACAGCTGCACTCTGTTTTGCTGATGGTGTCCTGGTGTACATATAGTACTGTACTTTTTCCATACTGAGTTACACTCAGTATTATACTTCAGAGCTACACTCACTATTCTGCTGATGGAGTCACTCTGATGATACATAACACCACTTATGTATTGATTCCAAATAACTGTCTGTATCACACAGTATTAGAGTTAGGCCTGGATAGTTTAGAAAACAACTCATCACAGAGGCATATCACACTTAAAATATATAACTTTTGTTACTTTGTTCAAGGCTAAAAGACATATAAAACGACAGAGACAAATGACAAATATCGGGATCCCTTTGTTTAGGTGACAAAATGATCCAGTATACTGATCATATAATGATTAGCCAAAAAAAACAAACAAATGCAACAGGATGTAGGTATGTTGTGAATAAAAACTACTGTAATACAAATGGGGGATACAATGCAGGGGCCGGGATGACGCTACTCTAGGGTGGCGTCATTCGACCCTGCAGTGTATCAGCCATTTGTAGACGTGTGGGTATTGCATGCTCTGATGTTGGTTTCAATGTTTGTTATATTTATGTATACTATATGCAGTTCTTGCACCTATCTTTGATTACTATACAAGTATAAATAGTACCCTCTGATTACCATCACGTATTATGCAGGGTGTCCGGTGATGCCACATTTTTTTTATGTTTTTTCCTCCTCTCCTTTGTGTGTGTTAGTTTTAATGTATACCAATAAATATTTAGTTTTTATCATCATCCAAGTGACTCCTTTTGTAGTGGTTTGGTTTTGAACATATAATGAGCATAGACACTTATTCACATAGGAAATTGTGAACTGTGTATAATGGTCCCTTTTTTTTTAACCAAAAATCATATGCAAAATATCAAGAAAAACCCAACACAAAACCATGCCATTCCAACAGGTTTTCCGAATTTTTTTTAGTGCAGTTTATCAGAAGGAAGAAAAAAATGGGACTTGACAAAAGTCATCACGCTAAGGGTCTATTCACACAGCAAAATTTCTGCCTGAAATGAAAGGCCAATACACTTCTATAGGTTTTCGCACTCCTGTTGACACTTGGGAATTTCAGCTTGCGGAATTCTGCTAGCGAAATTCTGTCAACAGGAGTGCGGAAACCCATAGAAGTGTATTGGGCTTTCATTTCAGGTGGAATTCAACCGGTGGAAATTCCGCCCTTGTGAATAGACCCTAAGACACATCCTTATATAATAATTATGCCCCAAGCATAAAAAAAGGAATAATATATACCCTCTGTTAATGAAACAATACACAGTAAACAAACTGCAAAGTAACGAATGATCATTTAAACTATAGGCTCCCTTTTCGCCGATATTCTGGCTCCCGCAGTTAAACTGTACACTCATTAGATGCAAGTTATGAATCTCTTGTAATACAGCTTGTAGAGACTGTGGTGATGGAAATATGTATTAACGTCATTAACTGTCACCCATATGTGATCCCGATCCTCATATATCAAAGCTCTTTATCCTGCATTAAACACATGCGATGCCTATTCTGTAAATGTTCGGGGTTAGGACTGGTATCTCTCAGAAAAACAGCAATTTATATAACAAGAAACTACTAAAGCAGTGGTGGAATGTAAAATGTCACTTTTAAGTGTTTTCCATTTTTTTTTGTAATTTTATAAGCAGCGACTGGATGAAAGTCTGAGAGTAGAAAACTATTTCTCTTTCTAATTAGGTCTTAAAAACGTAATTCCAGGCAAAACGTGTTTAGAAGGCGCAAGATGTATACAAAGGGACTTAAAAGGATTCCTTTTTAACCCCCATATGAAGCCATGGTGTGAAGGAGCAAGGCACTTCATTTAGAAATTCTATACAGGCAGTGATGACTGCTGACCCAATTTAGTGCAGTAAGCTACTATAAGCTGAATATATCTAAGTCTATTGTTTTGCTGTTCTTTATGGGCAGGGATATCAAAGCTCAGTACTTTTGTGTGGGCATCGGAGTCTCTAACCTATCTAGGTATTAGACTGATCCCTTTTCAATCTCAATCTTTACCGGCCAATATAGAAGCATTACAGTTACAGTTGCACATAGATATAGCGGCAGACTTCCAATATCTTGGATAGGCCAAATAAAGGTAATTAAAATGGTTCATCTGACAAAAATCCTGCACATTTTTCAGAACCTCACAATTAAAATCCCATGGTCAGTAAATTAAGGGTTTACAATGTACCCTCCTAAGATACATTTGGCAAAACAAGAAACCTAGAACATCATCTAAAATACTATATCTATTGGTTGGGGAAGGCAGATAGGGGTGTCCTGATCTCTTAGTTTACTACTGGGCAGCCTTGCTCAGACACATTGGGTGGCATTAGAAGCACAAGTAAGCAAAGCATCATCACCAAGATCGGCTCTATGGGAGGTAGTCTTACTACGTAAAGCTCTGACTCTTAATAGCTCAACTTTGACAGCAAGTACAAATGTATGGCTACATGCTCTCTCACACCAAGTAATTAACCCCATTAAATATGATAGTACACCTATCGAGGTGAGCCAACACCTCTTGCCTGCTGCGGATCTTTCTTGTTGGGTCAGCAGAGACATTAATACACTTGGGGATATTAGCGAGGGAGATACACTGACCCCCTGACCTATGATGGCCCCGACATACGATAATTTCAACATGTGATGGCCTCTCAGAGGCCATTGTATGTTGAAGGCAGCATCAACATACAATGCTTTTGTATGTCGAAGCCATCGCATTAACGGCTATCCGACAGCGCAGACTGCTTCATCTGCCGCCAGATTGCCGCCAGATAGCAGTTTATGGTTTACCATGTGCTGCAGTGACAGAGTGAGGATCCCGGGGAAGCAGAGACGTCCGGAGCGTTGGGAATGCGGCAACAGCGATGGAGGGCGACATCCAGGGCAGCGGTGACGAGCGGTGATGGGTACGGAGCGGCGGGGACATGTGAGTATAACTGTCTATTCTTTCCATTGCACGGATCCCTCAACATACGATGGTTTCAACAAACAATGGTTCATTTGGAATGGATTACCAACATATGTTGAGGGACCACTGTACTTTATTACCATTTGAGGTTATTTCTAGTAAGCTCAGTATACTGTCTAAAGATTTTTTTTTAAATAAAACAAATGCATGGTATTGAGGAAAGGATACACCTTTGGGTGGATATGAGACTTACATTTTGGGCTCTAAAGGCAAGAGTGGGGGAATATCTAAGGCATATAAAACCTTACAACTTTCCTGTCCATCCATAATGATGCATTTCCAAGGAAAATGGAAGAAGGACTTGGGCATTTTAATCCCTGCGGCCTCGTGGGTTAAAGGGGTACTCCGGTGAAAAACAACTTATTTTAAAACAACTGGTGCCAAAAAGTTAAACTGATTTGTAAATTACTTCTATTAAAAAAATCTCAATCCTTCCAGTACCTGTCAGCTGCTGTATACTACATAGAAAGTTCTTTTCTTTTTGAATTTCTTTTCTGTCTGACCACATCGATTTCTCTGCTGACACCTCTGTCCATGTCAGGAACTGTCCAGAGAAAGAGAGGTATGCTATGAGGATTTGCTCCTACTCCGGACAATTCCTGACATGGACAGAGGTGTCAGCAGAGAGCACTGTGGTCAGACAGAAAATAAATTCAAAAAGAAAACAACTTTTTCTGCAGTATACAGCAGCTGATAAGTAATGGAAGATTTTTTTTTTTTTTTTATAGAAGTAATTTACAAATCTGGCAATGTAGAAGAAATGATGGCACTCACCCGAAAATGGACTTGCATGGATGACTTTTATTTCGTGCTTGTCAACCAAAGTGCATGTGCATAGCAGCGTTCAGGCAGGTAAGAGCGGGCAAGGACGCCAGGAGACCTGCACGCTGGGTCTCCCGGCGTCCTTGCCCGCTTTTACCTGCCTGAACGCTGCTATGCACATGCACTTTGGTTGACAAGCACGAAATAAAAGTCATTCATGCAAGTCCTTTTTCAGGTGAGTGCCATCATTTCTTCTACATTGCCATGTTGTAAGAATTATTTTATTTTCTGCAAGATTGAGCACCACCCTTAGGACTAGATCCTTACTTGCACCTTATTCACGGACTTATGTTCACTCCCTGTACAGCAGTGCAGGATAGTGTTTCTATTTGGATAATTTACAAATCTGTTTAACTTTCTGGCACCAGTTGATTTAAAATAAATTGTTTTCTACCGGAGTACCTCTTTAAGGTATACTCAATTCCACTTAAGGTGTCCCACTGTGTGTCCTATTTAGAGTTTACTCCCGTAAACTGATGTACCAATGGTAACTCACACCAGCCAGATTGGCAAAGATCTATCATAGGGCTACTCCCATGTGTTGGCAGTGCAGGATAGGGAATGCATCATTAATACATATATGGTGAGACTGCTTAGTGGTGTAGCAGTTGTTGGGAGAGATTCACCAGCTGTTGGCAGTATTATTAGGGGGTGAGACCAATTTCAGTTGGAGACCAGAAGTGGCCCTATTGTCGCAGCTATAGGCAAACACAATCTAAATAAATAACACACAAACAATTGTACCATTCATGTCTAATTGAACACATATAAACACCTAGGTTATTGACTTCTCCAAAAGCTATTGGCAAAAAGGGTTTCGGTTAAGGAGATGAGATTGGAGACACGAGTATCACAGGTGCTTTATTCATTAAATAAGGATGCACAAACCTGGTTACTGACAATTCTGTTCTTCTCAAGTAATATTGTAAGCAAAAACTATACTTTGATTTAAACAACTTTAAGAAGACCTCAGAAGATATATAAGAATGTAAAAGGACCTGGGTGTAAACAAACTGTCTACAAATGAGAACAATCAGGACTGTTGCTAAAGTGGGTGTTATTAAGATCACTCTAAGGGTAGGGTCACACGTGCCGTATCTTTCTGCCGCTGATTTTGCTACCGATTGACTTTAATGAGTAGGAAAATACGCAGCAAAATACGCTGTATACTTTAAAAGTACAAAAAGGGCAATCCTGTAAGAGGAGAGAGGAAAAAACAATGGTAACATTAAAACTTGCAGAAGAATCTAAAAACTGTAAATATTTTTGTTCATGAGTTTACAATAAATAAAAAAAATACTGAAAAAGAATGGTGCTGATGAAACAAAACCGAGAGCGACCACTGACATCCAGTCTCAAAACACCGGGATGTTCCACAATGCTTCTGGGAAATTATTTTGTGAAAAGAAGAGACAGTTTTTATAAACAAATGCAAAAATCTAGGTTATTCCCAAGATCTAGGTGACTTCTTGCATCTGTACACAGAGGGTTTGGCACTACATATAAAATAGAGCTATAACCCCTATAAAAATATACTATGAAATAATTCAGCTCACATTTGGTGTTATAAGGTGGAGATCCCCTTTAAAGGTCATAAATAAGTATCAGTATTCTTAATCAGTTCTAAAACATCGTGGTACCAACAGCTTAGCACCGAGGGCATTACAACTAAGCCAGCTCTGCATGGTTGGATGTAATTAGTTAATAGGAATAATAGAAGGTGTGACTAACTTCTGTTTCTAGATCATGATATGTTCTATATTTGGTTCTGTAGATAATTTAGGAAACTGGGTCACACTGTGAGTAGACTGAGCATAGAGATCAACATGCTCACATAATAACAATGTAAATCTATCTTTCTCCTCTGGACAGTCTCTGTAAAGTACATGTGCTGCCCAACTGTTCTTTGATGATTTCCCAATTGCATGGGAGCCATCGGAAAAGTTTCCCACCAGGACACATCTCATCACTACCTAGAATAAAGCATGTTTTCTTGTGAAGACCCTGTGAAGATTTCTAAGTGAGGTCTCGCATTAAATCTATACTAGTTACACAATGTCATACTCTTTTCATTGCCAGCAAAATTCTGGACTGTGTGCCTACTAATCATCAAAGGGATAGGGGACTATTAATACCAACACTATGCACTAGGATCGCTTATTAAAGCGCAATTAGCAATTCACTGACAGAGCTATTAGGAAGCTTTGGGCTAGAAGAATTAGTGCTATGCAACAGTTGTTTTCTTTATATAGAGTGTCCTTTATAATGTTCTGCTATGAAAATACATGTGACCAAGGCTAAAACTCTACAATCCAAATCATAATTTGTGAAAAGTCAATCTACAGACTTGTCCAATAAACCAGATACTGTACACCAAATTGTTGGCTTACAAAGACACCCTGCTCCCCATCTGAATTTTTCTTCAGTGTTCATTAGGGCACATATTTGATAGATAACCCATTATAGCTACAAATGGAGGATGAAATCAGACACTTTAATGCTCTGCTTTTTCAGATTGACTGCATAAAGAGCTGATGATAAATAAATTATACACAAATAAACATAAATGAGAAAAAAAATCAAGTTACTGTGGAACATACAGTAGACTGAGGGGAGGACCCCTGATGCTTGGTGAGGGCTGGCAATCTGCTCTAAATGCAAAGGGGTAAGACTTTACTGTAAGAAGAACACTGTAATGGCAAGTGGAGATTCATAGGCCATTAGAGCTCTGGGAATTCTGGGAAGGGAGGATATGCAAAGCAGCTCCATCACACAGCATTTTCAGGTAGCTTTTACTAAATGTTTAAATGTCAGTTTTCCAATAAACTACAGAGTTTTAGAAACTAACTGAATTTTTGCTAAGCCAGAGATCTCTCCATAAGGAAAAAGTATCCATGCATCTGCAGATAGCTGTTTCTGGGATTTTACCCCTTGTCAATACAGAGTAGGGTGTTCTGGCTTAGCTGTCATAGAGCTGTCGATGTAGCTCAACAGTGGTAAGATTTCTCCTTGAGGAGAACACATAGAAACATAGAATGTTTCGGCAGATAAGAACCATTTGGCCCATCTACTCAGCCCAATATTCTAAATCAGGGGTCTCAAACTCGTGGCCCTCCAGATGTTGCAAAACTTTAACTCCCAGCATTCCCGACAGCCAGTAGCTGCAGCAAATGGCTGTCTGGGTATGTCCAGGCATGCTGCGAGTTGAAGTTTTGCAACATCTGGAGGGCCGACAGTTTGAGACCCCTGTTCTAAATATGCTCGTGTGGTGGCCCAGTACAGGAGTTGCAACCCTGTACCCTTGCTGCCCTGTCAGGCAGCCTCCATACAGTGTGCCATGGCCCCCCCCCCCTACACCTATTCCATTGTCTATTCATTTGTATGCCTGTTATATAATGTATTATACCTAAAATGTGTTATAGCTTTAAGAACAGTTGACATGTGATCAACCTGTTGTCATGTGGTTGTAACCCAGTGTTGTCATGTGGTTGTAATCAGTGACCATGTGACCTAAGGGTGACCTATGGAACCCCTCTCCTAGTCTCCCCCATATAAGCCCTGGGTCGAGCTAGCTTGCTCTCTTAGCTCTTGGAGCTCTGCTCTCTTCCTGCTTAGCTGAGTTGTAGGGAGGTCAAGTCCTAGGTGTGCGTCAGAAGTCCAGAGGAGGCCTAAAGTCAGTCAATCAGCCACGGATTCTCAAGTCCATTGCCCCACAGGTCAAGTCAAAGCCTGGTAAGCTACAGAAGGGGTGAAGTCAGTCATAGTCTGTCATAGTCAAGTCAGTCCAAGTCATCCTGTCTCAAGTCAGTGTGGCCTGCATCCACATTGTCCAAGTCCACTATAAGTCCAAGCAAGCCCTAAGGTCTCTGAAGTCACTGGCCACCTCTGTGGGCCTAGCAAAGCTGTATAGACTTGTTACGTCTGTCTGACTCAATAAAGCTGCAGTTGTTCCGTAACTTGACGTCTGAGTCATTATTTGCCCCTGTGCCTAGCCCTGAATCCAGCGTTATTCCTTCGGGTGGTGTAGAGGATAAACCGCGCCCTGGCGTCACAAACAAAAGGGGTTAATGCCATCTTTCCCTAGGGTAATTCCATCTGCCCTCATCCCACCCTCACCATAACTTTGCAATCAATCTCCGTTAGTTTCTAGAATACTAGGGAAAGCTACCTGAAAAGGAATGCTTTTACATATTCTTGTGTGTGTGTGTGTCTGTGTATATATATATATATATATATATATATATATCAGGGATGCGGCCGGGACATGCAGTTCCGGGTGCCGGGCAGGTGAATTCGTCAGGCAGTTAGTCCTGCTTTGGGCAAGCCGCGCTAAATGCCGGAAGAGTTCACATAGGACGGGGAAAGACTGTCTTGCCCCTTCACTAAGCTGCTATATATCGCAGCTGTATGCTGCAGGCAGCCTATAGCGAGAATTCCTGGTAGAGGTGTTTACGATGAGTGATGTCATCGCACATGCAGCGCAGGATGACGGGACGCTGATGTCCTATGTGGCGCGTTCGATGACGTCACTCACTGCGCTCACCTCCTCCAGGAAGTCCCTGAAGAACAGGGAGATGTAAGTAGCAGTGAGTTACTTACTCAAACTTGGCTACTTACTATATAAGGGAGGACCTGCCTACCACTAGGGGCTAACCTATCTGCTTAGGGCAGTGCTTCCCAACCATGGTGCCTCGAGCTGTTGCAAAACTACAACTCCCAGCATGCCCGGACAGCCGAAGGCTGGGAGCCCTACCTGCTGGGGGTCATATCTATCTGAAGGCCTTTCTACCTACTGGGAAGTCCCACCTAATCATCAGCTAGGGCTTTCCAGTAGGTAGACAGGCCCCCAGAGTGATATGACCCCCATCAGTGATGGGAGTCATATCTATCTGGGGGCCTGTCTACATGAGCCCTACCTGATGTGGGTCATATCTGTCTGGGGACCCGTGTACCTACTGGGGAGCCCTACCTGATGGGGGTCATATCTGTCTGGGGGCCTGTGTACCTACTGGGGAGCCCTACCTGATGGGGGTCATATCTGTCTGGGGGCCTGTGTACCTACTGGGGAGCCCTACCTGATGGAGGACATATCTATCTATGTGGGGGTCTGACTACCTATTGTGGAGCCCTACATGATGGAGGTCATATCTATCTGGGTGCCTTTCTACCTACTGAAGAGCCCTATCTGATGGGGGTCATATGTATCTGCGGACCTGTCTACATATGGGGAAGCTCTACCTATTGGGGACATATCTTTCTGGGGCTCTGTCTGCCTACTGAGGGAGCCCACCCTTCCTACCAACTGGGGGGACATATCTATCTGGGGCATTATTTACTCACTAGGGGAGCCCTACCTGCCTACCTACCTGATGAGGGGAAGTACCTACCTGATAAAGTGACACACCTTCCTGAATGGGGGACTACCTATTTAATGGGGTGGACTTACTTATCAGGGGCCCTAGTCACCTAATGGGGTGACATACTGGTCTGCCTATTAAGTTTCTATTAATAAAGACCTTATTTACATACTATTTTGTGTGAAATTATTTTATGTTCCAGGACAAAGAGATTGCGCTCCGTTTTAGTCCCTTGGACAAGTCGTTTTTTTTCCAATTTCCACACCCCTCTGTATATATATGTTTGCAAGGATGAGAATTTCCAGGGTACTGTAATTCTCTAATGTGTTATAAGAATCCCTGAGAGCTAAATATTTTCTAAAGCATGATGCTGTACAAAGGAATTTAGGTGCACTTCAGAGGAAGACATGGTATGAGAACGAGATGAGGTGGTCATGGCAGAGTAACTGTAGGTCATGTTTCCCTGTATCTTAGCAGTTAATGTTTTTAACAAAGTCATCTGTTTTTCTCTAATATTTTATTTATTATTTTCACAAGAAAAAAAAAAAAGTTTCATTATTTCAGAATTGAGCATTTTATCTGCAAGGGTTTGTTTATAGAGGTGATGGATGGGACCTCCTCATCAAACCAATACAAGATGAAGTATTTAGGGAAGACCTAGTATCTCTTTTGTTCTCTTCCACCTTGGCCTGGTTTCTCAAGCACATGTGAGCTGAATAATGATATCTTTTTACACTGACTTGAAGCAAATAAGAAAAAAAAAATCAACTTAAAAAGGAATTCGCTTCCTGGCATCTCATTTCATCCCTGAGCACAGATGGAAGGAAAGTAGAATTGAGATACAGTTAAAAAAATAAAAAGTTCCCTCTGGTGGTGCCAGCCACCCGGAAAGGCTTATGTCTTCCTCTGGCAGACAGGAGGAGGGGCTCAATTCATATATTTAACAGCTTGTACATAATGTGCCAAAGCAAAATTATCAGAGGTTTTATTAGACAGTTACATGACTCTTCGGCCAGAAAACAACACTGCACGTGGCTATCACGCTCTACTCAAGTTCTACTTTGTTTATGAGCCAAAGGCCAAGTAATGGAACACTCCTGAGAGTTATTCCTGGCAAAACAGTGTCATAATGCTGCAATCCTGCGGTGGCTTTAGACAGGACAACATTTAACCCTGTATTCAAACATTACAGAAAATCCTGACAGTAAAAAAGATTAAATGGCAATTCTTGCAAGCAAATAAATTGGCCTTGCTGTGGTCTCAATGGGCATTGCCAGCAGGCATTCAATTCCTCAATCCCACAAAAAGTTTAAAGAGGAAACGGTAGCCATTACTTCTAAAGAGATTGCCATTTAGACTTCTAAAAGGATAAATCTAAATAATAATACATTGAAACTTTGTTGCTTCTATATCGATATCCTGATTGATTGCAATCAGGATATTGCAGATTGCAGATTGGTGCCAAGCAAGTGACCATCAATAGAAAAATCTACAGAGACTGCCATTTCTTATTAAAAGATCTTAAAATATTTGGCCAGTGCTGGAAAAAAAAGGGGGTCAGACACAGCACCACCCCTCTCAAAAGGCTGTGTCTGGTATTGTATCTTAGCCTTTTACACTGAAATGGTGTTAATAGAGCTATTAAAGGGGTTTTCCAGGAACAGAAAAACAGAGTATAAATCTTCCATTAACAGCACTACACCTGTCCTTAGCTTGTGTGCGGTATTACAACTTAGCTCCATTTACCTTAATGGAACTGAGCTGCAATACCACCCACAACCTGAAGACAGTAGTGGTGCCGTTTTTTGAAGAAATCCGCTCTGGCTTAACATTCCTGGATAACCCATTTAAGCAAAGCTTTGTAAACTGCCTTGAATATAAAAAAAAAAGAAAAATATATAATATTAAAGGGGTTATCCAGGAAAAAACTTTTTTATATATATCAACTGGCTCCAGAAAGTTAAACAGATTTGTAAATTACTTCTATAATTTTTTTTTAATCCTTTCAGTACTTATGCTTCTGAAGTTAAGGTTGTTCTTTTCTGTCTAAATCCTCTCTGATGACACCTGTCCCGGGAAACGCCCAGTTTGGAAGCAAATCCCCATAGCAAACCTCTTCTAAACTGGGCGTTTCCCGAGACAGGCGTCATCAGAGAGCACTTAGACTGAAAAGAACAACCTAAACTTCAGAAACTCATAAGTACTGAAAGGATTAGGATTTTTAATAGAAGTAATTTACAAATCTGTTTAACTTTCTGGAGCCAGTTGATATATATAAAAAAGTTTTTTCCTGGAATACCCCTTTAAGGTGTATTCAGGTACTTAAAAGGATGTATATGTTTCCATTGTTATAGATTGCAAATAAATCCACCAAGCAGTCTGATTCTCCATTTACAGGTTGGTCTTTCCCATTTTACTTTTCTTTTATTGATGTCAGGTTATCAAGACCAGAATACATAAAAAACTGCTTATATATATATATATATATATATATATATATATATATATATATATATATATATAAACAAACTATACTTTATTACCATACTTATTAGTCCCATAAGGGGAGTACAAATTTAAATGTCTAATAGTTTGCACTATACAAAAAACTGACAGGCATCCTATTATGTACAAATATGGCAAACTTGGGCTCTGGCTGCCTTGGAAACTCCTCATCACCCCAAAATCTGGTCATGGGCCGACAGGATAGGGAGACCTTTTCCTGTCAATCAAGGTTACATCAAGGCGGTCTGTTTGCTGGGCTTTTTACCCAGACCAATCATAAGGGGCTGAATAAAGCCTGTTACCTAAAGGGTCTGGGAAGAAATGGATGCAAGACACTAATGAAAGGAACAAGGGATCTGGGCTAATAAAAATTCATCCGGCTAAAACCTTATTTGATGCAACAGTAGATGTTGTTAGCAAACATGTTGCATATTTTATAGCTGTTTAATAAAGGAACATGAAAAATAAGTAAGGATATTCTAGCAATTTCACCAATAATAAGCCTGGATGTAATACAAACCCATGTTCAGTGACATTGATTTGTGCTTCCTATTAGTAAGGTTACTTTTCTGTCCATTAAACGCTAAGAACTGAACAAACAACAATTAAAACACTGTCCCATACCGAGTAGAGGAGATGCACTGGATACATTATATGTAATTATCAGCAACTGTAATGACTCTGCTGGCTCTCAGTGATATAAAATCGATTTAACTGTATGAAAAAAACGGCTTTCAAAAAGTCACTCATTTAGAAATCCATCTGCATTGTGTAGCCAGTCCGGGATATTGCAGTGACTTGAATCATCTAAAATGTTCAATGGCTCAACATAATTTAAACCGCATAAAAGGACATTTAATCAAAGCTAAATGAATTCTTGAAGAAGCGCTTCAACAGGCACCAAGGCTGTGGATTACGAGGTTACTTGGGCCGTGCTCACTGACTGCCAGTATATTTCTAGGAATCCTGAATGTCTGGCATTACAGAATGATGAAGGGCTGTGGAGATAAACCTGGAATTAGCAGTCCTTGCACGCACACAACAGAACCAACAAGTCTGATCCTTTCACTATCAAGGCTGTGGGTTGGTGGCATTCCAAGCACACTGTTTCACACATCACTAAAGTTTATGTCCGGCAACTACACAGAGCATGTCTGTTCGGGAATGTGTATCCTTAAGTCATATATTCCATTTTCCAAATGGGCTATGCATCTGTATCCTCTTGCTGTGAGGTAAAGAAACATTTATAGCTGTTGGGAGCTAGCGGGGTATGCTAAATGTATTATCTGTAGCTGGAAGGGAGGAAGACAGGGTTTAACAGAAGGCACTTCACATAATACAGCTTTACTAGTAAATCTAGATGCTATGTTGAATAACTTCAAGGCTTTACAGTCTTAAATTCAATTTACATCCACACAATATTCCACAAACTTATGGCTAGCTTTCATTGTGTTGGATCTCAACATCCCCAGGTTCTCTCTGCTAGGTCAGTGGCTGCAGAGAGTATGATCTGCTGGGAGAGTATGGCTTATATCATACAAATCTGCTGCAATGTCTGTCTACAACAATGTGGGTTCTATGAGATCACATGTAATTTTTCAGCAACAGTGCATTTCAGCCTCAATGGTTCATACTTTAAGACCCAAACTTAGGAAATAGGGCAATAAGGTTTAGGTAGGAGAGAGGCCAATATATATACGGTATTTGCCTCCTTAAAGGGTTACTCCCCTGGAAAACATTTTTTTTTTTTTTAAATCAACTGGTGCCAGAAAGCTAAACAGATTTGTAAATTACTTCTATAAAAAAAATCGTAACCCTTCCAGAACTAGTCAGCTGCTGTATGTTACACAGGAAGTTTTTTTCTTTTTGAATTTCCTTTCTGTCTGATCACAGTGCTGACACCTTTGTCCATTTTAGGTACTGTCCGGAGCAGAATAGGTTTGATATAGGGATTTGCTTCTACTCTGCACAGTTCCTAAAATGGACAGAGGTGTCAGCAGAGAGCACTGTAGTCAGAGAGAAAGGAAATTCAAAAAGAAAAGACCTTCCTCTAGAACATACAGCAGGTGATAAGTACTGGAAGGATTAAGATTTTTAAATAGAAGTAATTTACAAATCTTTATAACTTTCTGGCCCCAGTTGATTTAAAAAAAAAAAAATGTTTTCCAGTGGAGTACCCCTTTAAACTTTTGTAGGTTGCTAAGTGAAAACTGGCACACTCTTTGATTCAGAGATAGTAGTGCATCTGAGGCAACCTAAATATAAAGGGTCTGTTTAAGAGTCCCCTTTAACAAACCCCTACACCGAGCAGTGGATTAATATAGAGTCCTTCAGAGCAATAGGTAAACACACTGAGCAGGAAGGAAACAGATCATCAGTGGATTATAGGCGGAAAGCAGATGTAGAGTAGATTACAATGTGCACAATAATATTCATAACACAGAAGTGCCAGAGGGACGAACTGTGTGTAAATTCACTTATGCCTTATAGGTGCAGATTTATATGTGTGATGGGCCGCAGCAGGAAAATCTGTATCCTACTGAAGGAAAAATAGAATTATCATATATTGACATCTGTAGACAAGGGATTTTACAGTGTTTGGACATCCTGGATACAAATAGCATCTGAACATAGAGGAAAGGAAATTAAGAGAATTCATCTTTATAGCCTGGCAAACAAAATACAGATGCTGTATCTGCTGCTTTACTTACATTGATCTGTATTCAGTACTATTCCAGAGTAACACTATTTTTAATATATACTTTTCCCTGGCTATTTTGTAAAATAAATCAACACGTGATACTTACCTTCCCCATTCCCCCACTCCATCGACGTCTAGCTATACTTGCCACAATTAGGATTTCAAGATTCCTATGGGGTTCCCCAAACTGTCCTGACCCTAGGTTATGTCTGCCCAAAGACCTGGTCTAATACTGACAACCAATCAAATCCCTTTACCTGAAATTTTTTTTTTTTTGTCAACACCTCCTTTAAAAAACAAATCCCAAAAAGATGTTAGAACTGTTAGGTGTAAAACATGGGTCATACTGATACAAGATCTGTACTTCTCAAGGAAATCTGTCATTTTCTGTCATAAGTAAACTAATGACTGTGTGAGCCCCAAAGCGCTATTACCTATATTTTAGTGTATATTAGGCAGTTATCCTGTATTTATAGCAAATAAAGTAATCTGAGGGAAATTAACTATTCTATCGACAAGTAACAAGGTTGATTAGTAAACTCCAACAAACAACCTCCAGAAGATAAAAGACTGCATGTAGCTTTATTCCAACATTTGAGGCACAATAGACAACAGTAATTATATTTTCATGGCCAGAATGGAGAACAATACTTATGAAACGTCAACGTTGATCTTTAGAACACCATGCTTTGAGAAGGCTCCAAGGCTGAATGTCTCATTGGGCAAATGCAGAAACCATCTATAGGTATGTATCTTCACTCAAGGCCATGTGAAGAGGGCAAGTGATAATAAATCTCTCTATAACACTTAGCAACTTTGCAAATAGTTTACTTAGCTTGTGTAGACAATGCGTTACATTACATGCTCTACATGAGTCACCTTTAAAGCTCCATTCAATCCTTCTGGCTTTCACTTCTGTATATTAGAAGATCTAGGTAGGGGTTTATCTTTACATAGACTTAAATTACTCATCACTTCTCTGTGTTACAATTTGGGATATGCAAGCCAGGCTACTTAAAAAAATAGAAGAGAAGATAATTTGTAAATTAGATTAGGTAGGAAGTTAACCCCTTAAGGATGCAGCAAGATTTGCCCTTAAAGGAGTACTCCTCCCCTAGACATAAAGGATAGGGGATAACATGTCTGATCGCTTCCGGGTGACAGGAAAGCACCACGATCACGCCCCCTCCATTCATGTCTATGACATCACACGCTCCCTCCCATAGATATGAATGGAGTGGGCATGGCGTCACAAACACGGAAGCCCTTGGCTCCCATGTTTAGGAATGCCACAGCGCCGGCCCGGAGATTGCGGGGGGTCCCAGTGACCCCCCTGCGATCAGACATGTTATCCCCTCTCCTTTGGATAGGGGATAACATGTCTACTGTAGGGGCGGAGTACCCCTTTAAAAACAAAGGACATTTTAATTTTTTGCCTTTTTGTTTTTCCATATCACCTTCTAAGAAACATAACTCTTATATTTTTTTTTTATCCGCAAAGCCATATGAGGGTGTGTTTTTTTTGCAAAACCCATTGTACTTTGTTATGGCTCATTTAATTTTACTGTAAAATGTACGGCCCAACCAAAAATTATTATTTTGTTTTTATGGCCGAATATCTGCAATTTTGGACTTTTTTTTTTTTAAATTTAAGCTGTTTACCGTACGAGATCATTGACATTATATTTTAATAGTTCAGACATTTCCGCACACAGCCATACTAAATATGTTGATCTGTTTTTTTTTTTTTTTTACTTGGAAATTTTTTTTAAAAGCGGGAATATTTTTTTATGCTTTTTTAAAATTATTTGCAATCTTTTCATTGCTTTTACATGCATAGCACTAATCAGTACTATCTGCAATTTCCTAGAAGGCAGACCAGAGAAGAAGATTGCAGCAGTGAAGCTCCAGTAGCCATCTTGATTCATCAGACCCCGGTAATTGATCATGGCATCTGAAGGGTTAATGGTGGGCAGCAGCCATTATCAGCGAGTACCCGGCTGCTGACAGCCAGCATTTATTTTAGTCCATTACAAGAATGTTCAACATGGGAATTAAAAAAGAGGAAACTGTGCAACCTCCACACATGTAAAGCTTGCAAAGTGTCCTGTTTTTATGCACCTGTTTATAGAATATTTTAATGGACTGAAATAAATGCTGGCTTTAAAGGAGTACTCTGGTGCAGAGTATTCCTGCTCCGTTCTGCCTGGGCTGCAAAAAAAATGAAAATGAACCATCTCTCACCTTCCTGGGTTCCCGCGGAGCACCACTACAGCTGATCGGTCCTCCGGTCCATCTTCTTCATACTACCGTGTGTAACGAAGCGTCACATGGCGCTCAGCCTATCCCCGGCAGACGCGATGTTCTGCCTCGGCCGGCGATAGGCTGAGCGCCATGTGACGCTTCGTTCACACGGAAGTATGAAGAGGATGGACCGGAGGACCGATCAGCTGTAGTGGCGCTCCGCGGGAACCCAAGAAGGTGAGAGATGGTTCATTTTCATGTTTTTTTGCAGCCCGGGCAGGACGGAGCAGGAATACTCTGCACTAGAGTACTCCTTTAAAATGATTTCTAGGCAGTATATAACTCACTTTCCTGGATTGCTCTGTTGAGAGCTACTGCACGTAAAGCTGCTCTGTGCTGCTGGATCCTGCTTCTCAACAAGGGGTGATCTGATACTCTCCATTATTTTTCCTTTTCTCTGTTGCTGTGGTACCACAAGTAGTAACATGCCTTGGGCTGCATTCACACTACGTTTGCTGCCTACGGCTGCTGCATCCGGCTGGAAAATTTTTAAAACCGTGAGCTCCTATATCCAAGCCGGACTGGCGCCGAAACCCATTCACTTTAATGAGCCGACCTGAGTCAGTGACTCTGGTCGGCTCATTAAAGTGAATGAGAAGCTGCGCGGGTCCGGCTGAGATATGGGGCCGCTGGTTTTGAAATTTCCCAGACAGACGCAGCAGCTGTAGGCAGCATACATAGTGTGAATGCAGCCTTAGACACTGTTGTCACACCCTATCGTTCACTCTGGAAACAGCTCAAGTCCATATTGTCTTTACAAGGCAGACTATCAACTCACTGAGGGATCAGTTACATGAAATGACAGGTACACTTTAGGCACTGCATCCACTCATAGCATGATGGAAATAATAACTGAATAGTTACAGATTACAAATCACAGTCTGAAGATGTGCATGTATCTTGAGGCAGAACCAGTCCTGTCTGAAGCAAAGACAATCCTTCCTGTGACATGGGACACACTCCTGTTCTTAAGTCCTATCCCAAATGTTCCTAGTAACTTGAAGATTGTCAAATATGGCAATTTTTACAGCAATGATCCCACAAGTTAGAAACTAAAGACAGAAAATAAACAGCCCAATAAAAATAAATGATGGCATTAATTAAAAGTACCCATGGTTGAAAAAAAATCAATTGCCAAATATGTAGGACATCTAAATACAGAGAGACTGAAGTTTTTTTGGCATAAGTGCAAGGCTACACAAACTTAGTGGCAACAGGGAGAAAAGAATGTACACTGGGGAAAAGTCCAAAGACATTCTAAAATGTCCCTGTCATTTAAATATAAACAAACTTTTGACATGTCACAGACATGTCAAACATTTTAATCGGTCAGGGACTCAGTACTGAGACCTCTCTTGATCATAACAATTAGTGGGGGAAAGAGTACAGTTATACGCTTCACTTCTCATTGCAATCTCTGTCCAGTCACTGGACGGGCCCCATATACCGTCTAGTACAACTGGACAGAGATCGCAGCAAGCAGGGGAGTGAAGCACATACCATGCTCTCTTTTTTTTTAACTGATTAAAATTATTATTATTATTATTATTTTTTTTTTTATGACAGGGACACTTTGAGATCAAAGGCCTTAGTTCTTTTTGTGTATTCAAAATATATCAGGTGTGATCACAAAGTTTAACCAGGAAAGGGAGACAGGCCCTGACAGACACATTTTGGTAGCATCATAAGATTATGCAATGCCATTGTGTACTCTTGTTTGGAGTTGTCCTTCTGCAGGGAACCTGAAAATGTATTGTCAGAGATGCATAGATACACCCTGAACAGGCAGATCCTGTCTGCATGGCACCTCACAGAAAATACAAAGAAGGGAAACATGGCAGTGACTGGATGTTCAGGAAACGCAAAGAAGAGGACCACAGCAGTGACTGGATGTTTAAAGGGGTACTCCGGTGCTTACACATCTTATCCCCTATCCAAAGGATTCGGGATAAGATGCCTGATCGCGGGAGTCCCGCAGCTGGGGACGCCCGGGATCATGCACGCGGCACCCCGATTGTAATCAGTCCCCGGAGAGTGTTCGCTCCGGGTCTGATTACGGTCGACCGCAGGGTCGGCGGCATGTGACGTCACGCCTTCGCCCCCATGTGACGTTACGCTCCGCCCCTCAATGCAAGCCGACGGAAGGGGGCACCGGAGTACCCCTTTAATAAACTGTCAGCAGAAGGAAAGCGGGCAGATTAGTACGCTCCTTTGTTGTGTTCCCTGCACACCCAGCAACATATACAAAATGCTTTCAGCCCAAACAAACTCTTTAATCTTTGCCCTAGACCACTAGAGATTTTGACAGTAACCTTTTTTTCTACCCTAGATCACCAAGTATTCTGACAGTGACCCCTATTACTGCCCTAGATTACAGGGGTTGCAGACAGAAACCTTTTCTCTGCCTAAGAAGCCAAAATGTTATAAACCTTAATTACAGTACCTTCAATAAATAAGGATTATTATGCAGTGCTACACCAGGGGTTCTTAACCAGGGGTACGCCAAGGGTTATGTTTGGGTACGGCAATTAGCTGACAAATACCGTCCATGCATTGGCCAATATTTGTCAGCCCAGTGGCTGCCGGGCCTGACGTGTGACCCTCCAAATCCCACCGAATGGGATAGACACAGGCCTGGTAAGTATATTAAACTAAGTGTAACACCGCAGTATTGGAGGGTGTCATTGTATGTATCTCATATATTGGCCCAGGGAATTGGAGGGGGGAATAATGGCATACAGGGATTAATTTGGAGAAGGGGGGGGGGGGGGGGGGAATCATTCCACCCCCCCGGGGGCCTCCATCTTAATCCCCTTGTGGCTTTTATTCTCCCCTCCCTCTGATTCCTTTTTGCCATTATCCGAATTTGGCAAAAGGGAATCAGAAAGAGGGGGGAATAATGGCACAAGGGGATAAGAGATAGGGGGCACAAGGGAATTAAGTCACACATTAGTATCGCATTAGAAAGGTAATCACATGCCATTATGAAATTAAGTACTTTCATGACTTATTTTGTCCGTGGATACCGCTCCCATGTAATTTCCGCATGAACTTACACGCGAGGGGAACCCGCAGACATAATTTCACCCTTTGGGGGTAGAGTCGCAAAAAAGATTGAGAACCATTGTGCTACACAGCAAAATGTATATGCCGTTTGTTTTGGATTTCCCAGTTTAGAGGAAATAGTGCTCAGGTTCCACTGTCCCACACACTTGCTATAAAGGCTTAGAGGGAACATTGGTCCTTGCATTTTTAGGCAGGGGTTGGAAATTAGGAAAAAACAAAACAAAAAACAAAAACAAAAAAAACGACTTATCCAAGGGACTAATACAGAGCACAATCTACTTTTCCCTCATGACAATCCATTTGTCCTGGTACACAAAATCATTTTACCCAAAATAGTAAGTAAATAAGGTCTTTATTAGTTTATTTAGTTTTTGCACTTCCGTTTTTTCCTCCTCACTTTTAAAAGCCATACTTTTTCCAACCACAGAGCCACATGAAGGCATGTTTTTTGCTGGACCAATTGTACTTTGTAATGACACCTTTCATTTTTCCATAACATATGCTCGCTCCGAAACACAAAAAAAAATATATATATATATATTTGTGATGTGAAATTGAGGAAAAAAAAGCAATTTTGCAAATTTGGATTTTTAATTTTTTACGCCATTTACCTTGTGGTCAAACTAACAAGTTATTTTGATACTTTAGCTCATCCTAATTACAGCAATACCAAATGTGTTTGCTTCCTGTCATGTTTCACTAATTGAAAAAAAATTCTAAACTTTTTAGAATTTTTTTTTAATTGCCATTTTCTGACCCCATAACATTTTTATTTCGACATAAACTGGGCGGTATGAGGGCTCATTTTTTACGCCATTATCTGCTGTTTGTATCAGTATGATTTTGGTATTGATTGGGCTTTTTGATCGCTTTTTACTTCATTTTTTATGCTATAAAAAAAAAAAAAGCCATTCCGTGGTTTGATACTTTTTAACGTTAACGCCATTGACCGTATGGAATATTTAATGATATATTTTAATAGTTCAGACAATTATGCATGCACAAATACCAAATATGTTTATTTTGATCGTTTTATAAATAAAAAATGGGAAAAGGGGGGCGATGAACTTCTAATATGGTGTGTTTTTTAAATATTTGGTTGGTTGTCGATCCACCCCACTAGGGATGGTTAGAAGAACCCTTTAGACTGCCGCTGTCAAAGCTGACAGCAGTGATCTAAAAGGGTTAATAGTTGGCTGCAGCGATCGCCACATGCCGGTGTGAGGTGGTTTTTTGCGCCCCCGTAGATCCATGCGTCCGCTCCTCCCCCAGCTCTCCGAACATTTCCGAAGCTAGAACTGGGGGAGGGCAGAGCAAGGGGAGAGAGAAGGTCCACGCCCTCTCCCTCATCTCCCTGAGCTCGGCTGGACGCAGTTCTCTGCGGCCCGCCCCCTCCCTGAGGACGTAAATCTCCACAGCAGGTCCCCTCCCTGAGGACATAGAGCTCCACGGCAGGTCCCCTCCGTCATCTCCCCGAGCTGAGGACGTAGAGCAGTGCTCCCAATGAGCTCTATGTGTAAAGGGGGACATACTGTACGGGCTAAATGTCCCCCTTTAGCCCATACAGCATGTCCCCTTTTAGCCTGTACAGTAGGTCCCCCTTTACACATAGAGCTCAGTATGTCCCCCTTTAGCTTGTGCAGTCTTTAGCCCGTACAGTATGTCCTCCTTTGTCCCCCTTTAGCCTGTAGCCCGTGCAGTATGTCCCCCTTTGAGGGGACCTGCCGTGGAGATCTGCTGGGGGAGATGAGGGAGGGGACCTGCCGTGGAGATCTGCTGGGGGAGATGAGGGAGGGGACCTGCCGTGGAGATCTGCTGGGTGAGATGAGGGAGGGGACCTGCCGTGGAGATCTGCTGGGGGAGATGAGGGAGGGGACCTGCCGTGGAGATCTGCTGGGGGAGATGAGGGAGGGGACCTGCCGTAGAGATTTACGTCCTCAGCTCGGGGAGATGAGGGAGGGACCTGCCATGGAGATTTACGTCCTCAGCTCGGGGAGATGAGGGAGGGGACCTGCCGTGGAGATCTATGTCCTCATTGAGGGGGCGTGCCGTAGAGATCTGCGTCCAGCAGCCGAGCTCAGGGAGGGGAGATGAGGGAGGGGGCGTGAACTTTCTCCTTCCCCTTGCTCTGCCCTCCCCCAGTTCTAGCTTCGGAAATGTTCGGAGAGCTGGGGGAGGAGCGGACGCATGGATCTACGGGGGCGCAAAAAAACACCTCACACCGGCTATTAGCAGCGGCCCTCAGCTCCAGGAATCAGCTGGGGGCCGCCAGGTGTGGAGCGGTTCGGAACCTGCTCCATACACCCTGAGCGCTGCCATATTAGAATTAGAGGTCCAAGTGATAGGATTTCCACATTCCTGTTAGGGCAGGGTTATAGTCTGGAATTTTTCTAGCTGGAGACCTCAAGAGCGGCCTACACCAAATCAGCCGGAGATAGGACCACACGGACAACGGCAATGTATTTCACTGAAAGAGTTAGCAGGATCATTTTTCGGCAGCCGACTGTCATTCACAGCAAGCGAAATTCCGCTCAGAAATTCTGTAGTGTGATCCTAGCCTAAATAAAGCAGTTATCTGCTGAGTTAATACTCTCCACAATTCTGAGGTTCAGCCTGTGCACCCCAATGGTCAGGGACAAAGTGAGTAGCAGTGTAGCCAACATTCTGATGCTGGACATTGTCCGGAGGTACATGGACTAGAAGAGGAGCCTGAGGGTAATGAGGAAATGTATGTAAGTTTAGTCTGAAATTAGGGAGGGGGGTCTTCATAAATGTAAAGGTCGGGGTTCTGAAACTATTTGTGCTGCCATAAAGTCTTTCAAACTTTGCAGTCTGGACAAGTCTGACAGCCAAGTGTCTTCAATCCTTGTTAATAGGATGTGTCATTACCCAGGATAATACTGTCAGCAATATTGGAACAGTATCACAGAGTATAGGGACAGTGCCCTTGGACAAAAGGAAGCATAGTAGCCAGTTGTCAATTTATATACACGAGCAAAGAAGGGTAAGCTGTTCAACCAAAAATAAACCTGCTAATACAGAGAGGTAGTGTTGACTTTAGACATACAGGGTAATATGGCAGCAGGAAAGGAGGGCCTCGTATTTGAGGAACAGCCCAGGGCCCACAGTTTACCACCTCCACATCATGAACCTGCACACGGCCTGAACTTTAATGAGGAGCAGAGAGAGGAAAGTTTCCAGCATATTAGATACAATAAAAAAGGAAAACCTTCATTGTATCATATAAAGGCACCAGTGACTGGGTTAGACATGCTAACACATTTCTGATCCATTTGAACCCTTAGTCATGACACTTATACCCAATGCTGTGGCATCTTAAATGTTAAACATTAGTTGCCAGTTAGCTCAGTGGGTTGATCGGGACTGTGGCGCAATCACAGAACCCTGATCAGCTGATAAAACAGGCAGAGGATCCCTATCTTCCTCTGTTGTTGTTCGGTTTGAAAATTATAAAAAATATCAAAATTATGACCTGGTGAATTGTAGACAAAGCCCATCAATACAATTCACATCTGAGTCCGACTATTTCTTCAGAAATCAACAAGTTCTTTTTATGACAGAATGACATTAATGCTTGAGGATGTAGTTTTGCAATATACAAATAATACACAGGTATTATAAAAGTATGCAGATTTGTTGGTTATAAGGTTATAAACATAAATGAGTAATAACCACAATTATATATGCAAATGAATATCAATTAGATATATTAGTAAACATTACAAGCTTGTTAATTGACTACTTATAGAAGAACAATAAATGTGAGTAGTAAGTAACTTGTTAAAACAAAAGCTACTAGGTTAGGAATATTATATAGGTAAAAGGTTACATATCACTGTGTCCAGATGATATCAAGATGGGAAATATCTAAATCATAGACATATAAATATGGAATGCTAAATACACTCCCTGCCCCCTTCTAACCAACTACACATCACATGATTCCATGAATGGGCAAATCCATCTAAGGATATAAACAAGGAAGAACTATGATATACTTTCACTCCATGCTGGACTATTTTCTAAACATGACTTTGGTAAGATTATTAAGACAATTAAATAGCAATGATATATGATCTTGCTAGACTATATTTTAGGAGGAAGAACTTGAAACAAGTTCCCTGTGTGGGAAATATACTTATAACACTTAGTTTGGAGAGTAGGAATTCTATCAATATCTAAGCAATTATTTAAAGGGTTATTCCAGGAAAAAACTTTTTTTTATATATCAACTGGCTCCAGAAAGTTAAACAGATTTGTAAATTACTTCTATAAAAAAATCTTAATCCTTTCAGTACTTATGAGCTTCTGAAGTTAAGGTTTTTCTTTTCTGTCTAAATCCTCTCTGATGACACCTGTCTCGGGAAACGCCCAGTTTAGAAACAAATCCCCATAGCAAACCTCTTCTAAACTAGGCGTTTCCCTAGACAGGTGTCATCAGAGAGGATTTAGACAGAAAAAACAACCTTAACTTCAGAAGCTCATAAGTACTGAAAGGATTAAGATTTTTGAATAGAAGTAATTTACAAATCTGTTTAACTTTCTGGAGCCAGTTGATTTATATATATATATATATATATATATATATATATATATATATATATATAACGTTTTTTCCTGGAATACCCCTTTAATGTTTTGAAAGATTATGAGTCTTGATTCTTCTGAAGGTAGAATGAAGTCTCACAATATCCTAAAACTATAATCTCAATATGGAGATAATTAATTATTTTAATTAATTAATTTACTCACCAATCCAAATGGTATAATTCCATCCACATTATCCAAATTAGTCTTAATTAAATGGAATACCATTTTTGTGTCTCTTACCAAGTCTATGTAAGAACCTTGCTTCGGCTCTTAGGAACGCTGAACGGCCCATCTCATCGTCATGGATAGCCATTGTCAGTCCGGCTTGCTGGAATCTCACATGGCTTTTCCACCTTGTTGGACCTCTTTCCTTTGTGTGGGAGAGAGTTCTTTGTCTTTCTTTTTCCCTTGTCTCTCTTCCTTTGTGTCTTTGTGTGTTCTACAGTCCACCAACATCTAGTTTACAAGACTTTTTAATTAGTTAGACACACCTCCCTAAATTGGAATTCCCCAATGAATGTAGGATGGGCGTGTACATATGGTAATGACTATAACATCACTATATTACCCAGAAAGCATTGAGCATATCACCCATAATGCCTTTCTTTTCGGTGTAATGTCAACTATCCATACGCTAGGAGGTGCTATTGCATAAACAATTAGCATCATTACCATTAAGGGTTAACTGTCAATAACTGGTCCTAAACCCACATTCAACAATTGAAGCATGGAGCCATAATTAAAAATTCAGGGATAATTTTTTCATATATAAGTAATCAAAACTTGGATTCTCATAGACATACAAATTTATTGGAGAGATAAGAATACCATGGAGGACTCTTTTACACAGACGTGTGAATATCTCTCTTTGTCTAGTCAAATGGGTAATTAATTGTCAGTCAGAATAACATTCACAAGACTGGCTAACTAGCCTTGTACACTGAAGGTTCATTATCGAAATCTATACTTGAGACCTTCCCACCAGGTCTTAGGAATGCAAACACTGAGCAATGTTCCCTGTGAGAATCATATGTAAGATAATAGACATATATAATGTCCTTTACAATACTAACAGTATATGACAACATAATATGTCCTACTGATTAACTTAAATATATAAAGAACTAAGGTTCATTCGGATGAGACAATTATTTCACAGTTTCTTATCTCAACCCACTTTCTCACCATTCACCCCACTTTACCTTGGGGGAATTGTAGTGGTGTGGTCTAGAAAATGTAATTAGCCCCTTTATCTGTCTTATCTAACAGCCATAAATATCTAAAGAGACAACAAGCATTCTTCTCTCAGACTGGTACTTGTAGAGGAGAACTTTAGAATACACTGTGGTCTATTTAGAACATACAACGTGGCAGACATGTCATGCTATTTTTCTAGTAAACATAGTGATTAGCATGACACTGTGCTGCCGGACTGGTGCTCTGTGAAAACATAAACATGAAACTATATAATGTTATTTAAACCACACAGTGAATGGCAAAAACAAATCCCAGTATCCATTAAAGTTTAGAGTTGCTCACTTGGGTCACCTCATATACCAGAAAGAATATTTAAAAAAAAGCAATCAAAAAGTCAAAACAAAAAACGATAACAACTACAGAACATGATGCAAAAAAAAAAAGAGTACTCATACAGCCCAGTATACAAAAAAGCTAAAGTGTTAAGAGAGTCAAGAGAAGGTAATTGTTACACCCAGCGCTCCGGGTCCCTGCTCCTCCCCGGAGCGCTCGCGGCGTTTCTCTCTCTGCAGCGCCCCGGTCAGACCCGCTGACCGGGAGCGCTGCACTGACACTGCCGGCGGAGATGCGATTCGCATAGCGGGACGCGCCCGCTCGCGAATCGCATCCCAAGTCACTCACCTGTCCCGGCCCCCGGCTGTCATGTCCTGGCGCGCGCGGCCTAATTAGCTTCCACCTGCTCCCTGGCTATATTACCTCACTTCCCCTGCACTTCCCCCTGCCGGATCTTGTTGCCTTGTGCCAGTGAAAGCGTTTAGTGTTGTCCAAAGCCTGTGTTCCAGATCTTCTGCTATTCCATTTGACTGCGAAACTTGCCGCCTGCCCCGACCTTCTGCTACGTCTGACCTTGCCTCTGCCTAGTCCTTCTGTCCCGCGCCTTCTCAGCAGTCAGAGAGGTTGAGCCGTTGCCGGTGGATACGACCTGGTTGCTACCGCCGCAGCAAGACCATCCCTCTTTGCGGCGGGCTCTGGTGAATACCAGTAGCATCTTAGAACCGGTCCACCGACACGGTCCACGCCAATCCCTCGCTACACAGAGGATCCACATCCAGCTAGCCGAATTGTGACAGTAATGTTAGGCTTATTAATTTTTTTACAAAAAGTAATAATTATTTAACATTAGTAAAATAAAATAAATCCTATATAAATTGGGCATTGTTATAATCGTACTGAACTACAGAATGAAGATAACATGTCAGATTTACTGTAAAATACACTGTGTAAAAACAAAACAAAAAGTTGCAAAATGTCCTCTTTTTTTCAATACAAAGTAGAATTGGTTCCGTATAAAACAAGCCCTCCTATGGCCCTGTAGGTGGAAAATTAAAAGAACTATGGCTATTAAAAGGCGATGAGTAAAATATGAAAAATGCAAAAATTAAAAATAACTGGTTAAGATTTCAAAATTGTTTATTTACTCATTTATTTACAATTGTAGGATAAGTCATGGTGGTGGTAGTCTGGCTGCTGGGACACTGGACCAGCGGTCACTCTGAAATTAAATAACATTGAATAGTTTCAAATGAGAGAACACAGTATAAAATGTTTATGTGGAGAAGACTTACTAAATCAACATATGAAAAACTCTACATTTTCTAGGACTTTGCTACAAGGCATAAGGTATAGTAAGTGACTTGACAGTGACAAGGCTACATTTGGATGGAGAGATGACTGATGTGTCTTCAGTACGAACATCTCTCTCCAGTTATCAAAAATCTAAATATCCAGCTGCACAGATCCTTGTGAAGACGCTAGTCCTCTTCTTTGCTTTCAATGCTCTAATGGGGTGCACCTGTTTATAGCTGAAATATCATTACAATCACCATTCAAACCAGAAGCTAAAAGAAAAAACATAAGCTCCTGCACATTATCCATGCAAAAAGGGTTCCTGTGTTGTGCTTCCATGTGACCAAGAGACAAGCCTGACTCACATATCATAAAGATCACAACAAATGGTCTGATAAATAGAAATCAGCTCATTTCTGGACCACAGATGTGTTATTGTAGCCACATGGGGCAGAATTAAACATAAACCAACTATACATTCACTGGAGCGGCAGTTGGTGATTACTGTATTGCTTACAAATATAATGTTCTGTTACTAATTTTCCTATAACTTATTTTTAATTTACAGTCCATTATACCACCCAGCATTATAATTTCCAACTCCCAGGAACGTGAAGTACGACTTTAGTTTAATAACATTTCATAGGATACCTTATGCTTGCATTAAATCACATTTTCCACTTTAATCACATTTACAATATTAGTGTATCACAGATTGCGAGATGTTTATAAAGTTCACAGTTTTCTAACACGCTCGCTACTGGAGTGTGTGAATGTATCATGGGCTTCTAGTATAAGAAACCCCAGCACACAACCTGCAGCACAGTCATGATAGATACAGAAGGTGCTGTAACTATTATAAAAGTGTGTGAATAGAATCATGTTTTAACAACATGGGCTTTTTTTCCCTAAAAAAAATACTTCTGTTTTTATTCAACACAATAGGACACGGATTATGGGCAGAATTCCCAAGTATACAGATGTGGGTTGTGTAAAAAAAAAAAAGATATATATATATATATATATATATATATCTGTTAAAACTTGTTGTGTGTACATGTCTATACAAGTTAAGTTACACACATTTTAATAATACGGCAAATTATTAAACTAACAGGCCACCTGTGCTTGGATTATCTAGTGCATTTTTTTTTTTTTACATTTTGTTATGTTGCGGACTTAAAATAAAATATTAATTCAAGCTTTCCCCTATTATTCTGCACTCAATACACCATAATGGCAAAGTGGAGATCCTCTGAGGATGTTTGGAGCGATGTTGGAAAACTGGATCCATAAAGAGTACCTCTCATCAAAAGATTTTTTTAATATTTTATAGTTTAACATATATAGATTAATTTTGTAATTTGATTCTATAAAAAAAAATAATAATCTTTAATGTGTTTTTTATGTTTGAAATTTTGGCCACTAGGGGTCTCCCTAGGAGACAGATGGGGAGGGGGATTAGGGAAAGTTTAGTTAATGATAGGTACTCTTTAAATAGGTGCTATGCAGGAAATAGCAATCAAGTACATTAGGATCTTGAAAGCAGGATTACAGTAAAGACAACACGTTTTGACGAGTTATACCCCTCTTTGTTGTGGACCTGACGAAGAGGGTTTAACGCCTCAAAGCGTGTTTTCCTTACAATAAACCTGTTATCTTGCTTCCAAGATCCTAAAGTACCCGATTGCTTTTTCCTGCATGGCGCCTATTCAAGTATTCAGCTTTCCCAATTGACCATCTGAGCATAGCTCTGATCACCCCCAGAAGACCTCTACATTTTCCCGCACTGTGCTCCAGTCCATGGGAGAATATCTGGCTGCAAAATTGCCCCAGGAAGGACCATCGGCATTTCCGAGGAATTTCCACTCATTAAAGGCGAACTGCAATGTTGCTTCTGCAACATGGAAAACTAAAATTTAGCATTGACGTAAATATTTGATTGAATTAAAGGGGAACTCCACCCCTAGACATTTATACTCTATAGAAAGGATAGGGGATAAGATGTCTGATCGCGCGGGGGGGACCCCCGTGATCTCGGCTGCAGCACCCCAGACATCCGGTGCATTGAGCGAACTTCAGCTGGCTGGCGATGCGGAGGCTTGAGACTTCACAGCCACAACGTCTTAATGCAAGTCTATGGTAGAGGGCGTCACACCCTCTCTCATAGACTTGCATTGAGGGGGTGTGGTCGTTACATCACAAGCAAGGCGTGATCTTGATATCACAAGCCTCTGGCACTGCACCGACGCTCTAAACGAACAACAGGTGCAGCAGAGAGATTGCGGGGTCCCCAGAGGTGGGACCCCCATGATCAGACATCTTATCCCCTATCCTTTGGATAGGGGATAAGATGTCTAGGGGCGGAGTACCCCTCTACGTATCAGTACTTAGTTGAAGAACCTTTTGGCAGCCAGTACAGCCTCCAGTCTTCTTGGGTATAATGCCACATGGTTTGCACACCTGGATTAGAGGACTTGCTGGAGTGACAGCATGCTCACATGCTGAAATTGGGGTCATTTTTATTTACACATGGTTTTTGGCTTTTAACCCCTTAACGACGAAGGACGTAAATGTACGTCCTGGTGATGCGGTCCTTAACGCACCAGGACATACATTTACGTCCTAAGCATAACCGAGGGCATCGGAGCTATGCCCGGATCATGCGCGGCAGGTCCCAGCTGTTGATAGCAGCCAGGGACCCGCCGGTAATGGCAGACACTCGCGATCCCACGGATGTCCGCCATTAACCCTTCAGATGCCGTGATCAATACAGATCACGGCATCTGCAGAATCGCGGTCACTTAATTGGATGATCGGATCGCCCGCAGCGCTGCTGCGGCGATCCAATCATCCAGGACGGCAGACGGAGGTCCCCTCACCTGCCTCCGCTGTCTTCTGCTCTGATCTGCCTTCCCGCAGACCAGAGCAGAAAATCACCGATAACCCTGATCAGTGCTATGTCCTATACATAGCACTGAACAGGATTAGCAATCGAGTGATCACAATAAATAGTCCCCTATGGGGACTATTAAAGTGTAAAATTAAAAGTTAAAAAAAGTAAAAAAATAAAGTTAAAAAAATTTGAAAAACCCCCTCCCCCAATAAAAACGTAAATTGCCCCATTTTCCATATTTCACCCCCAAAAAGTGTTAAAAAAATATTTTATATACATATTTGGTATCGCCGTGTGCGTAAATATCTGAACTATTAAAATAAAATGTTAATGATACCGGACGGTGAACGGCGTGAACGTGAAAAAAAAGTCCAAAATAGTTGCTTTTTTATAACATTTTATTCCAAAATGTATTAAAAGTTTTATATAAGCAAATATGGTATCAATAAAAAGTACAGATCACGGCGCAAAAAATGAGCCCTCATACCGCCGCTTATACGGAAAAATGAAAAAGTTATAGGTCTTCAAAATAGGGGGATCTTAAATGTACTAATTTGGTTAAAAAGTTTGTGATTTTTTTTTAAGCACAACAGTAATAGAAAAGTAGGTTATCATGGGTATCATTTTAATCATATTGACCCAAAGAATAAAATACACATGTCACTTTTAATTGTACGGCGTGAAAACGAAACCTTCCAAAATTAGCAAAATTGCGGTTTTCTTTTTAATTTCCCCACACAAATAGTATTTTTTTTGGTTGCACCATACATTTTATGTTAAAGTGAGTGATGGCATTACAATTGACAACTTGTCGTGCAAAAAAGAAGCCCTCATACTATTCTGTGGATGAAAATATATGATTTATGATTTTTTGAAGGCAAGCAGGAAAAAATGAAAATTTAAAAATAACGTTTTCTGCGTCCTTAAGGCCCAAATGGGCTGCGTCCTTAAGGGGTTAAACCGTATCCACAAAGCTGCAGCAAAGCAGTACTGTATAAGTGCACCTTAAGATGCATAAAATGCAATCACTGTGTCAGAAGACATGCATCTCAATAATAAAAGAAAGAAAAAAATAATTATTGGTTCCAGATACATCTAAAATCTTACGGCTCCACATCTCTAGTTTCCACCACACATCCATATTTGGTAATTATTTTTTTCTTTGCTCTTCCAAATGTTTTATGTCTGAAAGTATAAGCAGATTTTTATAACAATTTTTTGTAACAGCATAACTACCATAAAAGTATTTTGCTATTCTGTATGGAAGCCTTGATATTGCAGATAGATTACTTTTCCAGGGTGTTTGCTCCACTACCAAGCAGAACACAAAATTGTAATGTGCTAAATATAAACATACTGAGAAGTATGTACAGCGAGTAAAATACGCTCTGTGCGCTCATACAACATAAATTATCTTCATTCACTGTTTATAAGCAACTTGGTTAAAGGAGTGAAGTCATTGCATAACATTAGACAAGCGACGTGAGCATGGAGAATGGAATTTGCAACAGTCATAGTTTTCCATTGAGAGAGAACTTTTCTAAACGACCCAAGCATGAGGCTGGACCAGAGGACACCGAAAATGGCCAACACAAGTTAAAAATCTCTTGGCTGTTTAACTAAAGCCTCCCGATTTGATATAATGTAACCTGAACAAAGCAAGGAACAAGCAATATCAAAAGTAGATGTTTCCTTCAGGTCCCTCAATTGTAAGTCATTGGGGGAGATTTATCAAAGGATTTAGACCATGAACATGACTCATTCTAGTCTATTTTAGACAGAAAAATGCATTGGTGCTGTATTCATTAATAGCGATTTTACGGCAAAAAGTCGTATTGGCCAAAAGTACGCTGAAATGTCAGACTATGCTGGAGCAGGTTGAAATACAGTCTAAACAATAGATCCTGAAGTCTTTGCACAAGAGCTTTGCGACTTTTGATAAATTAAGCGCACAATAAACAGTCCGGATCCACTGTAGGTTGGTCTATACTAATGCGGGAAATAGACAACTTTGATAAATCTCCCCCATTGTGGTAGCAAAAAAGTGTCTCTTTTTTGAGGGGCCAGAACACCCCACATTACATAGACTTAAAGGGGTATTCTGGCACATAAGAACTTAGAGGGGTATTCCAGGATTTTTTTATTTTTTTTATTCGACTATGCTACAGGGCTGTAAAGTTAGTGTAGTTCATAATATAGTGTCTGTACCTGTGTGTGACTGTTTTCTCACAATTCTTATGTGATCTTCACCCCAATATTTATTTTTAACAGCATACAAAACGTGAAGTGGCATTTCTAACACTGGGATATGCCACTTCATGTTTTCCAATGTGCTAATGATGTGTTTTGTGTCCCAGATAAAGGTGGGGGTAAGTGAGTGAGTGGTTGACATTTTTTTTTTTATCTGGGACACAAAACACATCATTGGCACATTGGAAAACAAAGTGGCATAAGGATTTTCTGTGGGCAACATGTGGCGTCATAGCTCTGTACCCCTTCATTCCTTGGGAGCAAGGTTTGTTTGCTCTCTCCCAAATGCTTGATCACTATAGTAATTACTCTCCTGGTCTGAAGGAATTTCTTATCTTGTCAATTGTTTTTTGTTACAACATAATTTTTTTTATGTTTGAAGGGGAATATTACCTTCAGACCAGGGGAGCCCCTATGGGCGCTAAGTACTCGCCCTCTCTGGCAAATATCTTTATGATCAATTGGGAGATTAAGTAAATGTTTTCATCATCCAACCCTTTCTATGGAAATATACAATGGGTGGGAAGTTTCATAGACGACCTGTTAATTGTATGGAGAGGTACAGGGCAAGAGTTTGAGGCATTTACCAAGTACATTGATTCAAATGACTTCAACCTTAGATTCACATCACCATAGGAACACTATAAACTTTCTTGACATCAATATCTCTGTAGTTAATAACTAAGTCATCAGCTCCCCTTATAGAAGAAAAACAGCTACCAATTCTATTTTAAAAGCATCTTTGAGCCAGGCACATAGTTACTGTAATAACATTCCTTATGGGGAGATGTGCCGTTTAAAAAGAAATTGCTCTAAAGCCAGTACTTTTGAGGTGGAAGCTAATAAGCTGAAAAATCGATTAGAGGAAAGGGGGTATAAAGAAAAGATTGTCGATAAGGCCAAATCCCAAATTGATAAAGTACACAGGGGGAACGAACCAAACCTATGAGCAACAAGCCAAAGAAGATAAATAAAAATAAATGCAGCAAACCAACCTTTGTCACTGCCTACAGTACACAGTTCAATTTGATTAGGAAAATCATAGAAAAGTACATCCCAGTGTTAGAGGAGGTGTAAATATAGTGTCTAGGAAAGGACCATCTCTAGGCTCTACGATATCCCCGAGCCTGTTTGCCAGTAACAGGACGGGGAAACCCTGCCCTACGTGGTTTGCGCACAAGTGCAATTGGAGGTCTGGATATCCACGATGCCTGAGCTACTTTAATTGCAATACGTCTTCAGTAGTGTATCTGGCATCATGCATGTCCTGTCGTGCACGAGTAATGCCCTAAATGTGAGAACTAGAAAACATGTATCTGACATTACAATGTTAATATATCTGCACTGTCACACCATTTTAGGGAGGCACATCAAGGTGACACTAGGAATTTAAGGATTTGTGGCATTGAAAAAGTCAGTTGGGTGCAAGAGGAGGAGATCTTAGAAAATGGCTATACAATCGGGAAGCGTACTGGATGTTCATTTTATGAACCAGACAACCATTGGGCTTGAATCACAGATTAGATCTCATCAGCACATATTGACTACAATTGGACTTCATTCAGACAATGCGTTTTGTTTTTTAGTGAAAAATGTGCCCGTTTTTTGTTGAAAATTTTAATATAAACATATTCACATTATGAATAAATCTATCACATTGATGTCAACCCACTGTTACCATGCTAACCAATACGGGCTGCCAGTGAAATATTAATTATTGTTAATTATATTGGATATAAAATAGAGTCACTGGAGCACAATAGCCCGTTTGGAGATGCAGGGGTTAACAGTTGGAATACTCACCTGTCCAGAGGGTGCTAGCTTGAATGAGAAAGAATCCAAGCCACAGGAAGTAGGATGTGGCTTCTAGAGTATTTTAAAGCAACTATAATTTATAATTTAATCTAAATTCATCAAAACCTGTTCAGAGAAAAAGTTGACCAGTTGCCCATAGCAAACAATCGGATCGCTACTTTACTGTTATTACCTTGCGTAGCAGCCCATGGCAACCTGGTTGTTCAGCAAATACAGCAGTGTGGACACATTCAAGTTAATGGGACAAGCTGCAGTTTCCTACACTATGCAGTGAAACACTCAAAAGTGGATGCAGCATTAGAACAGCACTATGGGGCAGATTTATCAAATCCTGCCCAGAGGAAAAGCTGCCCATAGCAACCAATCAGATTACTTCTTTCACTTTTAACAAGGCCTCTGCAAAATGAAAGAAGAAATGTGATTGGTTGCTATGGGCAACTTTCCCTTTGCACAGATTTTGATAAATCTCCCACTATGTCCCCTTTAATTTCAAGAGGCTTGGTCTCAATAACAGAGTGAAGGCATATCCTGGCAATATAAAATTATTTAATGATGGGGAAACAACTTTAAAAGGGAAAATGTCAGCTCTAGCTGGTGTTTAAAACTTAAAGGGGTACTCCGCCCCTAGCATCTTATTCCCTATTCAAAAGGGCCCCCGGGATCTCTGCTGCAGCGCCCGCTATCCTTACTGCACAGAGCAAACTCGGTCTGTGCATAATGACGGGCAATACAGGGGCCGGAGCATCGTTATGTCACGGCTCCGCCCCCTCGTGACGTCACGGCTTGCCCCCTCAATGCAAGTCTATGGAAGGAGGCGTGGTGTCGTGCCGTGATGTCACGAGGGGGCGTAGCCATGACGTCACGATGCTCTAGCCCCTGTATCGCGGGTCATTACACACAGAGCGAGTTTGCTCTGTGCAGTAAGGAAAGCGGGGTGCTGCAGCGGAGATGCCGGGGGTTCCCAGCAGCGGGACTGACATCTTTTCCCCTATCCTTTGAGATGGTGTCGAGCTGCAGTTTGTATGCCTTCTCCCTTCTCTCTGCCTCAACTGATTTATGTGCGTAGAGCCCTGTACAGCAATCATTCGAAAAAGGGTGGAATGGGGTAGGCATGCATGCTGACCCTTAGAACCACGTTTTTCACAACTAAGCACTAAGCATTTAACAGAGCTGACAGATTCCCTTAAACTTTCAGCATGCCAGGAACTGATGTCATACAACAAATGGGGAGTTACATGTTGGGAACTACTGCATTCACTTTAAGGGTGCTGAAGTGGTGCAAGCAACTCAATGTTAATGGGACAATACACAGAGTTAACACTAACAAACTCAAAGAGCCATTTCTTAAGAAACCCAATATAGTTATCCTATACTGTAAATGTTATTTCTCTCCTGTCAGAATTTACGGTGTGGAAAAAAACTCTGAAAGTTAGGATAGGTTCACACTGCCGTTTGCATCTGACCCGTTAAGGGTCCGATCGGCTTTTTTTAATTTTTTAATTTTTTTTTTTTTTAATCCAAACGGACCCTGAAACAGGTTGTATGCAAACAGCTACTGCTGTGTCCCCAACGGCCCCCATACACTTACATAGGGCCCTTTGGTGATCCGGTAATTTTACAAGAAGTTAGCGGAGGAAAAAAATTGTGCTTGCATTTTTTGTCCACTAAACTTGACAGAACTGCCAACGAATCTCCACCTAACGGAGCCCGAGGGCAGTGTGAACAAGGCCTTATAATAATGTTTACAGGAAAATAAAGCAGCAGGATCTGGTCTTGTACAATTCTCCTGTCACAAAAGAGATCTGTAGATGGTTGGCACTTTTTATGACATGTCACAAGAAAGGGCTCAGCTCAAGTTCTGCTCATTAGTCTCTGCTTTAAATATCAATAGTTGACAGTTACTATCACACTGATGTAAATTGCTCCTATTTATTCATCACACTGTAATCAGATCACTTGTGTCTCAGAAATGACCTTTAATAAGACTGAAGCGTGCCATACACATGGCTGCTGGAACCACAGACTTATATTTAATTTCTATAAATTACCGTACTTTTTAAGGAATGATCAGCACTTTTAAGGAATGATCAGCACTTTCTGTGCCACTTATGTGCATTCTGGGAGTTGCAAGTTACAAATATCTTATAATTTAGTCACATTTAGAGATCTCTTTAGAAAACTGCTGGTCTCCTTTTTACTCTCATGACGCAGAATCTCTATGAGCAGATGCGCTCATAAGTGGGAAAATTACTCTGACAAATAGGTGTACAGAGTTCCCAAGACTTAAAATCAACTGGTACCAAAAAGTTAAAAAGTTAAACTGTTCTAAACTAACTCAGGCTATGTTCCCTAACCACTCCTAACACCCCTCCCACCCTTAAAAAAATTTCAGAGCTTTTAAAAGCTCTGTATGATGTGCAATCTGTATGATGTGCAATCTCCCAGCAGGAGAAAGTGGGCGTTTCTCAGCAGGCATGACATCACTGAAGCCTGCTGGGAGACCACTTCCACCCTCACATCATTGCAGCATTGTGATAAATAGAAAACCTCAAGCTCTGTGCAGCTTTCAGCGAGGCTCTATGCAGCTTTCAGTGAGGCTCTGTGCAGCTGTTAATCAAGCTCAGTGCAGAGAAACACTTCCTGAGTTTGGTCTCCTGCCTGGCAGGGAGGAGACCAAACTCACTGGATTAATTGTGGTAGGGAACAGAACAGAACTACTTAGGGGCCGTTTCTTCTATTACATTTTAAACATAATTATGTAGATAATTTTAAAAACAAGTGAATGGGAAAGTGTCTACTAATTACACAAGGAACACTATATTAAAGTTTTATTTGGTGATAGGTACTCTTTAAACAAATTAATTACTTCGATTTAAAAATCTTAATCCTTACAGTACTTATCAGCTGCTGTATGCTTCAGAGGAAGTTTTATAGTTCTTTTTGTCTGACCACAGTGCTCTCTGCTGACACCTCTGTCTGTGTCAGGAACTATCCAGAGCAGGAACAAATCTCCATAGCAAACCTCTCCAGCTCTGGACAGTTCCTGAAATGGAGGTGTCAGCAGGGAGCACTGTGGTCAGACAAAAATAGAACTATACAAATTTTCTCTGCAGCATACAGCAGCTGATAAGTACTGGAAGGATTAAGATTTTTATATAGAAGTAATTTACAAATCTGGTAATTTTCTGGCAACAGTTATTAGAGAAACGTTGTTTTCCATCAGAGAACTCCTTTAAGATCCTGTATGTTGCAAGATGGTGTCTCGTGGATCAGACTAATATTCCAGAATATTCCTCAAATGCCTGGTAAGAATGAGATTGGGGAAATTTGGAGTCCAGCTCTTTTGTTAGGCTACTAAAACTATTCCTGAATAATCCTGGCAGTGTGGAAGAGGGCATTATCCTGCTCAAAAGGACCATTGCCATTAGAGAATGCAATTGCCATCAGGAAAGTACTTAGTGTGCAACATTGTTCAGGTGGGTAATAAGTGTCTAGGGAAGCCTTCATGACATGACAGACAGGCAGACCTGACCTGACTGTAGGCAGACAAAGAAATCAATGTAATTAAGAGAGGCCCTCGTTCAGCATTTTCCTCTCTTGTAAAGATAAAGTTCTCTCTCAGAGACCAGAATATTGTAGAACACATTCTCATAGCATAGACAGAAAAACAAGCAGGAACAGTGACTTGATTGCAGATTCAGTTAGAAGACATGTGGCCTATGTGTATGTAGGCATAGCAAAGACAGAAGCTAGTGTAAAAGACATGTGGCTCTGGCAAAGGCCAGGCCAAGACAACTCACTAATTAGTTTTAGATCATACCACTTCCCCAGAAAAGAAAAGCTGCACTAGGGATTTTCCCCTGCACTAAATGGCTGGGGGGGGGGGGGGGTGATATTCAGCTGTATGAACATTAGATGCAGCAATGTGAGAACCCTTAGCACTCTGTAAGATGTCAGTGTATGCATTAGATAAAGTGCAATGCAGATAAACACATTTGCAAGATTCCCCCAGTACATGATACACACAATATACATCCAGCAAACCTTTATACACTCAGCCACCAGACAGCTCTCTAACAGCTGTACTAGCACACCACAATGGCTTCTTGTAGGTGCTACAATTTTATATCCACAGATTAAGTGACAGATTTTCTTTCATAATGTGAAAGAAAACTTAGAATGCAACAAGTCCAAGGCTTAAACATAAAAGAGACATCCAAGTTTTGTTCTTTCATCGTGTCATTGTTCTGAATGTTTACAAGCACACAGGGAATTAAAATGTACTAGTAAATAGTGGTAGGTAGATACAATGGATGAGACTGTACTGTGAGTCTGAGCACCGCGCTGTGGAGCGAGTGATAACAGGACACAATCTTTCTGGCAGCTGTCCTTGCTCTGCAGCACTGCAGATAAGATGGTCTCTTTTCTTATTTCACAATGCCTACAGCTTTGCAAAAGCTTAAAAATAAAATCCCATTTACTAGGACCAAAAACAACTTGCTGTACCATGTTTTGGAAGAGTCTGTGTAAGAGAATTTGCCCCATGTCTAGATATCCCCATTACTGCACGTATCAACATTTTGCAGTAAATATATGTGTAATCCATAAATTCTTGAGTGTGTCTTTTAGTTTGTTAGTTTTACAATAATGATAAACAGGAGGAAAAGAAAGTCATGACATCAATAAAGATTGTCACCTACAGTATCTGTCCACACCTCTGAAAGGATGAAGCAACCTGGTTATGCATCATAACACTAAACTCATTGGCAAATTTGTGATTCTGGTACCTGGCAATGAGAGGTGACCACAAACATTTCCTATTGGCAGAAGGAAGGCAAACTACAGGCAGATGAAAAGGATTTTAACACTTAAAGAGCCAAAACAACTCAGATTTTTCTTCTATATTATTTATATTAACTGGCAATTCCAGGTGGAAATGCTCCTTAAAATGGCAACTTCTGTTGAGGCCTTCATAGGTATGATTGTTGCTAATGTTTTAGAGTTTTCTGTTCAACACATTTGTAACATTCTTAGCATGGATCATACATAATTGATCTGGGGGTTCACATATCTCCTTTTATATTAAAATATTAGGCGTCTAGTAGCCTGACAATGTGAATGTGTGCACAATGCAGGAAATGACACATGCTCCCTGCACAAGGTTTTTATTATAAAGCATTCTTCAGGCAAATATTCATCCTTAACCTGCATAAATCACTACAGGACAAACCATTGTAACTAAAGACTGCAAACATATCTAATAAGGAAGCAAATGTCCCCTCTATAGCTGCCCATAGACACTGGACTTTCCTAAACAACAAGTTACTGGTAAAAAGAGAAGGCTAGAACAAAAAAAGATTGCAAGTTTTTGCACCTTTTCCCATTGTTTTATGGGGGAACTCTAATACTATTAATCATATCCCCTATAACAAAGTATAGGTGATAAGTGTATTATCACAGGGTGCACGGAGTGGCGGAGGTCGACACCCCCCCTCTATGCACTATGGGAGAACCATAGTTACACGAGTACAACGCTTGTTTATCTCCGGCGCTCCCATAGAAAGTGCATGGAGGAGATGTGTCGACCACTGCCGTTCTGTGCACGGGGAGAGCTGGTATTCTGAAGAAAGATCCAGATGACTGTTAAGCAGAGATAGGGATAGGAGGAGACGTAATGAGGCATTCCAGCCTCATTCACACATGGTTTCTCTTTGGCGTAGCAGCTATCTAATAGCATTAGCAGTTTGATATGTGAACTGCAGCTGACAGATTCGCTTTAAATGTGATGTTAAGGGGTAAAAAAAAAGTTTATACATAACTGGGGATGGTAAAAGACAATGATAAAATACTCACATAATAATAAAGTAATTCTCACCTGCTCCTGAGATGGGATATAGAGATGACTGAAGTCACAGTAATTCGATTCATCACGAACCTCGCGGCTCGGTGGTTGCTGACTTTAGCCTGAATAAATTAGTTCAGCTTTCAGGTGCTCTGATGGTCTGGAAAAGGGGGATACAAGCCTAGGAGACTTTCACTGTATCCACCTTTTCAAGCCCACCGGAGCAAATGAAAGCTGAACTAATGTATACAGGCTAAAGTAAGCAACCACCAAGCCACAAGGTTTGTGACTAATCGAATCATTGTAACTTCGCTCATTTCTAATGGGATACCACTGTGGCCAGTGATTGGCTGAGGCAGTTCTGATGAGAGAGGCAGTTCAAGCACAGAGCAAACAAAACAAGTGCACAGAGCTGTTTGTTTCCTTCTCATTTGAAATGTGTATAGATGACGGTGCATCCCTGGCAAACAGCTTATCAGCAGGGGTACAAGGTGTCAGCACCTCACTGATTCTATATTGATGACCTATATGCTGAAGATAGGTCGTTAATATACAGTATTTTGCTAGGAAAACCACTTAAAGGGGTACTCCAGTGGAAAACAATTTTTATTAAATCAACTGGTGCCAGAAAGTTAAACAGATTTGTAAATTACTTCTATTAAAAAATCTTTACCCTTCCAGTACTTTTTAGCAGCTGTATGCTACAGAGGAAATTCATTTCTTTATGAATTTCTTTTTTGCCTTGTCCACAGTGCTCTCTGCTGACACCTGATGCCCATATCAGGAACTGTCCAGAGCAGGAGAAAATCCCCATAGCAAACGTATGCAGCACTGGACAGTTCCTGACACGGACAGATGTGTCAGCAGAGAGGACTGTGGACAAGACAAAAAAGAAATTCAAAAAGAAAAGAATTTCCTTGGTAGCATACAGCTGCTAATAAGTACTGGAAGGATTGAGATTTTTAAATAGAAGTCATTTACAAATCTGTTTAACTTTCTGGCACCAGTTCATAAAAAAATAAAATAAATAAATAAATAAAAAAAAGTACCCTTTTTAGGTAGTTGTCCACTTAATACACTCCTTTTATTGAGAATGCCCTCCAAATGATAAGTTGATTATTCTCAGTCCTGCTGCTGGGATCTCACAACATGCTCTAATCTTTAGGGGAAACTAACAGTCAGTGTGGACAGTAACAAGGAGCATGAAAAGACTTGTGAAGACATATGAAGTTAGAAGACATGTGTCCTATGTGTATGTAGTGCTAGCAAAAACAGGAGCTAGGTAAAGCACCTGTGGCTCTGAAATTCCAGGCCAAGACTACTCACTAACTAGTTTTAGATCCAAACCTCTTATGTCACTTTGTAATATATTACTTATTTCTGCTCAGCATAATTTTCCAGTTCTTTAGATGCAGTCAGCAGTATAAAGAATGGAGGCTTCCTTTCAAGTTGTCATGACTAAATGTAATGTAATTGTGGTGGCCAAGTACAGGAGTTGCTCTCCTGTACCTTTTCTGTCCTGTGTGGTGGACTATTTTAGAGCCCCGAGTCCACCTTCATTATAAGTGCCCTAAATGGTTAAGTGACCTATGTCATTGATTCATTTGTATGTATAATGTTCAAATGCCAAAATGTTGTAACCAAGTCATGTGTAACCAGGGAAGGTGTCAGTGACCAGGTGACTAGTGTGGTGACCTATTGAACCCCTCCAAATTGCTCCCTAATAAACCAAGGGAGGAGCTAGGTCTGTCTGATGAGTCTAAGCTGAGGAGCAGTACAGTCAAGACCTGAGAGTGTCTGGTATCCTGAAGAGACCCAAGGTCTAACCACGCAGCCACGCTTCCACCAACCAAGTGCCCCTTCAGGTGAACGTCAAAGCCTGGTAAGCAGTCACAGGGGTGAAGTCTAGTCAGTCATAGTGAAGTCAGTCAAGTCTGCTAAAGTCAGTGTGGGTCTGCATTATTCAGTCCAAGCCCACTACAAGTCCCAGCGAGCCCGCAAGTCTCCTTAAGTAACTGGTCATCTCCTTGGGCCTAACAGCTGTAAAGACTAACATCTATCTGCCTCAGTAAAGCTGCCGTTGTTCCTTAACTTTGCATCAGAGTGATTATTTGCCACGCTCCTAGCCCCGGAACCAGCAGCCATACCTCGGGTGGTGTAGAGGATAACCACGCCCTGGCTTCACGAACACAAGGGGTTAATGCTATCCGCACCTAGGGTAATAACTTCTGCCCTTCATCACACCCTCACCACATAATAATTTTTTATCTATTTTATAAAATAATAAAACTGATGTAAGAAAGAAAAAAGTGATAGGCCATCTTTCTTGTTCTTGGTAAATAAGCTTGCACCATGCTGGTTAATTGGGAAGAACAAAAGCTGAAGTGAAAGCTGCAACAACAAAAAAGTTGCTATATTAATCATAGCAGAAATGAATAAGGTTTGTAAAGGCTGGAGAATTACATTTTCAATGCTGTAGCCATAAAGATTAAGGAAATTACTTACTGTGTAAATAAGTAAGAGCGACTGCAGCAGAACAGGACATTTTTGAGTGGTTGTATGGGCGGCAGTAGTTCACTATTTACACTTCCTAAGCAGAGCTATTTTTTCCATAGACATTCAGTAAAAACTTATTAATCATTAGGTTGTTATGAAACAGTTCAGCAATGGGAATATAATGTTGTGTTCTTGATCTACAAGCGTTAATAAATTCCCAAATGGACATGAAGAAAAAAAAAGAACTGTCCATTTTCTCCATGCAGACAAGCACAAGACAGGATCCCTTTTCACTAGGATTATATGTCTTATTGTGGGGCATGACTTGCCCCTTACCTTAGACACATTATAAGTTATGTATAATACTATATAGTAAAAACAAATTGACAACAAGTGGGAGGGTTCCTATATTTGCTAAAATAACAGTGGTTAGAATGAACAGGACAGTATATAAAAAAACGGTTCCGTTGTATAGCGATGCTCTACTGAAACAACAACCAAAGCGACCACATGTACTTGGATACTTCTAAGAAACTCCTTTCTAGGGATTGTGCAAAATAGTCCAGATACCTTGGAAACAACCTGATCTTGTGCCAGTATCCCAGCACAACACAGACAGCTTCTAACTTATACTCAGAAAGTCAGAGATGAACACAAAGTGGCGCTAGCTGTCGTCAGCAAAACATTGGCAAAACATTAGCTAGGTATCTGAGCAGTGAGGGTAGGTAAGACCTGCGTAGGTAAATGGAATAATACATCACCGATAGGGAAGGTACTTTGTCTATGATTGTCAGTTGTAAAATGGAATATTTTCCATTCACATCTAAAGCAAAATTCTAAAGTATAAAGCAATTTTCCTAATACTAGACAGCAGTGCATTGTGAAAGCTTATCTACAAATTACACAGTAGAGGTTAGGCCTGAAAATAGATGGAGCTAAATGGTCATCTGTTTCCACAGAAAAGCACCAACATGAGAGTAGAAAACGCTATGTGGTTATGATCTGTATAGAGAATATAATTCCTGTAGGGAACAAACGGTTGTATTGGGTACAGCTGATGAGGGAGCACTGTGACTTTTTGGCAGTTTTACAGTGGCATGGTGTATAAGGGTGCATTCACACCATGATTGTTCAAATACGGGAACCGGATCCGGCCGGGAGATGTGAAAAAGGGGCGCTCCCGTATCCAAGCCGGGTCACCATCTGACTCCGGTCGGCTAATTCAAATGAATGAGATGCAGGACGGTTCCGGGGGTGATACGGGAGCGCCCGGTTTTCACATCTCCCAGCCAGATCTTGTCCCAGTATTGAACAATCGTGGTGTGAATGCACCCTAACATTTGTGTCACCAGTTCAGCTTGATGATTGCCCAACTGAGGCAGGTGTAAGCAGCCTAAAGGGTTACTCCAGTGGAAAACAAATCAACTGTTGCCAAAAAGTTAAACAAATTTGTAAATTACTTCAATTTAAAAATCTTAATCCTTCCAGTACTTATCAGCTGCTGTATGCTCCTGAGAAAGTTGAATAGTTATTTCCTGTCTGACCACAGTGCTCTCTGCTGACACCTCTGCCCATGTCAGAAACTGTCCAAAGCAGGATAGGTATGCTAGAAAAAAACTATACAGCATACAGCAGTTGATAAGTACTAGAAGGATTAAGATTTTTAAACAGAAGTCATTTAGAAATCTGTTTAACTTTTTGGCACCAGTTGATTTAAAACATTTTTTTTTTACACCTGAGTACCCATTTAAAGGAGAACTACTGTGCCTGAAAATGCATCCCCTATACAAAGGATAGGGGACCCTCTGCAGTCTCGTGCATGGCACCCCAGTAGTCCCCAGGAACGGAGCGCGTTGACCCCCTCACCCAGTGGCCTACACACTACCTCCATGTATCTCTATAGATGAGCCGGAGATAATCGTACGCTGTATTTCCAGCTCTCTCACAGAGATACCTGGAGGGTCAGTCACCGCTACGTGCTGAGGTCGACACGCCCTGTTTCCTGGGGAGAGTTAGGTTGCCGTGTACGAGATCGTGGAGTCCCAGCTCCACTATATAAGCATATGATGGAGTAATAAGGAATTATATCATGGTTCTGGAATTTGTGTTCATACAGAAAAGATTCTGATTAGCTAAGATTTAATACTCTTCCTGTCACAATACCGTGCACCAACTACAGTCAAGCTGTGCAACATAATGTTTCAATAAGCAGGGGACTGTAAATACAGTGGAGAAGGTATATGAAGTCAGGCATATCCACAGTGAGGCATGCGGTCACCAATTTTGAGAGTAGCAGACATCATATTGCACTACAGGAAAGTGTGGTTTATGAAAAGTGACCAAAGCATATACAGTCATGGCCATAAATGTTGGCACCCCTGAAGTTTTTCAAGAAAATGAAGTATTTCTCACAGAAAAGGATTGCAGTAACACATGTTCTGCTATACACGTTTATTCCCTTTCTGTGTATTGGAACTAAACCAAACAAGGGAGGAAAAGCAAATTGGACATAATGTCACACCAAACTCCAAAAATGGGCTGGACAAAATTATTGGCACCCTTAACTTAATATTTGGTTACACACCCTTTGGAAAAAACTGAAATCAGTCGCTTCTTATAACCATCAATCAGCTTCTTACCCCTCTCAGCCGGAATGTTGGACCACTCTTCCTTTGCAAACTGCTCCACTTCTCTCTTATTGGAAGGGCGGCTTTTCCCAACAGCAATTTTAAAATCTCTACACAGGTGTTCAAAGGGATTTAGATCTGGACTCATTGCTGGCCACTTCAGAACTCTCCAGGGCTTTGTTGCCATCCATTTCTGGGTGCTTTTTGACATATGTTTGGGGTTATTGTCCTGCTGGAAGATCTCGGACACAAACCCAGCTTTTTGACACTGGGCTGTACAGATGCCTTGCACACATTCAAGGCACCCAGTGCCAGAGGCAGAAAAACAACCCCAAAACATTATTGAACCTCCACCATATTTCACTGTAGGTACTGTGTTCTTTTCTCTGTAGGCCTAATTCCGTTTTCGGTAAACAGTAGAATGATGTGCTTTACCAAAAAGCTCTATCTTGGTCTCATCTGTCCACAAGACGTTTTCCCAGAAGGATTTTGGCTTACTCAAGTTCATTTTGGCAAAATGTAGTCTTGCTTTTTTATGTATCTGTGTCAGCAGTGGGGTCCTCCTGGGTCTCCTGCCATAGCGTTTCATTTAATTTAAATGTCAATGGATAGTTTGCGCTGACACTGATGCTCCCTGAGCCTGCAAGACAGCTTGAATATCTTTGGAACTGGTTTGGGGCTGCTTATCCACCATCCGGACTATCCTGCGTTGACACCTTTCATAAATTTTTCTCTTCTGTCCACGCCGATGGAGATTAGCTAGAGTGCCATGGGTTGCAAACTTCTTGATAATGTTGCGCACTGTGGACAAAGGCAAATCTAGATCTCTGGAGATGGACTTGTAATCCTGAGATTGGGGATATTTTTCCACAATTTTGGTTCTCAAGTTCTCAGACAGTTCTCTTCTGTTGTCAATGCTAAGTGTGGCACACACAGACACAAAATGCAAAGACTAAGTGAACTTCTCTCCTTTCAGGTGTGATTTTTATATTGCCCGTGCCCGTTACTTGCCCCAGGTGAGTTTAAAGGGGCATCAAATGATTGAAACAATCTTATTTATCCAAAATTTTGAAAGGGTACCAATCATTTTGTCCAGCCCATTTTTGGAGTTTGGTGTGACTTTATGTCCAATTTCCTCCCCTTTTTGGTTTAGTTCCAATACACACAAAGGGAATAAACATGTGTATAGCAAAACATGTGTTACCGCAATCCTTTTCTGTGAGAAATACTTAATTTTCTTGAAAAACTTCAGGGGTGCCAACATTTACGGCCATGACTATATCCAGTAACCAGGATAGTCTTACCCACCATTACCAACATTGCTGTAAACAAAAGTGACAAAATAGATGCCACTGACATTCAATGATACAGGACACAAAAATGGCTTGCAGTTACATTAACAAATTCCCCTTTTTGTTTATGTTTAGATATTCTAAAATGTATAGTAAACCTTGCCACAGATGAGAACTGAGCTCTGAAAAGCTTCTCTAACCAATTAAAATCAGAGCTCACTTATTAGATGAGTCAAATTTACCTTAATCAGCAAAGAATTCCCATGGGGCATAAAAAAAAATACAGAATCATGCAAATACTCTATACAGGTGATTTAAAAGTACCCACTAAAAAGTCCCAAGACAACAGTCAGTGAGGACAGGCAATTCCTATTAGCCATTTTAAGGCAAGGAAATGTGCATAGCATACAGTGTGTACCTTCTGCACAACATTCCCCCTCCATAGCACTTTATATTTCGACTTGTCACTAGACACTTCTACAGCAGTTTCTACTTCCCAAAGACCACTGGTATCACAAACACCCTTGATTCTTTGGGTAAATGAGTGATTGATGCTCTCTACAGAGCGAAGGAGCTGCACCCAACAATAAGTAAAAAATTTGCCATCCTCTCTCTATCCTGAATGTTGACTACAAGATCCTTGCTAATGTACTAGCCAATCGGCTGAAGGTTATGATTAGATGGATCATCCACCTGGATCAAACCTGCGGCATTCCTGGCTAAAAGAACACAAAACAGCATTGCCGTCATTGGGATATTGTGCAATACATCAAGGTCCTGATCAGTCTCAATCATAAAAAAAAAAAAAACATTTGCTTATGTTTCACACATGCTCATATGCAGAGTGCTATGGAGGTTCAGGCTGGAGGAAATCTTCTGCTCTAATGTTAACGAGATATACCTTTTTAGCTCTGTGTGGGTGAATAGCTGGAAGACTACTGACCCATTTAAGTCCTCACTGGGGTCAGACAAGGTTGCCCTTTCATATCTTTTTGTGTGTGTTACAGAGATCCTTGAAGAGTCTATTCAACAAGATCCAGAGGTCAGGAAAATCACCACAGTGGAACAGTCAAGTGGCCAAGTGTTCGTTCAAGGTAAGAATCTTCCATGTCGACAGCCCTCAGAAGGAGGCTTGGTGGGTCAGTGTATGTCTATCTTCTATTTCCTATGTCTGTGCAGGAGGCTGAGATGGGACTTTGTAAGGTAATACCAGCTGGTGGGAACTGAAGCCTAACTTGTGAAAGCCAAAGACTGTCTTAGATCTCATCCAAGCAAAGGTTTTCTTGCAATGTATTCCAGGGATGCCTTTGGCTACAGCAGAGACTGTGGAAATATGTGGCTCCTCGTAGGCACAAAGACATGGCATGGCCATTCAGGGGGTCTGCCCCTGAAAACTTTCCAGCATGGCCGCATACTTAGCACTGTGGTGAGCTGGGTGAGGCAATGATGTAGCAGGGCCTGGTGGTATTAACTCTTGGATTGTCATGACACCAGGGTGCGGTTGTATTGTATAGAAGGCCCTGCTGACAACCGGTCCACAAATGGCAGGATAATAAACGGAATGTCCACAGCAGAATTTATGAGATAACTGGAACTTTTACTGAACTTCTTATGCAAACAGTCTTTATAAACATACAGTTTCTCTTGAGGTAACCGGGATGCAGGTTCCTCACAGGATTTGCTGGGACTAATAATCTTGAGCTTTAAGCAGGTCACTGTGCTACTAATTATAGGATTAGAGTTGAATAGTAGTCACAAAGAATTTGTAGATAGAGCTTTAGAACTCACGGTTTTAGTTGCTGCTGGATCTTTAGGCTTTGGTCTAGTTGCAATTGTGCTTGAATTGGTATTGCTGAAGTGTACAGGATGATTAGCAGGAACCAAGAGAGTGCAGGAACAAGAGAGATAATTTAGTGACTGCAGCCTCTTATATACTAGGGTGACTGGACTAATCCAATTGGTTGCAAAGCCTGTAAGTCCTGAACCCAGAGAACTCTGGGTACATCACATGACCCAGGAAGGTCCTAAATATCTGTACAACCATTATAATATATCACGTGACCTAGGTAGGTCTTATACATTTGTACACTATACAGAAATACATTCATATGAGGTGACCAAGGGGCAAGCTCTGCAGGAGAGCCCTGTGGAATGGAGGGACTCTAACTGAAGGGACTTTAGACAGGGACAGGATAAGGCCCTGTACCGGGACACCACAGCACCACCAGGTACTGCCAAAGGAGCGAATATCTGAGCAAACACCCTTGCACATTACTAGGAATCATATAGATAATGTACATATTTGCCATATGTACATTATCTATATGATCCTTAATCTTAATCCTAATATCTCTTTCACTGCACGAACATTAGCCTGATTGGATATTTTTGGACAGTGCTTTTTTCCATGCACATACTGATCCCAAAAGCTGCATAACAATTTTTAGCAACTGGAGCATATCCATATTATTACAAGTAATGGTACCATGCTTAACCTTTATTGTATGTACAATAGCCCAATTTGCCTGTTTTCATAGTGTATTCACATGGAGATCCTTACATATTTACACTGCTTTTCTCAGCTCCTGTAAGATTCAGCTTTTGCTTGGGACCTGATGATGTCAGGGTCAACTTCAGTACAGCCAGAATTCAAACCAAGTTGCTTAACTCCGCCTGTACTTTCTATGTAACTAGGACCTGAAGAAGACAGCAGTTGTTCTTTAGAAATGTGTTGTCATCTTGCCTGTATTGATTAAGAACAATAAAAAAAAGCATCCTTCAGAACACTATTGTCCCATATGACTATTGATTCCTTGGTGATTGCTACAGAATCCAAGCCAACTTTAAGAGGGATTTTGCCGAACCCCTCATTCCACATTGTACCGTCTTCTACTGTTCCTGATCGGATGGTGTATCGGTGGCCAGCAGCTCCCAGCTTCCGGACAAAGAATCCTTGATTACTATTAAGGCTATAAACCAGGGGTCTCAAACTGGTGGAACAAAATTTTGCTGCCCGCACCAGGGATCTAGAATTTCTATCGCCCGACCCCGGGACATGCAGTTTTGGCGCCAGGCAGGTGATTTCTGAAGGCATTTAGCCCTGCTTCAGGCAAGCAGGGCTAAATGCTGGAAGACTTCACACACTTCGGCAAACACTGCTACATGGGACCCGATGCACATATGATGGGGCAACCAGTCTTGCCCCGTCACTAAACTGCTACTTACATCTGACTGCGGGGACTTCCTGGCGGAGGTGTGCGCAATGAGTAACATCATTGTAAGCACTACACAGGGACGCCGACGTCCTGGACAGTGCGTGCGATTATGTCACTTATAGTGCGCACCTCTGCCAGGAAGTCCCCACAGTAAGATGTAAGTAGCGCTGTCCAGGTGGGAAATCTGTGCCAAGGCTACCTAATGTGGGGAAACTGTGCTAAGGCTACCTAATGTGGGGAAACTGTGCTGCGCTACCTAATGTGGGGAAACTGTGCTGCGCAACCTAATGTGGGGAAACTGTGCTACAGCTACCTAATGTGGGGAATCTATGCTAAGGCTACCTAATGTGGGGAATCTATGCTAAGGCTACCTAATGTGAGGAAACTGTGCTACGGCTACCTAATGTGGGGAATCTGTGCTATGGCTACCTAATGTGGGGAAACTGTGCTACGGCTACCTAATGTGGGGAAACTGTGCTACAGCTACCAAACGTGGGGAAACTATGCTACCTAATATGGGGAAACTGCTACTTTCCTAATGCTCCCCCCCCCAGCAGTAGCACCCCCATCATCCATCAGCTCATGCTATTACCACAGGGGGATAGAAGAAATGGGGGGGGGTATTGCTGGTAGATGATAGAGGTTCCACTGCTGGTGGGGGGTGTTGCTGGTGGATGATGAGGGGCGCATGATGGGGGCATTATATGTGAGGGGCGCGTGTGGCCAGCCTCACTCAGCTGCTCCAGTTTGAGACCCCTGCTATAAACTGTGATGTGCCTGCAGCACAACACTGTAAGGTGAGCACCTTCTAGCTTATCTCTCTAGCTTATCTCTACAGCTTTTCTGTGTCTTTTTTCTATATTAGATGTATATTACTTACAGGGTTGGACAGGGAGGCAATGCCACTTGTATTTACATAAATTTAACAGAAGATTCTCTGAGGCCCAGGGTTACCCACAGCAAGGTGACCATGACACTACAATGAAACATGTGCACAGATGGTGGTCCATTTGTTTTTACATGAGCTGTCGCTATATACCACCCTCCTGACAGTATAGGACAGTTAATAGATGAACAAAAAGTAAAATAGTAAGGGTTGTTTTTCCAAAACAAACACAACGCGAAAAAACATTGCACTGTGGGTAAAAGTAGCCTTCTATGGCACAATAAATGCAGCAATGATACTTTTTTTTTTAATTATTTTAAATACAAAATAAAATTAGGAAATTGGAGAGGCAAACAGGAAACACTGATAGATGATCTGGCTCCAATGTTAGATATCTGTGAGAATACAGAGAGATAGACACATTGTGTCCCACAGAGAGGGCTCTTGGTGTTGCTACACTGGAAGTCATGAAGAATTATGACAGAACCAGGCATACCCTTGGGAAGTGACATGTGCCTCTTTGATGTAAGAGGGGTACAAAGGGTCCCGCAGGGAAAGTACTTGGTGCAGACAGATGATAGTTTTGAATATAGAACAGCACTTTTATTTTTTTCCCAACAATTTGTTAACCCTTGTACACCACAAAGCTTTCAAGTAAGCAGTTCCATAACAGGAAAGAAACGCTGAATGATGCCACACTTTACAGGGAAGTTTTTATCCATCCCACAATCACATGTCTATTAACCTCTTCATGACTGCAGGATTTTCAAGCCAATAACGCAAGGTAAATTCAACCCATAACTCAGGTGCCATCTATTCCCCTCCACCCCTCCGTGGAAATATGTTGTCTCATCACCTTTACTATAGTAAGGCATCTTTGCCTTGAACTTACTACCTGGATTTGTATCTGTATAACAGTGGCCACCCCAAGCCCAACCATAGATTTAAGGACCCAAAACTGAAAACACTGTAGTCCACTATGATTCTTTCAATTCGAGTCTCTAGATACATGGTTGAGCCAGGACCTGTGTCCATATTCTGGTCATGTGGACCTAAATTAAAATAATATGTATACATTAAAATCAATGGACTGTGCATGAAACATAAACAATCCCTCAGAGCACATGCCACCGACTAACAGAAGAGGTGCCCATCTTGTACCACCTTCACATAGTTAAAGCGCAAATACAGAAGTCTCAGCAAAAGCAGGTAGCAGAGTATTTTTTTTTAACCAATGTACAGATGCACTTAGCGGTACAACCTGTGTCTGAGGTATTGAAAGAATTTTATTGATCAGTCATACAATAAATTACAATCATACAAAGCATGACAGCACAATATACAGCACAGGTTCCCTAAGCTATACACCATAGCACAGGCTACACTAACACTCCGCTCCATCACTTATTATAAAAGAAACAATGCTGAACAACAATCTGAGGGTTCGGTCTACAAAGAAATGTGCTGATGCAGTAAAGCAAAAAGAAAAAGCTGCGTTTGAAAGTGAGCTCAAAGCATTGCTCTAAGACATAATGAGAGCGATTCCTGGAAATCCAGGATGGAAAACATGGAATGGAACTATTTAATTTTCCAGCTGCAGAGGGTTCAAGTCACTGAAAAAAATGTACATGATATGTTTCTAGAAAGTGACTAATTATGAGGATTTCAGAAAGCTCAGGACTGGTTCCTTCTCGGTAGAAATTACTGGTAATCTATAACTAGAACAAAGGAAAGCGATGCATAGTGTGATAGCGTCAGGAAAATATATAAATGGACAGAAGTTCAAGTACTCACCAGCGGTGGTTGTACTGAGCCACGTACAACAATGCTAAAAGCTTCAGTATTAGCTAGGATCCAGCAGCCATTCCTAAGGGAAATTCAGCAACCACACAAACACCTTCAAGGAAATCTCAGGAGCAAGCAAGGCGCGTGGACCTCATTCAGGGATAAGATAGTTTATTACCCACAATGCAACGCGTTTCACGGAAGACCGCTTCATCAGGCAGGCAGATATGCATTGTGGGAAATAAACTATGTTATCCTTGAACGAGATCCATGAGCCTTGCTTGCTCCTGAGATTTCCTTGGAGGTGTTTGTGTGGTAATCTATAAGGTTGTTTGGGCTGCCACTGCTAATATTTTACACATTTGGAGTAGTTGTCCCCCAGCAGTCTCATGTTATACATCTATTGGATTGGTTTTAAAATTTACAATAAAACAAAAAGAGGCACTCGCTGCTGGAGTAAATTGACCAAAGACAAGGGTCCATTTACACAGTGCATTAATATTAATGCATCCCCCCCGGACATGCCTGATCTGTGATCTCTACTGACTCCCAATTTATATCTTTCTCTATGACTGAAGAAGCACTCAATACCACAATATCCTGCAGCCAATTCACCTATATCAGCGCCAATTGTTTTAGCTTATCTTAAATGCAAATGAGTAATCTCTTTTGGTTGTGTAGAACACATCACAGAGGTGTAAGAATCACAGAACAACAAGTGCTCAGAACCCAACACTTACACCGCCAGGCAGCCAGCCCACAAATGACTACTGCTGTATGGTGCTTTTGGAACCTGACATTGCTGGAAGTGAGACAGCAAACCTTTTTATTTATTTATTTATTTATTTTTTACCTTGTCCTGATTGCTGTTCACTGTCTGGTCCTGTGGCTGTAAAATGTCTTAATAATAAAAGCAGCAGAAGATTGTAGCAGATTTTGTCTAGTTGCGTACTACATTTGAAAGATGTACTTCATAAACTGTCCCTGAAATGTTCTCATCTTAAAAAGGGACTGTGGCCTATTCAAAAAGTGTCAGCTGTCATGATCCATGTGGAGTCACTGGTCCACAGACTCATGCTTAGTAACTGTCAGTGCTGTTAGTGTTGGTGCCAAATAAAGTTAGAGCCTACATTGTCTGTGGCATCATATTCGTCCGATTCTACACAGTAAGGCTATGTTCACACGGGCAATGTCTGCACGGAAAAGCGATGGCAAAGCATACCAGTGCTAGGACCGCTCGGAGATATGCCCTCTCATAGACTGCAGAAATAACAGACATGTCTATTCTCTCTGTGGACACCGGAATTTGAATTTCCATGCCAGACATTTCTGACACAAAAATTCTGCTATGTGAACAGTGCAGCAGAATCCCATTGAAATCAATGGGACTCTGTTGCTGCGAAACTGGAATTCTGTGTGAAAATTACATTGTGTGAACATTGCATACGAGTACTCAGGTTCACACCCTGTTGAAAATTGAGCAGTCATGACCAATCCCTTAAAAGTTCATAGAGACAGTCTAAGAAAGTGATTCCATGAACCTTAGCACAACCCAGTTGAGAAGTAAACATTGATGACCGTGAGTTGACAGTCTAGGCCAGTGGTCTCAAACTGTGGCCCTCCAGATGTTGTAAAACTTCAACTCCCAGCATGCCCAGACAGCTGTTGGCATGCTGGGAGTCAAAGTTTTGCAACATCCGGAGGGCCACATTTTGAGACCACTGGTCTAGGCACTACTTCGTTTTTACACCTGATATGCTAACGGCACTAATAGGTAGGTAATAGCTAGAACAATATGTGCACAAAATTGTGGAGGAAAAGTTCCACATAGATTATGAAAGCTATTTCTGTTCTATAGAATGTGCGAAAAATGTAATATACAGTCATGGCCATAAATGTTGGCACCCCTAACATTTTTCAGAAAAGGATTGCAGTAACATGTTTTGCTATACACGTTTATTCCCTTTGTGTGTATTGGAACCAAACCAAAAAAGCTAATTGGACAAAATGTCACACAAAACTCCAAAAATGGTCTGGACAAAATTATTGGCACCCTTAACTTAATATTTGGTTGCACATCCTTTGGAAAAAATAACTGAAAGCAGACGCTTCCTATAACCATCAATAAGCTTCTTACACCTCTCAGCCGGAATGTTGGACCACTCTTCCTTTGCAAACTGCTCCAGGTCTCTCTTATTGGAAGCTTTTCCCAACAGCAATTTTAAGATCTCTCCACAGGGGTTCAATGGGATTTAGATCTGGGCTCATTGCTGGCCACTTCAGAACTCTCCAGCGCTTTGTTTTCATCCATTTCTGAGTGTTTTTTTACATATGTTTGGGGTCATTGTCCTGCTGGAAGACCCAAGATCTCAGACGCAAACCCAGCTTTCTGACACTGGGCTGTACAGTGCGACCCAAAATCCGTTGGTAATCCACAGATTTCATGAGGCCAGGCACACATTCAAGGCACCCAGTGCCAGAGGCAGCAAAACAACCCCAAAACATCATTGAACCTCCACCATATTTCACTGTGGGTACTGTGTTCTTTTCTTTGTAGGCCTAATTCCGTTTTCGGTAAACAGTAGAATGATGTGCTTTACCAAAAAGCTCTATCTTGGTCTCATCTGTCCACAGGACATTTTCTCAGAAGAATTTTGGCTTACTCAAGTTCATTTTGGCAAAATGTAGTCTTGCTTTGCGTCTCTGTGTTAGCAGTGGGGTCCTCCTGGGTCTCCTGCCATAGTTTCTCATTTCATTTAAATGTCGACAGATAGTTCGTGCTGACACTGATGCTCTCTGAGCCTGCAGGACAGCTTGAATATCTTTGGAACTTGTTTGGGGCTGCTTATCCACCATCCAGACTATTCTGCGTTGACACCTTTCATAAATTTTTCCCTTCCGTCCATGCCCAGGGAGATTAGCCATGGGTTGAGAACTTCAGTTCTCTTCTCTTTCTGTTGCTAATGCTTAGTGTGGGACACACAATGAAAATACTAAGTGAACTTCTCTCCTTTTTATCTTTTCAGTTGTGATTTTTATTTTGCCAACACCTGTTACTTGCCCCAGGTGAGTTTAAAGGTGCATCACATGCTTGAAACAATCTTATTTTTCCACAATTTTGAAAGGGTGCCAATAATCTTGTCCAGACCATTTTTCGAGTTTGGTGTGACATTATGTCCAATTTGCTTTTTTTCCTCCCTTTTTTGGTTTAGTTCCAATAAACACAAAGGGAATAAACATGTGCATAGTAAAACATGTGTTACTGCAATACTCTTCTGTGAGAAATACTTCATTTTCTTGAAAAATGTCAGGGGTGCCAACATTTACCGCCATTACTGTATAGCCAAAATTACTTGATCTAAGATGTCAGAGCAGCAGAAACTTTGTGTGTGCCTTATTTATTTACAATTTCCAATGAAGGAACGAAAACCAGGCACTGCAAGGGTTAAGACAACTAGCCACTGATGTCAATAGTGGTCCTAAACACTGGTCTGTGTGGTGCTCAGTGTCTATCATTAACAAGTGCTATAATGTTAGCGATGAGAGCAAGAGAGACATGGCAACTCACCAGGCCGGAAGAAGCATAATCTGAAACGGACGTGAAACGGACGTTGCCTTGTCCCCGCACCTGTTCCACTCTCCCCCACTCCAGTGATAGCAAGCCCTTACTCTATGTGATTTTGCTTCAGTGCCTGAATAAATCACAGTTTCTCAGAAGTCTACCTGGTGAGTAGCCGTGTCTCTTTTTTGCTCTCATCGTTAACCTTATTTATTTACAGACTGCTCAACCATAAGGCAGAACAGTGGAAAGGATGTTAAAATGCAAGATCAGTAAAATATAAGTTCACTTACTTTAGACAAAAATTTCCAAAAGCCAGACAAACCCTTTAAAAAGTCACTGGCCAACCTTGCTTCCTGAGAGGTTACAGCGTCCCCTCATCTACTGAGCCTCATGAATAGTCGTGAATTAGATTTATTTTACTTTGCTCAAAATAATGAGCCATTCAAGGTGGCAAACATAAGAACACTAACTTGGCCCTGAGGTTAATAAATAGGATGAAGGCGATCAATATGGCATTGGGGATGTCATTGAGACAGTATTGCTGTGAAAGTGACATCATGGTGCTGCCTTCATACTTGGCCATTCATAAAATTATCACATTATTGCAACTAATGTGTCACTATCATTTGTCCATTAAAGTAGAAAATATATAGACGCTGGAAAGAAATTGCTTTACCGGGAAGAGGCGAGATGTTTGGAAGGGTTTCCTTGCTCAGTGACATTTCATTACAATGGTTCAGCTTGTTAAAGAGCGCAGAGTAATTTATGTTCTGGCTGTAAATAACCCACAAAGTAAACAGTCCTGTTATTTTGTCTTACTGGGAGAATCCTTTATTCGAATGCATTTGATTAAAGATAAAAGACAAATGTTACAATAAGCCTTATTTTAGAAACCTGCTGGAAGAATACAGGTGCACTGCTGTATTTTATTTAGTTGCCAAAGGGCCACAGCCATCCATTAAAGTCGATGGACATCTCTGATTTCAATGGGCTGGACTGCAATGTAGGGGAAATGAGCATTTAGAAATGAACTAAGGTTCACTACTGGCACAGCGTGTGCTCACAAAAGGATTAACCCCTTAAGGAATCAGCCCATTTGGACCTTAAGGACTCAATTTTATTTTTACGTTTTTGTTTTTTCCTCCTCCCCTTCAAAAAATCATAACTCTTTTATATTTTCATCCACAGACTAGTATGCGGGCTTGTTTTTTGCGCGACCAGTTGTCCGTTGTAATGCCATCACTCACTTTATCATAAAATGTATGGCGCAAGCAAAAAAATACTATTTGTGTGGGGAAATTAAAAAGAAAACCGCAATTTTGCAAATTTTGGAAGGTTTTCACAAAGTAAGGTTTTCACAAAGTAAGATAATCTGATATGGCATTCTTATAAAGAATAATGTATTTCAATAACAATATGAAAAGTGTGCACATTGCTATAATCTCTACCCACAGCTGAATGGATTTGGATGCATTACAATGCATTGTGGTCTCTATGTTTTAGGATCCCAATGACCTTTCCCTTTGACAAGTTTTAGTGAACATTATTAACACAATAATTGCTTTTTCACTGTTTTCCCCCAAATAAAATTGGCAAACTGAGATCAAAGTAAACCTGCCCTTCGCATCATAATAGTCCTACTTTGGTATTTTCAACATTCTTTTCCAAGAACAAAAAGAACTGTGAGAGTTCCCAAGCAAATGGATATATTTCCTTTCAAGGTCAACTATCCTGACATAAGCCAGGGAATATTCATGTCCTTTTTAAAATACAAGAATGGAGCGCGGGTAAAGGTCAGGGTGGTCATTACAAAATGTCTAGGCTTCCAAATATTATGTGTGATAAGGACTGACACATCCTGTCCCTGGTCTGTATTAGGACAGTTTTCCATTACCATCTGTAGATATGGGAGAGATTCCCTTGTTGAGAACTAGCTGCTGCTTAGAGCAAGTTATTATTATAGACTAAGTAAAAAAAAAATGTAATACATTTTTAACCACTGTAGGAATAAGAAATGCATATAGTAGTCAGACTATTTGGATACTGGTGTTGGGGAGAAGAAAGTATTGTCTGTAACTTATAACTTTCTGCAGATAACCATGATTTGCACATTTGTCTAGACCAGTGTTTCCCAACCAGGGTGCCTCCAGGTGTTTCAAAACTACAACTCCCAGCATGCCTGGACAGCCAAAGGCTGTCCAGGCATGCTGGGAGTTGTAGTTTTGCAACATCTGGAGGAACCCTGGTTGGGAAACACTGGTCCAGACACTAGACAGAGTGGGGACAAAGTATAAACGGCAGATGAAAAGGCATTACAAAAGATGCTGGATGTTGCTGTGGCTAACTATAAAAACAAAAGAAAAGCTTAAAAAACAAACAAACAAAAAAACAGGACAATGTATAGTTGGTTTCGAAATAGTCCCAGTTATTGCAACATTTATTGGAAAGTAGAGGTGTTCCTAGAACAACCTTCGCTGATAAAGAACTTGATCAACTATACGTAATAATAGCACATTGGTCAGTATCATATGCACCCTCAATGCACATGTGACTGGCTTTAGTTTTCAATGAACAGGTGTTCAATAATACCTCATTGCAAAAATAAAGTTGGAATCCACAGAGGGCATAGTGATGGGTCAATTGCCTTCCTGTGGAACCCTCCAGTGTACGTGAGTAGATTCTGCTATGCCTTATTGTCAGATTCCGCTTATTGATGAAATTGTTTACTGCTGGATTTCATTAATGGACCTTTGTTTGAATGTAATGTGTACCTCTCTCAGCCACTTGTCTCTTCATTTGGAAAATAAAAAATTTTACTTAAAAAAAAAAAATCACAAACCCTTCCAAAACACCTCAAACCGACACCAGCCAAGACCTGGCTCACAAAACCGCCTTTGAACAGCATGTTTAAAAAAAAGTTGCACATTTTGACGCAGTGGATTAAAAAGATGTACTAAAAAGTTGCAGAGAAGGGAACTTACAAAAGGGATATACTGAAGTAAAGACTGACAGTGAGGACATGCTGGGAGTTTTAGTTTTGAAACAGCTGAAAAGTCATAGGTTGGGGGCTTGCTGCTCTAACATGTGTCTCTTTTTTGGGTACACAACTACAACTCCCAGCATGCCCTGACAGGGAGGACACGTTGGTTGTAGGTTTTGCAACAGATGGAAAATCATAGGTTGGTGCTTGCTGTCCTAACTAGTGCCTCTCTATATGGTACATAACTACAACTACCAGCACACTGAGTTTATTTAAATGAGAATATGCCCCTCCCCCTCAAAAATAAGTCCCCCTAATAAACATACGGTATTAAACTAAAATGTTAATGGTCCAGTGAGGTGAATAGCGAAATGTAAACAATTGCATATTTTTGGTCACATCACATCCCAAAAAGTTACAAAAGCAGTACTGTTAAAATCTACAGATAATGGCGCAAAAATAAAGCTTCATATAGCCCCGTATATGGAAGAAAAAAATAGTATTAGGGGCCAGCAGGGGGTCTGGAATGCAATACAGCAACATGCAGCACTTAAAGGAGATATCCAATAGTGAAAAATCTGAAAATAAGTACCTGCCACAGGTTAGACCTTGACTCCATGATGCCACCGCACTTTTCATTATATGTCTGCCCCATCCCGTTTGTATGCTATGCCACTGTGAATATAGCAGCACTTCCTGGTTATGGAGCCTGAGCTCCCATCATCCTCTTCACTCTATCTTTGCAGATGACACCAAGCTTTGTAGCACGGTACAGTCTATAGAGGATGTGCATAAGTTACAAGATGACTTGGATAGACTAAGTGTCTGGGCATCCACTTGGCAAATGAGATTCAATGTGGATAAATGTAAAGTTATGCATCTGGGTACTAATAACCTGCATGCGTCGTATGTCTTAGGGGGGATTAAACTGGCAGAGTCACTGGTAGAGAAGGATCTGGGTGTACTTGTAGATCACAGACTAGAGAATAGCATGCAATGTCAGGCTGCTGCTTCCAAAGCCGGCAGGATATTGTCATGTATCAAAAGAGGCATGGACTCAAGGGACAGGGACATAATACTCCCCCTTTATAAAGCATTAGTACGGCCTCACCTGGAATATGCTGTTCAGTTTTGGGCACCTGTTCATAAAAGGGACACTGCGGAGTTGTAAAGGGTGCAGAGACGCGCGACTAAACTAATATGGGGCATGGAACATCTTAGCTATGAGGAGCGATTAAAGGAGTTACAATTGCTTAGTCTTGAGAAGAGACGTTTAAGGGGGGATATGATAAACGTATATAAGTATATAAATGGCCCATACAAAAAATATGGAGAAAAACTGTTCCAGGTTAAACCCCCCCAAAGGACGAGGGGGCACTCCCTCCGTCTGGAGAAGAAAAGGTTTAGTCTAAAGGGGCAACACGCCTTCTTTACCGTGAGGACTGTGAATTTATGGAACGGTCTACCTCAGGAACTGGTCACAGCAGGAACAATTAACAGCTTTAAAACAGGGTTAGATACATTCCTGGAACAAAATAACATTAATGCTTATGCAGAATTATAAAACTACATCCCTTTCCCTTATCCCCTTACACCCTTCCCTTCAATTCCCTGGTTGGACTTGATGGACGTATGTCTTTTTTCAACCATACTAACTATGTAACTATGTAACTCTGAAAAAAATTACTTCCTCTCAAGTCTGTAACATAATGTACACCCCAAAGCCTGCCCATATCACGCCCTTCTGTGCTAAATCTCTGCCCATCTTATTGCTTATAGCTCCTCCCCCCCTCCCCCTGCTCTGTTTACACAGGACCTAACTTATCATGGGGAGGTTTCAAGTTTGCACAGGGAAAGCACTGAGCAGGAGATGTGTGAGGAGACATACTGCACTGCACGGGCTGGGGATGATTTCTATATGTGAGGAGACATACTGCACTGCACGGGCTGGGGATGATTTCTATATGTGAGGAGACATACTGCACTGCACGGGCTGGGGATGATTTCTATATGTGAGGAGACATACTGCACTGCACGGGCTGGGGATGATTTCTATATGTGAGGAGACATATTACACTGCACGAGCTGGGGATGATTTCTATATGTGAGGAGACATATTACACTGCACGGGCTGGGGATGATTTCTATATGTGAGGAGACATACTGCACTGCACGGGCTGGGGATGATTTCTATATGTGAGGAGACATACTGCACTGCACGGGCTGGGGATGATTTCTATATGTGAGGAGACATATTACACTGCAGGGGCTGGGGATGATTTCTATATGTGAGGAGACATACTGCACTGCACGGGCTGGGGATGATTTCTATATGTGAGGAGACATACTGCACTGCACAGGCTGGGGATGATTTCTATATGTGAGGAGACATACTGCACTGCAGGGGCTGGGGATGATTTCTATATGTGAGGAGACATACTGCACTGCACAGGCTGGGGATGATTTCTATATGTGAGGAGACATACTGCACGGGCTGGGGATGATTTCTATATGTGAGGAGACATACTGCACTGCACGGGCTGGGGATGATTTCTATATGTGAGGAGACATACTGCACTGCACGGGCTGGGGATGATTTCTATATGTGAGGAGACATATTACACTGCAGGGGCTGGGGATGATTTCTATATGTGAGGAGACATACTGCACTGCACGGGCTGGGGATGATTTCTATATGTGAGGAGACATACTGCACTGCACGGTCTGGGGATGATTTCTATATGTGAGGAGACATATTACACTGCAGGGGCTGGGGATGATTTCTATATGTGAGGAGACATACTGCACAGGCTGGGGATGATTTCTATATGTGAGGAGACATACTGCACTGCAGGGGCTGGGGATGATTTCTATATGTGAGGAGACATACTGCACTGCACAGGCTGGGGATGATTTCTATATGTGAGGAGACATATTACACTGCAGGGGCTGGGGATGATTTCTATATGTGAGGAGACATATTACACTGCAGGGGCTGGGGATGATTTCTATATGTGAGGAGACATATTACACTGCAGGGGCTGGGGATGATTTCTATATGTGAGGAGACATACTGCACGGCACGGGCTGGGGATGATTTCTATATGTGAGGAGACATACTGCACTGCACGGGCTGGGGATGATTTCTATATGTGAGGAGACATATTACACTTCAGGGGCTGGGGATGATTTCTATATGTGAGGAGACATACGGCACGGGCTGGGGATGATTTCTATATGTGAGGAGACATACTGCACGGGCTGGGGATGATTTCTATATGTGAGGAGACATACTGTACTGCACAGGCTGGGGATGATTTCTATATGTGAGGAGACATACTGCACGGGCTGGGGATGATTTCTATATGTGAGGAGACATATTACACTGCAGGGGCTGGGGATGATTTCTATATGTGAGGAGACATATTACACTGCAGGGGCTGGGGATGATTTCTATATGTGAGGAGACATACTGCACTGCACGGGCTGGGGATGATTTCTATATGTGAGGAGACATATTACACTGCAGGGGCTGGGGATGATTTCTATATGTGAGGAGACATACGGCACGGGCTGGGGATGATTTCTATATGTGAGGAGACATACTGCACTGCAGGGGCTGGGGATGATTTCTATATGTGAGGAGACATATTACACTGCAGGGGCTGGGGATGATTTATATATGTGAGGAGACATATTACACTGCAGGGGCTGGGGATGATTTCTATATGTGAGGAGACATACTGCACGGCACGGGCTGGGGATGATTTCTATATGTGAGGAGACATACTGCACTGCACGGGCTGGGGATGATTTCTATATGTGAGGAGACATACTGCACGGCACGGGCTGGGGATGATTTCTATATGTGAGGAGACATACTGCACTGCACGGGCTGGGGATGATTTCTATATGTGAGGAGACATATTACACTGCAGGGGCTGGGGATGATTTCTATATGTGAGGAGACATACTGCACAGGCTGGGGGTGATTTCTATATGTGAGGAGACATACTGCACTGCAGGGGCTGGGGATGATTTCTATATGTGAGGAGACATACTGCACTGCACAGGCTGGGGATGATTTCTATATGTGAGGAGACATATTACACTGCAGGGGCTGGGGATGATTTCTATATGTGAGGAGACATATTACACTGCAGGGGCTGGGGATGATTTCTATATGTGAGGAGACATATTACACTGCAGGGGCTGGGGATGATTTCTATATGTGAGGAGACATACTGCACGGCACGGGCTGGGGATGATTTCTATATGTGAGGAGACATACTGCACTGCACGGGCTGGGGATGATTTCTATATGTGAGGAGACATATTACACTGCAGGGGCTGGGGATGATTTCTATATGTGAGGAGACATACGGCACGGGCTGGGGATGATTTCTATATGTGAGGAGACATACTGCACGGGCTGGGGATGATTTCTATATGTGAGGAGACATACTGTACTGCACAGGCTGGGGATGATTTCTATATGTGAGGAGACATACTGCACGGGCTGGGGATGATTTCTATATGTGAGGAGACATACTGCACGGGCTGGGGATGATTTCTATATGTGAGGAGACATACTGCACGGGCTGGGGATGATTTCTATATGTGAGGAGACTTATTACACTGCACGGGCTGGGGATGATTTCTATATGTGAGGAGACATACTGCACTGCACGGGCTGGGGATGATTTCTATATGTGAGGAGACATACTGCACGGGCTGGGGATGATTTCTATATGTGAGGAGACATACTGCACTGCACGGGCTGGGGATGATTTCTATATGTGAGGAGACATACTGCACGGCACGCGCTGGGGATGATTTCTATATGTGAGGAGACATATTACACTGCAGGGGCTGGGGATGATTTCTATATGTGAGGAGACAAGGCAAGGATAACAAAAAAAAGTATTAAAAAAAAACATTAACCAATTATGTATTTAACCCTTGCTAAAAGTCCTAAATGCAATGACCGCCAAAGCAAGAATAACTCAGGGGTGTGGAAATTTAATTAAAAAAAACTACTTGTCCACGGGACTAAAACAGAGCAAAATCTACTTGGCCCTCATGACGATCCACTTGTCCGGACCAATTT